>NC_052944.1:105995222-106735222 GCF_013358895.1 Oreochromis aureus | reverse complement strand
ATGACGAGGCAGGAAGAACAACAGAATACAAGGACTCGGGACACATGCTGTCAAAGTAAAACGGGAAATACAAGAACTTAGGGATGACAAGAGGTAACAGAAACACCTAAACACTACAAATCACAACCAATGACCAGAACTTAAGTAAGGTGATGAATATTAAATAATCACAAACAGAAACACAGAGTCACTAGACTCCGGACCATGATGCCTTTGTGCAATCGTGTTCTTGATTATAACTTTAGTTACATCTCTCTGCCTTATCTTTCCTGCTTTGCTCTCATGTCCTTGTCTAGTCTCATCTACTTCTGTCCTTTTACCCTGGAAGAGTCTCACAGTCTGTTCTCTAAATCCAAAAAGAGGAATTATGGGTTTGACCAACTAGCCTGTGATACTTGACCAACAGGCAGACACTTCCACAGCTCAATAGTGTTTTTATTTTATTTGCAATTGGGTTCCTGCGGTTTCTGGCACCTGCCCTGGATGCAGCCACTTGTTAGGACTCAGAGATTCTTTTATTGCTACCATATAATCTACCTTATGATAAATGCATTAATAACATGTTTTACAGCATTATTTTATCAGTAACATTTCTTACAGGGTTCATATTGCATTGAAGATGTTTGTCATCACATTGACCTTTCTAGTCACAGGTTTAGTTCATTCTATACACATTGCATATCTGTGCTTGTTTAGAGTTGATGTTCCATCCAAGAGGGTTTTAAGCTTCACTGGTGAGAGTGTCCAGGTGATACATGTTGAGGGAGGATGAGAACATAGCAGGTTAATTGCATGCATGCTTACAATACACATAAATTTAGTAGCAGGCCTGAGCGAAGGCCCGAGTGTCTTCTGCTTCTTTTTGAGACCTGCGGCAGTGTACTTTACTTAGTGATTGGTGACGAGGGTCAATTATTAGCACTCCCCACATTGCTGGATTTCAGTTCAAAGACAGTTTAAATGAGGTGACAGCTGCAGGTTATTTTCGTCCTTTCAGTTTAAGACAGTAAGACGTCTTGTTCCTGTTTTTCTCTGTGGTCACTTCTCAGAGCTGAAGAGATAAAAATGTGCAAACAATGAATTTATTGACACTAAAGATAAGAAACGTGTTGTGAAGGACAGTTTGACACCTCAGCTGTGAGTGAGCTGTTTCCACATTATAAACAGAAGTGAAGATAAGATCAGCTCAGTGTTTGTGAAGACTCGTCTTGGAAGTGTGATGTTTGTCTTTGTTCTGTTTGGTCCTGTTTCCATTACAGCTTATTGGTGCTCACACTCTAAGGCTGTGGCTGAGCTCAGACTGCTGTTAGAACTCTAATCTGATCAGCACAGAATAAACCATAATAAATAAATCATTCTCTCATCAGCCATAGTTCACACTCCTAGATCATTTGAATACTGTTTCTGTGACTCCCATTCTCTGTGTCACTGAAGTATCTGCTCTGTAATGTTTCACTGTTTTATTAAAGGTCTCTTGTTTGACCGTATTTACATGGATCCAGCTGGTTTTCTGGAGGTGACTGTTCCTATAACAAAGTCAAATGGTCAGAAAGCAGATGTGTGATCTCCTCTCATGAACACGCTCAGAGACCTCAGAGAGTCTCCACCCATGAAAGCTGATTTCTGCTCTCAGAGCTGATGTTTGACTCTGTATAACATCTTTAAGAACTTCCTCAGCCCTGCAGTATTTTTATGCATCTGTACTCCTCCTTGGTTTCAGCTGTGGGGGTTCTTCTACTTCCTGTTTCCACAGTGGGAGCAGACTGTGAGTGGGGTCAGGGAGTCAACATGAAAACATCAGTGTGAGGTTATGAACTCATATCTGAGTGAATGCTTCAGCTTTAATTCGTCCCTCTGCCCACACTGGAAGAACCCCACAGCTCCATCAGAACATGATGAAGGACCCTCCACACCGGGTCATTCACTGTTTGAACAGGTAGATCCATCAGACCAGGACAGCCTGGTCTAAACACAGCTTTGACCCAACAGCAGTGAACACAAAGCACCAACATGAATGTGTTTGTGCAGCTGCAACACAACAGCACAGTGTTTGTTTGATTACTGACATGTTTGTGCACTGAATGGACTGACATGAATAAATACTGTATATGTGACAGAGAGACATGGACGCGTCATGTTAATGTGTAAAAACATTTAATCTGGTTTATACAGAACCAACATCACAACATCAGTGACCTTAGGGTGATTATATGGATATATATGATACTGATGGAGGCAGCTGTCAATCACAGGCACTGACAAGAAGTGTGGGTGTGGCCTCAGGGCCTCCATCACAGGTCCTTCCTGCTCTGATTGCAGCTCTGAGTTCAGAGAGGGTGTTTCATCTGTTTGTCTGATCTTCTCTGAAGCTTCCTGACAGTCAGCAACTTTGACCTTTGACCCACATGAAGCTAACATGTGACACAGGCTGTATCTCAAGGTCTGCAGCCTTAAAGGCCGCATTTTAAGGCCGAGTACGTCACAGCGATGCAACGAAGGCTGTCCCAATTATAAGGCTGCTCGAAATACGGCCCTCAAATGCGTCTTTCATTTCCCTGGATTTTAAGAATGGCTCGGTGTAGACTTCATGTCGGTGCAGACTTTTTAGTCCTTCATTTCCCTGGTTGGACACGTTGTCACTAACGTGGCTTCACTCCACGTCAGCCACGTTGCTAAAATACAGGTGTCGACACATAAGGACACTGTCATATCATGTCAGCGACGTTGATTAACTGCGTAAATATGAATGTGAATCGTGTGATTGGCTGGACTATGGGATAGGGCGGCATCGTTCTAATCCCATACGGGAGCAGCCAGTCACTCACTGACTAACACTGCAAAACAGAATTGTTAAAGTATTTACTTTCATTTCAATTCAGGTTAGATTTTTTTGTGTGCGCAACAGATTTTCTGTGCGCAGAGACCGTGCCATCAGTGCGCAATTGTGCATGCTTGCAGCTTAGAGGGAACTTTGCCAACTATCACGTTTCAAAGTCCCGTGGTCTCATAAAAAATGATATTTTTAAATATAAATATTTCATATTTTCTCCTTCATGTCTATTAAATCACACAGAGCTCATGTAGAAACAAACAAACAGATGAACAAAATATCAGGAGAAAACAGGAGTGAGTCTCAGTGTTTCTACATCAGACACACAAACCAGGTGACCATGTGACTCTTTCCTCTCAGCTGTGGTCTCAGTAGTGGGAACACTGGAACAACCTTTAATAGTGATGAAAACGATCATACATGAACTCTGCATAGATTTGGCCTCCTACAGTTAAAAGAGACTGAGTGATATTTAAAATGCAAACCAAGCATTCCCTAAATCAGCACCTGGTCACCTGTCTGAACAGGCCAATCACAGCTCTCCATGAGCCGCTCAGCTGTAAGTTTAACACTACACTGAAGGACATGTATCACAGATGTTAATTGAATGTACTCTGCACAGACACATTTATAGTTAGTTATCTTATTTGGCTCAGTGTTATGTAGTCCAAAGGTTTTATTCATATGCATCATGTAGATAAAACTAACTCACTTAGCTTCTATATTTTGCTTGTAAAAGATCCTGGTGAGTAAACACAACGCTTTTTTATATCTTTGCAAAATAAAATACAAACTGTACATCTAAGGAGTAAAACATCGTCACTTTTCTGTGGATCATGAATTAAAGTCATGCCAATTACATACAGTGATGTTATCAAACAAGTATTTATGATTATTTTCTCTTTAACTCAGTGAATGAATGTGGATTTAACCTTGAAGCACGTTCAATCATCCAGGATTCTTCAGTCTCAGAAGTAGGGCTGCACGATTAATCGTTAGAAAATCGCGATCTCAATTCATACTTATGTGCGACCTCATTTCCAAATGACAACGATAAAAAAAAACAAAAAAAAGAAAAAGAAAAGACGACGACGATTGAACCGCATTGTGATCTGGGACGTAATCTGCATGAAAACAAGCGCTCACTCTTCCTGCTCAACAAATGACAAGGGCGGAGCCTTATACCACATGATACAGAAGCTGTGCCGTGTGACGCTCAAATTGGCAGGAAAAACAACGGAGAAGACCTCAGGGATGATGAGAAAGTGACAGGAGAAAATCCGTCCCGGTCAACCACCCAAACATCAATAACGGGAACCTTATACAGCGCTTCCCTATACACGTAGAACTCCCGCAGGCACAAAGAAATTACGGAGGCTATTACTTATCACCTGACCAAAGATATATCAACACTGTGCAAAACGAGGGATTTAGGAAAATCATCAACACCCTAGACAAACGCTACACAGTGCCGTCCCGCAACTATTTTTCTATTGTTGCACTACCTGCTCTATACACGCAGTGTCGAGCAACGGTGGAGATGGAATTTCAAGCAGTACAACATTTTGCGGCAACCACAAAATGTGAGGCATTTATTGTTTTTATGTTTATTTATTGTTTTTATGTTTATTTATTGTTTTTATGTTCAGTCTTAACTGTTACAAAGTTGATGTGCAGTTAATAAGTGCAATAAATATTTATATTGGAAAAGAAAATCGTGAGAGAATCGTGATCTCAATTCTAAGCAAAAAAATCGTGATTCTCATTTTATGCAAAATCGTGCAGCCCTACTCAGAAGGCTGAAGAAGTCACCCTAACACTTCCATTAATAACATCCAGATGAACACAGTGAGCTGTCTGTGGTTGCAGACATCATGTGAAGATAATTCTTCTGTTAATGAAACTAGACACCTTAAATATATCTTAGAGCTGGGCGATATAAGATTTTTTCATATCACGATATGTTTTTTCATTTCAGGCGAGAAGGATATATATCACGATAGACTAAGGAGCTTGGAAAGAAAAGCGTCTGGACTTCTTGAGTTGCTTGAAGATGTTTCACCTCTCATCCAAGAAGCTTCTTCAGTTCTAAGGTCAAATGGTGGAGAGTCCCAGATTTAAACCCAGTGGGAGTTTCCCCCCAAAGAGGGACAAAGGACCCCCTGATGATCCTCTACCTAATCACATGAGCCAAGGTGTGAAAGCGGGTGTGGGTCCTAATCAGCCAGAGTTTCGGGTGAGCTCATTGTGAAACCTGGCCCCACCCTCATGGGATTTCCTGAGGTCAGATGGCCCAGGATGTGAGTGGGCGTTAAGGCGTCTGGAAAGGGATCTCAAAACTGGATTATATATGGCAGACGATGTCGTAAACCACCGCCTCTGTTCAAAGATGGTCGCTCACAGTGGACGTAAATGGCTTCTTTCACTCCTCTTTCAAACCATCTGTCCTCTCTGTCCAAAATGTGAACCTTGGCATCCTTGAAAGAGTGACATCCATGAGGATGTCTTCAAAGGTTTGGGATGTCTACCATGCACTTATAGTATCCAGCTGAAAGAGGATGCAGAGCCACTGATTCATTCACCACGTTTAGTCCCAGCTCCACTGAAGGGCCGTTTAAAGAAAGAACTTGACAGGATGTCGCAGTTGCAGGTCATTACAAAGGTGGAAGAACCAACTGAGTGGGTAAACTCAATGGTGTTTGTGGATAAAAGGAATAAAAATAATGATTTGAGAATATGCATGGACCCTGGCGATTTAAATCAAGCCATAAAACGTGAGCACTACCAGATACCAAAGCGTGAAGAGACTGCAAGTGAAATGGCAGGCGCCAAATACTTCTCAAAGCTAGATGCAGCACAGGGTTTCTGGCAAATAAAGCTAGATGAGAAAAGTTCAAAAAACTGTACTTTCAATACACCTTTTGGCAGGTACAGATTCCTCAGAATGCCATTTGGCATAATCTCAGCATCTGAGATTTTTCATCGTGCCATGGACAACATGTTAGAGGGATTACAGAGTGTTCGCTGTTGATGACGTGGTTATTTGGGGCTCCACCATACAAGACCATAATGAAAGACTGGTGAAGGTGCTGCAACGGGTGAGGGAGAATGGATTAAAGCTAAATCGTGACAAGTGTAATTTTCGTGTAAAGGAAATAACATTTTTAGGAGATAAATTCTCTGCTGGAGGTATTGAGCCAGATGAAAGAAAAATAAAAGCCATCGCAACAATGCTGCGCCCAACAGACAAGAGAGGTGTGCTCAGAGTGATGGGAATGATAAACTTTGTTGGAAAATTCATACCTGACTTGTCAGTGAGAACATCAGCTCTAAGGGAGTTACTTCGTGATTCCATAGAATTTAAATGGACAGCGAGGGATGAACAAGAATGGAACGATTTAAAAACCACACTGACAACGTGCCCAGTGCTTGCATATTATGATCCAACTAAGAGTCTGAAAATCTCAACAGATGCCTCAAAAGATGGGCTTGGGGCTGTTCTACTTCAAGCTGAAGAGGGGAGCTGGAAACCAGTTGCTTATGCATCTAGATCCATGACTGAGTCTGAAACCAGATATGCTCAGATTGAGAAAGAATGTCTTGGGCTGGCATATGGACTTGATATTTTTCACTGTTATGTTTATGGTCTTCCTACTATTACAGTTGAGACAGATCATCGTCCTCAGAATGCATGGAGCAGGAACGCCATTGTTCTTCAGGAAGCAGGTCCGAGATCATATGACGTAAGAACTGAAGAAGGTCATGTGTTCAGAAGGAACCGTTGCAACTTGCTGAAGACTAAAGAGACATTTCAGGAGGAACAATGTGGCGAGGAAGATGAAAATGTTGATGTGTAGCATGTGGAGACTGTGTCTGATTTGAAACCACTGGATGGACATGAGTATGTGGAGAAACGTGAAGTGGTTTCAGAACTTGTATTGAGGAGGTCAGAGCGTAAGGCCAAAAGACCAGTTAGGCTTAATCTGTAAAGCTGAAACTGGATTTGTTTTTATCTTATATTCTGATGGTGTTGAAAAAAAAAACAATTGAAAAAATATTATTAATATTAATGTAAAACAATTATGTGTATATGTTAGTTTATAAGACTTATGTTGTATATAATTCAGTGTTGATATGTAGGTGTTCATGTAATGATAAAGTTTACCAGCGCTGTAATCAAGAAAGCTCATGAATGCCTCCGGGGGAGCACATAACAGAAGACTGGTCTGTGGTGTGACAGGGATGGTGTCAATAAAATGTTTGGAGCAGTAGCTCGCAAGGCATAAGTGGATGCTGTGTTATTTTTAACAAGCGCTACACAGTAGTGACTTGAGGTGGAGCGACTGTGTCACGCCCACACACCCGCTGGCCGCAACCCCCCCCCCCCACACACACACACACGCACACTTTTTTACGTAGCTGCTTCAGTTGATCTGCTGATGGATTTGCAATGCAATCATATGGCGCATTGCCTTCTGAGGACATTTTAGTCACACTCATCAGAAAGGTTACCGACCCCTGCATTAAACACACATATGATCTGATAAAACCAGCTGAAAGTGCGGGATCCGCCCTGCATGGAGGCCGCGGGGACGAGCTTCATCACATGAACGAGCTCGATGAATGTAGTGTTGCTGTGTGCTGTTCTAAAGTGCATTGAAAACACAGGAGGGCATGGTTCCTGCTTCCCAGTGTTGGGGAGTAACGGAATACATGTACCGCCGTTACGTATTCAGAATACAAAATATGAGTAACTGTATTCCGTTACAGTTACCGTTTAAAAAGGTGGTATTCAGAATACAGTTACTTTGTTGAAATAAATGGAATACACGGCGGTACTTCCTGTTTCATATTGTCATGGTCAGGACTGTTTGGGTTTGTTTGACAGCTACGTTCTGTTGTTCCAGGCGGCAATGTTACGGTTGCCATGGTTACAGGGTGACGCGCTCTCTCTGCGTGTTTCCTGGGTGAGAGAGCTTTTTGTTGTTGTTGTTGTGCTAAGCTAAAGGCAGAATGCTACAGGCATAGCTCTAAAGCATGTAGCCTGATGGGCAGTGTAGTCCGTGCTGCAGGGAGAATGGACTGCCATACCCGTTATGTGTCTGTGGCGAGGGAGGAGACAAGGAAAAGTCCGAGCTGTCACGGAGCAAAAACGGGAGCTGGAAGCATGTAAATATAATAATAACCACAGCAGCCAAGAAGAGTGCCTGACGAGCCCATTTGTAAGTAAGCTATTAAGACTCAACTGTACACTGTGTTCGTGTTTTCCTCCGGAAAAAATAAGTTCAGTTGGAGAAGCCTTTCAACGCCTCTCTCTGTCTCTGGCAAGCAAAGTTGACCCAGACAACAAAGTAAAGCTAGTTTTCGGCTACCAGCCCGACACGAACCCGACGTATTAGCCAGAGGTCCCTTTACTACGTTTCGGAGCCGCGGACCTTCAGTAACAGTAATAAATCACAGCAATAGGACATTCATGTAGTTGTAAACAGCATGATAATATATTAAGTATTCCAAAGTATTCAGAATACGTTACTCTCATTGAGTAACGTAACGGAATACGTTACAGAATACATTTTGGGGCATGTATTCAGTATTCTGTAGTGGAATACATTTTAAAAGTAACCTTCCCAACACTGCTGCTTCCTCTCAGAGAGCAGCACGGCTCCTCCCGAAAACCCTTAGTGTCTATATGCAATAAAATTGAGGGTAGGGCACCAGCGCCACAATTATAATATTATTATAATTATAATATAATAAACAAAGAACAATTATAATAAAATGTGCTTAGATAATAGGGTTCGGCTGCAGATCAGAAGAACAGGAAATGATTCGTAAGTCTGTGTCTTGTTAGGATGACTTGATCAACCCCTGTTTAAAGGACAATTGTGAACTTTTATTCTCAAAGCATTTCATGTGGCTTTAAAGCTCTCAAAAATGAGATTAAGTTGCTGAACCTGACCTCTGACATGCCAAAGCAGGTAGTTTAGCTAAACTTTGGTGTGTAACTGTGCAGAGTGAGGAATTTATTGACAGTGGGGGTCTGCCTGAGGAATGAGGAATAAGACCTGCCTCAGTAAGATTAACCCCCCCCTGCTCTATATAGGTTGTGAAAATGAGTTGTTTTACGGTTATCTTTTATTGCATTAGAATCATACAACAAGCATTTATTGTAGTTAGTGACATTACATTAAGTTTGTATTACAGTGATTGTTATAACCTCAGGCTAATCCTCTATTTACAGGTATCAGAATAATGATATAATCTTCCGTTGCGGGGGTAACCATGATCATCTTTATACACATTGCAGTGTCATGCTTGCCAATGAGGGAGCTCGGTCCACTAGTGGAGTGTCGGAAACTTTGTTCGGCGCGAGGACCAAGCAATCTATTGTGTTCAGGATCTTGAGCCATGGAGAGAACATGCCTACAAAACAAATATACCATATTATTCACCAGTATCTTTTATTCATTTATATCCTTTTATTAAGCTTTTAAGTAGTGATAGTTGATTAAACAACATTTATTCAATATTACATGCCGTATTCAGATTATTACAAGCAGAAAGAGAAAAACTTTATTACAATGCCATGTTATACCCCTAATTAAAGATTGTGAAATATTATGTAGTTTTAGTTTGCATTATTCTCCTGAATTAGAAGAAGGTGATAACTATTACATTTTGTTAAACTGATTTGCATTACATTAGACTGCTGATTTATTGTGAATGAATGATATTGTTTTAGGACGCATTATACGGCTGAGTTATAAGAAATACTGTTTTCAGAGAGTCATGATCTTATTTGTCTGATTAGAAGAGAACAGAACATACCAGGGAGGTTTTCTGCCCCATCTCAGCAGGAGCAGATAAACAGGGAGCCAAGGTCGCAGCTTAGGCGCCGTGTGAGAAAAGAGTGTGAATGTTTATGTTTTATGATTAGGTGGGGGCCGCTAGAGGAACTATAAGAGTTTTAGCGATACTCCACCATTTTGAGATCTTTGGCTGCCTGCGTGCAGTGTTGTTCTCCCACACGTGTGTTCATTAAAATCATTGTTCATCTTGACCCGGCCGGACCAGTGTCGTTATTGTGGTTTTTCTCTTCTATCCATCCCCAATATTTTGAATCCGTAACAAGATGTATGCAAGCACCACGATCCACTTGGTGCTTGCTGTGACTGCATGTAGTGGGATCTCCCAGTGTGCATTGGTAACAAAGCTTAGATGACAAATACTCCAGCTTCGTCTGACTCTTCCTCTCCAGCAGGGATATCAAACAGATCGGTGAGGTCAAGAAGTAAACATCAACATAATGCATTGTGTTCTGCGTCCTGATTGGTATGTAGACCATTGTTAATCAATCTTGTGCCGTGTCTCCTGCCCAGTACAGAATGTACATAAATCTTTGATCCCTCGCAGTGTGACTCTAAAGGTTGGTTTCATTCTATAATGGACTTATTTTTCTACCAAGGTTTGAACTTTGTGTATAAACAAGAGAGAAAAGAGTGAAAATGTTCATGCCTGTCTGAGAAAAGTGTACAAAGCATGCAGTGAGGGCTTTTACAGCCTTCAAACATCTATAATAATTGTAATAAATAAAGCTGGCTACTTCACAGATTTCACCCGTAGTCTGAAGTACAGAATTCATTTTTATAATAAAGCACATTATATGTCATTTAACCTGAATAATGAGATTTTCCAAAATAATAGAAATAATCTATTTTTTGCACTTATCTTTTCCTACAGTGTAGCTACAAACCAAACTAAGGACAGGTGAAACAAAGGAGACAGGTGCAGTACAGTTCACTGACAATAAGGACAAAATCTTCATTGAAATGTCAGAAGGTGCAAACAGCGGAGGATGCACAGAGCCATGAGAACCATGACGAGAGGGGAAGCAGAGCTTATGTGAGGGAAGGCAGGGAGTCTGTCACAGAATGCCGGGGCAGACCGTGTGGAGTGAGTAGAGGACCCAAGAGCAGACAGAGGTGAGGACACAAAACTGGACTTAAGAAAAAGCGAGCCTTTATTGCTTTTTGCCTTTATGCCGAAAACTCACGGAAAAAACAACAAAGTAACTGAGGGAAATCCTGAACATAGACTGGGAAACTATGACTCTACTGAGATTTAGACTATGACTAAACAACGACTTACTATGGCTGGGAAGCAAGACTGAGGACTAAATACACACATGAGGTGATCCGGGGAAGTGGAGACACATGAGGACACAGCTGACTAGAATGAAACATAATTACAGCACAGGGGAGTGTAAAACTAAATGCAGTGAACAAAGAACACCAGACTCTTTCAAAATAAAACAGGAAACACAGACATGAAGATAAATCATGACTTGAACTTAACATAGCCACACAGACATGAAACATGACAGGTAGATGCACGAATCAGGGAGACTGAGTACAGGGGGAGATGAGAAAAACCAACCAGGAAATAAAAGACTAAATAGCCACCTAGAAATTAATTAGATCAAAAATGGATACAAAAATACATAAAACTCAAACACTGGGTCACACATCATTGTCACACCCAGAGTCTGAATCCTACAGAGCTGTTTCAGATGTTTTGGGCTGTTACAGTCTGATGAACAATGATGGCAGAACAGAATCCCAGCAGTGATCAGATGCAGGACAGCACTCGTTGGGTTCAAGTTCACCTCGCTTTTATTTATACAGCTCCAAATTGCAACAACTGTCACCTCAAAGGGCTTTATATTGTAAGGTGGACCCTACAATAATGCACACAAAGAAACTGGTGGTGAAGAAGAAAATGATAGATAAGATAAGATAAGATAAGATAACTCTTTATTGTCATTGCACAGTCATACGTAGTACAATAGTACAATGAAATTGGAAAACTGTCCTATGTCGGCGCTACATGTAACACAACACGATATGATACGACAAAACGCAACACAACCAACACAACACAGTATAATAACTTAGTAATAAAAAAGAAGAATAAGTGTATGTGTATTGCACACTGTTATTATTGCACATTAATTATTATTGCACCTAGTTACAAATATAAATATTATTATTATTATTATTATTATTATTACTGTTTTTACCGTTGTTAACCCCACAAGAAAAGTCCAGGTAGGTAGCCAGTCAGGTCAGCTATTTGCATTGATTAGGGCTATTGCCCTGTTGCAAAAGCTGTCCTTGAGTCTATTTGTTCGGGACCTCAGCAACCTGAACCTCCTGCCAGACGGCAGTAGCTTAAACACCCGGTGTCCTGGGTGTGTACCGTCCCGTAGGATGCTGCGTGCCCTCTTGAGACAGCGAGTACTGTACAGGTCCTTCAGGGAGGGAAGAGGATGTCCAATGATTTTTTGGGCCATATTGATGACCCTCTGAAGTGCCTTTCTGGGTGCTGTAGTGCAGCTGGAGAACCAAACACAGATGCAAATGAGGGCTTCAATGGGCTCTGAAAGAGAGAATCACAGAGAGCAGATTTTAATGGACACATAGTGGCGGCTCAAGCACACTCTCTGTGCACTCACTACCTAATTTATAGCCAAACTAGTCACTAACTTTATTTGTGTACTGTGTCTTTACTGTTTCGCTAGCTTAGCTTAGCTCGTAGCCGACTCGTTAGCACCATGGCTACTTCACCTGTCCCTCCTGCACTTTCTTGCTCATTGTGTCAGATGTTTAGTTACTCCTTACTCCTTTAGCAGTAATAATACCTGTAACAAATGTAGCATATTTGCAGCTCTGGAGGCCAGGATTACTGAATTGGAGACTCGGCTTCGCACCCTTCATTCACCCGTAGCTAGCCAGGCCCCTGTAGCTGGTGCAGCCGAAGAGCGTAGGCCCCGCTAGGGGTTCCCTGGCAGACCCCAAGCAGCTGGGGAAAGAGGGCAGCTGGGTGACGGTGAGGAGGAAGCACCACCAACCTGTTCATGTGTCTATAGGGTTGCCAACTCCCCGAAAAATAAATAAGGAACACCTCGAGGCCGGGGCCGGGCGACCCAGTGATCTTCACCCTTCCCAGTGTGGTGAATTTTGTAGCTCTTTTTTTGTGTGTGAAATTATTTTTTTAACCATTTGATTTGAATTTGATTTAAGTAGATGCATATTCTTTGTGATATGAACACATGGGAAACAAATGATCATTTAGCCATTTATTTTTAGTTCAAAATGACAACATTAACACAATAAAACAGGTCTCTTTCTTAAACAGAAGCCTGTCATGCTTTTGAGAATATAAGTAAATCTTTCTTTAAAAGAACTCTGTCCTGCTTATCTTAAAATTATTTAAATTAATAGAAAACAATAGAAAGAAAAACATTCTTGTAACAGTGCACATATAATGTATTTAGTGCAATTGGCTTCAGTTGAGGTATTATTTCAGCTTTTCTAATGCTAATCAGCTGCTGCCGTTTGTAAACCCGCTTGTTCCCATGATTACGCATCATAACTCATCACCATTATTCATCTATGTATTTTATGTATTAGTCATCTATTTGTTGTAATCATCTATCCTTGCAGTTGTTTATTACACAAAATAAATTATATTATCACACTTCTGGCCACATATCGCTGATATTCACTGCACACGCACATATTAACCTTAACCAGAGGGTTTAAAAAAACAAACTAGTGTTTACATACCATATCTGCTTCTGCGGTGGCCTGGTGGACAACAAATTGGTTAAGGGTTCCCCGAACTTTCACGCCCCTCATGTTCTTCATGTGCCCACCATTAGAAGCATGCCTATGGGAAAAGTGCGCCGGCGCACCGTGCAGTGTGCTTTATAGGTGTTATTGTGCACTTTTCCATCCAGGTGTTTTCCTTTTCCCATTCCTCCCAGTACTTTTGCAGCCTTTATTTCTTTCTCTGAGGGGAACAAACATTGCTGGTCTAATGCTGGGCTTACACTGTGCGATTTTTGGCCCATTTTGAGCCGATTTTTGAGTCGTGCGACCGATTTGGTGATCGGCCTGATTTTGGCCCTCATTGTGCATCGTGTAGTATACACCGGAGCCGCTCACACTGCTTGCAGCTCACGCACAAACACGTAAACGTCGGTGAAAAAGACGGAGCAGCACGGCTGTGCAGCGTGTGATCTGTACACAAGTGATGGAGAAACAACTTGTAGAACTTCGGAAAGCTCATCCGAGCCTTTTCGATGTGGCCTCACAAAATTATCACGACCACAACTACCGTGAAAATGGTTGGCTCTACATTGCTGCTCAATCACAGCTGCCTGATCAATGTTTTTCATTAGCAATTTAGCAAAGTTGATGGTGGTGCGTGTCTGTGTGAGTGAAAGACAGAGAGGGAGAGCGAGCCGTATAGTGTGAGACCTGCATCTTGAACTTATAACCCCAGCGAGTCAATCGTGCAGTTTGAGCAGGAGCTGAATAGGTGTACTGTCATCCGAGACTTGCACCGCAGTGTCGGCATTTGTTTCCCTATTGGCCATGCTTCTTGTTGTGGTCATCTGTTGTCTTCTGGTATTTTCTCAGCGACCTTTCCTTGACCAATGAGATAAGCGTTAATCTGAATTGTCATACTCGAATTGTCATAAGTGTGCTGTCAGCTCATTGGTCACAGAGCAGGAGAGGGGCTGGGAATTATGTTTTCAAACAAAGCGTTAATTCCATTAATATTTATAGACTACTTTTGATTCTCACTGTATTACGGGACACAGTGCGTCCCTTATTAGCTCAATACGGGACGTGTACTTTTGTTTCTAAATACGGGACGATTCTGTTTTTTAAGGGACGGTTGGCAACGCTATGTGTCTAACCGTTTTTCCCCACTCGGCGACATACCCGCCGGGGGTCAACCTCTGGTAATTGGTGATTCTGTTCTCAGACATGTGAAGCTAGAGACACCGGCAACCATAGTCAATTGTCTACCATGGGCCAGAGCAGGCGACATTGAAGGAAATTTAAAACTGCTGGCTAAGGGTAAACGTAAATACAGTAGGATCATAATTCACGTCGGCAGTAATGACACCCGGTTACGCCAATTGGAGGTCACTAAAATCAATATTGAATCGGTGTGTAACTTTGCCAAAACAATGTCGGACTCTGTAGTTTTCTCTGGTCCCCTCACCAAAGGTAAATGAACTGGTTCTTGTACAGCGCTTTTCTACTCTTCTGAGCACTCAAAGCGCTTTACACAACTTGTGCACACATTCACACCAGCACATTTTCATAGTGCTTTCTAACTAATGTTCACACACACATTCATACTCCGGAGAGCAATTTGGGGTTAGTACCTTGCCCAAGGATAGTTGGCATGCAGACTAGGGCAATCTAGGAACCAAACCACCAACCTTCTGATCAGTAGATGACCTGCTCTACTGCCTGAGCTACAGCCACCCCGATCGGGCCAGGAGTGACATGTTTAGCCGCATGTTCTCCTTAAATTGTTATTTGTTATCCTCTATCGTTCACCTGGGCCTTACACAGAGTTTCACTCTGATTTCTCAGACTTTTTATCTGATTTAGTGCTCAGCTCAGATAAAATAAATATTGTGGGTGATTTTAACATCAACGTAGATGCTAAAAATGACAGCCTCAACATGGCATTTAATCTGTTATGAGACTAGCTGTTGCCTGTGAAATGAATGTTCATTTCTCTACCATACTTCTCCAAAGCCGTTTCAGAGAATTTTCGCAGCACATCCAACCGGCCTCACAACCGCAGACCATGTGTAAGCACACCAGCCCAGGATCTTCACATCCAGCACGTTCACCTCCTGGATTGCCTGAGACCAGCCACGTGGACTGCTGCAGCAACAATCAGTTTGCATAACCAAAGAATTTCTGCACAAACTGTCAGAAACTGTCTCGGAGAAGCTCATCTGCATGCTCGTCGGGGTCTAGACCTGACTGCAGTCCATTAAACATACTATAGTTACACTGGGAAAAGCATCAGCTGCTGATTGTGAGTGGGTCAGGAAGTCACTGACTGTCCATTTACTAACTCGGATGTGTTTAGGAAACAAAGAACCAACCAGCCTGATCCATTATCAAATCACCCAGGACTACAGGACTCAGCTCATCAGGACCTCACAGGGACTGACTGACACAGGCTGTTAGATGGAACAAACACAGATTCAGACACATCTGGGATTCTTTCAAAGAAACTTTTATTAAACACAGGTCCTTTCTTTATTACATGTGTATGGATCCTTTATAGTCATTCACATGTTTGTAGAAGAATGAAAAGAGAAAAACTAATACTCAAAGTACAAATCTGCTTCTCCATGATCAACACTGACTAATTAAGATTCAGGAATAACTGATGAAGCCTCAGCAGGCTCTGAAAGAGGAGCAGAGTGAAGGATGAAGGTCGTCCATCAGACCGAGTGTGTCCTCAGCTTCCTGTTCAGAGACAAACATCACTGATGTCAGCTGTTCACCTCTGACCTTTACTAACACACCTGTGTGTGAATGTTACCTGCTCTGACTGAAGAGTACACAGCACATGGATCAGCTGACTGCTCTGTAACACACACACACACACACACACACACACACACACACACACACATTATTTTGTATGCCAAAGTAAAAGCAGCTGCTGTTCTAAACAAACACAGCCTAGAAGTAATGCATTTATTACTTCCAGGCTGGACTACTGTAATTCACTATTATCAGGATGTCCTTAAACTTGCTGAAAAGTCTTCAGCTAATCCAAAATGCTGCAGCAAGAGTCCTGACAGGGACTAGAAAGAGAGAGCAGATTTCTCCTGTTTTGGCTTCCCTTCATTGGCTTCCTGTTAAATCCAGAATTAAATTCAAAATCCTGCTCCTCACATACAAGGTCTTAAATAATCAGGCCCCATCTTATCTTAATGACCTTGTAGTACCATATCACCTCATTAGAGCACTTTGCTCTCGCTCTGCAGGCCTACTTGTTGTTCCTAGAGTATTTAAAAGTAGAATGGGAGGGAGAGCCTTCAGTTTTCAGGCCCCTCTTCTGTGGAACCAGCTTCCAGTTTGGATTCGGGAGACAGACACTATCTCTACTAGGGGTGGGTTTTTATAATCGATTCATCGATTAAAATCGATCGGCTTGGACAACGTAAAATCGATTCATTAAAATCTAGAATCGATTTTTTTATACAAATTTATTTTTCCCGAAATGCCAGAATCTCTGGTGAAATCTCACAAAATTTCAACAACCACCAAACAGTTAAAACAGTAAATGAGAGCAGGTACACGGATTCTGCACAAAGACGTAAACACACAGCGCGACCCGCGGATCAGAATCAGTGAGATGTCGCTTTTCCCACCTGACGACACAGACACTGTCGGGCTGAAAGCCGACAGATCAGAGAGCTGTCGGCGGCTCTGCGCTTTGTGTTCACGCCCTTTTTGTGTTGATTCTAAAGCTGTTAGTTTGATCTCTGTCCAAACAATATTGACCGAACCAGCAGCAAAAGAAGATCCAAACTACGCTTCACATAAACATCGTCATGAATTCACTCTCTTTTACTGTTTTGCCTCCACCACGATGCACAGCTCTCTCTCTCTCTCTCTACCGTTGTTTACAGCGCTGTCGGCCGCGGTTTTTTTTCCCCTTTTACATTCTTCCGAAAAAAAAAACTAATTTCTGCCGTTCAATACTGAACCAAATTAAACTTTTTAAAATTATGCAAAATGCAAAACGCTTAGCCATGTCTCTAATAAAACGGCTGTAACGTCAGAGGTAACATTCATATGTTGATTAATGGTTTTCTTTCATTTTTGACGTACTGCAGAATATTTTTTTTATAAAATCCAGGCCAGGAAAATCACCTTCATGTTTTTATGTGTTTTCTCTTCAGCTGCTTTGACACAAAGACATCTGCTGTGACGCTTACACCTTTGATAAAGTCTTGCATGTGTCAGCTTCCTTTTTATTTATACAAAAAAAATATGTAAATGATCTGAATTATAATATTTCTGACTGTCAAAATTTCTTAGATTCAAATCGAATTGAATCGAATCGAATCAAATTAAATCGAATCGTGGATCGAATCAATTCGGAACCTTATGAATCGGAATTGAATCAATTCTAGAAATCAGTGATGATACCCAGCCCTAATCTCTACTTTCAAGATTAGGCTTAAAATTTTCCTTTTTGCTAAAGCATATAGTTAGGGCTGGACCAGGTGACCCTGAATCCTCCCTTAGTTATGCTGTAATAGACGTAGGCTGCCTCTCTGCATTAAATCATATCCGCCCCTCCCTGAGCCTGGTTCTGCCGGAGATTTCTTCCTGTTAAAAGGGAGTTTTTCCTTCCCACTGTCGCCAAAATGCTTGCTCATAGGGGGTCATATGATTGTTTGATTTTTCTATGTATCTATTATTGTTGGATCGACCTTACAATATAAAGCGCCTTGAGGTGACTGTTGTTGTGATTTGACACTATATAAATAAAATTGAATTGACTTATGGTGAGTGCCATGCTTTGTCGTTATGGTGGTTACTATGGTTACCTTTCCTCTTGCCACCTTTTTTCTTGCTTTTGATGACCACCTGACCATAAGCGACGTCCTCAGGACCTGAAGACAGAGAGATGGATTGAGTGACTCGAGACGGAGTTTGGTCACAGACAAGCTGCTTTGTGAGTATTTTCAATCCTCAAGGTCATGTTTTTGTTTTTCATTATTATTATTATTTTTTTTAGATTTGCAGTTTTCTTTTTTTAAATAGTTGAATTTTTTGATCGGGACAAATTTAATCATTCGTTCATAAAGTTTGATTCCATATTCTTGAAGCAGGTTTTAGCTGTCACATTGAATTGTAATTATTATGTGATTGCAATGTTCAAAATTAGGTGTTTAATCTGGTTCCTATGTTGTGTTGTTACCACCTACTGGTAGACTTGAGTATGGTGCTACTATTTGAGTTGTAATTTCATTTTATATATATATATTACATACATATAATATAATATATTAATATTATATACTTATTCTGTGTGTAGCAGGACTGCCCTGTGTGTGTGTGTGAGTGAAGAGAGAGAGGAGAAGGGAAAAGTAACGGTTAGTGACAGAAGAGACGGGAAAGGAAATCAGTAAATGGAATATAATAACGCCCTCGGCAGCTAGAGTTGTGTCGGCGATGTTCGCTGTGAGTAAATTGTTTTCAGCTCACTGTGCACGTTGTTCGTGCCTTGGAGAAGAAATAAAGTTCGGTGAAGCAGTTTTCCTACGCCTCCTTCGATCTTTTTTACTAGCGGAGTTGACCTGTACAGTAAGCTAGTTGCCGGCTACGAGCCAGTCACGAAACCTTCAAGTAACTGCCAGAGGTTTCCTTACTACGGTTCGGAGCCGCGAATCTGGTGCGGTAACAATCGTCATGAATTCCTTCTTACTTTTGCTGTTTTGCTTCTACCACGATAAAAATCACACTTCATGCACAGCTCTCTCTCTCTCTCAGTGTACTTCAAGAATAGTTTCCCATCTAAAAATCTGTGTTATCTGTATTATTCGCTTGCCTATTACGCACCAGTCTACCGTTATGTACAGCGCCTGTCATGGTCATGGGTCATTAGACCCAGCGTTTTGTGTTTTATATTTGTATCATCTTATTTTTTGGGTTAATTCTTGTTTTCTTGTTCTTAGGGGTTTTGTGTTTAGTGTTTTGTATACCTACCTGTGTCCGCCCCCAGTGCTCTGTTCATGTCCCTGAGTTTGTGTTTGTGAATTTCCTGTTTTACTTTAACAGTTTAGTTTATGCAGTCCTCAATTCCTGTTTGCTACTTTGCCACTCAGTCAATAAAGCTCACTCGCAGCACAGCTTTTGCCAGCATTTGGGTCCTTTTTCACTACACCACACAACTGCTGCAGCAGCCCTGGCAGCACTGTCGGACACTGTTTTTTTTTTTTTTTCATTTAACTGACTCCTGACAAGAAAGTCTTATTTTATGTTCCTCAGTTCAACCAGTCCAGGGTCGTGTCATTGATGTTAATGTTATGTTGTCGTTTCCACCTGTGTTCGGTCAGCTAGCCTTTCAGTCAGTCAGTCAGTCCTTCATTCAGTCACTCGTCCAGCCAGCCAGCGCTATCCTACTTCTGTTCTGTTTGTTCCCTCCGTTGACAATAAACACCAACCTTCACCTACCTACCTGTGAGTCCAGCGTTTGGGTCCGCCTTCTCTCATCCACGACACCATCCTGACAGAATGACACGACCCCGCGTTGTGGACCCAGCGGACTCGGAACTCTTCGAACGGCAGGATGCAGCGCTCTCCATTTGGGCGGAGAAGCTCAGGTGGAAACAGCGGCTCTTCTCAGAGAGGGAGCACGTCTTTGAGGGGACTCGTCTGGCTCTGGGCAGGCCTCGGAGACGCCGCGGTCCTCCACCTGCTGCCTCACCTGCATCGGAGCATTCGCCGTGGAGAGCGGGCTCCGCTCCTCGCTCGCCCGCCAGCCGTTTCACTCACCGGCTCTTCCACTTTGCAACGGCATAGCGGCTATGCCTCCCACCTCGGCTCAACGGAGGCTCCCGCGCCAGAGGCTCAGCTGTTTATCCCGCCCGCTTCCTCTTCCCGGGGAAAGCGGCGCACACGCCGTCATAAATCGAACTATTCTCAGCAACTCCCGGTGGTGAGTTTCAGTGACTGTTTTCCACACCCTTCATCCAATCGTTCACTCAAAACACATAACGGACTCATCTCCGATTCAAGGGGAGTTTCCCTCCTAGACGATGATGTAGACTGCGAAGATTTTTTCTGCTCTGCTTCCCCAAAGATGGTAAAGCTAAAGACTGTAAATAGTGGTGGCAGAAAGACCAGAACAATTCCTGATAAACCCACCAGTATCACACACCCAGTCACTATTTCCACACCCATCACTCAGCCATTTCCTGCCAGCATGGCGGCCCAGATTCGGCCTTCCTCTTCCACCATTTCACCTTCTCAGGTGAAGACAGCTAAGGCTCAGCCTGTCCCTAGAACACCACCTCAGATGGCTAGGGCCCGGCCAACAGCCACTCCTGTTCCAGCTCCCAGGACGAGGACAGCTGTGACCCAGTCTACCTCCACACCCGCTCCTGTTTCTCGGGTGGGGGTGACTGGTGTCCAGCCACCTCCCGTGCCTGTCCCAGCGCCCAGGCTGAGGGCAACCAGAACCCAGCCTGACCTCCCTAGAAGCGCGGAAGAGCTAGGCTCTCCACCTGTCAGTTCACCACTTCATCCACCGCCTGATCCAGCTTTTCACGCCCTCGCACTGTCCCTGGTTAGGCTAGCTGAGGTGTCCCCTGCTCAGGCACCTGCTTTACTAGCCCAGGCTGCAGATTTATCACCTTCAGTAATTCAGTCTTTAGCTCAGCCATTAGCCACACCAACCCCAGCTCAGCCCTTAGCCTCACCCACCTCTGTTCGTCCCTTAGCATCCCCACTCCAGCCAGTTCACTCTCCTGCTGTTCAGCTACCAGTCCAGCCAGTTCACTCTCCTGCTGTTCAGCTCCCAGTCCAGCCAGTTCACTCGCCTGCTGTTCAGCCTCCATTCCAGTCAGTTCACTCACCTGCAGTTCAGTCTGCTCCTGTCCAGTCACCTGCAGTTCAGTCTGCTCCTGTCCAGTCACCTGCAGTTCAGTCTGCTCCTGTCCAGTCACCTGCAGTTCAGTCTGCTCCTGTCCAGTCACCTGCAGTTCAGTCTGCTCCTGTCCAGTCACCTGCAGTTCAGTCTGCTCCTGTCCAGTCACCTGCTGTTCAGTCTGCTCCTGTCCAGTCACCTGTTGTTCAGTCTGCTCCTGTCCAGTCACCTGCAGTTCAGTCTCCTCCCATCCTCCAGTTCCCTGTAGCTCAGTCTCCTCCTGTCCTCCAGTTCCCTGTAGCCCAGTCTCCTCCCGTCCTCCAGTCTCCTGTAGGTCAGTCTGCTCCCGTCCTCCAGTCTCCTCCCGTCCTCCAGTCTCCTGTAGGTCAGTCTGCTCCTGTCCTCCAGTCTCCTGTAGGTCAGTCTGCTCCCGTCCTCCAGTCTCCGGTAGCCCAGTGTCCTGTTCCTCAGGCCCCAATAGCTCCGTCTCCTGTCCTCCAGTCTCGTCCTCTCCAGTTTTTTTCTGTTCCCCAGTCGCCCGTCCTCCAGCCTGTCCAGTCTGTCCTTCAGTCTTCCGTAGTCCAGTCAGTTCAGTCTGCGGTTCAGTCTGTAGTACAGCCTTCTGTAGTACAGCCTTCTGTTCCCCAGTCACTCATCCACCATCCTGTTCAGTCCCCGGACCTGCAGCCACAGCATCCAGAGCCAGCTGTGAGCTCTCCTGCTCTTCAGCCAGGGGTTTCCGCGCCCGCTGGCCCGGCCTGTCTCCAGACAGGGGTTTCCGCGCCTGCTGGCTCGGCCTGTCTCCAGCCAGGGGTTTCCGCGCCCGCTGGCCCGGCCTGTCTCCAGCCAGGGGTTTCCGCTCCAGCCTCGGCTTCAGCTTCACCGTCGCCTGGTCCCGCCTCGGCTTTGGCTTCTGCTTCGCCTGGTCCAGCCTCTGCTTCGGCTTCTGCTTCACCTGGTCCAGCCTCTGCTTCGGCTTCTGCTTCGCCTGGTCCAGCCTCTGCTTCGGCTTCTGCTTCGCCTGGTCCTGCGGCTGCCACGGCGTCGCCCGAGCCACGTTCTGGAAGTCAACGCCGGCGTGGTCGACCACCGGACCTGCTCAGTGGCCGCCGCCGTCTTCCTCGCGGCCGCCCACCAGATCACCTCCAGCGTCGCAGCCGGCCACGTGGCCGCCCACCAGAACTGTCTTTGTTTTGGACTCCCTCAGTCCCTCCGTCCTGGACCCCCTCCGCCCGCCCTGTCTCGGTTTTTTTCTTTCGGCCGTCGGGTGCCGGCCTTTGAAGGGGAGGGGGTACTGTCAGGTTTTCTGGGTTTTTGACCCAGCATTTTTAGTTCATGTTCACTGTTTATCTTCTGCCTGTTTCACTTCCTGTTTTATTGTGTTAGCCTTGGTCCATGTGCATTATGTTCAGTCCTCTTCTCATTATTATGTTCAGCTGTGTACTCACCAGTTTCTAATCACTCATCACTCAGCCTGTGTATTTATGTTCCTCAGTTCAACCAGTCCAGGGTCGTGTCATTGATGTTAATGTTATGTTGTCATTTCCACCTGTGTTCGGTCAGCTAGCCTTTCAGTCAGTCAGTCAGTCAGTCCTTCATTCAGTCACTCGTCCAGCCAGCCAGCGCTATCCTACTTCTGTTCTGTTTGTTCCCTCCGTTGACAATAAACACCAACCTTCACCTACCTACCTGTGAGTCCAGCGTTTGGGTCCGCCTTCTCTCATCCACGACACCATCCTGACACCTGTGTATGTAATCAAATCTCTGTAACTTTGCTCTGCTTCACTTCAGCAGCATCAGGTAATGTTTATATATTGATTCATGGTTTTCTCCAATTTTTCTTCTGCTGCAGAATATTTTTAAGGTTATATTTCTGACTAAGCAAAATTTCACCGATTCAAATCAAATAGATTGAATCGATTCAGGACCTTGTGGATGAGAATCAAATTTATTCTAGAAATCAGTGATGACACCCAGCCCTAAATATTATACCCCTTAAGAACCCAGACCTATTTCTACTTTCATGAAAATTATGGGGGTTGTAAGTTATATCAAATGAATCATATATAACACATTTCTGAAGTTTTTTTTGAAATAGCTCCACCCACTGCCCCAGATCTGAAATGTCACATATGTGTCACATTGGGCATACAAGGTACATTTGTTCCATATATAGAAAGTAATTCTGTAAACACTTTCTTGCTTTTAAAAACAGAATTTCCTTTTTATTTTCAAATTCTAACATGGATAATGATGGTAACACTTCTTGGTTTACTTCAACAAGCTTCTTGGAAACAAATAAAATAAATCAGCCCAATGTTGGAGGTACAATTGAAAATGTCACTGAAAAAACATTAACATTAGAGAGGTGTAATGAACTAAAAACATGACCATATAAAAACATTGTGCCAAAATAGAAAAGAATGTTACATAAAGTCAATAACTTGCTCAAATGGCTTTTTTCATTGCAGTTGTTAGAAGTTTACCTTTGGTAATGGTAACTTTTGAAGCAATTTCTTTCCTCTGTGAAACAAAGACGTACATCACATTTTTCACAGAGGGTGGTAGTTGCATTCACCTTGCAATTTTTGCACCGACCTCGCTTTTCACATTTTACCGGCCAATGTGCAACCTCATCAGTCCGGACATCCTCTGGAACTCCGACACGAACTCTCTTGGGTGGTGGAGGTGGTGATGAGATGTTCTGTGATGGGCGCCCCCTGTGTGATTTCCAAAGGATCAGGCTTGTGGCAACTTCTGCCTGGAAGCTTCTTTGTTTCAGTGGCTTTTGGACACCAAGTAGCTTGCAGTCACGACGGTAAATCAACCATGCATTGACAACACCGAGCATGATGGTTTGCCAGAACAGGTGGAGATACCACCTCCGTGACTTCATGTGGTACTTGTACCTTGCAATGCAGGCATCAAGCAGGTCAATACCCCCCATGAATGTGTTGTACTCCTTCACAATGTGTGGCCTTTTGACCTCAACAAATGCCTTGTCCGATTTGCTCCAGCGACGGACTGTATCTCGAGGCTCAGTTGCACAATAGGATGAGATGAGGGTAACAGATTTGTTGTCATACCACTTCACAATAACCATGCTCTCCTCCTTATTCACCCTGGCATCAACAGATCCTCTGCCTCTCTGGGCAAGACTTTTTTCATCTTCAAGCTGACAACCTGCTAAGCGATTTCCACGAAGTGTTCCTACAAAGTAGATCTGTCGCTGAAGAAGTGTGAGCACAAGTGGGGCTGAGGAGAAGAAGTTATCAGCAAAAACTTTGTAGTTTTGCTCAGCTGGCAGAGTTTCACACAACTTCACCACAACATCTCCTCCAATCCCAAGTAAAGTCTTCTTCCCAGTACCACCTTGATAAACAACAAAATCATGGGGTATACCAGAGGATGAGCACCGGGCCCAGATTTTCAATCCCCAGGGGTGGGGCTTTCCCTTCACATACTGCCTTATTGGGCTGTGTGTCCCCTTGAAGGGTACCATTTGCTCATCAACAGAGTTGTACTCCTCTGGGACGATATCCAGGCATTGTTTGCGAAACATTTCAAGCCATGGACGGATCTTCCAGCACTTGTCTTCTGCATCTCTGTGTAATAAATCTGTATTGTCAGTGAAATGTAGAGATCCCAAGAGGGTTTGAAATCGGTTGCGGGACATGTTATCTGCTACCATAGGACACCTGGTGTCATTTTCCCAGTATGCTCGATTGCCAGGCATTTGGCATAGACCCATCCTCAGATAGAGACCAATGAGTATTTCTAGTTCTTTAACAGTGGTATTTACATTTCTCAGATGGTTGGATTTTTGTACACTGTATGAATTTGTTTGTTCCATTAACAACAGCAGCATATCATCTGTGATGAAGTTTTTGAAGTACTCCAGTGGAGTGTGGATCTCATCTGGAGGTTTGGCACAGGGTCCCTTGAATGTGGTCTCAGGGATTTCGAACGTTTTCTTTCTCCAGGAGAATTTTTGTCCTTTGATAGCTGCCTTGGGCTGCCCAGTGTCCATATGGCTTGAATGTGGCTGTCTCTAAATCACTTGAATCACAACTGTCTGAATCACTGGATTCACTTGATTCATCACTCTCCACGTCTTTGTGGGGAATGTAATTAGGGTCTTCAGAATCTTCATCTGAGCTACTTTCACATCCCTCATACTCACTGTCCTCTGCAGTGATAAACTCCAGCGCATCTTGAACACTATATTTTTTCTTTTTATCCATTCTACAAAAGAGTGAAAATGACAAAAAATGGGGGGTAACTAAAAAACTCCTCGACAAAGCTAAAGTAAAGTTCCATCACAAATTTAGGTAATTTAATAAATTAGTTATGCTTGAATTTGGTTAAATATGACTGAGAATTAACAACAAAGAATACAATTACTTAAAATAACTAAATAAGCTAAACTGACTAAGCAAATGATCAGTTTTTGTCTTTTTGTGACAAATATGTCACATCAGTTTTGTTAAGAAAATTTGGAGTTTAATGCCCGATGTGACATATTTGTCACAGCAATATTTAACAAACTGATTCTAGATCAAATTGTTTTAGAAATATTACCAAACTAGGTTACAAGGGACCTATGACATCTTATCTGAAGTTTAGAATTGCTGAATGAGTAAAAGCTTACCTTTGCACAAAGAAAAGAAAGTTTTTAAAATTAGCAGAGTGGTCTCATTAGCTAACCAGGTGGACCAAGACTTTGAAAATGGTGTCTTGAACACCCAGAGTGCCTCTAGTTTGTGCATTAGACGTCACTTAGGGACTTTATTAGTTAAAAGTCAAAGTTAAACCATTATAAATTGTTTTTCTCTAAGTGTAAAGGGGCGGTGACACCAGTGTCACTGTGGGTCCTTAAGGGATACAATAATCTTATAACATGTTGTGAGCAGGTCCCTGCCTCTACATGATTATGTAATTAACCAGTGGACAGGTACGTTTATATATAATATACTATAAATTCTATAATTATAACTATATGTACTGTCACGGCCAGGCAGATCAGCTGCACGCTGATCAGCACTCTCTCTCTTCCTCTCTCTCTTCCTCTCTCTCTGGCCGGGGTGGAAATCACTGTGGGTTCACGCCCTCGGGAGATGAGACACCTGGGTCTCATTATGGTGATCACCATTTAAGCCAGGAGGTGACTGCTGTTCGTCGCTGGATCGTTGTCTACCACGCGTTAGTGAAGCCAAGCTACAGCAAGTTAGTTAAGAGTGTTTTTCTGTGTGCGTCGTACTTACCCTGTCTCCCTGTGTACAGAGCTCCCTGGATTTTCCCCCCGTGTGATTCCCGTGTGGCAGTGTCGGAGTGTTAGTCTGTGATCGTGTGAGTGGATATTCTGAAGAACGCGTGTTTTCCCCTGGACTTCCCTGGAGACCCCTTCTCCCCTCACTCAGCTGTATATAGCACCCCCCCTCCCCCGCACATTCTTGTATATACACCTGGTGCATTGTAAATAAACCCTTCTTGTGAGCATCAGAACAGGAGTGCTGCGCTTGAGTCCTCCTCCAAACCGTAACATGTACTGTGTATTTCTTAAGTACATTTTACACCAGAATTTTTGATGAACTGGTTTTTAGAGCATCCTCTCTTCCTGCTCCATGTATCTGATCATGCTGCACACTGATTCGCTCTCTTTTACACAAAGTCAATGCCTTATAAACTACTGAATCAGGTATGTCTGTGAAGGTTCTCACTCCTCCAGCTGATTGCAGTCTTGGCTCATGTGATTAGGTAGAGGATCAACAGGGGTCCATGACCCTCTTGGGACACTCCCAAAGAACCTAAAGTTAGTTACTCTTAGAACAGAAGAAGCTTTTTGGATGAAACATCTTCAAGAAACATAAAGTTCAGATGCTTTTTTTTCCAAGCTCCTTAGACTGAATCAGGCACTGAAGCAGTGACGTGCTGCCTGAAGATTCGGATGTAATTGGTCACGTGACTCTGTTCAAACCAAACCTCGGCACAGTGTTTATGAAGCAGTGTGTTGAATTTTTTTTCTGCACATGCACTTCGGCTTCAAACGAGCCATCACTACTAGTCGTGAATTTCTGGGTGTTACAGTCTTAGTTTCTAGTTTGTCTTTTGTTTGCTTATTTTAATGTTTCTTTGTACCTGACTTTGAGTTTAGTAAATCAATACCAGCAATAAATGTGGTACTTTATTTCTGCTGCCTCCGAGTCCTGTGTTTGGGTCCTGCCCATGCCTGCCACACAGCCAACCGTGACATCTACAGAAACATCTGATTCTGAGACAGCTTGATGTCTTAAAATCTATTTCTTTTTCTAACATTTCTAACAGAACACAACCCTGTACAGCTAGTCTTATATAAGTACAATTCTACTGAATAAAGTTATCTGAGAAGGTAACTTAGATTGCCTGCATGTTCCTGCGTTTAATGCTCACACTTTGTACATATCCCTCATGAACATACCGATGACACAAAGCTAACTGTGGAAATAGCCGAAGGAGAAAACTAAGAGTCACAATAACAGAATATTAGAAAAGTAATAATGATAATAATAATCACATTAGAACAACAGAACAAACATGTAAGAGAAAATAATCACCATCATCATCACCACCTGTGTTATGTTCATTTGTACCTGAAGTTTGAGTCCTCACATCAGAGTAGACGGCTCGTGGATCAGCAGGATGTTTGTCTGGAAACACACAGATTTACAGACATTCATAGAGGTAGTAGTTTTCAGCCTTTAGTAGTACTCCTTTTAACATAGATTTAAAGAGTACAGTATTTATCTAGATAACATGCTTGGCTTATTTTGATGACAGCACACATGGTGACAGCCTACCTCTCCTGTTGGCTCTCTGTTTGATCGTGACATCAGCGTAGGTCACATCCACAGGAGAAGGAGACGGGTTTTTATTACCTGAAAAGAGAGGAGGAGGAAACACATGAACATGATTATGTAATCTAATTACATTACAACATTATTAAACATTTATGATAAGTGTTACTTACTGAGAAGATTAGCTTGTTAGAGTTTTTTGCTTTTCCAAGACAATCATTTAGCTTGTTGACACTAACATGTTATTACAGACTGAAGTACTCTGTGCTCGATATGATGGACTCTATGAAGAAACGTTTTTAATATAATATACTTATTCTAGGAATTAGCAAAAACACTTCTGCCTTGCTCCATGATAAATCCTAAAGAACTGAAAGGTGATTAAATGTAATGTCACCAATCTATTCTTTTTATACTACATTGTGAAATCTTCCACACTAAAAGAATAAACTGAGATATAATATAGCTTTATGTGTCAGGGGCGACCCAAATATACATTTTATTTTGAAAGGTCACAGAGGAAATTGAAGAATCACTGAGCAGCATCACTCGAGTATACATTCAAACGCACCATGCCTGCATGTCTGGATGAGTAAAACCCACTGATCTGGACAGAGGTGACCCAGTCAGTTTTATATGTAGGGTCAGAAGGTCAGCACAGTAATCAGATTACACCTGTTCATGTCAGGTGAGTGAGAGCTTTCATACCTTTTAGTTTACTGCAGAGGAACAGAATCAAACCCAGAACTAGAACCAGGAGAACCCCAGAGACCAGACCTGATAAAACTGAGACCAGGAGAGAGGGAGGAGGAGGAGGAGGAGGAGGACAGTTGGATGCTGGGAGAGGAGGAGAGGGACGACACGTAAGAGCAGTTTTTACAGGAGGAGCAAAGTTTGTGGAGGTGCTTGGAGGAGGAGGATGGATGATTGTAGGAGGATCTGGAGGAGAGATGATGAAGATGGTTTAGTCAGTTAATTATCAGGTTACAATGTTACATCAGCTTTTAAACAGGAAGTGATGTCAGTGTTCTGACCTCTGACCCTCAGAGAGCTCTGAGGAGACGTTCCACCCTGATTAGTAGAACACCAGTAGAGACCTTCATCAGCCTGCGTGATGTTAGTGATGATGTGCTCTGGTTTATGACCAACAGAACTTCCTTTGATGAAAAAATAAGCTTCGACTGTGGCACCATTCCTCTGTCTGCAGCGCAGAATGACATCACTTCCTGTCCTCACAGGAAGTGCAGGGATCTCCAGTATGACACCTTTATCTGACCATCAGAGACAAACAGAGTTAATGAGAGCAGAGTCACACAGAGACAGAGACACAGCTGGAACATCTCACCTGTAGTGTCTGATTGGACAATGAAGGAGACTCTGTCACTCTGCTGTCCAGAGGAGTCACACCAGAAGGTTTCATTGGGAGCAGAAAGATCCACAACACAGTAGGAACCAAGAAGCCCCCCAAAGCCTGGAACTGCTCCACAGTCCTCAGTGAGGTTTCCTCTGGTCCTCTTCACTGTCCATCCATCAGCTGTCTGTCCATCATCAACACAACTCAGATCCACTAAAGAGCCTCTGAAGAACTGCTGAAGGTTTGGACCAACAGAAAGAGACACTGGGACACACACACACACACACACACACACACACACACACACACACACACACACACACACACACAGAGACACACACACACACACACACACAGTAAATGTATTTGTGTTCTTGTTGGAGTCTCACTGATTGTTTTCACTTCATCGACTCACCTGCAGAAACAGTCGGTGCAGACAGCAGCAGCACACACACACCTGCAACAGGAGGACAGAGGTCACTAAAGGTCAAAGGTTAGTGGCCCCTCCACCACCTTGCATACCTGCACAGGTGAGGAGCTTCTTTCTCTGTGTAAATATGACCAAACAGATAAGCAGACGTTTGTGACAGTCACACAAACACACACTGAGGAGACTTATGAGGGAGGTGAGTGTGAGCAGAGACAGAACGGAAATGCTGGAGGTGATGTTAGACACCAGAGACTTGAAAAAGTGATAGCTCAGAATTGAACATGTTTTAACACTTAGATTAGACCAAAAAACTGACAGGCACCTAAACACATCTGCATAATCATTCCCAACACCCTGGAGGACAGCAGGGAGAATTTAGATGCTCTCCAACAGGCACGTGCAGGGGGTTGGGGGGCTAGAGGGGCTTGAGCACCTGCCCCTTTCCTGATGGGTGCCCAAAGTACCCTTTTGTTGAGGCAACTTTTATTTTTTTTTATTTATTTAATTTTATTTTTTTATGTGTGTGTGCGTGCAGAGTCCTGTCTGTGCCCCTCAACAATAATATTTAACTATTAATCACAGTTTTGCTAAATAAAAGGATCTGGCTTGCATCAGTCACATGATCACATTTAAGCAATGATCGCCCTTGACGGCAGAACGCGCTGGTTACGAGCTCACAAAGAGCACGCGCATTGTTTTGCGGTCCGGAGCTGTAGGAGAAACACAAATTACCTCAGAGACAGACTGAAGCGACAAAACCAGTAAGTAGGTGTACAGCACACACTGTAGTGTATAGCACACAGGAGTATTAGCTTATTACGTACACCTTTGTCTGGTAAGTTGTCTTGTTGCAACTGATGAACTGAAACAAATGAGCGTGCTGTGTGTGCAACAGCGCGACAAACATTACCTGTCCTTTTATTAACTGCACAAGTAGTGCTGGTCATAGCTGCTGGCTACCTATGTAAGGCTGTCATGGGTCTGTAGCTCTGTCACCGTTTTAGGGAACATATTTAATTTTAAAGTATGTTCATGGCTTTTCCTGCCTTTTTGGAGGGATTATATTTCACTAAAAAAACGATCTAATATGCATGTCCACATAATTATGCATTATTATAATTATAATATATTTAAAAAACATGCTGTATTTTAAAGAACATACATTAAGACACAGATTATATTAGATTTATATTTTAAAAAAGACAAAATTTGGATTTTAGAGCAGTAAAATTATTGAATCTCTACAGTTTAAAATGTAATAAGCTTTCTCCCTGCACCAAGTGGATAGTGAAACAAATGAATCATCATAAATACATTATTTCATATTTATTACTTCCCCCTCCTCATTGCTTTATTATTGTAGCTCTAGTAATAAATAATAATGTAAGGATTCTGGATCAGCACCATGATGCCCATAGTATATACAGTATTCTGAAGAAGGTCTAAAATGTCACTGTGTGTGCGTGCATGTGCGTGTTTTATTTAGATGGATTAAAAAAAAACTATTACTCATGATATAACATTGTCCAGACATGCCTGGTAAGGACAAGAGGAGGAAACAGTAGGAGCTGTGTGAGGCTACTAAAGGCAGTGCTATAACATTTTTTCTGTAATCATTGTATTATAGATTAAGTGCAAGAGTTGTTAGGTGTGGATAATTAAATGATAGTTTATTGCAATAGCAAGTTGTGCCTTGTTCTCAGATAGTGGAGAGTGATATATGAAATGATGGGATGGAAGGAAGAAGAGAAGCAAAGAGTGATTCACAGGCAGAGCCTAAATTATTTCTCACAGTTTTTTGTTGCCTTATGGTTCCAAGCACAATCTTTGCATTTTGTTATTATCTCATGATACTTGTTTAATCAGCTACCATCTCTCCTGTGGACTTTTTAATGTCTACAGTCTCAGATCAACACAGCCCTGCCCTCCAGCACTGTCAGCAGCAGGAGCAGCAGAAACCCCTCAACAGCAACATTGTACCCATCAGGTAAAACATCGGCTACGTTTGCTTTGCCTCACAACAGTGATATAGTATGATGCAATCCCATATTAGATTCTTGATGAATGTGCGTTGTTGTTATTCAGCCTGGTTCAATGTGCCCCTTTTTAACTTTGAGCACCCACCCCTTTAAACGTCTCTGCACGGCCCTGCTCTCCAAGATTAGATTAGATTGTATAAAACTTTATTAATCCCTCAGGTAGTTTCTTCTGGGAGTTTCTGTTTCCAGTAGCACAGCACTCACATAAATTGCAAAAGAATGTAAGCAGACATAGAAACATACCATGTATACACATATATAAATACAAGTATATAGTAGCGATAAATAGGAATAACCATTGAATTGCACATTTCAACTATTTTGAGTCTATTGCACCTATTCTATTGGATATAGAAAAAAAAATGGACAGTGAAAAATGCACTACAGATAAGTTGTCCCTGCCCTCCTTTGTCCTCCTGTTTCCCCTCCCTCTCCCCTCCAGAGAGGAGTTAAACAGTTTGATGGTGTGTGGGTCTGTTGGTTCTAATTCCCAACAGTTTCTTTAGGACAAAAAATAAATCCTGTGATAAAGCCAATTAGACAGGATGTATTGGTATACAATATACACTGAATAATAGTAGTTTTATTATTCTTAATATTTATACTCCCTATGAATCTTGTCAAAATGAGGAAGAATACCTCAGTAGGCTGACTTTTATTAATGCATTTATTCAAGACTTTTTTTTACTGTGAATGTGGAATAAATGCCAGCAACAACTGGAAATAATTATGCTAATATTGCTACCAGTGTATAATTAGACTGGTCAGCATTTAGTGAAGGGGACGTCTTAGCTTATCATAGTAATACCGATATACATCTGAACAACATTTCTTTGCCCAAAGAAGCTGTTTTGTGCAAGGATGTCAAATGTAAGGATGCTGTGCATAAACATGAACTCTGCTCCATGTATGATCATATAGTGACTGCTCTGTATGAATGGGGTACACTGTTTGATAAACAATATAACCCTAAGAAACCTAACATCAGACCTGGAAAGAACATGTAACCATGTACTTTGATGAAGCTTGTGTAGCTTATAAATGTTGGGCCATGGCTGGAAGACCTAAACAAGGCCCAGAATTTGAACAGAAAAAATGTGCGAATGCCAGATATAAATATGCTGTTCGCTTCATAACTCAAAATGAGCAAATGCTGAGAGCAGATTCTTTGGCTAGGAAAACGCTGTGTAACAATGTGACAGACTTTTGGAAAGAGGTGAAAGCTCTAAATAAGTGTAAACCATCTCTACCATCAACTGTTGAAGCTGTTTCTGGGGCAGATAACATTGCAGCATTGGAAATGTCACCGTCCCCGTACCTCACCGGCTGACCCCGTGTTAGGGAACATGTTTTTGTTTTTGTTCTCCCTCTCTCTCTTCCTCCTGCCGTGGCAGTGCTCATTGTGGGCTCCCTCCCGGCCCACGCACCTGCTCTCATCATTGCACCTGTCGCTGATTGTAGTAATCAGAAGAACTTCTTAAGATGGCAGACCTACGCTACTCGTTGCTGGAACTTTAAGCCACCAGCATCAGTTATTCTGTGATCACCAAGTCTGAGTTTGTTAGTCTTCGAGTGAACCTTGTACTAATTGTATTTATCTGTGTGTGGAGATCTTCCCTGGACCTGTCCCTGTATCTTTGAGTGAGCGAGAGAGGGATTGAGCGTTGGAGGAAAAGGAGATCATTGCTGAGAGAGTGGAGTGTGTTTTCGGACTCTTCCCCTTCCCCTCGGACCCAGACACCTCTCTCAAACACTTTGTGTATATTATCACCTTGCCAAATCACTGTAAATAAACGCACTGTCAGCTTTTGCCAAGGTCTGCGCCTGAGTCCGCCTACAAAACCCTGTCAGGAGAGCATTACAGTGCGTTCTTTTACTGTATGAAAAGTGACAATTCTGACATGAGTAATGACACAATAAGGACACATGAAGTATATGAAGCCATTCATAGTTATCTGATAACCAAACAGGTAAATTTCCCTTTGTTTACACTGACCCCAAAAAACCCTTGAAGTAGGGCTGGGCGATATGGCCTAAAATTCATATCACAATATAATTTGAAGCACATGCGATAACGATATATATCACGATATATTCTTTTCTTCTGTATAACATATTTTCCACACTATAAGGCACACTTAAAATCCTTTAATTTTCTCAAAAATCGAGAGTGTATGAATTAGCTGTGCTAACTGACCTTGAACCGATTTGGGTGTGTAGAAATCTGTTTAAAAATGTTTTAGTACAACTTTGGTAAGCCTGCTGATGGACTGCTTGATGGATTGTCAGAGCATTACGGCTGCCGTAGTGAGGAGTAATCTGGGTCAAAACTCCGTTCAGTTCAGGTCCCAAAGTCAAACAAACACTGAGAGTTAAAAACAGTCTAAATTCTTTCATCTTTAATTAAATCATCAGCGTTGCTGCTTTATCAGGTGTAACAATTAAGTTTAACATCCAGGCATCCATAAAAACAGAATTTATTAAATTTAACGGAGTTATAAGTTAACAGGAAGTTAGCTCGCTGGTTTATACCTAAACATGACATACCATATTCTGACAGAGAGATTTTTGAAACTAATTCAAACGTACAGCTCTGCTATCACTTCCAACATAAATGAAAACAGGAAACTAAACAGCAGTGACGTTTGCATGGTTACCGGAGTTGGACTACCTGGTATATAATGTTGTGCTTCGTGATTGCTAGCGACACAGCTATGTTAGCATAACATTAGCACAGTGAAGCTGGTGGATGAACAGCAACTTTTTTCCACTTGATAAAAGTTAACATGAGGGATTCTGGTGGGAAGGGACAAATGCAATCGTATAGCAGGATGCTATACACGGGCCAAACTTCAGTCAGGAGAACATAATTTAAAGATGATAATGGTTGTAGCCGCTGCAATACTTTCGACCAAAACAGGTGCAGCTTGATGACATCATCAACATGCGCTATCTCTATCGTTGGCCAAATCTATATCGTTTCTATCGTATATTGTTTATATCGCCCACCCCTACCTTGAAGTTCATTGTTAGAGTGAATTGTTAAATGTTTGTCATTTTTATTCTTACCATTTGTACTTTAACTGTGTGTTGAAAGGAATTCTTTTGTTCTCCCCTCCCCAGATTCTCGAGGTTCTGAGTGGGGGGCTGTAGTGTTTTATCACAGGCAACATCCTTGTGAAGGTCTGTTTGATGTGGTAAAACTTCCTGCCCTTTGTATGGCTTCACTGTGTTATCTAGGTGAACCATAGATTGGGTGTGGGGAGGTTACCCTCTTTATGACCTAGGATGTTGTTCCTGCTGTGTGACCCTTTTTGGTCAGCAATTCACACACACACACACACACACACACACACACACACACACACACACACTTTGCAAAACCACAGGCAAGGTACCCTTTGTGTGTATGTATACATCATATGTTAATGACCCCCATGCATATTCAAGTAACCTCAATAAAAGGAGTGCTATGGGGAACCTGGCTGAGAGTCTGATGGAGGTCAAGTAGGTGGAACGACACTTGGCTCCAGGCAGGCCTCCCTCATGCATGAGTAACCCAAAGAACTTTGCCTACTTCGTGTCTTGCTTGCTGTGTTATTACATTGCCTTTAACGTTCCAGCGAATAGGTTTAAGCACAAGAACCTATCATTAATTGGTCCTTCTTGAGCCGGATCCCTGGAGTCGACATTCACCGAGGGGAGAGGAGACACGCTGAAAGACCGACGTCAGCCAGGAAGTTCCTGTGGATTAGCTGTCTGTCTTTCCTCCTCGATGAATGACGATCGGCGGGATTCGAGGCTGATATTACACGCTAAGCAACACCGAGTAAGTTTCAAGTCTTTGCCACTGTGTGCGGCAAAGCACGCATCCACTGTGTGCGGTTGCGTTGAAAGTCTTCATCACTGTGTGCGTTAAAGCGCGTGATCACTGTTATGTAAGTCTTTGCCACTGAGTGCGGCAAAGCGCGCAGCCACTGCGTGAGACTGCGTTGAGAAAATAGGCCTAATTTTTGTTGTTTGTGAGCGAGGATATTTGTTGTGTTTGTGTGAATGCTGCGGAGCAGGCATGGTCTGTGACACGGTTGTTGTTATCATGGGTTCCCGAGCAAGTAAGACTGCCTCACAGGGAGATGACACATTTTTGCAAGAATTTACTCCCAACAGTGCGAGGTATTTATATTCTCATAACTGTCATGAGCGTAAACTAGTCACGGGAGAATCTCAAATGTTAGAAGTTTTCAGGAAAACAGCAGCCTTGAAGAGCGTGTGGAGAAGGCCAGCCCACATCAGCAGCAGTTAAGCTATGCTCTGGTGAATGGCGTTCCCCCACCCCGTGCTGACACAAAATGTTTAGATGATTTCCCTGATCAACAACAGCCTGTGCTCCAGACCATTACTTTAACCAGTTGTTAGAAGTAATCTACATTAAGCTTAAGGTTGCTCAAATTCAGTACAATGACATATGAGATGAAGTAAAATAGGTAAATATTTTACCTAATTACGTGCATAGAGGCACTTGACCTGTTTGAAAACTGTCATCCTAATATGAGCCATTGTGAGATATAGAGCACACCTGTGAAAACAACTAGTATGCTGAACCCTGTGTGAAACAGCTGAAAACTACATGATGGAGAAGCTGAGTTGAATATGAAAATGTAAGTCTTTGCCACTGTGTGCGGCGAAGCGCGCAACCACTGTGTGAGGTTGCGTTGAAAGTCTTTATCACTGTGTGCGATAAAGCGTGTAGTCACTGTGTGCGACTATCCAAGTCTTTGCCACTGTGGGCAAAGCACGCAACCACTGTGTGAGGTTGCGTTGCGGTCTCTTCTGAGCTGATGAGCAAGCTACACGTTATCAGATCAGGAGCTGGCTGAGAACTCATCAAAGAAAGACAAACAGAACTATGATAACTCGAGTATGTAGCGTATCCGTGAGTTCAGCTTCGTCTTTCAGATGCGCAGCAGTTTTCCTGGATCTTGACTCATGTGTGTAGAGTGTTCATAGCATCAGCATCATGTTCTTGTTTATTTGTTTTGTTGGGTTGAAAAATAATTAAATAAACTTGTGATCATACTTATGGATCACCATGGCACATATCATCAGCCATATGTTTTATTTATGCAGATGAAAAAAGTGAGTGTGAATGTGCCTGACGTCGCAGTGTGTGTGTGCGCTGTGTAAATGTAATTGTCACAAATTGTGAGACCGGTGATTCTGCAGGTCACCAGTTATAAGGAAAAAAGAGTAAAACAGAGACAAAATCTACATTGTAGATGGAAAATAATAGGAAAGAGGTTTTGTGTTTATTAGCCAAGAACAACTACAATCTCATTTTCTGCTTTTAAGAAAGGAGAGTTCTGTGTGTTGGTTAAGCAGTGAGAATAATGATCAAAATGTCTCAGTGTGTCACTTGCAGGTGAGGAGCAGACCCGGATCAATTTCCCATATGCAGCGGTCGGACAAAAGTTATAGTTTAACATCATTGGAAACATTCAGGCCAATTTCTGGCTAACTTATTTACAGCTCCATGTGTCCCTCATCCTCACAAGTGAGCTCTCACTCCTCCCTGAAGACAAGGAATGCAGTTCCAAGAGCAATAACATGGCAGATAAAGAGACAGCAGCAAAGTCCTGAGCAAAGAGTCCCAGCAAGCAGCAGCAGTGTGGACAAACAGCAGTGGAGAAGAAAAGCAAACCCATCATCCTGACTGATTGGATGAATGACACTGTGTTTCCAACAAGCTGCAAAGTCACTGTGCTTGTGAAAAGGACGTTTGAGGAGAACTGAGGAGACTGTTGGAGTTTGACATTTGCCACTTTCGGAGCAAGATGGCAAGAAGAGACAGTGGAACACAGGACAAAGCTGAAGAAGAACTGCCGGCTATTGGACTGTTGAAGTGGGAGAGGACAACAGAGTGAGAGTAAGTAAGGACACAGAGGAAAGCTGTTGTTTAATGTGGGAAATCAAAATTTGGGTTAGTAAACCTGGGGAAAAGAGAACTGACTGCTTAAGTGGAAGATTGTGAAGGAATCTGAAACACTGCGAAAAAAGAAACATATACAAAATCACACACACAAGCAGAACATGCATTAACCCTACTAACACAAACCCAAGAGAGCCCATGAAGATTAGACAACATCTTAAGCATGTGAGTCTGTTTACCATCTTGTCCAAGTCACTTCGTGTGATGAGAAGTGATGCAAAGACCAGTGGACTCATAGCACATTGGTTACAAAATGATGATCAAATAATAGCAGAGAAGTGTGTAGGAAAGGCAGCTTTAAGAACATGCCCTGCTGGAGATGTAGCTCAGACACATTGATTAAACCTGCCTAATAACAAACACACACATGCAATGAAAATCAGCTTGTTATCTCTCATCAGTGCTAAAATAGTGTAAATTTAACAGACACTTGTTATCAAATGCTGAATTTATCCAATGCTGACAATTAACTAACTATGTTGCAGGACAACAGTTTAACTTTTGTGGGAAAAAAAAAAAGGATTCTGGTTTGACCAACCAGTGATCAGACAATAAATTTAGTTGTTAATATAGTAAACTGGGAGATGCTTTCTGCCTGACTGATGCAGCACAAGTAATTTACTGTATGAGGAAAATTCTATTTTGTGATAATATTTTGAACATGCATTTCTGTTGTCCTGTCATCTTAGTGGGTTAATAGCTGATATGCAAATTGGTTGATGGTTCTTAAATTAAGGAAAGGTGACTGAATTCTAGCACAAGTGAATGGGATGTGTTGGAGTTTGTTAGAGTGGAGACTCTAAAACACTGAGTTTCCTGTTGTGATGTGCGAGTGAATCCTGCATCCAAATACAAAACTTTGAATACATAAGAACAAACGTTTTTGAAATCCATGACAACATGTCACATGTTTATGATGATGGGGAAAAAGGACAGTCCGAGGGATTAAAATTCATAGCTAATGAGACATGAGGCTTATGTTGTGTGTTGTGCGGCTGATGGTTGGTTTTGAATTAATCTAGCTGATGATTTTTCTTTTGTTGTGAAGTTGAGCCTGCCAATTAGTATGATGGTATGATAAACCATGCTAATGGTATGATTTACCCTCCTGAGATGAGGAGCATGTGTCATGACTTAACGAGGCCTTTTTATTTTGATACTTTCACAGTGCACTGAAAGTTTTATTGATAATCTCTGTTTGAGCAGATCTGCACGATTAGAACGGGCGCTATACGACACGTCGTCGAGAAAAATTGTTGCAAGTGAGTTTCTCCACATTAAAATGGGCTCAGGAGAAAGTCACTTATCTGGGACAATTAGAAAATGAGTCCCTGCCCAAAAAGGATTCAGCGAGATAATCCGATCTAAAAGTTCTTCTTTTCTTTTTTTGAATGACGTCATTTTGCTGAGAAGTGGAAGTGAAAATGCGACAATAATTTCCACTGTCAGCAAAGAAAGAATGAATGAATGAATGAATGAGTGAGAGAAAATAAAACTGACTGACTGGTAAAAGCGGACAGAAGCTGACAGACTGACTGACATCACTGTGCGAAGTTAACCCCACCTGACAAAGGTGCAGATGAATCTATGTGTGTTTCTTTTACAGGAGCAGAAAGAGGACAGCAACATTTGAGGTTGCGTGAGCTTTAACCATACCGATTTAACCTTTTAAATGCCACTTTCTGTGTCTGTGCATCTACCAGGGGTGTTATTCACTACCTTGTGTTGCTCACAGAGGTAACTGTGAGAAAGTGTGTATACACCTGCGCAGCGCTAACTTTTCTACAGCATTACAGTTCTTCGTGTGATTTGATCATGTGATTTATACCAGGACAGCTGGTTGATGTTTTCTACAACAGGATTTCTGGGTTTATGTGTGAAGAAAACTGTGTTTACAGGTTATGAGTTGGTGATGCTGTTACACTGTGTTGTTGGGGAAATGTAAAGGTTACGTTGATGATATGAATAACATGTGAGACATTCCCGGTGTTGAAACTAGTGTCACTTCTTTCCACAGCTATGGATGGCTAACTTTATGGTCTTTTTGTAGCACCTCTGGAACCTGTCAATTTGTGCCTGATCACCAGGATTATCCATGTGTGTTGCTAATGTTTGTTTTCCTAAGAGTGCATGTAGAGGATTCAGCAGAGACGGACAAGTAACATGAGAAAGCAACTAAGAGATGCAGTGTTTATGGAATAGTTTAATATGGGGCTCGTTAGCTGGCCACTACTGAGCTCCTAGTGTTAAATACATGGAGTGACTTTGCTTAAGGGAAGTCACCGATTACATTAATGTTAACTGAGTACATGGGATGATCCATGTTTGGGGCGAATTATGCCGATAATTGTAGTTTACTGATTTGAGAAAACCTGCACATGATACTTGTCCTGCTGATGCTGAGTGCTTTATTACTCTAAAGATTCAATTGTTTATAAGTGTGAAGGTTGATTTTACTTCCAGATCTTGTTTTCCAGGCCATGATGGTGTGTGTGCAGGCTCCAGGCGGAGCCAGGTTTTGAACAGACTTACTGTGCAAAACACACTAACGTCTTTATTGCAGGGTTACGGAGCTGCTCCAGAGGAGATGCCCTGATGTTGCCTGGGACATGATCTAGCTAACCTTTTCTTTTAGACAGGAATCTGGTTTGATGAGTTGACTCATGGGAGTGTCCATGCGTCAAGGGAGGGGTCCAGAATTATAGAGTTACATGAAACTATCTTTTTATGTTTTCTAAACTATGTTTTTATGATTTTTGTGTGATTAACAGTTCATTTACGGGTATTAAACTTATGTAAAGTGGTGCATCTATGTTCAGATGAGGCTTTGATGGTCCATAGATGAAGCTCACTGAACTAAAGAATGTGGTTTGATGATGATTGACATGCTTTAGGAGTTTCTCCTCCTAGCAAGGAAATACAGGTGCAGCAGTTAGAGTATTGCTGAAAGGAACCTCCTGAGAAATCTTCAGAGGCCCAGTGAGAAGCAAGAACCCATTCCAGGCAGAGCTGACAGTCCAGGCAGTGGTTGAGGTCAAAGGTCGAGCTGTTTGGGGCCCATCATGAGATCAGACTTCGGAGCCACAGCAAGGACCACGAAGCTGCGTTGGAGTGAGAGCTGTGCCAAGGGGGCTTTTCAGAGGCCAACAGAAGAGATTGTGGACGACAGATGGGCACCTGAAGGATGAGGGGAGCGTGCCAAGCTCAATCGACAGCGCAGAAGGAGTCCAAGGATGGCATCATGATTCTGTGAGAAGCACAGGAACCAGAAGCTATGGTGGTGATGATAGCAGTTTCCTATGAACATCACCTAATGCTGTGTCACTGTACTGTGCATACGATGGCACACTGAAGACTGCTGGGATCATAGCAGCAGTAAGATAACTGGATCCAGCACCCTTTCCACAGAGGATTTTTCCTGCAGAGGATGGACAATGGAGGAGTCATAAATATCCCCCACAGGACGGAGGCCTGAAGTGAGGTGATGGGGGTTGGCAGAGAGGCCATAAAACTAAAGTGTTGACGAGGTCTGCAGCTTTGAAGATGAGACCCATGTTGACAAGCAATAAAACCACCTGGTATGTTTGACTGTTTATTCTACATACATTTGGACTCTGGTCCTATGAACAGTGATGGGAACATCTGGAAGAGACAATTATGACGCCCTATAGAGCTTAAACCACTCTACAGAGAGACATGCTCTTTACATGTCTTGCGGAGGAGCACCACCAAGCTGGAGTGTTTTTGAAGTGTTGCTTTCTTATTTTAACTATTAAAGTAACAATTCATTTGTTTGCTTATGTATAGGATGCATTTTACCATGTATAAGATCACTGTTAACTAAAATGATTTCTGATACATTTGTTAATTATGTACTTTTACAACAATATGAAATGACTGAAATGAATGACATGACAGAGGCCTGTGTATGAATGACGCCTGCACTGAAAATGTTAAGCAAGAGGTGCATTACTGAGAATATACTACATAGGAATAATTTGGAGCATAAAAATCACAAAACAGGAGGGAAATGTTAGAGTGAATTGTTAAATGTTTGTCATTTTTATTCTTACCATTTGTACTTTAACTGTGTGTTGAAAGGAATTCTTTTGTTCTCCCCTCCCCAGATTCTCGAGGTTCTGAGTGGGGGGCTGTAGTGTTTTATCACAGGCAACATCCTTGTGAAGGTCTGTTTGATGTGGTAAAACTTCCTGCCCTTTGTATGGCTTCACTGTGTTATCTAGGTGAACCATAGATTGGGTGTGGGGAGGTTACCCTCTTTATGACCTAGGATGTTGTTCCTGCTGTGTGACCCTTTTTGGTCAGCAATTCACACACACACACACACACACACACACACACACACACACACACACACACACACTTTGCAAAACCACAGGCAAGGTACCCTTTGTGTGTATGTATACATCATATGTTAATGACCCCCATGCATATTCAAGTAACCTCAATAAAAGGAGTGCTATGGGGAACCTGGCTGAGAGTCTGATGGAGGTCAAGTAGGTGGAACGACACTTGGCTCCAGGCAGGCCTCCCTCATGCATGAGTAACCCAAAGAACTTTGCCTACTTCGTGTCTTGCTTGCTGTGTTATTACATTGCCTTTAACGTTCCAGCGAATAGGTTTAAGCACAAGAACCTATCATTCATAAAAAGGTGAAATACCTCAGTCACTTTATTACTGATCAAATAAATGATAACATATACAGACAGCGGTGTAAGCTCTATGTGCAGGCAAATACTATTGCATGCAAATTCAGCTTTTGTTCACTTCCAGTTAAAGTGGCTTTGTTTAAAGCGTATTGGACACTGCTATATGCTACCCCCTTGTGGTCATCCTACAAACAATGTAGCACGCAGAAGCTGCACATTGCATATAATGATGCAATGAGAATTCTTTGAAGGATAACTAGAGGGGATACCAGCCAGATATTTGTAGCACATTTAATCTTGATAAGCTGTTGTTAGAATTTATATTTAATATTACTTCCCACACCAGGATATTTTTCTAGCTAGCTGACAGCTGGTAACTTTACAAACATTCAGAGATGAACTTACACACTTGCTTTACTTCTCTCTGGGATAACTTCCTCGGAGATGAAATGCAGTGTTTAATTCAATTCAATTTTATTTATATAGCGCCAAATCCCAACAAAAGTTGCATCAAGGCGCTTTAAATTGTACAGTAGATTGCACAATAATAGATACAGAGAAAGCCCCAACAATCATATGACCCCATATGAGCAAGCACTTTGGTGACAGTGGGAAGGAAAAACTCCCTTTTAACAGGAAGAAACCTCCGGCAGAACCAGGCTCAGGGAGGGGCGGGGCCATCTGCTGCGACCGGTTGGGGTGAGAGACGGAAAACAGGATAAAGACATGCTGTGGAAGAGGGACAGAGCTTAATAACAGATATGACACAAGTGCAAACACACTTACCTACACCACCAAACTATCGTACACACCAACTTGTAAATGATCTTTTGCACAATATTATTACTGGACTTTTTGCACTAACTTCTTTACTTCCTAATTTTTGCTGCTACACTAAGGAATTTTTACTGTTCCTCCACTACCTCAACTCATCACCACAAAACCTTATTGTTATGTTACGTTGTGTTTTTTTTGTCACACTGTCACTTTGTTGCTTTTGTTTGCACATTTGCACATGCACTTTGTTGTCTGCTGTCTGTTAACAAAAAAAAAAGTCTTCCCTAGATAGTTAGTTAGTTTTTGTTAATTTATGTTGTAATTTATGTTAGGTCAGTATGGGCAGAAATCTGTGCCATCAGAAACTGAATTTGAATAAGTTAAATTTGAATTTGAATTGCTCAGATTGAATCTGAATTGTAACTTGAATAAATGCTTTTGAAAACTGAATTTGAATTACTCTAATTTGAAATTGAATTTATGGTTTGAAAATGAATTCATTTGCTTTGAAACTGCATTTTATCCTTTAAAAATTCAGCTCTCGAATAATTTCAGTTTCACTCTCACCATTCAGTTTCAGTTCTAAAATTCAGTTTTTTGGAACTTACATCCGGTTCCGGTTCAAGCGCAGATTAATAGAACTACATTTTGCCAGCGGACTGAAAGTGTTACTGACGGGAATCTACAGCGTCTTGAGCTGAATTAAGACTTCAGAAGTCATTCGTCATGTCGAATGACCAGTGGATAAACTCTCAGGTTGGTAATAAATGTATTACATGTATAAGAACAAGCGTCATGTTAACAATTGATAGCTGTACAGTAACTTTTATGCTTATTGTAGCTGCTAGCTAAAAACGCTAATTTAGCCTAGTTTGTCCTGGATTCAGCTTTGACAAATATGATCGACTGTTTCTAGTAGAAATCCAAAGTTGTCATCTTGTACCCTCTCAGAGCCCTGTATGCTTGCAGAGACTCCTACAGTAGGGAAACATGCAAAACGCTGTCCAAACCTTTGTATTTTAGCTTTATTTATGTCTTACACAGCGTCCCAACTCTTTAGCTAACTTAATAACTTTAGCTAAAGTGAACAGTTAGTCTAATTCATTAGTGCAGCATTACTGGATCACCTCTGTTTGAAGTGATATAATATGATATACAACTATCACTGAAACAGCAAACTTTGTAAATAAACAACACTTCTCATTCTCTAAACGTTTGGCCACAGCTGTAGATTACACTATCAGTGCTTGTTCACTCTTGACAATAATTACATTTCTAAATTCTCTTTGTGCATTTACAGGTAAATAATATCTAATATTTTATCTAAATGACTGCTTTGTCTTTGAAAAGGTAAAGAGCCTGAGGCCGGTGACAGTCCAGTTCTACTCCAAGTACATCCTTACGGTGGCTCACAGGACAAGGCCACATTCCTGTCCTGCCAGGAGTGAAGAGAAACTTCAGAGTCTTCATGCAGTTCAACCACACCTGTCATATTCCATATGACAGGGGTCTCAAACTCCAGTCCTCGAGGGCTGGTGTCATGCAACTTTTCCATTTGTCCCTGGTGCAACACACCTGAATACTATTAGTAGGTCATTAGCAAGAGTATAGAACTTGACTGCATGCTGAGGTGGCAGCCCCTAACCCCTAACTACTCAAGTAAATTTAAGTAAATATATGTATTTGGAAACATATACTTCTAAAATACTTTTATTGCACCATGTTCATTCACTCATGAGCTGCTGTAACCTGAATCAAATGGCTGAATTGCCAACTCAGCATGCATTCAAGTTCTATACTCTTGCTAATGACCTACTAGGTGTGTTGCAACAGGGACACATGGAAAAGTTGTAGGACAGCGGCACTCGAGGACTGGAGTTTGAGACCCCTGCCGTATGGTGTTCATGCAGTTTTCTACCCCACAGTTACAGCATGTCTGACTGCCTGTTCAGCATATGCAAAAATATAGAGTTTAAGCATGTGATGACAAAGGCCTTCCATTATTGTGTTTGTCATCACATGTCACAGACATCTGGATGATCATTTGGAATAAACAAAGAACTAAAAACTTGTTACTTCATCTTTTATCTTTATTATTATTATTGTTCTTATTTTACATTTTTCATTTTAGGCATTAGGTTTATTTATAGTAGTCCTTTCCAACTTCTTTCCCTCTTCCATGTTACTGTGTCAGCATCTGTTTGGGGTTGGGAGTGGAACAGAAAGTAAGGAAATCCAAAGTGTCATTAAAACCAGGAGAGGTTTTTATATTTCAGAAGAAGGGATTAATTCAAAAGAAATGACCTCAATGCCATATTTTATTTAGGAACCCTAGAGAGCACTTTGCAAAATAACACATTCTTATAATTTCACCCTCAGATGAGCCAAGCTACGACTGTCAGGGAAGGTGATGTAGGTACAGAGCATGTGAGAGTGGTTAAGTTGATGTCTCTTGTCTAGATGAAGGCACAAGAGGGATCAATGGCACGGCGTAGAGATTCAGTATCTTCAGTCTTCAGTGGACACTCCATTTCTGGCACAAAAACACCTGTAAAAGATGGTTGATTTAGGAGGTGACCCGACAACTTCAGCCTGTCAAACATAGCAATGGAGCAGTATGTTTTTAAAAAAAACAACTAATTAAGCATGCACTCAGTACCCTAAGAATTATTATGATAGTTAAACACAGTGATAGTCACATATCATATCACTTCAAACGGAGGTGATCCAGTAATGCTGCACTAATGAATTAGACTAACTATTCACGTTAGCTAAAGTTATTAAGTTAGCTAAAGAGTTGGGATGCTGTGTAAGACATAAATAAAGCTAAAATACAAAGGTTTGGACAGCGTTTTGCATGTTTCCCTACTGTAGGGGTCTCTGCAAGCATACAGGGCTCTGAGAGGGTACAAGATGACAACTTTGGAATTGTACTAGAAACAGTCGATCATATTTGTCAAAGCTGAATCTAGGACAAACTAGGCTAAATTAGCGTTTTTAGCTAGCAGCTACAATAAGCATAAACGTTACTGTACAGCTATCATTTGTTAACATGACGCTTATTCTTATACATGTAATACATTTATTACCAACCTGAGAGTTTATCCGCTGGTCATTCGACATGACGAATGACTTCTGAAGTCTTAATTCAGCTCAAGATGCTGTATATTCCCGTCAGTAACACTTTCGGTCCACTGGCAAAATGTAGTTCTATTAATCTGCGCTTGAACCGGAACCGGATGTAAGTTCCAAAAAACTGAATTTTGGAACTGAAATTGAATTGTAGAACTAAAACTGAATGGTGAGAGTGAAACTGAAATTATTCGAGAGCTGAATTTTTAAAGGATAAAATGCAGTTTCAAAGCAAATGAATTCATTTTCAAACCATAAATTCAATTTCAAATTAGAGTAATTCAAATTCAGTTTTCAAAAGCATTTATTCAAGTTACAATTCAGATTCAATCTGAGCAATTCAAATTCAAATTTAACTTATTCAAATTCAGTTTCTGATGGCATAGATTTCTGCCCATAGGTCAGTCTGTCTTGTCTCTGCTAGCCAGCTAAATAGGCCTCCTAGTTAGCTAGTTTAGTGTTTTGTGTTAATTTATGTTGTAAATTTATGTTGCATGTAGCACCTTGGTCCTGGAGGAACGTTGTTTCGTTTCACTGTGTACTAACTGTATATGGTTGAAGTGACAATAAAGCCAACTTGACTTGACTTGACTTGACTTGACTTGATATGATTCGATGCAGAGAGGTCTATTAACACATAGTGAGTGAAAAAGGTGACTGGAAAGGAAAAACTCAATGCATCATGGGAATCCCCGGCAGCCTACGTCTATTGCAGCATAACTAAGGGAGGATTCAGGATCACCTGGTCCAGCCCTAACTATATGCTTTAGCAAAAAGGAAAGTTTTAAGCCTAATCTTGAAAGTAGAGATAGTGTCTGTCTCCCGAATCCAAACTGGAAGCTGGTTCCACAGAAGAGGGGCCTGAAAACTGAAGGCTCTCCCTCCCATTCTACTTTTAAATACTCTAGGAACAACAAGTTGGCCTGCAGAGCGAGAGCAAAGTGCTCTAATAGGGTGATATGGTACTACAAGGTCATTAAGATAAGATGGGGCCTGATTATTTAAGACCTTGTATGTAAGGAGCAGGATTTTGAATTCAATTCTAGATTTATCAGGAAGCCAATGAAGTTCAAGTTCAAATTTTATTCGCCACATGCAATGGCATGCCCTGCAGTGGAATGAACCCGCCCCCGACCATACACACATAATACAGACATCACATGGGGATACAAGTCAGAGAACGGTTGCGTTACAGAAAACCACAGAAATACACACTACAGTGGGAAAGTACAAGAGGAAAAAAAGAGACCTGTTCTCATGCTGGGCTATAAAGGACAGCATGAGAACAGGAAACAAAAAAAACTCCTCTGCACAGAAAAGCACATAAATGTCCACAGTACAACAATATACAGCACGTGACCAGCAACAGGGTGGGGTAGGGGGTGATGAGTAATCCTGGGCAACACAGCAGCCATCCTGCCACTGCGCCGACTCTCCAGCGCGGGCCCAGACCCGCCTCGTGTTCCCCAAGAGGAATCAAGCATCGAAGGCGTTGGAAGGGGAGGGGGGACAGTGAGTGCTTATCAGTGTAAGTGTATGTGTGTGCGTGTCCATAGTTCAGCGGAGACAGTGTCCTTCCCCCTGCCAGGCTAAGTAAACAGTCTTCCAGCCAACCCAGGTGGCCTTGCATGGAATAGGGAGGAACAGTCTAAACACACTCGTTATCTGGGATTGTTTTGATCGGCTCCAGCCTTGAGCCCACAGCTGGCGCCGGAGGGGGTAGCCGCATTAAGATGGCGATTTCTTTCCAACAGCTCAAGAGAATTTCGAGCCGTTTTTGTTTTGGCACTCCGACACTGATCTCTCCATCTCCCGTTGGATAGCTGTCAGTTTCTCCATGATGTTGTTTACCTTCAATTCCGTGGTCTTGTCAATCTTTTGCTCACAGAGCAGATTCTGAGACCTCGCGACCGCAGCCAACTGATCCGTGATGTTTTCCAGCTTTCGCCCATAGTTGTTGATTTGAGCTGATTCCTCCCTGATGTATCCCAGTATCCGCTCAGAGATGTTATTCTGAGTATTCACTGCAGCCGCAATAGCCTCCAAGCTCTTGACCATGTCCCCGTCTGTGAGCCCTTTCTGAGAAGCCGCGCCTCGTCCAGTCAATCCAATCTCAGCAGGCAGCTTGGTGGGGGTTTGAGCAGCCGGTTCCGCTGTCTTAATTCTCCGATAAGCCAGGGCCAAGCCAGCTCCGATCAGCAAGAACCCTGTTATCATGGTTCCGAATAGGTAGATATCTTCAGCGTCCTCGATCGACAGTCCCGCCAGGCACACGACCCTCCATTTCTGCCACCCGTCCATCGTGTATCCAGCAGGGAAAGTCCCTCCAGGGCACTCAGGCTCTCCCGAGCCCAAACTTCTCATTGAGAAGAGGGTGTCAATAGCATTCAGAGACCAGTTGATCAAATCCATAGTTCTCTTTAGGTTTTAGACACAGACTGTGAGAGAGTGTTCCAGGGAAGTAAGAAGAAAAACACGAGACAAGACAAGGACATAAGCGGCTAAGCAGGGAAGATAGGGGAAGGAGGAGAGGAGAAAAAGTGCGACCGCCTTCGCTGAGAGCCAAATGAGAAAGAAGTAGGGAAGCCAAAACAGGAGAAATCTGCTCTCTCTTTCTAGTCCCTGTCAGTACTCTTGCTGCAGCATTTTGGATTAGCTGAAGACTTTTCAGGGAGTTTTTAGGACATCCTGATAATAGTGAATTACAGTAGTCCAGCCTGGAAGTAATAAACGCATGAACTAGTTTTTCAGCATCACTCTGAGACAGGATATTTCTAATTTTAGAGATGTTGCGCAAATGGAAGAAAGCAGTCTTACATATTTGCTTAATATGTGCGTTGAAGGACATGTCCTGGTCAAAAATGACTCCAAGGTTCCTCACAGCATTACTTGAGGCCAAGGTAATGCCATCCAGAGTAAGGATCTGCTTAGATACCATATTTCTAAGATTTTCAGGGCCGAGTACAATAACCTCAGTTTTATCTGAATTAAGAAGTAGAAAGTTAGCAGCCATCCACATCCAGATTCCTGCAGTTTAACTAATTGGTGTGTGTTTTCTGGCTTCATGGATAGATAGAGCTGTGTCTCATCTGCATAGCAGTGAAAGTTTATGTCTTCTAAGTCTTCTAATGATGCTGCCTAGGGGAAGCATGTATAATGTAAACAGAATTGGTCCTAGCACTGAACCCTGTGGGACTCTATAATTGACCTTAGTGGGTGAAGAGGACTGTCCATTTACATGTACAAATTGGAGTCTATTAGATAGATATGATACAAACCACTGCAGCGCAGTACCTGTAATACCTACAGCATGTTCTAATCGCTCTAATGGTCAACAGTATCGAATGGTGCGCTAAGGTCTAGCAGGACAAGCACAGAGATGAGTCCACTGTCAGAGGCCATAAGAAGATCATTTGTAACCTTCACTAAAGCTGTTTCTGTGCTGTGATGAGCTCTGAAACCTGACTGAAACTCTTCAAATAAGCCATTCCTCAGCAGATGATCTGTTAGCTGTTTGACAACTACTCCTTCAAGGATTTTTGATATGAAAGGAAGGTTGGAGATTGGCCTATAATTAGCTAAGACTGCTGGGTCTAGAGATGGCTTTTTGAGTAAAGGTTTAACTACAGCCAGCTTGAAGGCCTGTGGTACATAGCCGAATATTAGAGAGAGGTTGAACATATTTAAAGAATTAATTAATGGCAGGACTTCTTTGAGCAGTTTTGTAGGAATGGGGTCTAAAAGACACGTTGATGGTTTGGAGGAATTAATTATTGAAGTTAACTCAGAAAGATCAATTGGAGAAAAAGAGTCTAACTTAACATCGATAGTACTAAAAGTAGCTGTAGATAATATTACATCCGAGGGATGATTATTGGTCATTTTTTCTCTAATGATAAAAATTTTATTTGTGAAGAAGTTCATGAAGTCATTACTAGTTAACGTTAAAGGGATTGCTGGTTCAACAGTGCTCTGACTTTTTGTCAGCCTGGCTACAGTGCTGAAGAGAAACCTGGGGTTGTTCTTATTTTCTTCAATCAGTGACGAATAGTAAGATGATCTGGTTTTGCGGAGGGCTTTCTTATAAAGCAGCAAATTATTTCTCCAAGCCAAATGATAATCTGTAACAGAAGCACTATACGACATGTAGTCGAAAAAATTTGTTGTAAGTAAGCCTAGATCCATTAAAATGGGCTCAGGAGAAAGTCACTTATCTGGGACAATTAAAAAGAGGGTCCCTGCCCAAAAAGGATTCAGCGAGGTAATCCGATCTAAATTCTTCTTTTTCTTTTTGAAATGATATCATTTTGCTGAGAGTGAAAACTAAATGCCATGATAGGTTCCACTATCAGCAAAGAAAGAATGAATGAATGCATGAATGAAAAATGAGTGAGAGAAAATAAAAGCTGACGAAAGCTGACAAGACTTTACTGATGTAACACAACTGTGCGAAGTTAAACCCCACCTGACAAAGGTGCAGATGAATCTATGTGTGTTTCTTTTTACAGGAGCAGAAAGATGACAGCAACGTTCGAGGTTGCATGACGATTTAACCTGTTAAATGCCACTTTCTGTGTCTGTGCATCTATCAGGGATGTTATTCACTACCTTGTGTTGCTCACAGAGGTAACGAAGTGTGACAAAGTGTGTATACACCTGCACAGGGCTAACATTTGCATTTTCTTTTCTACAGCATTACAGTTCTTCATGTAATTTATACCAGGACAGCTGGTTGATGTTTTTCTACTACATGATTTCTGGGTTTATGTGTGAAGAAAACTGTGTTTACAGGTTATGAGTGGTGATGCTGTTACACTGTGTTGTTGGGGAAATGTGAAGGTTACTTTGACGATGTGAATAACATGTGAGAAATTTCCTGTGTTGAAACTAGTGTCACTCCTTTCCACAGCTATGGATGGTTAACTTTATGGTCTTTTTATAGCACCTCTGGAACCTGTCAACTTGTGCCTGACCACCAGGATTGTCCACTGTTACTTCCAGTTCTTGTTTTCCAGGCCATGATGGTGTGTATGCAGGCTCCAGGCAGAGCTAGGTTTTAAGCAAACTTAATATGCAAAACACACTAACATATATTGCAGGGTAATGGAGCTACTCCAGAGGAGATGCCCTGATGCTGCCTGGGGCATGATCTTGCTAACCGTTTTCTTTTAGACAGGAGTCTAGGTTTGATGAGTTGACTCATGGGAGTGTCCATGCGTCAAGAGGAGGGGTCCAGAATTACAGAGTTACATGAAACTAAATAATGTTTTTATGATTTTTGTGTGATTTGTGTGATTAACAATTCCTCAACGGGTTTTAAACCTGTGGTGCATCCATGTTCAGATGATGCTTTGATGGCCTATAAGTGAAGTTTACTGAACTAAAGAATGTGGTTTGATGTCTTGATGCATTCTCAATCATCCAGGAAAGTAAAAAAAGAAAAGGGAAAGACCATCTCTGAATCGAGGAGGGGGCCTAAGGGTACATCTTTTGCCATCTTACAATGCTGTGATTGCAGCCATTCCCCAACTCTCTGTGAATGGTACTCATGGCCATTGATCAGTGTTCTTTGATCACTGGGTTTTGGTCGGTGATTGTTGATCAATGGTCATGAGAATTTGCATAATTATGATTAAAGAACTGACCTCACAGCCCATTGTTCCTTCAGCGGCCTGGTTTCAGTCATTATGCAAATGTACTGTTTATAAGGGTTGGGGAAACCTGCAGTCAGCAGAGACTGAAGAAGTCACTTGGATGAGTGACGAAACGTTTCTCCCACAAAACGCTACGTCCAGATGAACAGAATCAACTTTTGGAGAGTGGTTTGATGATGGTTTACATGCTTTCCAAATAGAAGTTCTTCCTCCTAGCAAGGGAATACAGGTGCAGCAGTCAGAGTATTGCTGAAAGGAATCTCCCGAGAAATCTTCAGAGGCCCAGAAGCAAGAACCATTCCAGGCATAGCTGACAGCCCAGGCAGTGGTTGAGGTCAAAGGTCGAGCTGTTTGGGCCCATCATGAGATCAGATTCCACAGCCACAGCAAGGACCACGAAGCTGCGTTGGAATGAGAGCTGTGCCAAGGAGGTTTTCCGGAGACCAACAGAGGAGATTGTGGATGACAGACGGGCACCTGAAGGATGAGGGGAGCGTGCCAAGCTCCAATCGACAGCGCAGGCGGAGTCCAAGGATGGCATCATGATTCTGTGAAAAGCACAGGAACCAGAAGCTATGGTGGTGATAACAGCAGTTTCCTATGACCATCACCTAATGCGGTGTCACTGTACTGTGCATACAATGGCACACTGAAGAGTGCTGGGATCATAACAGCAGGAAGATAACTGGATCCAGCACCCTTTCCACAGAGGGTTTTCCTGCAGAGGATGGACAATGGAGGATATGTATCCCCCACAGGACAAGGAGGCCTGAAGTGAGGTGATGGGGGTTGGTAGAGGCCACAAAACAGGAGTGCTGAAGAGGTCTGCAGCTTTCACGATAGCTGAGACGCATGTTGACAAACAACAAACTCAACTGGTATGTTTGAATGTCTATTCTACATACATTTGAACTCTGTTCCTATGGACAGTGATGGAAACAACTGGAAGAGACATTTATGATGCCCTACAGAACTTGAAACGACCCTGTAGAGAGATGGGTGATTTACATGTCTTGCAGAGGAGCACCACCAAGCTGGAGCGTTTTTGAAAATGTTAATTTCTTATTTTGAGCATTAACAATTCATTTGTTTGCTTGTAGGATGCAGTTTACCATTGAATGAGATCAATGAGAAATTGGATAACTGCTAATACATTTGTCAAACTGTGTGAGTTACAGTAATTTAGAGTGATTGACATATGCTGAGTATAAAAATGGTTGCATTGACACTGTCAGACATGAGGTATTCATAACTGGGGACTTTTCTAGCATAACTGTCAAAGGGGTGATGTTAGGTTTTTGTATTGTGATTATCATTTATGCTTAGAAATATCTACCCATATATGCTTAGAGGTGTATAATCGATTGTGTAGTGATAGGATGTGTGATCTTCAGTAGGCTGTAAAAGGCTTTGTGTGCATTCCAGAGCATTCTGGTGTTCACCCCCCACATTCTTGGAGCATGGCAGAGGCCGTACCTTGTCTTATTGTTTTATGGTAGGATAAACGTGTTTTAGTCTAAGTGCCTGTTGTTTAGATGGACGGCTTGACCCTAGACACACACAGACACAGACACACACACACACACGGTATTCTTTGTTCACATGCATACCTATGTAAGATGTCATATGTTAATGAACCTATGCATATTCATGTAACCACAATAAAAGAGCAGTGTTACGGGAGAGCGGATTGGGGAGGGGACCAGAGAAAACTACAGAGTCCGACATTGTTTTGGCAAAGTTACACACCGATTCAATATTGATTTTAGTGACCTCCGTTTGGCGTAACCGGGTGTCATTACTGCCGACGTGAATTATGATCTTACTGTGTTTACATTTACCCTTAGCCAGCAGTTTTAAATTTCCTTCAATGTCGCCTGGTCTGGCCCCTGGAAGACAATTGACTATGGTTGCCGGTTTCTCTAGCTTCACATGTCTGAGAACATAATCACCAATTACCAGAGTTTGACCCCCAGCGGGTGTGTCACCGAGTGCGGAAAAACGGTTAGACACATGAACAGGTTGGTGGGGTACCTGGGGCTTCTGTTTAAGACTATGCTTCCTCCTCACCGTCACCCAGTCGCCCTCTTTCCCCAGCTGCTTGGGGTCTGCCGGGGAACAGCTAGCAGAGCCTGCGCTATCTTCGGCTGCACCAGCTACAGGGGCCTGGCTAGCTACGGATGAATGAAGGGTGCGAAGCCGAGTCTCCAATTCAGTAATCCTGGCCTCCAGAGTTGCAAATATGCTACATTTGTTACAAGTATCATTACTGCTAAAGGAGGCCGAGGAGTAGCTAAACATCTGACACAATGAGCAGGAAAGTGCAACAGGGACAGTGAGTGAATACTTTGGCTATAAATTAGGTGTGCTTCGGATGAAGCACGTGAAGATTATACTATGAAAAAGGAATGTATCTAAAAGTTTTTAATTAAATTGCTAAGCAGAAAAGCTACTCAGAAACACCACTGTGTTTGAGCAGGAACAGAAAGTGATACTCTACCGCAGAGCGAGCGAACACCAAGTGACAGCGCCACCAAGAGTCAAGAAGAAAAAAAGGGTTGGTAGCGAGGCTCCAAATACTCAACCAGACCACCAACAGCCACTCTATCACGTGACGCATACTGCTCCAACGTGCTACGGTTATGAGCTGAGTTTTGTGAGGTGCTTGTGATATTTAATGGATTGGATTACAATTTTTATTTCATTCCGAAATCTGATCGAGTAATTTTCATCAGTATCGGACCGATACTGATACGTAATATCGGATCGGTCCATCTTTAGTTTTACATACACCTTTTCATGTACAGATGTCCTAGACCACGGAAATCAGTATTTTAAAATGCTTTTCCTGCTTGTTTAACCATAATTATTAGTGTGTAGTCACTCTGTTGTACTGGCAAATTATTAATGTTTATAAAAGTCCTATGTTTTTATTTCTCCAAGAGTTGAATCTGTTCATCTGTACGTAGCATTTTGTGGGAGAAACGTTTCGTCACTCATCCAAGTGACTTCTTCAGTCTCAGCTGACTGCATAATGACTGAAACCAGCCTGCTGAAGGAACAATGGGCTGGGAGGTCAGTTCCTTAATCATAATTATGCAATTTCTCATGACCATTGATCAACAATCACTGACCAAACCCACTGATCAAAGACCACTGATCAATGGCCATGAGTACCATTCACAGAGAGTTGGGGAATTGCTGCAATCACAGCATTGTAAGATGGTGACAGATGTACCCACAAAACGCTACGTCCAGATGAACAGATTCAGCTTTTGGAGATTGACTTTCCTGGATGATTGAGAATGCATCAAGATATGTCTCTTTATTTAAATTCATGACCTAATGGCATTGCTTTTGTTTTTTTTTATGACCCAAACTTTATTAGATTTATAAAACAAAAACAAAATAATAATAAAAAAAAAAAGAAAAAAACAAAAAACAACAACAACAACAACAAAACCCAACAACAACAACAACAAAAGATGACAGGATTGACATTCCCAATAACAACAACACAACAATTTGATAATCAATCAATAATACTTCCATCAAAAAAACAAACAAAAAAAACAACAACAAAAAACCACAAAATACAACCTAAATATACACTGATGCCAGTTTTTCACATAGACCTTATTACAGCTATCCTATTTAGTCCGACCTTAACTACCTTAGCCGGATACGTCACTGACCTGTGTGTAAAAAGTAGTTAGCCCACTTATCATTATAATCGTCCAGTCTATTCAACAGTCTATACGATAATTTTTCGTAAGCTGCCACTTGTCCCAAAGAGGTATACCACTGAGAGAAGGTGGGAGTCGATGAGGCCTTCCACTCTTTCACCAGCAGCTTCCTCCCTAGCATAATAGCCGTTTGTATCCAGTGAGCAAGAGGAGTGGGTAAGTGACTCAAAGCTGAAGGGTCTCCTAATACATATAGACTGTTCATAAATGGGACCCTTTGACCTGCCACCTTCTCTACTACCTTATGAATATGGGTCCAATAATCTTGGACTTTGGAGCAACCCCAAAGCAAATGTAAGAGTGTGCCACTTCCCTGCTGGCACTTCCAGCATGCATCGTCAGTCGCTAGACCCACCCTATGCAGCCGTGAGGGTGTCCAGTATACTCTATTTAAAATCTTAAATTGGACCAATCTTGAACGCAATTCGCGTGACATTTTTTTCAAATTCCTAAGAATGCCATTCCATTCCTCCACAGTGAAGCTAAGACTTAAATCCATTTCCCACGTTCTTTTGAGGGACAGTGTGTTGGGATCAGAGGCTAATAGAAGCATTTTGTAATAAGCTGATGCCTCTTGTCCACGCCCAAAGGTTTTTTTTATTTCCTCCAGAAAATCGCAGCTTAAAGGGAACTTTACAGATAAACTAAATGTAATGGCCATCAGGTGTCTTAATTGCAGATATTTCCAAAATTCCTGCCTGGGTAAATCAAATTCTTCTGCGAGTTTTTCAAATGATTTAAATGTACTGTTTTCGTAAAGATCCCCCAAAACTGTTATGCCTCTCTGAAACCAGAGCTTCCAAAAGAAGGGTAGTTTAGCAATAGAAAGTTTGGGATTATACCAAATGCCAGCAGATTGGTTAAGATATGGATCGAATTTAAATAACTTGGATATTACATTTGGATCTGCTCGATCCACGACAGTCATTCAGGCAGTGATGCCTGGACTGGAAACAAGCATCCTTAAAATATTACAACACACCAGCTCCTGTGTTTGAATGTAAAACAAATGTGTTGTTTAAATTACAGACTGCACTAGTGGCTGAACAGTAAATATATTTTATTTTAATTATATAAGTAATGTAACTACAAAACAAATTTGTGGAAAGTCTAAACTTAGTTTCAGAATAATTAAATCTGAGACTTTGTTTCATTGTAAGATTATAACACTGATGACAGTATAACTGTTGTTGTTCAGCACAACAGTGTCCAGGATGATGACTGTTATATTGTTTTACACTTCAAAATAAAAGTTGGGCTGATTTAAACACCATTACAAGAAGTGTTGTTAATTATTCTTTTTAAAATCATATTTGCATACAGTGTTATATTAATATAAGTTACTACAAGTTGTTTTTTTTTAATTTAGCAGAACTTGACATGTTTGTCAGTGGGTGAACAATCAGTGTTACACAGTCATCAAGTTATTCTTAGAACTGCACACTTAATGAATAAGTTGTCCTAATATAGTCATCTTAAGCTTTACTCTGTTTTTTTGGAAGCAACAAGTTTATTATAATTTTTTTAGTTTTGGGAGCTAATTAGATTTCACAGTGTGGATTTAGTGTCTGTGTCTGTCCTGCATCACAATTTCCCACATTCCCGGCTGTGTGTAGCAGAGCTTCCATTCAGTTTAATGCTGATGAATAAATGAGCAGCAGCTCTGAGTTTGACTCACCGAGGAGCAGAGAGACACACGGAGTCTTCATCGTGTTGGGATGACGACTGAACATCAGTCTGAGCAGCAGCGAGATGCCTTCAGCTTCATCACTTCCCCTTTAACAAGTTTAAAAAATGAAGTGTTTCACTGGCTGAACTTCATGTCGCCACACTGTGTGGTTGGTGAGGGTGGGGCTTACTTTACTGCACCGCAGCCTGTAGTTATCCTGTACCAAGCTAAAGTTCAGCCTGCTACTCTATCATCTGTCCTACCTGCTGCTACAGGTGCTAATAGCATTTCTATCTATACATCCATGGCTACAAGAGGAAATTCCTGATGCCACAATGCAGCTAGCAGACTGCACTACAGCGACAGAAAGAGTACAGCGAGGAAAAGCAGAGGAGGAGGTTTGGGCATGTAAACCCACAACAACTGGTCCATAAACACCAGTGAGGGACTAACGCGTTTTTAATGAACGCCTTACACTAACTACGTTATTATTGTGGTAATGAGCATGGTAACTAGTTATTATGCCAAAATCAGGAACGCTTTAGTCATTACTACACTGTAAGAAATGCACTTAAGAATTACAGTTAATAACTGTAAAATGGTAAATTACCATTAAATCAAAAAGAGTAATTAATTGTAATATGGACATTGCATTTCAGTAAATTAAAAAATGGTGATTTGCTTTTATTTTTACACTGCTAATATGTTAAAAATATATTAATGTACTGTAATATGGCACACTGTCTTTGAAAACAACAGGAAAAATCTGTAACATTATTTACAATTAATCACCCTATAATTTACATAATAACTCTGTATGAATGACAATCTTTCCTGCTTTTTTCATTTGAATTTATGATTTACAACTGTATATTAATTACCTAAAACATACCAAACTTTTAATTTAACAAAATGTAAAAACATTGTTAGAATTATTGTGCAAATTACGGTGAAATGTTTTTAATATCAACAACCATACAGTAAGCGCCAAAATCTCCACCCCAGCACTTCCCTTCCACTTGGGTGTGAGTGGAGCCACCTGGTGGTCTGCCACAATATATATATATATATATATATATATATACACACACATATATATATATATATATATATATATATATATATATATATATACACACACACACATATATATCTATCTATCTATCTATATATATATATATATATATATATATATATATATATATATATATATATATCTAGTGGCAGCACAGAGGCACTAATCATGGCAGCACAAGAGCAAGCTCTGAGTACAAGATCCATAGAGGCTGGGGTCTATCACACCAGGCCCCTGAGACATTCCAGCACATAACAGCAGGGTGCAAGATGCTAGCAGGCAAGGCATACATGGAACGCCATAACCAAGTGGCCGGCATAGTGTACAGGAACATCTGTGCCGAGTATAACCTGGAAGTCCCGAGGTCAAAATGGGAGATGCCCCCAAGGGTGATGGAGAATGACCGAGGTAAGATCCTGTGGGACTTCCAGATACAGACGGACAAAATGGTGGTGGCTAACCAGTGTTGGGTGTACTGTATTTAAATTACTTTTCCACTGAAAAAGTAGAGTAAGTAATTACTCTTCATTTTTAGGTATTTTAATTACAGTCACTTACAATGTACTTGCGTTACATTGTAAAATAATTAAACTCGCTGAATATCATTATTTAATTTCATTAAGTTATCTTATGAACGTAGAAGTAAACTCTACCGCTTTAACATCGCTGTAGTGCAGCTGCACGTCATTTCGCGCCAGTTTGCTGCATAGTCGTATTCTACAGCGGAAGATGTCGGACTCGGCTGAAGCGAGTGGCTGTTTTATGACATGGACATATTTCCGTCTCTTCACTTTTCTGAAACAAGCAGACAAGAACATTACAGCAATATGTAAGCTTTGTGCTATCGGCTGCTGTTAATAGCGCGAGTAGCGCCTGACACAGAGCATCGACGAACACTTCTGAGTGATTCTTGTTCATCATCCATGGATAACACCGGGGCAACTCCTGCTAAGCAGCAAAACAGCACGGGTGAGCTTAAAAAATGACTGCAGACTACATAGCTGGACTGGCCATCGTATGGGCTCAAAATGTGGTCATAAATATTTTGTACTTGTAAATCAGATTTGTACTTGTAAATCAGGATTTGTATGTGTAAAAAAAATTTGTGTGTGCGTAAAAAAGATTTGTATGTGTAAAAAAAATTTGTGTGTGTGTAAAAAAGATTTGTATGTGTAAAAAGAATTTGTGTGTGCGTAAAAAAGATTTGTATGTGTAAAAAAAATTTGTGTGTGTGTAAAAAAGATTTGTATGTGTAAAAAAGATTTGTGCGTGCTTAAAAAAGATTTGTGTGTGGACTTAGCCAAAAAAACCCTGCAAGTTACAAGTACGAATTTTGACCCTATTTTTCTTCCTTTAAGCTGATTGGTCAATGTCATGTCAATCACAAATGTAACAATCCAATCAGAGAACAGATGGGTTTGGCTGTCGGAGTGGCGCTTTTTTGAACTGCAGGTCCTTGAAGGGTAATACAGTTTGAAGCTGGAGGATCTCTATATAAATATCCGATAGAAGCTAGGTCCCCTAACTTTCAGCAGCTGTTGAAAGGATAAAGTTGTGGTATGGCAGTGTTTTGGAAATACCATTATTACTTTAGGATTAGTTTAACACAAAGTCAGGGCTGACCCGGGACCATTACTGTGACTCACAGTGCGCAGCCTTTCACATCGGACGCAGGATGTGCTGCTAATGCTAACTGCTAACTAAAGGCAAAGGATCCAGAATTTGTTGCGCTGGCTGCTGCGCTCTGTGGGTTTTTGCAGCAGCTCTACTTGTACTAGATGCACCTGCTCCTTGTCGTTTCTATCTCTGACTTTATGTCCTCTACACGAGTTTGTTTTTTTTGCTAGTTCTTCAAATGTTCAATAAAAACATGTATGCTAATTCATAATGAAGAAAGCTTTGTAATGAAGACTGTCATTTCCAAAACACTGTCATTTCCTTCATGGTGATGAAGGAAAACGCTGGGTTGGCATGTAAAAGGGCATTTATTCCCTTCAAGGACCTGCAGTTCAAAAAAGCGCCCCTCCGACAGCCAAACCCATCTGTTCTCTGATTGGATTGTTTAATTTGTGATTGACATGACATTGACCAATCAGCTTAAAGGAAGAAAAATAGGGTCAAAATTCGTACTTGTAACTTGCAGGGTTTTTTTGGCTAAGTCCACACACAAATCTTTTTTACGCACGCACAAATCTTTTTTACACATACAAATCTTTTTTACGCACACACAAATTCGTTTTACACATACAAATCTTTTTTACACACACACAAATTTTTTTTACACATACAAATCTTTTTTACACACACACAAATTTTTTTTACACATACAAATCTGATTTACAAGTACAAAATATTTATGACCACATTTTGAGCCCATACCATCGGCCCACCAGGCAAATGCCCGGTGGGCCGATGGGGGATTTTTTTTCTTCGTTTTTGAACTTGTTTTATCTTATTTATAAGGTTAGTTATTAGAGTTTCCAACCATCCCGTAAAAAACGGAATCGTCTGGTATACAGAGAAAATATTACGCGTTTCGTATTGAGGTGAAAAGGAACACAGTTTGTCCCATACTTCAGCTACAATGAAAAAGACACAAAGCTTCAGTTATTCTGTGTCTTTGCTGCACAGATGCCTCTTCTCCTCTCTCTCCTGTTTCTACTTCAATCATGAAACTGATCAGTGATCAGCTGATCGGCTTTTCTCTCTTGTTTGTTTATCGCTCTGAATCTTACAATAAACGTTTTCATCTGATGTAAAATGTATAGAAATCCATTATTGTACATAGTATTTTTTTAGGGTCCCATCATAATTTCTTCAGAAGTAGCTAAGTACTGTTTATGATGCCAGCATTTTCCCACATTTTCTAGATACTGTACCAGTACTGTGTGTAAAATGCCATCAAAAAGTAAATTAAGTTTTTCTTTCTCATCTGTCTTTCTGTCTCCTTTCACTTTTTAAAGGTTGCCATGTTAGAAAAAATATTTTGCCCTGCCATGCTGTTTATTGATGTGGCAAATGAATGGTTTATGAAAATATATCTAAATCTGTCATCAGTAATCAGTAATGATCATGTCTCACCTCTAGTCTTCACTGTCTTAATTTCAGGTTTTCACCATGTGTTGTAGATAGTTCAGGAGGTTAACTCGACCAAGCAGTCTACTTTCGGGTACTGTTTAGAATACCAGAAGAGGGAGGATGGTGTAAGTTTAAGTTTATTAGACTGATACATATATACCAACAAGACAGTGTACATCACTGTGACAACAGTGTTTGTTTTCATTCAAAGGCTTTATGGTTTTTCCTATAATACCTGGTGGGCCGGTCTCTAGTCAAAATGCCCGGGCCGATTTTTTTGTCCCAGTCCAGCCCTGCCAGGCTACATTGTGGAACAGATGCTACGGCTGCGTACTGTAGAGTGTCCGTCTTTAAAAAAAATTATTTATTATTTAAAGAGTTTAATTTCTATTGTTTGTCCACTCAAGGTTTATATGTATTTTAAGAAGTATTTAGTGAAATACTTATGTAGTACTTAAGTTACTTTTCTGACACAGTAATTAGATAAGTATTTTAAATACAACATTGACTAAGTAATTAGTAATAGTAATTAATTACTTTTTTAAAGTAACTTACGCAACACTGTGGCTAACCAACCGGACATAGCGGTGGTAGACAAACAGGAGAAGACAGCCGTAGTGATCGATGTAGCGGTTCCGAATGACAGCAATATCAGGAAGAAGGAACACGATAAGCTGGAGAAATACCAAGGGCTCAGAGAAGTGCTTGAGAGGATGTGGAGGGTGAAGGCAAGGGTGGTCCCTGTGGTAATCGGAGCACTAGGTGCGGTGACTCCCAAGCTAGGCGAGTGGCTCCAGCAATTCGATTCAATTCAATTTTATTTATATAGCGCCAAATCACAACAAAAGGCGCTTTATATTGTACAGTAGATTGCACAATAATAAATACAGAGAAAAACCCAACAATCATATGACCCCCTATGAGCAAGCACTTTGGCGACAGTGGGAAGGAAAACTCCCTTTAACAGGAAGAAACCTCCGCAGAACCAGGCTCAGGGAGGGGCGGCCATCTGCTGGGACCGGTTGGGGTGAAAGAAGGAAAACAGGATAAAGACATGCTGTGGAAGAGAGACAGAGATTAATAACAGATATGATTAGATGCAGACAGGTCTTTTAACACATAGTGAGTGAGAAAGGTGACTGGAAAGGAAAAACTCAATGCATCATGGGAATCGCCGGCAGCCTACGTCTATTGCAGCATAACTAAGGGAGGATTCAGGGTCACCTGGTCCAGCCCTAACTATATGCTTTAGCAAAAAAGAAATTTGAAGCCTAATCTTGAAAGTAGAGATAGTGTCTGTCTCCCGAATCCAAACTGGAAGCTGGTTCCACAGAAGAGAGGCCTGAAAACTGAAGGCTCTCCCTCCCATTCTACTTTTAAATACTCTAGGAACAACAAGTAGGCCTGCAGAGCGAGAGCAAAGTGCTCTAATGAGGTGATATGGTACTACAAGGTCATTAAGATGGGGCCTGATTATTTAAGACCTTGTGTGTGAGGAGCAGGATTTTGAATTCAATTCTGGATTTAACAGGAAGCCAATGAAGGGAAGCCAAAACAGGAGAAATCTGCTCTCTCTTTCTAGTCCCTGTCAGTACTCTTGCTGCAGCATTTTGGATTAGCTGAAGACTTTTCAGCAAGTTTAAGGACATCCTGATAATAGTGAATTACAGTAGTCCAGCCTGGAAGTAATAAATGCATGAACTAGTTTTTCAGCATCACTCTGAGAAAGGATATTTCTAATTTTAGAGATGTTGCGCAATTGGAAGAAAGAAGTCTTACATATTTGTTTAATATGTGCGCTGAAGGACATGTCCTGGTCAAAAATGACTCCAAGGTTCCTCACAGCATCACTGGAGGCCAAGGTAATGCCATCCAGAGTAAGAATCTGCTTAGATACCATATTTCTAAGATTTTCAGGGCCGAGTACAATAACCTCAGTTTTATCTGAATTAAGAAGCAGAAAGTTAGCGGCCATCCAGGTCTTTATGTCTTTAAGACATTCCTGCAGTTTAACTAATTGGTGTGTGTTACCTGGCTTCATGGATAGATAGAGCTGCGTGTCATCTGCATAGCAGTGAAAATTTATGCTATGTCTTCTAATGATGCTGCCTAGGGGAAGCATGTATAATGTAAACAGAATTGGTCCTAGCACTGAACCCTGTGGAACACCATAATTGACCTTAGTGGGTGAAGAGGACTCTCCATTTACATGTACAAATTGGAGTCTATTAGATAGATATGATACAAACCACTGCAGCGCAGTACCTGTAATACCTACGGCATGTTCTAATCGCTCTAATAGGATATTATGATCAACAGTATCAAATGCAGCACTAAGGTCTAGCAGGACAATGAGTCCATTGTCACAGGCCATAAGTAGATCATTTGTAACCTTCACTAAAGCTGTTTCTGTGCTGTGATGAGCTCTGAAACCTGACTGAAACTCTTAAAACAAGCCATTCCTCTGCAAATAATCTGTTAGCTTTTTGACAACTACTCTTTCAAGGATTTTTGATATGAAAGGAAGGTTGGAGATTGGCCTATAATTAGCTAAGACTGCTGGGTCTAGAGATGGCTTTTTGAGTAAAGGTTTAACTACAGCCAGCTTGAAGGCCTGTGGTACATAGCTGAATATTAGAGATAGGTTGAACATATTTAAGATCAAAGAATCAATTAATGGCAGGACTTCTTTGAGCAGTTTTGTAGGAATGGGGTCTAAAAGGCACGTTGATGGTTTGGAGCAAGGGCGTCGATTTGGCATGGACGGAGGGGACCTGTCCCCACCAATATCCAGCGATTATTGAATTGTCCCCACCAATAATTTGATCGCTTCTTGTAAAAAAAAAACCCCAAACCCGATAGAAAGAAAATCGATCTGTCAGCATCTCAGTCACCCAGCGGTGCAGAAAGAATTAAATTACGTTCTCTACTGGAGTCCTACCTCATGTGACAAATATGGCCAATGTGATTGGCTGAGCCTTTCAGGGAGCTCTGTTTAGTTTTAGCAGCGGCAAACCTGCGCTGAGAGGAGGACGGTAGCAAAGAGGAAGAACGTGCATACAAGAAAGTATTTTTCAAAGAAACCTGTAAGTCACTTAAAGCCAAGCTCACTCATAAAATGTGTCCGTCACAATAACGTCACAGGCTATGCTAGGCTTTGGCCCACATCAGTCTAAAATTGTGTTTAACCATGAATGACGTGTTTTGGAAACTAACTGCACAACAGGCAGCTCAATTAGTTCTCTCAGTCTCAGAGCAACATTTCTAATTTTGATTGAAAATGTCAGAAAAAACAGCAGCTTCGAGCAAGCCAGGATATTAGTTTACAGAGGCTGTTAAAATTATATGTCTAATGTTAAAATGTTGGTGACACAATAATTTCATCCTAGTGGCACTGACATATTCATAGGGTTAATTTTTGAGACAAAATATCATGAGGTAGTCATGATTTTGCAAATATTCCACCTTGTAGTGCAGTTTGCACTACAATTGTTAGGCTGCTGATGTAAATTGATTAATTAGTGTAGATTTGAATCTGAATTGACATGTCTCACTTTTTATATGGCACGAATCAATGTGTTATTTTATCAATATGTCCTAGTGCAGTCAGAGGGGAAAAGCCAGGGCCAAAGGTGAGGCATATCAAGCATAGAATAATAATTTTGTGGTCATCTTAGATGAGTTTTATTGACAAAAACCACCAGTTCATTCAGTGTTCTCTTAGTGCTAATGTATAAGAGAAGTTGGTGTACTATAACTGAAGTAATCGTGTTAAGATAAGATTACCTTTCGTTTTGTCACAGCAGAAAGTGGACAGTGCAAAGTTATATAGCAAAAATTAGAATACAATAAGAATAATATACTGTACACAACTGTACAGAATAGAATAAAATAGTGGAATAAAATATACATTAGGATAAAAATAGAATACAAATGTTATATACAACTGAGTAAAAATACAACTTACAACGACTTATTGTGTGTTTGATCAGCTGCAAAAGTCTTTGTTGTGGAGTCTGACAGCAGTGGGGAGGAAAGACCTGCGAAATCGCTCCATCCCACATTTAAGTCCTTAAAGTCATATTCTTTTATTGTCTTGACTGTATTTGAAGCTATTTTTAATTTTGTATGATACCTGATTTATATGGAATATGGCAGAAGTAAACTAAAGTCTAAAATACTTAGTCATTTGTTTAATAGTAATTTAACATTTTATAATTCACATATAAAACTATGAATTGTAATTTTAAATGGTTTAATAGCATGTAGAATAGCTTAAGTAGGTGAGTATATTTCTCCTTTTTTTTATCAAGAAGCAACGACGAAAAGGAAAAAAAAAGAAACAGGGTGGGGTTCGGTGGTTGAAACACCCGTCCCCACCAATGCCAAAACCAAATTTACGCCCTTGGTTTGGAGGAATTAATTATTGAAGTTAACTCAGAAAGATCAATTGGAGAAAAAGAGTCTAACTTAACATCGATAGTACTAAAAGTAGCTGTAGATAATATTACATCCGAGGGATGATTATTGGTCATTTTTTCTCTAATGATAACAATTTTATTTGTGAAGAAGTTCATGAAGTCATTACTAGTTAACGTTAAAGGGATTGCTGGTTCAACAGTGCTCTGACTTTTTGTCAGCCTGGCTACAGTGCTGAAGAGAAACCTGGGGTTGTTCTTATTTTCTTCAATCAGTGACGAATAGTAAGATGATCTGGTTTTGCGGAGGGCTTTCTTATAAAGCAGCAAATTATTTCTCCAAGCCAAATGATAATCCTCTAAATCTGTGACACGCCATTTCCTCTCCAGCTTACGAGTTATCTGCTTTAGGCTACGTGTTTGAGAATTATACCATGGAGTCAGATACTTCTGATTTGAGGTCTTAGTTTTCACAGGAGCTACAGTATCCAGAGTCGTACGTAGTGAGGAGGTAAAATTATTAACAAGATATTCGACCTCTGTTGGAGTAGCGTTCAGGTAGCTGCTCTGCTCTATGTTGGTACAGGGCATTGAAGATGATAACAGTGGGTGGATTATATTCTTAAACTTAGTTACAGCACTTTCAGAAAGACATCTACTGTGATAAAGTCTACTCTCCACTGCTGTGTAATCAATTATTGTAAATGTAAATGTTATCAGGAAATGATCAGACAGCAGAGGGTTTTCAAGAAACACTGTTAAATGTTCAGTTTCTATGCCATATGTTAAAACAAGATCTAGAGTGTGATTAAAGTGGTGGGTGGGTTCTTTTACATTTTGAGAGAAGCCAATTGAGTCTAACAACAGATTAAATGCCATGTTGAGGCTGTCATTTTTAGCATCTACATGGATGTTAAAATCACCCAAAATAATTATTTTATCAGAGCTGAGCACTAAATCAGATAAAAATCAGAGAGAAACTTTGTGTAAGGCCCAGGTGGACGATAGATGATAACAAGTAAGACTGGTTTCTGAGTTTTACAGCTGGGGTGGACAAGGCTAAGCATCTGGCTTTCAAATGAATTAAAAGTCTGTCTTGGTCTTTCGTTAATTAATAGGCTGGTGTGAAAAATTGCTGCCACACCGCCCCCTCGGCTTGTGCTTCGAGGTTTCTGGTAGTTAAAATGACTGGGGGTTGTTGATTCCTTTAAACTAACATAATCATCCTGCTGCAACCAGGTTTCTGTAAGGCAGAGTAAATCGATTTGTTGATAAATGATTAAGTCATGTACTAACAGAGACTTGGAGGAGAGAGACCTAATATTTAACAATCCACATTTCACTGTTTTACTCTTTGGTTCAGATGTGGATACTGTATTATTCTTTCTTTGTGAATTTTTATGTTTAAGTTATTTATTGCTGGTTTTTAGTTTGTTTTTTGTCTTTTTGGGAGCTGACACATTCTCAATGGAGATGGGTTTTTGGGGGGGTAGCAGGAGGAGAGAAGCTGCAGAGAGGCGCGTAAGACTGCAACTCTGCTTCCTGGTCCCAACTCTGGATAGTCATATTTTAGGGGGTTTAATAAATTTGTCCATATTTCTAGAAATGAGAGCTGCTCCATCCAAAGTGGGATGGATGCCGTCTCTCCTAACAAGACCAGGTTTCCCCCAGAAGGTTTGCCAATTATCTATGAAGCCCACATCGTTTCTAGGATACCACTCAGACAGCCAGCAATTTAAGGAGAACATGCGGCTAAACATGTCACTCCTGGTCTGACTGAGGAGGGGACCAGAGAAAACTACAGAGTCCAACATTGTTTTGGCAAAGTTACACACCGATTCAATATTGATTTTAGTGACCTCCGATTGGCGTAAGCGGGTGTCATTACTGCAGACGTGAATTATGATCTTACTGTATTTACGTTTACCCTTAGCCAGCAGTTCTAAATTCCCTTCAATGTCGCCTGGTCTGGCCCCTGGAGGACAATTGACTATGGTTGTCGGTGTCTTTAGCTTCACATGTCTGAGAACAGAATCACCAATTACCAGAGTTTGACCCCCGGCGGGTATGTCACCGAGTGGGGAAAAACGGCTAGACACAAGAACAGGTTGGTGGTGTACCTGGGGCTTCTGTTTAAGACTATGCTTCCTCCTCACTGTCACCCAGTCGCCCTCTTTCCCCAGCTGCTTGGGGTCTGCCGGGGAACAGCTAGCGGGGCCTACGCTATCTTCGGCTGCACCAGCTGCAGGGGCCTGGCTAGCTACGGGTGAATGAAGGGTGCGAAGCCGAGTCTCCAATTCAGTAATCCTGGCCTCCAGAGCTGCAAATATGCTACATTTGTTACAGGTATCTGCTAAAGGAGGCAGAGGAGTAACTAAACATCTGACACAATGAGCAGGAAAGTACAGGAGGGACAGGTGAAGTAGCCATGGTGCTAACGAGTCGGCTACGAGCTGAGCTAAGCTAAGCTAAGCTAGCAAAACAGTACACAGACAGTGAGTGAATACTTTGGCTATAAATTAGGTAGTGAGCACACAGAAAGGGTGCTTCAGATGAAGCACGTGAAGATTATACTATGAAAAGGAATGTATCAAAAGAGTTTAATTAAATTGCTAAGCAGAAAAGCTACTCAGAAACACCACTGTGTTTGAGCAGGAACAGGAAGTAATACTCTACCACAAAGCGAGCGAACACTAAGTGACAGCGCCACCAAGAGTCAGACCACCACCAGGTCCCGGGAACAACATCGAAGATCTCTGTCCAGAAGAGCGCAGTCCTGGGAACAGCAAAGATACTGCGCAGGACCCTCAAGCTCCCAGGCCTCTGGTAGAGGACCCAAGCCTGTAGGGGCGTGATGGGTGGGGTTTTTGCATATATATATATATATATATATATATATATATATATATATATATATATATATATATATATATATATATATATATATATATATATATATATATATATATATATATATATACATATACATATATATAAAGGGTTGCAACGATACACAAAATTCACAGTTCGGTTCGATACTTTGGTGTCACGGTTCGATATTTTTTCGATACAAAAAATGTTCATGCCTTTTTAATTTGTCATTTATTAAAATTATAAATATATATTTTAACTCAAAAGTACAGTTTTTACATTTAATGTTGCTGAAACAACAACAACGACATAATAATAATAATAATAATAATGATAATAATAATAATAATAAAATAAATCTATCTGATCGAGAAATCACTCATCTTTGGAAAAGAGAGTTTATTACAGAGAAATGGCTCTTTCCAAAATAACAGCTATACTATACGCTTCTTCTGGGCTATATTCTCAGCAGCATATTAAACATATTAGGTCCCCATAAGGAGAATCATGTCCTAACGGCTGTCTAAATGACTTGGATAAAGTTTGTAGCATGCATGCTTGTTGTTTTTGTCTGCTTCCACTTGTCTTTGCGCTAGGATGATGTCGGCGTAAATGCGCAGTCATATTCGTTGTGTTCCCACTAGAGCTGTCAGCGTTAATCTCGTTAAAATGACATTAACGCCATAACACCACAAATCTCCATTAACGAGTTACCGGGGATCGCCCCGTGTGTGGGTCTGGACTGTGTCAACACGCTAACAAGCAAGCTAACTCCGCTAACGCACTCGTTCCCACAAATTGAGTCACATCCAACACAGTTTTACTGTTGTCCATAACACGCTTACCGTCATGCTTCAAAACCAAGATAGTTCCAAACGCCAGATCTGAATGAGGGTGGGGGAGGCTCAATTTCGGGTAGCATTGAGGCAGTTGCCATGTTGCAACTGCTTGCGCTGCACTTAGTGGATCTGCACTCGACAGTGCAGCCTAGGCGGAGTAGTCGAACGCAGATCCACTGAGCGCTCAACACAAACAGCATCGTCAGAAGAAAATTTGATAAAATAAATTTAAAAAATTGTATTGTTCGATACCGAACCGAAAACGCTGTATCGAACGGTTTAATATTTATACGAGTATTGTTGCACCCCTAATATATATATATATATATATATATATATATATATTAACTACACACTCCAAACACGCTAAACGTCACAAATCTCTCGCATCTCAAAACTCTCTCTCTCTTCCCTCCCCTGTTTTTTTTTCTCTCATAAGCAGAGAGTGCTTGCTAGCGCTGTCCTTAGACAGTAAACGTGACGAAACTATTGAGGAAAAAAGGCCGCGTATATATTGTTTATCATGACTCTGGTTTCACGTGGCCTATCAACACAATTTAAAAACTGATATATATCACCTTGTTGCTTTGTCTTTAAGTGGTCATGTGATTGGCTTACCACAACTACTTTATTCTTCCTCAGTCAAACAGCAGCACTCATGCGATTTTTTTGACCCCTGAGCTCCAGGTGTTGTGCTAGACCAGGGGTGGGCAAACTTTTTGATTCGTCGGCCACATTGAGTTCTAACATTTGACAAAGGGGCCGAAACAGGAGCAGATAGATGGCATGCTTTGAAAACATCACCTCATTGGGGGGAAAACACACATCTTGGGATATGGAGAAAACATGTGCTTTAATTTCCAATGAAAATGAAGAAAAGCATTTAAGAAATTTATCACATTTTGGTTGAATAAAAAAGTAATAATTGTTCAACTGATTGCAATTGTTATATATATACACACATACATATATATACACACATACATATATATATGTATATACGCACATACATACATACATATATATGTACTGTATCACATAACCTTTCTTCTAGAACAGAAGATAAAAAAGGGAGACCTGGAATTATTTACTCTCTCTATATATGTACATCAAATTTTAACTTTAAAATAATTACATTACACTACACAACTTGATGTCCTGAGTAACCATCTTAATATCCCAGAGTCCACAATTGTTCATAACATACACAATTATCGTGTATCACGAATGAGATCCTCTCTTAAGTTCACTAGAGTAGCACATACTCTCAGTATCTTGTCATGCCATTGCCATGCTTATAGGAACAATTTGTGAAAGTATTTTGTAGACTTTCAAGCGTCTGATTGCTCTTTCAACATGTATTCTTACGTTCGCAATCCGAAGTGTGTATGTTACCTGTTCCTCAGTTAGCTGTCTACGTTTTTTTGTGAAAGTGGGTATTACTAATCTAACTTTTCTCTCAAAGAGTAAGTCTTTAATTGTAAAACCTCTATCTGCCATGACTTCATCATCAGGTTTTAGGTATGTTAATATTCCAGAGTTCATTGTGATAAATTTGTCACTACATTGGCCGCCATATGCCGCAGACACAAACATGATTAGTCCACATGGCGCAACAGCAACCAAATATTGACTGTGTTGTGTGAATAATAATCGCTGTATGATTCCCCTCTTGAGCCCAGATTACTGGGTTTCTGTAAAAGGGTCTCACCGCAGTCTATAATGCATGTAGCATTTGGAAAGTTCTTCTTGAAGGCTTCAGGCATAGTTGCTTGAATGCTTCCTCCAGCTTGTCTAACCAGTGTGAGATGATCTTGCTGGCCATGCTTTGTGATACATGAAACTGGTGGCTTAGGTCACCTCTTAAACGTGTCATGAGGACTGGATCTCGGACAGGCATTGTAAATTCACTGTTGTCTTATCCTTCCAGTGTCGACACAAGTGTGTTAAATGTTTCTAAGGCTATCCCAGGGAACAGCAAAGCGTCTGCATCATTTTGAAGAATGAAATATGCAACTTCATCACACTGAGTCATCTTATCCTGCACATCTTTCCTGCAAGACCTGTTGCAGTATTGATGGTCTTGTTGCGGAGGATCCTCCCACTGTGTGTGGACTGAGTGCAGATGTGGCTCAGGGAGTTGTGTGGAGATGCTGGCCTGGTCTAATTCCACTGAACGTAACACTGTGGAGTCTGAATAAAACAAAAATATGATCAGATGTACAGTCAAACTGGTAGCATAAGAGAAACTGTAAAGTGTCACTTAGCTTATTATATTTTTGAGTGACATTTCTTGTTCTACATTTTTTACACAAATGCAAAATCATAAATGTCAACATAAAATGTTCCTAAGTCCTCTAAAAATTTGTCACAATTTTATTCAATTATTGTAATTAGATTTTATTTTTCATACTAAAAAAGTCACAAATGTTGGTATTTTTGCAAAGGTTGCCTTTAACGTTTTTACCTGAGTTTTCTCGACTTGAAAAAACGTGTTCTTTATAAACACAAACCTAAGACTTTTTACAGCCCTTGGGGCTAATCTTTTGGCAGCATGCAGCTGGTGTTAATTACTAACCACGGGTGTAAACTTTTCGTTAAAATTGAGACTTTGCTGCTAATAACCAGCTAGTGCTGATACTAACGCCATTCACCATAGGCTATTATTTAGTAAAAGTAAAGAATTGCGTGATTAAAATGCGAAACAGTGGCAAACCACATTTACACTTTCACTTACCGGGTACTGAGTCTGTGTTGTTCGTATCACTGGAAGCTGTCACACTCAAAGTGGTTCGAGTGAGCTTTCTTCTTTTCTTCGGTGGGGGTCGGTCATAGCCCAGATAAAGTTCCGGGTCGGGGTGTAGCTCTGTGGGCTTTTCATCGATAAAATGAAAGGAGCAAACATAAACTCTCTTTGGAGGGTGTTTGAGTCTTAAAGCTGCCAGCCACGCTAGTTTCCCGTCCTCCTTCCACGGCATAGAGTGCAGTGCGTAGGGCAGTGGGCACGGACAGGCCTTTCTAAGTTGTTGATGCTCAAGGTAAAATGTTTCTAATGCGTTTTTCAATTTTCTTGAATTATTTTGGCAGCCGACAACAGCACACGTTGAACCCGAGCTCATCTTCGAACTGGTAAAGCCACATATTACCGCACAAAGTAACTGATTTTGTTGTTAGCAACGACTGAACGCTGGGTCTTGCTTTGAGTAACCGGAAGTATAAAACCGGACAACGGAAGTAGTGGTCTGTCATGGCAGCCTACGGACGCTCTTACAGAAACCTGTGGATAGCTAGAGTGCGCCATCTAGTGAGGAAACATCAGAATTGCAGGAAAAATAAAACATTAACAAGGTTAATTTATAAAAAAATTTTCAAGTTTGGCGGGCCGGATCAAAACATTTAACAGGCCGCATGTGGCCCCTGGGCTGTAGTTTGCCCATGCCTGTGCTAGACAGTGATCGTGATTACGTCCGCGGGTGCGCGCAGCTGCTTAAAGCTGTAGCATCCAGATTACTTACAGCTACTTCCGTGCAGCTGATATAAGATGCGGTAAGCTGAACACAGCTTCAACCGTCTGTTTGTTCAAAAATAGTAACGGACCGCATTTTCTTGTTAGTAACTGTAACGGCGTTGTAACAATAGGAACAGTAATTAGTTAGATTACTGCAGCTGATCAGCTTTTCTCTCTTGTTTATCGCCCACTTTGGGCCAGAAAGAGGAAACCAGCGGATGCCACGTTAAACAACAGCAGCACGTTTGATCAGCTGTTGTTAGAACTTATTTAATATTACTTTCGTGTATTAGCTGATGTTTGCTGGAGCCACAGCTGTAAAGGTCATGATATCGGTTTGGTTATCTGGTGAGTGGGAAACATGAAGATGAAACCAGGAGATGTCCTTACTGAATCAAAAGAGCTGAACAGGTGATGGAGAAACAAGTTTACCTTTTAGGTGACATGAATGAGTTGAAGGGAAGTTATGAACTGTTTCTGAGAGACGAATAACACCAGGATCCTTTTCTATGTAGCTGACAGCTGGTAACTGTGCAGGGGCGGATCTAACAAGGTTTTGCCGGGGGCCCAGGCAGGGCATTAACAGGGAAAGGTGGGCACAAAATACGTTTCTTTCTTATTCTCATTTAAAATGTCTGGCTTTTAAAAAATAATTATCTGAATCTTACAACAAACAATGGTAAATGATAGATTGATACCTATGTATCATCAAGACAGTTTACATCACTGTCACAACAGTGTTTGTTTTCATTCAAAGGCTTTGTGATTTTTACTATAATGGCGGGCCGGTCTCTAGTCAAAATGCCCGGGCCGATTTTTTATTCCCAGTCCAGCTCTGTATGCAGCTCATCTGCAGTCTGGTGTTACCTACCTACATCTTCCTATTTGGAAGGCAGAATTCCCGAGTTCTGAGTACATTTAAAAGCACCACCACTACAGTTTTTGTGTTGGATGTAAAAAGCGCGCATTACGCTGTGACGTAGGCTAGAATCATGGTGGCGGTCAACGACGGTCCAGGCGTGGGATTTCTCTCGTAGAAGTATGCACATTATTTTTTCCTTTCTATTGGTAGGTGGCACAGTGCACTTGTGGCAAGTAAGCAAGCTGGAAGACTGGCAATCTTGCTGGGTATCCAGTTATGGAAGCAACACATTAACAAGAGAATTCTGAGTAAAACGAAAGTTATTTTCCCTAATAACTAGTTACTTTGAAAGTAACGAGTAACTTGAAGTAACTGAGTTACTTTTGATAGAAGTAACTAGTAATGTAACTAAATTACTAATTTAAAGTAACTTACCCAACACTGATAAACACTAAGATCATCACCACAGTCTGCTCCCTGGACATAGAGGCAATGTCTGTCATGTGCAGACCTTTCTACTTGCCTAGAGATCTGCCTGCAGTGCTAATAACAGCAGTCTACATACCACTAGATGCTAATGTTAGCTCAGCCCTTGCCTACCTGCTCCAAACAGCAACGGGCATATCCAGAGGGAGTACACATTGCAGGGGATTTCAACAGAGCATGCAGAGCAACGTGAAATGCCCTACGAGAGGAAATAACACCCTGGATCTTGTTTACTCAAATATTAAGCAAGCCTACAGATCTGTTCCCCTCTCCAGACTGTTTTGCGCTCACAAAGTCGAGTGTCTTTGAACAGGATGAACTAGAAACTCACACAACCGCAGTGCTGGGTTACATAAAACACTGCATGGACATTGTCACCACGGAAAAGCGGGTCCGGGTCTACCCCAACCGTAAACCCTGGATGACAAGTAAGGTTCGGCCATGTTAAAGGCAACTCTACATACAAATCTGGGGACCAGGTCATGTACAGCAGAGCAAGAGCAGACCTTAAGACATCAGAGCAGCAAAATTGGACTTTTCAAACAAGTTATCAGATCTCCTCTCTGATAACAACTCCAGAAAGATATGGGAGGGCCTGAAACACATCACCAATTAAAAAGGCAACGGTACAAGTACAGTAGTGATGGGATTTCCGGCTCTTTTTAGAGAACCGGCTCTTTCGGTTCGGCTCACTAAAAAGAGCCGGCTCTGTCGGCTCCGAACCGGCTCTTCAGGTTGTTTTGTTGCTTTAATTAATTTATTATTAACAATAATATAAAATTATGCACAAAAGAAATTACTAATGTAAAAAAAAAGTGGTTTTATTTATATATAAATATATGCGGTGGCCCCTAGAGAGAAAACACGTACAAACTCCAAAGCACATGTCTAGCATGAACTGAACTTCCAAAATAGAGCTGCTTAGATCACTTAAATTACACAATTGAAAGCATATGTGTGTTGTTTGTGTATTTATACACAAGCACTCATATATAATCAAATAATTTTCCAAAAAATGTTCATTTACCTGCTACTACCACACACCAAATCCGGTCGTTGGTACTTGCTGGCTTGTGTAGCCACTAGGTAACAAAAGCTCAACACTGTGCCTAGCATCCTGGAGCACTTCTGTTGTCTTTTGTATGTGTTTTGGAGTTTTTACGTGCTACTGAGTTTTTTACGTGTTTTAGAGTTTGTACGTGCTTCGGGGTTTGTACTTGATTCGGAGTTTGTACGTGTTTTGGAGTTTTTACATGCTATGGAGTTTTTACGTGTTTCACAGTTTTTACGTGTTTTACAGTTTTTACGTGTTTTACAGTTTGTACGTGCTTCGGGGTTTGTACGTGCTATGGAGTTTTTACGTGTTTTGGAGTTTTTACATGCTATGGAGTTTTTACGTGTTTTACAGTTTTTACGTGTTTTACAGTTTGTACGTGCTTCGGGGTTTGTACGTGCTATGGAGTTTTTACGTGTTTTGGAGTTTTTACATGCTATGGAGTTTTTACGTGTTTTACAGTTTTTACGTGTTTTACAGTTTGTACGTGCTTCGGGGTTTGTACGTGCTATGGAGTTTTTACGTGTTTTGGAGTTTTTACGTGCTTTGTCTCTGGGGGTCACCGTAAATATACTTTTATTTATTCACTCCACATAAAATGTAATAAATAATCATATAATACAAAAACCAACTAGTCACAGTTCAACTATCTAAATTTTCAGCTTTTTCCTTTTACAAATTTAAACACTGCAAACCACAACACAATTAAATATAAATTAAAAAATGAAAAACAAAAAGAACATGCATTTTCTCTGTCATATGGGCCTGCATGAATAAACTTTCTGACTCCTTTTTCATCTGCAACTGAAAATAGTTGTGGATGATTACTATACCTTTGTAATGTGACGTTGTTGTCCCTGGCTCTCTTTCTCTCTCTCTCCCTCCCGCTATGTTCCTCTGCTACTGAGTGAAATTACCGCCCCTCCCCCCAGCGCAAAGCACAAGGCTCGCATGCAGAGGGAAGCAGAAAAAAGGGCGAGAGAGAGGGTGAGAGAAAGAAAAAAAAAACACGGCTCGCGATAAGGAGCCGGCTCGCGATAAGGAGCCGGCTCGCGTCGTTCACTTCAAAGATTCGGCTCTAAGAGCCATTTCGTTTGCGAACGACCCATCACTAAAGTACAGATAACATGGACATCTCGTCAGTAGAGGAACTTAACCACTTCTTCGCCCGCCTTGAGAGAGGTCCACAGCATGCTCTGAGCACAGCCCCCACACATTTAGCCTCCAAGAACACCAGGTTCACTATGTATTCAGAGCAATAAACTGCCCTCTCATAGGAGCTCATCTTTTGTTCTTCTTTTTCACCTCTTGTACCTGATGTGGGTAATTTCCTTTGTTTTTCTTACCATTCTACCTCTTTCCAACCTGTCTTCCCAATGTAAGTTTGTCATCAGTTTGCTCATCCGGGTAGTGATGTGCGATACCACTGATTTCCTTTCCGATCCGATACCAAGTAATATTCAGGGTGGTATTGACGATACTGATCCGATTCTGATACTTTGTACAAAAACGTATTTTATTTATTGTATCTCAAATTATAGCGTCATAATGATTACAGGACATCAGATTACTTGTTCTTATAACTTAATAATGCAGAGTTCATCATATAGAAATAGAAAAAACTGAAGTTCTGCGCTATTTGAACACGTTGCCTGCCTGCAGCACTAAAGGACTACGTGAGAGACGTCTGTCTCGCCCTAGCAGCACCTGTCCCTCTCCTCCTCTTCAGTTGACCTCAACATACGCTCGTCAAATTCTGTGATATGATGTGAGGTGTTTGACAAGGTTAGTGGTGTTGCCACAACCATACATGCCAACCCTCCCGATTTTTCCAGAATATCAAATTTCAGTGCCCCTCCCGAAAATCTCCCGGAGCCACCATTCTCACGAATTTTTTCTGATTTTCCACCCGGACAACAAAATTGAAAAACTATATCGCAAAATTCGTAGCGACGCCCAGCCAATTCCAGTTTCCAGATAGTTTTAATATTACTCTTATTTCTCTTTCTGGGTCGCAAAAAACTTTTCACATATTTTCAGGTGAGAATGTAGCTGTAAACTTCAAATATCTGAGCCAACCGACACATTGTTTTCAAACCCCCGCAGTCTTTTGCTACTCGGGCTAAACATGATATATAAGTCACTTTGATAACTTAAAAATGTTATTGTTTGGCTTTTTCAGTGTTTTATTTGTTTGTGAGTAAATCGGTTTGGCTGAGAGTTATTAGAATATATTAAATTAAATTAAACTTTATTAATCCCTCGTGAGGCTTCCTCCGGGGTTTTCACACAGCTGAATAAACATCAAACAGAAAATGATTAAACAGAAGAGTTTACGCAAGCGCCTGGTTATATTTTAGATAGCAAGGAAAAAAACGGCAAAGTTTCACTCCACCGAGGGAGGTCATGATGTACAACCCGGCTTTCTTTAGACCGCGAAGGCCGGGTCCTCACGTGGAAGCAGCCTCTGAATTTGGACACACCTGCTGTTTCCGGGCCAGCCAATAATAACGGTGACATTTAACGTATTTTATCCGATAAATAAACCCTATAAAATGTATTTATCACCCCCCCCCCCAACAGCCCTTTTGAATGTCTCCCTAGTACAGCCACAACATCTCACTCTGGGAGCACATGTATGGCAAACCACTTCTCAGTTGTTTGTGGAGGTAAAATACGTCCGCACAATTACGCTCAGCCATTGTTGTCACTGTGCAAGCCAAGGGGCTGCGGGACATTTATACAGCCGTATTTCACACATGACTGTGAAAGGCGGAAGAGGAAGTAGTACCTTTGAATGTAGACAATCCGAATGTTATAGTTTCTTTTCACTGTGTTCCTGTTGATGATAAATTACAAATTTACTCTAATTTACTAAAATATCGATATTTTAATGTGAGAATCGATTCTAGAACATAAATGACTGGTATCGGAGGAATCGATATTTCAGGATCGATTGACACTGGACTTTGGGAGATGCCGCCCCACTACGACGAGACTCCCCCACTAGTTTCCCTGCCTACCCCTTTTCAATTTGTATAAGAAACGATACAGGAGACACGGTAAAAGGAGTGGCTTTCGTGTGCGTATGAAAGCTTACCTTAAAGCACGGGCTACGGTTTACCCATATGCCTTTGGGGGCTTGCTACGCTCTTTACCTCTCTCCAGTGATCACCCCGTCACTAAACTGCTTGGCGCGGTGGATTTGCTCCGTCTCACAGCAAGCTTACCCAGCCCTTCCAGCGGCATGCCTCCCTGCTCAGACCTGGATCGCCTCGTACAGACATGGTGTCAACCACAGCAACCTCAGTGCTCTGCGACGTGCTACTTTTTCGGATGCTGTGCCCTGGACACGGATGGCTCTTTTCAACGTCAGGTTGCTGGTAAACAACACCTTTGTGTTAAACAATTTTTTCTCCACCACGAGCCTTGATGCTCTTTTTTTGACGGAGACCTGGATTCGCCCTGGTGAGTCGCTTCCCTTTTCTGAGCTTCTCCCCCCAGACTGTCTTTTTTTAGCTCTCCAAGGCTTACCGGTAGAGGCGGTTGCTTAGTTTCGGTCTCTAAATGTAAATAAAAAGTCCGACAGCTACCCTCTCCTTCCTACCTCAGTTACGAGGCTCAACTTCTGGAGATGATGACCGCCTCGTCTCGCGAACTTCTCTGTTTGTTGAGGTTTACTGGCCACCTAAATATAATAAGACTTTTAATTTACAAATTTGCTGACCTTCTTGGTTCAGTTATTTTTAAATATGACTGTGTGCTTATTGTTGGTGATTTTAACATTCATATCTGCTGTAATGATGATCCATTAGCCAAAGACTTCCTTGCATTAACAGACTCTTTTTATCTTGCTCAGTGGGTTAACCAACCAACCCACGCTAAAGGCCATACTCTCGATCTGTTTTTTTTTTTTTTTCATATGAATTGGACATTTGCATTAAGGATATAAGTAATGTTGGGATTTCTGATCACTTTCCTGTTATCTTTGATATTAACTTATGTACTTCTGGACTTCACCATGATGCTCTCCTATGCCCTACTTGATAATTAATTCTGTAATTGTGGAGAATTTTTCTATGTATTTTCCGAAACTTGCCTCCTTCATTCCTGACCGTTCCCTATCTTCCATGATTGATGACTTTGCTAGTGCCTTTTTTTCCACATGCTCCTCCATTCTCTATACTGTTGCCCCCGTTAAAATGAAGCACCTTACATCCTTTTCCCGATGTTGGGTAAACAATTCTACACGTTGCTTGTGACGTGTGTGCCGCTGGAATAAGAGAAGATGGAAGAAAGATAGACTCCAGGTTTCTTATGATATCCTGCGTGCCAGCCAGTTGCAATTTCAACTTGCTGCTAAAATGGCCAAAGCTGCCTTCCTATCTAAAATTATTCTTGCTCATGGTCACAACCCCCGATCCCTCTTTAATGTTTTCAGTTCATTGGTTAACTCCTGTCCTGAAATGCCACTGGCGTGCTCTCCTGCTCTCTGTGAAAAATGTTTAACTCACTTTATTCATAAAGTTTTTCATCTTAAGTTCTCGCTCCCTTCAGTGTCGAGTTTTATTTACACCCCTGGTTGTTCATCATCATTTCAACAGTTTGAGCCGGTGTCACTCCTGCTTATGAAATCCTTCCATCTCGTACAGTTAAGGATTGCTTCAGCGTAATTGGACCCAGCATTCTATCTCTAATGAATTTATCCCTACTTGCAGGCTCTGTTCCTTTAGCCTTCAAACACGCTGTTGTCAAGCCTATTCTTAAAAAAAAGGAACCTTGATCATAATGATTTTGTAAACTATAGGCCGATTTCTAAGCTTCCATTCCTGTCCAAAATACTGGAGAGGATTGTTCTTTCACAACTCCAGCCATATTTGGATGTGAATGCCACTTTTGATAAATTTTCGTCTGCTTACAAACCCTGTTATAGTACTGAAACGGCCTTGCTCAGTGTCCTGAATGATCTCCTTCTGATTGCCAACTCTGGACGCTTTTTAGTCTTAGTCCTACTAGATCTATCCTCTGCCTTTGATATGGTAGATCATAACATCCTATTAGTGAGGCTTGAACACACAGTTGTCATTGGAGGTGCCGCCCTAGATTGGTTTAAGTCATACCTTTCTAATAGCTCCTTCTTGATCAATTTTGGCCCTTATTTCTCCTCGGCTGCACCTGTGTCCTGCGGCGAGCCTCAAGGATCTGTCCTTGGCCCCCTGCTCTTCTCACTGTATATGCACCCCTTAGGTGCAATCTTTGAGAAGTATAACATTGCACATCATTGTTATGCCAACGACATACAAATCTATTTCGAATTAACTGATGATCCCGCTATGTCTTTGCACGGCTTTCACGAGTGCATGCATGTGTAACCCAGAGTAAAATCTGTTTTACTAGATTTTAGTAATTTCCTGCACTTATTTCCTGCCTTGAACACATCACAAATACATGACTCCAACCACATGACTTTGCTCAGCCAATCGGATGGCATGTAGGTCATAGTAAGCCTGTCCCGGCTTCCTCCCGTCAGATGCGTGGAGGCAAGCCAGGTGACAGAGCTGTTTCAGACGCTGATTACTGTGAGCCAGAGCCATAGTGTTGTTGTGCACTGAAGAGAACGGAATTGGCCAGGTGAACCTTTTGGGGTATGGAAAAGGATGGCGAGCCAATGAACGGCTAGGAGCTGGAATCATTCTGCATTAAAGCTTCCACTGGACTGGTAGAAAGTTATCAAAGACAACGCTCTGTCCCCATTTTCCAAATACACTGATTTCCACAATCATACACATCATTCCCCCTGTTTATGGACAATAGCGCTTGGACATCTCTCATGGACAATCAAATAAAACTCAGGGACTTCAGTGTGGATCAGTGTATTTGATGTTAACATGTGTTATTTATGGGGAACTTTTTTTGAGAATCTATATTGCTTGGTATAAGCCAGAAGAATTAGCTTAGTTGTTCTTGTGCACCCCACTGGGTTTTTTCAATTAATTGAAGAGCTGCAGTAGGAGTGATTATTTAAGTTTTCCTGTTCTTTTCTTGTTATTTTTTTGTTTTGGTTAAATACATGGTTCCTGCAAAAGCATTTTGTGTTGTGTGTATTTATTAATTACTGCCCATCAGCTCCAGTAGCATTCCTAAATCTTCTGATTAATAATAACCTAATATTTCACTCAATACCTAGCTTGTATTAATTTATTAGCGATTCATCAGTGTTACACACGAATTCCAAAATTGGCTCGCAGGTAACTCTCCTATTATAAATGACAGGAAAACTGAAATGATCGTTTTTGACAATAGTATCCCCCGTGGCCAACTCTTTGATGCTCTCGGTTCCTTTAACAGTTTCCTCACCGTCACTGTTATTGACCTGGGTGTATTTTTGGATAGCTCTTTTAAATTCGACAAACAAGTGTCTTTTGTTGTTAAATCTTGCTTACATCAATTCGGTCTTATTAGCAAGGCCAGACATTATGTTCCGCATAGGGACCTGGAAAAGCTTATCCACGCCTTCGTGACATCTAGGTCAGAATTATGCAACTCCCTTTACTTTGGTCGTAACTCTACACCACATAGGAAGCAGTTCTGGCCCAGAACTGGTATCAAGCCAGCACTGCTGGCTGACTTCTGGCATGATAAGACATACATGGCCTATATCTTTACATGGCATAAAGATATAGGCCAGGCCTATATCAGGCCTGGCATATATCTATGCCAGGCCTGGCCTAGGCCAGGCCTGGCATAGATGGCACTGTCCTCTGACAGTGCCATCTATGCCAAGTAAAAAGACAGATTTGATCGACATGAGCTGTCACACAGTTTGCCACATCTGGCTCGATTGTGGTTTTGTTTATGTGGCCCAGGCCTACAGAAAACACGTCTGGTTGGGATCCAGCATCAAGCTGGCACTTTAGACTGACCGGTGTTATGGCAGGGTGTATGTCAAACAGACATGTGCCAGGTCTGGCAATAATGGCACTATTTATGTTCCTATTTTCCTATTTTGGTTAGAAGACCCAAATGCCATGTTGCAATACTACACTGCTGTGGTAGCCTGTGTTCAAATGCAGGTTTGACAGGTTTGTGAGTGTACACTTTATCCAAACCCTACTAAAGGTTTACTCATGCTTACCACTGGGTGGCTGTAGCTCAGTTGGTAGAGCAGGTCACCTACTGATCAGAAGGTTAGTGCTTTGATCCCTGGCTCCTCCAGTCTGCATGTCAAGAGTGTGAATATGTATTAATGTAGTTAGGAAGCACTCAGTTAAGAGAGTTTGGGTGGATGTGGCTTGTTGTATAGAGCACTTTGAGTTATCCGCAAGAGTAGTAAAGTGTTATATAAAAATTAGTATATTCACTGTCTGAACAGAGTTTCGTCATGTTACTTTTGCACTGTTTTGCATGTTCTGGTGAATATTGTTATTGCATGGCTTGATTAAGATACACATTAGGCTGGTATCTGGGGCCAGAGCTGAAACTGTTCTGAGCCAGCACAGGGCCAGCAGTGTGTATGCAACTGACCTTGTGCTGGCCCATTTGTGGGCCACTTCTGGCACACCAGGTCTAGGCCACCAAAGGGCCGTCATTCTTTGTGGTATGTGGGCCATATGTAAGCACATTGTGTGGGCCTGATCCGGGCCATAGCAGTTTTGCTATGTGAGAAGGAGTACATCCCCCCTATCCCTCCTCCTCTTCCTCCCTGTTGTTGGTGGCTGACCTCCTTCCTCATCTGTCTCCTCTTCCCTCTCGCTTTTGTCACCCACTGCTGTACTTGTCCCTGGCGTGTCCTCAGGGAGAGAGAAAATTAGGAAGGCCTAATGGAAGGCCTCTGTCCTATCACCTCATCGACGTGGGCAAACTTTTAGTAAATGTACATTTGTTAAATTTTATTCTTAAAAGTTATCTTCTTGACAAAACACATACTTTTTATCTTTTTTTTAAGTTGTCCCATTTCTTTTTGGCGTGACTTTCCCCTGTAGGCCCATCTTCTCGAGAATTGTCCTGATCGCACACAAAAAATAAGAGAAGCGAGAAATCCATGACAACTACGATAATCCCTAAATCCAAAAGTTTTCACAGCAGAGCAGAAGAAGAATACCGTCTGGACATCACAGTTTCTGTACAGAATAAGCGTCATTGACATCGTACCCAGATGAATATGATGTGTAGATTGATTTATTCTTGTACCTCCATCCCATAGTGGCTGAATTTTTTACCCCAGCGAAGAGGTGATCATTTTCTCCTCTAATTTTTTATGAAGTCTGTCCTGATTCGTGTTTGAGGTAAGAGACAAACGACTGGAGGTCCATTGTGCGTCAAAAATAGTGATTTTATTCTCTCTGTTGAAACTTCAGTCATGAAACTGATCAATGATCGGCTTTTCTCTCTTGTTTGTTTATTGCGCTAAACAGCAGCACGTTTAAGCTTGATCAGCTGTTGTTAGAATTCATTTGATTTTAATTTCTAGTATCAGCTGATGTTTGATGGAGCCACAGCTGAAAAAAGGGCTGGTCCAAACCAGGAGATGTCCTTACTGAATCATCAGAGCTGGTGATGGAGAAACAGGTTTACCTTTTATGAATGAGTTGAAGGGAAGTTATGAACTGTTTCTGAGAGACAAATAAAGACCAAGCTCCTTTTTTGTGTAGCTGACAGCTGGTAACTGTGCAGGGGCGGATCTAGCAAAGCTTTTGCCAGGGGGCCAGGTAGGGCATTAACAGGGAAAGGGGGACACAAAGATATACTTTTCATTCTTACTCTCATATAAAATATTTAGCTTTTATTAAATAGTTATCTGAATCTTAACAATACAATACACATAACACATAACACACATAACAATACACAAGATTGGCTGTAGACCATTGTTAATCATCAATACTGTGTAAAAATAACAATTTACAAAAAGTGAATGCAAAAGTGTATAAATATTTATTTTACGTTTTTGATGTGTGTGGCGGGGCGTGGTCTGCAGTGCCGCTGCAGGGGAGGTGGACCCACGGGCGTAAAGTCTGTGCTCTCTCGGCTGTTTTTTGGGTATGTGTTGGGCTGTGAGTTGAAAAGCTACAGCCGGCTGTGTAGGTACACCAACCATGTGAAAGTGGTCCATAACGTAATGCTTCAAAGCGTGTTCATGCAAACATTGTCGGGTCTGCCGTGGTACAATGGGACTTCTGCTCATGAACCTCTGTGCACAGCGTCTGCAAATCGGGGCTGTACGAAATCACCTCATCTTTACACAAAACTGTAAGCTGTCATCTGTGAGGCGCGAGCGGTGTTTGTTTTTACCATAGTTCATGGTGGAAAATGGCTGTTCTGGTGAGTTTTGCTCTCTGTAGCCATATGAATGGCAAACTACACTGATTAGCAGCGGCATAGGCACACTTAAAATTTCTTCCGAAATTTTCGCTTTCTAGTTTTTCTTGCAATGCTGTAACTGGAGCCTCGTCATCTCGTCTCTCTATATACTGTACTGTCTGTAGCGGAGATGACAATAAAGTTTATTTTGACTTCAGCAGCAAGCAAGGGCACCAAGGGCTCTCGCGTTCAGTTTTCAAGTATAGAATTTTATAGAATTTTGAAAAACGTTGGTGCAAATTATAAGTCTGTATCATAATGTCTGGTGCTTTTGTGTTTGTTGGTTTGTTTTTATTTTCTTTTATTTTGCGAGCTCCAGCCAGCCAGACAATCCCCCGTAGCCGCGCCCTCTCGTCCCTGTGCCATAAGCAGCGGGCGCACCTCAAAAACGGAGGGCACCCTTACGCTCAGCAAGTGGGCGATACAAAGGAAGTACGAGCAATTTTTTTTTTTTTTTTTTTTTTTGCTGATGCCCATATTGCGCAGCTCCCCATGGCCGAATTTCACAGATTTCAGATCCTAATAAATAGCCTTCTATTAACTACTAGTATGTGAAGATAAATTGCGAGTTTAACTTTTATTTTAGCTTTCCTTACCGGGATCTTTCAGCTAACTTGGCGGTTGCCTCATGAGTAATGGCTTTCACAACAGGAAATGTTGACTGACAGAAAGTCATCTCAAGGTATACTCGCCTCCTAGTGGCAGGGAGGGAAACTTACACCTCCAAACTTATTCAGCAGCACAACCCACAAATCTTATGTGGGCTACACTTTCAACGCCTCCCTCTGTCTCTCGTTAGCAAAGTTGACCCCGACAAAAAGTAAAGCTATTTTTCGGCTACTAGCCCGACACGGAACCCGACGTATTAGCCAGAGTGCCCTTTACTACGGTTCGGAGCCGCGGACCTTCAGTATTAGTAATAAATCACATTCATGTAGTTGTAAACAGCATGATTAAGTAATCCAAAGTATTCAGAATACATTACTCTCATTGAGTAACGTAACGGAATACATGTATTCTGTAATCTGTAGTGGAATACATTCTAAAAGTAACCTTCGCAACACTGTCCATATATCTCACTTATCTTAACTGCACTACTGTATAATTTTGTGTAAATAATCATTCTGTACGATAATACGATAATTTTTAATTCTACAACTGTTTATAACCTGCATAGTTCACATTTCTGTATAGCTGTATAGCTCATATTTCTGTGTAGTTTTTTTTATTTCATATTCTGTATAGTTTTTCATATTTATATCCTGTTCAAAGCCTGTACATAGCTTGTACTCACTACAGCCTGTGCATACTTTTAGTTATAGAATATTCATAACATACTTCATACCGTGTACATTATAACATACCATAATAGACCAATTTCTGTAATATAATCACATATCTATATTATTTCTAATATATATTGTAATATATCAATATCATGGCTAAAGCACTTCTGGATGGATGCAAACTGCATTTCATTGCCTTGTACCTGTGATATGTGCAATGACAATAAAGTTGAATTCTATTCTATTCTATGCTATTCTATTTTAACCAGTAGAGAGGGAGAGAATGAGAGGCAGTTGCTCCATTCACTGGGAGTCCTTTACAAACATTAAGAGATAATCTTACACATTTGCTTAACTTCTCTGGGATACCTTTCTCGGAGATTAAATGCCGGCTTTGAAGCGCGTAGCGAGGCTCCAAATGCTCAACCAGACCGCCGACAGATCTCGCATGCCACAGTCGCTCTATCACGAGAAGCATACTCCTCCGACGTGCTAAGGTTATGAGCTGGGTTTGATATGTAGCAAGTTTTGTGAGGTGCTTTTGTAATATTGAATGGATTGTATTACATTTTTTATTTCTCTCTGATATCCGATCCAGTACTTTAGGTCAGTATTGGACCCATACCGATATGTAATATCGGATCAGTCCATCACAGTCTATCACATAAAAAACACAGGAAACCTGGGAGTGTGGGCTGTTCATAAAAGAAACATTCACTTTGTATTGACCACAAACTGAAATGATTATAAATATTATAAGAATGAATTGCATTTATATAGCGCTTTTCGGGACCCTCAAAGCACTTTACAATTACACTATTCATTCACTCTTACATTCACACGCTGGTGAAGGCAAGCTACAGCTGTAGCCACAGCTGCCCTGGGGCAGACTGACAGAAGCGAGGATGCTATATCGCGCCATCGGCCCCTCTGGCAATACACTTACTTAAGTGAACAATACACTTACTTTTTCCGTTCATTCCGCTTCCACAAATCCTTCAAATTCTTCATCTTCACCAGTAGGCGGGAGGTGAAATGTCTTGCAAAAGGACACAACAACCGAGACTGTCCGAGCCGGGGCTCGGGACAAAGTGCCAACTCTTGAGCCATGATCGCACGATAAACAGCTAGAAGGAACAACAGGACTGAGAGACAGGGCCTTTACTCTGATTTGTGACTGAAGCAACGATCAGGAGCTGGGAGGTCTGAGGTCAGTGTGGAGAAACCACCGATATGTATATTAATGACCTCACAGCCCTTTATGGATCCAGAAGAAGTGTTTGAAAGATGTGTATAAACGTGATGAACGCAGCTATGATTCCCTGTCAAACTTCATATTGATGTTAAATATAATGGTGTTTAATCCCACAGTCTAAAGCAGAACCTGGAGAGTCCACAGAGCCGAAACTCACAGTTAAAATAAGGACAGCTGTTCTCAGCAGGAAACCACAGAATGAAAAAGTGATGCAGAGGGGAGATAGTGGGGAGATAACAATACTGCAGGTCTGATAGAGATGAAGCTGATGAGGGTGGCAAATGTTCTTAAAGATGTTTTCACACTGCAAACATCAGCTTCATGACTCCGTACAAAGATCAGTGATCAGGTCCATGGTTGGACACAGTCTGAGTGGTTAAAAGAAAAAACCTAAACCTAAACATTTATCCTTCACACTTTATCACCTTCGAGTCAAAGGCAAAGGCTGAAATCCAAATCTATAAATATACTCACTTCCCCATTATCACACATGTAGTCATTTATACACACTGTTAGCATCCTACAACATAGGACAATATGACAGGATGCACAAAGTTACAAGAGTTAAGTGCACGACCAACCAACCTGGGCCACCAGCAACATAGTGAGAATAAAAATAGTCTCACAGTGGCTCTGAGAGGCAAACAGTCTGGAAGAGGGAAAAAAGAACTAAAAAGAGGACTAGTTCTCATCAAACCAGAACCAGTTTTATTCTTTTCCATGTAAAAACACAGAATTGGTCAGATCCAATGAAAATTTGAAACCCCACTCATGTGACCATCCTTCAGCTTTAAAATCACTTCCTGTATCTTTGCAGTAATAAACTAAGTTTCTTCCTCTCTTCCACACAAGACACCATCATCTGGTAAAATCCAATTCCACTGTCTATATTATGAAACACATCACCAATCATCAGTGAAAACAATAAATAATAGAGGACTGACTCTACTCCATATTCTACTGCACACTTATTTCCTTAAGTTTGTCTTCTGTAGAGAAAACCCTTTCTCTATGTGTGCAGTACAGTTGCCCTGTGATACCTGTGATCCTCCCTACTTTAATAATAATAAAACCACGGCCCACATCATGTCATATATGCTTTGTTTTATATGTTAGCATTACCGTGCTAAGATGTCACACAGTGGAAATTTGTATTTATACTTTATCCTGGTTTCATTCTGTTTTTTAATGGCATGTTTTTAGTGTGTTATTTGACATTTTTTTAATCAATTGTGTACTGGTAGGGCATGGGCGTGGGCTGATCGTGATCACCTGCTCAGGGCGTGTCCAGAGGTGGCCTATCATCTGTTTAAAGACCTATTAAAAGGAAGCACTGGAAGAAAGAGGTCCCAGATAGGAAGAGGAATACTTGAAGGCCAGTTGGAAAAGAGGAACCTGCTGCCTGATGGTGGGGGTGTGACGCCTCATCTGGAGATGGACCAGTCAGCGTGATGTGGCGACACAGTCCCAACAGCAGGAATGGCGACAGTAAGAGACAACGCGTGTGATTGGCGTGCTGGCATGGCCCCTGCGTTGGAGAGGAATTTCTGGCCTGCTGGTGGACCCATAATGAACATTCATCCTGGGTTGTGGGACAATTACATCAGGGGACTTATGTGCATGCAGACAATTGTATTTTACCAGTTTTACAATTGTTTTATCTCAGTGGGAATTTTAGTGTGTTGAGAACATTTTATCATTTATGTTTTTAGAATTGTTTCTAATTCTTGCTCCCTGGCCTCAGAATAAACGGTCTCTGATCAGACCTGCATCATCTTTGTGCCCTGGGTTTCTGACTGACCTGCTCCCCCCTATCTAAAGAAGCATCCTCTTAGGTAAGATTCTGGCGCAACAGCTTTAGTGTCCACATTACACTAAGCATGTACCTCACATATTCAAAGCGTGTGAGACCCATATACAGTGGCTTGCAAAAGTATTCGGCCCCCTTGACCTTTTCTACATTTTGTCACATTAAAGCCGCAAACGTCAATCAATTTCATTGGAATTCCACGTGAAAGACCAATACTGTCAGGGTCGCAGTTGCTGACCGCATGGAGAGTGTGTTGAGGACTCAGGCGCAGACACTGGCGAAGGCATGAAACTGAGTTTTGAACGAAAAGCGAGCCTTTATTTCAGCTGAAGACAGGGGGTACAAACCAGGCAGAATCACTAAACTAATAACTAAACTGGGGAACTAACACTATGGTTACTAAACTAAAGCTATGGCTGAGAATACAAAAGACTGGGCATGGAAACATGGAGGGTGGGAACACAGACGACGTAACACAGACTGAATGAGAAACAAACTAAATACACATAAGGGATGATCAAGGGAAGTGGAAACACATCAGGGGGAGCAGCTAATACACATGAACCTTATGAAAGGACAGGGAGAGTGAAACTACATACACTGACATTAGACACAGATTTACAAAGTAAAACAGGAAACATGGAGATTAGGCATGACATGAACTAAACATAACCACGCAGACATTACGCATGAACCAGGGAGACTGAGTACAGGGGGAGTACTAGGTGAACCAAGCTAAGGCACAAATGAATACAAAAGATACATAAAACTCAAACACTGGGTCGCTCGACCCAGGACCATGACAATACAAAATGGTATACACACAGTGTTGGGGAGTAACGGAATACATGTACCGCCGTTACATATTTAAAATACAAAATATGACTATAACTATAAATATAAACTATAATATAATATAAATATAAATATATAATATGAATATAACTGTAAGTTACCATTTAAAAAGGTGACTGTTGGGGCCCTACCTGTAACCCACTCTGTTACAGTGTGTGGCTACTAGATAATTATAGGGGGGGGTAATACAGTGCTAGTGTGGCTAGGTGTGAATATGTGGTTTTTAGAAGTATCACAAAAAAAATGGTGCAGGTATATTACTACTTCGCTCCATCCATCTTCCCATCAACTCTGACCAGCTTCTCTGTCCCTGCTGAGCTGTAGATCTCTGCAGCTCGTCCAGAGTCACCATGGGCCTCTTGGCTGCATTTCTGATCAGCGCTCTCCTTGTTCGACGTGTGAGTTTAGGTGGACGGCCTTGTCTTGGTAGGTTTACAGTTGTGCCATACTCCTTCCATTTCTGAATGATGGCTTGAACAAGGCTCGGGAAATCTTTTTGTAGCCTAAACCCGCTTTAAATTTTCTTAATAACTTTATTCCTGACCTGTCTGCTGTGTTCTTTGGACTTCATGGTGTTGTGGCTCCCAATATTCTCTTAGACAACCTCTGAGGCCGTCACAGAGCAGCTGTATTTGTACTGACATTAGATTACACACAGGTGCACTCTATTTAGTCATTAGCACTCATCAGGCAATGTCTATGGGCAACTGACTGCACTCAGACCAAAGGGGGCTGAATAATTATGCACACCCCACTTTGCAGTTATTTATTTGTAAAAAGTGTTTGGAATCATGTAAGATTTTCGTTCCACTTCTCACGTGTACACCACTTTGTGATGGTCTTTTACGTGGAATTCGAATAACATTGATTCATGTTTGTGGCTGTAATGTGACAAAATGTGGAAAAGTTCAAGGGGGCCAAATACATTTGCAAGCCACTGTATGTAGGTCCACTAACACCATTCATGTCATAGGTCTGCTCCAATGGTAGCATGAGTATCTGCTGATTCACATTGCTTCTTCTGTAATTAATTCGGCCAATATGTGACTTATAAAATGTTTTGTGGTGACAGGTTACAGCATATGGTTTAGACAGGACCATCTGAAGATGCAGTGGGTCATTATTTTTGTTTTCTGACAGTCCAAACTGCACAAACCCTTGTTAGTAAAATTTAGTTCTTTAGTCAAAAGGACTCGTAAAAAATGATAGACAGTAAGGACTGGGAAGAAAGGCCAGGTTAGATAAAACAAGTGTTGAATATCAGAATTTTTTTTTTTTATCTTTATGGGAGAGACTAGCTGGCCAAATTATGGCAGGTCCTTGGCTACAGTTTGGCTTTTAATAAATTACATGGCAACCTTTTAAGCAGAACTAACCAACAGGATGACGGGCATGAATGTGTCTTTTTTTTTTTTTTTTTGCCTGTCCCGTTTGGCTCTTTTGCCATCAGAATTATTGTCTAAAGGCAAAGAAAGATGACCAACAGATTTACTTTACCAAATGGACCATCCCAGCCTTGGGAGGTCTATTTGATTCACCTTTTATTGTTTATTTTATTTTCACTTGCTGAATACGGGACAGCAGGGCCGGCCCGTGGCATAGGCCGTATAGGCAAATGCTAAGGGCGCCATCCATCAGGGGGCGCCACGCCAGTGCCACAAAAGTTGAAAAAAAAAAAAAAAGTTGGTACTATTATTTCTAAATACAAAAAATAATCCCACGTTAATTAAAATGCAAAGTAAAGCTTATTTAATAGAAATATTATTTGTTACAACATTACGCCCCCCCCCCCCCTGCACGGTGCGCCCCCTCCCTTCCCGTATCATGGTTCCTTTTGGACGTCACCACATCAAAAAATCAACACAAGATGTCAAAACGGCCAAAACTGTCAGGTGCCCAGGGAAGAAAAAAGAGAAAAGAAGAGGAGGAGAAACGAGAAAAAGACAGAGGTAGGTAATGTTAGGCTACGTGAAATTATTTGTCTGAATGTGATAGTAACCTAAATTTTTAGCATTAAGCTAATGTTACATGATTCGCTAATTGCTAATCAATAAATAGCTAGTTAACTGTTTTAACGTCAGTTAATATTGTGGAGAGGGCTAAATTGTTATGGAAAATAATAATGTAACGTTAGGTAATTACAGTACTCCCACCTTTACCACCATTCCTCATTTGTATTCATCTTTTAACACTAGAAGTCCCAGGCTTTTCTAACCCTCTGTCAGCCTAGTGGAAGCTAACTTGGCTAGTCTGTTAGCATCAATTCATATGTAAATTGGGTCGTTACCTGAGAATTGTGGAGGGGAGTGGGGGTGTGTGAATGATTGCGGATTTCTAACTGCAAACTGCCTCTTTGTTTGTGTGTGGGGAGGGGGAACTGCTAAAAGCTGTGAACTTCATTTTGTGTTCGTCTTGATGCATTCTCAATCATCCAGGAAAATAAATCTCAAAAGATTTATTGATAAAAACAGTACAAAAAACAAAAAATATTTCTACAAAAACAACCATTTGTACACATATTTACAGATAATAATAAAAGTGAGTGAGTACATTTCAATCACTCACAATCCTGGCACTACCATGGTATCTGTAGTCTGCATTTACCACATGTGTATCTGTAGCAGTGAACACATCGCACAGTGGCATGATTGTTCTTGCATTTGTGTTTGACCTGACACGTGGCTCTTTTTCCAGGGCTAGGTGTGGAGGGTTGTGTCCGAAGCAACTGTTCTTTTCTTGCCTTCTTCCCAGCCATATGAGAGTTAGCCAACTCTCTTGCAAACTCCACCAGGAAGTCCACCCGTCTTTCCTGCGTCCCGGTGCATGCTTGATACAGCACATGTGCATTCAGTGCTGCCATGTCAATCATGTTATAGAACACGGCAACAGGCCAGCGCCGTGTTCCTCTGCGGACCGTGTACTCCCGCACCATCTGGTCCATCACACCCACGCCACACTTTGTGGTGTTGTAAAGGGTGACAGTGTTTGGCTTCCTTTTGGTGGTGTTATCAGTCTGAACCACGCTGTGCATGCTGCTAAGAATATAGACTGTCTTCTTCCGTTTGGCGCATACGCCGTCAGCGTGGCAGCAGAGGTTGAAAACACCTAAGAAATAAGATAAATTGTTATTTCCATAGCACTTTTACACACAATGAAACACATAAACATAGAACCACAAAGACCTGCAGCCTACCTGAGTGGTGAATTCATTGCGATTTGTGTATCTAGCGGATTGAGGAATTTCCGGCGAATCTTGCTGACTGTGCCGAGGATGGTGGTTTTCCGTCTAAGTTTTTGCGCAAGTGAAAGTGATGTGAAGAAATTGTCCGTGGTAACATTTCTGCCCTTGTCTAGGAATGGTTCCATCAGCCTCATCATTACATTTTCAGACAGTCTCTCCCACTGGGACGATTGGGGTCCTTGCCAAGATATGTGAGGACATTGCAAATGTACTTGGATTTTAGGTCGCAGGCCACCCAAAACTTGATCCCAAACTTGTCAGGTTTACTTGCAATATACTGCAGGAAACAGCACCGAGTCTTTGATCTTGATCTTGATCAAAGATCTTGATCTTCTTGAGGGGTTACTAGGGTTCCATCACTACGTGACTGCTGGTCAGCAAACCTGGGAAACCCACAGATCATTGGAACTATGCCGCGTAACCGCTTCCAAGACATCATGCAACACCTACGCTTTGATGACAGGTCCACCCGCAGTGATCGAGCAAAGACTGATAAGTTCGCTGCAGTTTCCAGTGTGTGGGGATCATTTGTCACCAACTGCATCACGTGCTACAACCCTGGTCTACATATCACCGTTGATGAACAGCTCTTCCCATCAAAGACTCGGTGCTGTTTCCTGCAGTATATTGCAAGTAAACCTGACAGGTTTCGGATCAAGTTTTGGGTGGCCTGCGAACCTAAAATCCAAGTACATTTGCAATGTCCTCCTATATCTTGGCAAGGACCCCAATCGTCCCAGTGGGGAGAGACTGTCTGAAAATGTAGTGATGAGGCTGATGGAACCATTCCTAGACAAGGGCAGAAATGTTACCACGGACAATTTCTTCACATCGCTTTCACTTGCAAAAAACTTCTTAGACGGAAAACCACCATCCTCGGCACAGTCAACAAGATTCGCCGGAAATTCCTCAATCCGCTAGATACACAAATCGCAATGAATTCACCACTCAGGTAGGCTGCAGGTCTTTTGTGGTTCTATGTTTATGTGTTTCATTGTGTGTAAAAGTGCTATGGAAATAAAAATTTATCTTATTTCTTAGGTATTTTCAACCACTGCTGCGACGCTGACGGCGTATGCGGCCAAACAGAAGAAGACAGTCTATATTCTTAGCAGCATGCACAGCGTGGTTCAGACTGATAACACCACCAAAAGGAAGCCAAACACTGTCACCCTTTACAACACCACAAAGTGTGGCGTGATGTGATGGACCAGATGGTGCGGGAGTACACGGTCGCGCAGAGGAACACGGCGCTGGCCAGTTGCCGTGTTCTATAACATGATTGACATGGCAGCACTGAATGCACATGTGCTGTATCAAGCATGCAACGGGACGCAGGAAAGACGGGTGGACTTCCTGGTGGAGTTTGCAAGAGAGTTGGCTAACTCTCATATGGCTGGGAAGAAGGCAAGAAAAGAACAGTTGCTTCGACACACAACCTCCACACCTAGCCCTGCAAAAGAGCCACGTGTCAGGTCAAACACAAATGCAAGAACAATCATGCCACTGTGCGATGTGTTCACTGCTACAGATACACATGTGGTAAATGCAGACTACAGATACCACGGCAGTGCCAGGATTGTGAGTGATTGCTGAAAATGTTGAAATGTACTCACTCACTTTTTATTGTTAGTTGTAAATATGTGTACAAATGGTTGTTTTTTTATTTTTGTTTTTTTGTACTGTTTTATCAATAAATCTCAGCAACAAGGGAAATACACCCATGTGTGTTGATTTCTCCCTAAGGCAAACTGAAACACAAGTTTCCTTGTGGCTCAGGAAACTAACCACTCCAAGTGGTTCAGCATGGCCCCACCTTATTTACATAACAAAAGCAGCTGTTCACAGGTGATTAAGGATATTAGCTAAAAGCCTACCAGCCATTTGGCTCGACGGTGGGTTTTATAGGTAGAAAAGCCAAATGGCTCTTCTCTGGGACTTCTATTAAGCAGGTGTTTTTTGTTTACATTGTTATTGCCTTCTGGTTAGCTAACGTTTACCCTGCAGGTAATAGTCACTTTTCCACCCCTGTATATATTATAGTTGTAAGCCTAATTGTTAAAGTGCACATCATTAATATTAATAAAGCAATATCACATGAGAGGGAATGCTGTTTTTTAATATGAGCACTGCTGTGATTCGGTCAAAGATAATCATAACATAACATTCTCATATGATATTATACTGTTACTTTGCATTCTGCTATTCAGCATTTCACTGTAATGATGACAATAAATTGAATCTAATCTAATTTGCATATCAGTTAACATCATACATATATCTCTTTGGTTTTTCATTTATATTATATCATTTCATTTTTTTCCTGGAATCATATGTTTTTATTATTAGACTTTAATACTCAGTGGTGTCACATACTCCTCTCTTCAGATGCACTGTTAAAGTTTCTAAATCCCACCCCTGGGCCATCTACCACATCTACCGCTGCTGCCTCCACTTCAGCAACACAACCCACCGGTGATGCAGCATCAGCAGCACAACCCAGCCATGATGCAGCAGCATCAAGCGGTCTTCCTGTTGCCTCCACCTCAGCAGCACAACCCACCAGTTTTGCAGCAGCATCAATGGGGCCAACATGAAGGGAAAAAATAAAGGTGTTCAGGCAAGGTTGCTTCAGCTAAACTCAAGAGCTTTTTTGGTCCCATGTGGTGCCCACACTTTAAATCTGGTAGTAGCTGATGCTGCAAAAAGCTCACCAGATGCCCTTGGCTACTTTGGGCATTTAGCAAAATTATTCAAGCTCTTCTCAGCCTCCACCCATAGGTGGGGTGTTCTCCTGAAACATGTGAAAACCACCTTGAAATCATGGGCTGAGACCAGATGGGAAAGCAGGATAAAAAGCATTGAGGCAGTCAAATATCAGGCTCGGCAAGTCAGAGAGGCTCTTCTGGAGGTGAGGGAAACAGCCACAGACCCTGTGGTCAGAGTTGAAGCCCAGTCTTTGGCTGAGGGGATTGGATCCTATCGTTTTTGCATTTGTACAGCCATCTGGTATGACATTCTCGCAAGATCCAGTATGTGAGTAAACTCATGCAGTCGCCCTCCATGCAGCTAGATGTGGCTGTCGACTTGCTGAAGAAAACCAAAGATTCCCTCACCAGCTACAGAAACACTGTTCTGATGCACAGACAACGGCAAAGGAGATGTGTGAAGAAATGAATGTGGAGGCTGAACTCAAACAAAAGCGATTGAGAACCACCAAAAGGCACTTCGGTTATGAGTCTCCAGATGAGCCCATACAAGATGCACTTAAAAAAATGGAAACCACATTTGGATACAGCCATCTCTTCACTTGATGAGAGATTTCAGAACCTTGGAGAGGTGAATGACAAGTGTGGAGTACTCCTCAATTTCCACAACTTACAAAAAGAAGAGCTGCTACAGCAGTGCCAAACACTGAGTACTACTCTGACCCATGACAGCCAGCCGGACATTAATGGCACAGAACTTGCAATGGAAATGCAGTCAAAGGAGTTTGCAAAGAATTCACATGACAAGGTGGGGCCAGGTTTCACAATGAGCATACCCGAAACCCTGGCTGATTAGGTCCCACACCCGCTTTCACACCTTGGCTCATGTGATTGGAGGATCACCAGGGGGTCCTTTGTCCCTCTTTGGGGGGATACTCCCACTTGGTTTAAATCTGGGACTCTCGGCCATTTGACCCTTGAACTGAAGAAGCTTCTCGGATGAGAGGTGAAACGTCTTCAAGCAACCTAAAGAAGTCCAGATGCTTTTCTTTGCAAACTCCATTGACTACGATGACCTGGATGACTGAGAACCTTCACAGACAATGGAAATGCAGAATTTCCCACCATTGCCATCAAAGAACATGACAAACATGGAACTCTTGACCTTCCTGCATGAGAAGAAGCTGGCAGAAATTTACCCCAACATGTGGGTTGCTCTGAGAATCTTTGCCACTCTTCCTGTTACAGTGGCTGCTGCTGAAAGAAGCTTCTCTAAGCTCAAACTCAGGGCGCCAGATTGGTTAGGGCCGGGCCTGCGGGACAGACTTTACTGGAGGAAAGAAAGGGGAGAAAGAAAAAAGCTGAGAAGAGGGATGGGAAAAGAGGGCAAAAAACAAAAACCAACAGAATAAGCAGACAAAAAATACATATATCGATCACCTGGATCACCTGTTGAGAAAGAAAAAAGAAAACAAGCAGTAGAAAACGAGAGTAATAGAATAAACAACATCACAATGATATATGGGAATATGACAGTAAATACTAAATATTAAACATTATTGTGCAGCACGTAAGATCGACAGCGCACAGTGTGCTTTGAGGTAGGAGCCAAAAAGGGTGTAGTTTGTGTGTGTGATCACCTGTGTGTACACCTGTGAGCAGGGACGCGCTTGCTTTTTTAAAAGGTTCCTTCATGTAATGATCTGCTAGAGGGTGTGGGGGGCCACTGCCCCGACCTCCATGGCATGAAGCAGGTGGAGGAGATCAAAACTCCAAACATCCAGAGGCCCCCAGAGTCAGGAATTCAACTTAATTCAATTGTATTTATATAGCGCCAAATCACAATCATGTTGTGATTTGAATGACGACATGACAAAACCTTTTTGTACCAGGAGGTAGTGTAACCTTGCCTGTGGTCATCATCACATTTAAGTAGAATGGGAGACAGATGGCGTGTCCAAATTCAGGGTCTGCATCCTTCAAGGCCACATTTGAAGGCTGACTATGTCACAGCAACGCAACAAAGTTAAAGCCAAATTCAAACGCTTCTCCAAAAGTGGCCAAAAATCCGTCCTTCATTTCCCCAAATTTGAAGTATGGGTCAGATGTATCCTTCGTGGCCCAACATATCCCAGGGTTCATAGCGCTGCAGTGGATGTGGATATTTTTCCGAAAAAATACGGCGGACTGCTGAAGCGGGGCGGCCGAATAGTAAACATTTAAAAGTAAGTGTTGAATATTATGTAACTTATTTATGTGGAAATGTTTTTATAATGAAGAATATTAAAACATTACTGTTGTCCACATGTCGGGAAAGTTATGTGACATTAGCGATGTTTGTACTAACTTGGTTTTAAAGCCTTTACTTCAAAATATACGCCATTCAATAGTTGACTTTAATCTTACAGAGAATGTAATGATTTTATGGATAATTAAAGTCAGTCATATATCCACAAACACAACAAGCTGAAAGTCAGTGATGCTGCTCGGTTTGCAGTCCTGAATATCACGGCACAAGCAGGATTCACTGCACTGTTAATGTTAGCTATGTTATATTGCTGCCTCTGTTCGGTGGTGTCGAGCCAAACGGACTTTAACGTGTGTTTGAACGAGCTGACGGTTCACTCGTTAAGCTGAAAGAAAGATGCTTTAATCACAGGAGTCACACATGTGTCCACTGGACCATCTGGAACTCTTCTTGTTTAGCACTCGTAATAACACAAACACTAAATCCTCCTTCTCTGTGCTGTTTTGTAGCAGTGTATACACCTGAGACTGTCACCTGTCTGTCCTGCACTCTCTCTTTGTTCCTTTCTCTCTGATTGTGGAATAAAAGTATGAATAAAAGTATGAACATGTATTTATTTATTTTTATAGGTATTACACATATATGTGAGCATTGAGCCAAATATAATAATGCCAACATATTAAAAGAACAATAATTGTCTCTTTTATATGATACATCTATATATATATATACACTGTCATAGATACTTGTCTTTAACTGAAGATTTAACGTGGTAGGAAATATAAATAACTGCAACTTAAAACTTTACTGATGCTTGAGTTCACTGCTGTAATATATCATAATAATCTGACAATGAATATAATATTGGCCATAATATATTTACATTACTAAAGTGAGATGACTTTAATTTTCAAATCAAATCAAATCAATTTATTTATATAGCACTTTTCACAGGATAAAAACCACAAAGTGCTTCACAGTAATATAACACAGAAATACATAAAATACATGAATAATCAAACATACAGCACAAATCTAATTAAAAGCCAATCTAAATAAAGCTGGTTTTAAAAGAATAAATACAATCAAGACAACGTAAAGATGGAGGGAGAGCATTCCACAACCTGGTTGCCACCGCTCTAAAAGATCTATCACCTCTAGTCTTAAAACGAGTTCGTGGGACTACCAGCAGCCTTTGATCAGAAGATCTCAGGCTGCGAGAGGGAGTGTGGGATTCTAAAAAATCGGAAATGTAGGCAGGGGCATCACAATTCAAAGCTTTAAAAGTCAGTACCAAGATTTTAAAATGAATTCTAAAATGTACTGGAAGCCAGTGTAATGAACGTAACACTGGTGTAATGTGCTCTCTTTTCTTTTTCCTGTCTTGGTTAAAAGCCTTGCAGCAGCATTCTGGACTAACTGGAGACGGTCAAGATTCCTTTTGCTCAAACAAAGAAAAAGGCTGTTACAATAATCTAAGCGAGATGAAATAAAAGCATGAATAACCATTTCTAACTCAGATGTAGACAGCAAAGTTCGCCCCTTTCCTGATGGGTGCCCAAAGTGCCCTTTTGTTGAGGCAATTTTTAAAAAAAAAATTCTAATTATTTTTTTTTACATGTGTGTGTGCGTGTGGAGTCCTGTCTGTGCCCCTCAACAATAATATTTAACTATTAATCACATTTTTGCTAAATAAAAGGATCTGGCTTGCATTAGTCACATGATCACCATTAACCAATGATCGCCCTTGATGGCAGAACGCGCTGGTTACGAGCCGGGAACGAGCTCACAAAGAGCACGCGCATTTTTTGCGGTCCGGAGCTGTAGGAGAAACACAAAAACTCAGAGACACAGACTGATGCGACAAAACCAGTAAGTAGGTGTACAGCGCACACTGTAGTCTAAAGCACACAGGAGTATTAGTTTATTACGTACACGTTGGTAAGCTGTCTTGTGGGAACTGACGAACTGAAACAAATGAGCGTGCTGTGTGTGCAACAGCGCGACAAACTTTACCTGTCCTTTTATTAACTGCACAAGTAGTGCTGGTCACAGCTACTGGCTCACTGGGTAAGGCTGTCATGGGTCTGTAGCTCTGTCACCGTTTTAGGGAACATATTTAGTTTTAAAGTAAGTTACAGGGCTTTTCCTGCCTTTCTGGAGGGATTATATTTCACTAAAAACGATCTAATATGCATGTCAACATAATTATGGATTATTATAATTATAATATTTAAAAAACACGCTGTATTTTAAAGAACATACATTAAGACAGATTATATTAGATTTATATTTTAAATAAGACAAAATGCTGATTTTACAGCAGCAAAATTATTGTATCTCTACAGTTTAAAAATGTGATAAGCTTTCTGCCTGCACAGAGTGGATAGTGAAACAAATGGAATCATCATAAATACATTATTATAAATTTATAAATTTTTTTCCCTCATTGCTTTATTATTGTAGCTCTAGTAATAAATAATAAGGGAAGGATTCTGGATCAGCACCATGATGGAAACTTGTGCCCACAGTATATACAGTATTCTGAAGAAGGTCTAAAATGTCACTGTGTGTGCATGTGTGTGTTTTATGTATATGGATTTTTGAATTATTACTCATGATATAACATTGTCCAGACATGGCTGGGAAGGACATGAGGAGGAAACAGTCGGAGCTGTGTGAGGCTACTAAAGGCAGTGCATCCCTCGGCAGCTGGATTACAAAGAGCACAGGTAACATTAACACATGTACCAGTTGTTGGAGAGGTATTCCAGTATAAAAATAATAATAAGCACAAGTGAAATGTTTTGCTTCTATAACATTTTTCTGTCATGATTTTATTATAGATTAAGTGTAAGAGTTGTTAAGTGTGGATAATTAAATAATAGTTTATTGCAATAGCAAGTTGTGCCTTGTTCTCAGATGGACAGCAAGTGGGGAGTGATAGATGAGATGAGGAAATAGAAGGAGGAAGAGAGGCAAAGAGTGATTCACAGGCAGGGTCTAGTTTATTTCTCAGTTTTTTGTTGCCTTATGGCTCCAAGCGCTGTCACCAATCTTTGCATTTTGTTATTATCTCATGACACGTGTTTAATCAGCTACCATCTCTCCTATGGACTCTTTAATGTCTACAGTCTCAGATCAGCCCTGCCCTCCAGCACTATCAGCAGCAGGAGCAGCAGCAACATAGGCTACGTTTGCTTTGCCTCACAACAGTGATATAGTATGATGCGATCCCATATTAGATTCTTGATGAATGTGTGTTGTTGTTATTCAGCCTGGTTCAATGTGCCCCTTTTTAGCTTTGAGCACCCGCCCCTATAAACGTTTCTGCACGGCCCTGTTGGAGAGGTACGACCGAAACCACTCCAGACTATGTCCCGGAGCCTGTTAATCGGGATGGTATGGTCAATGGTGTCAAAGGCAAATGTCAAGTCCAACAAAACCATGACTGAGGATGCTCCCGAGTCAGCTGACATCATAATCTCACTAGAGACTTTAAGTAATGCTGTTTCTGTTGAGTGCCTTTTACGGAAACCTGACTGAAATCTGTCATAAATTTCATGTTTTTCTAAAAAAGTGGTAAGTTGATCTGCAACTACTTTTTCCAGAATTTTTGATAATAATGGAAGCTTAGAGACAGGCCTATAATTCTTAAGCTGAGTTGGATCCAAACTGCTCTTTTTTAATATTGGCTCAACAACAGCATGCTTACAGACCCTAGGAACCACACCTGTTAAAAGAGAGGCATTGCATATCGCTACAATAGAGGGGCCAATGACAGAGAGAGCATTTTTGAAAAGCCCAGCAGGTAGAATGTCATTTGCACAAGTGGTAATTTTCATTTTATCCACCAGGAGTGAAAGGTCATGTACGTTCATTGGGTTAAACGCTGACAGTAAATGAGGGGGAGGTGGCCCAGAGACACAAACAGATGATATTGGCGAACCAATGCTCATACGGACATGATCAACTTTATCCACAAAGAAATTCAGAAACTCATCACTCTCAGATATAGAGGTCACAGGTACTGGGTGGAGTCAAACAGTACTTTGGAATTTCTCTTGCTTGATGAGATTAACTGAGAAAAATATCCTGATCTGGCTGTTTTTATGGTTTCATGTAAGGAAACGCAAAGTTCCCTAAGGTGGAGCCTGTGAAGTTCGAGTTTAGTTGATTTCCAAAGGCGTTATACTTTTCTACAGATTCTTTTGACCTTCCTAACATCATCATTTATCCATGGAGGAGCTCTTTTTGAGGCAGCAATGACAGATTTCATAGGTGCCACTGAATTTAAAATCTCCAAGTAATGATTGTTAAAACACTGTGTAGCAACATCAGCATCAGTGCAGCCTCTGATCACATGAGGGTCCAACATATTAGAAAACTTCAAAGCAACATCCTGATTTATGAACCGCTTATGGAACATGAGATTAGAAGGTGGTGTGTACAGAGGGAAGCTAAGACTAAAAGTAACACAGGAATGGTCACTCACTTGTATGTCCTTAACACAGACATTAGTTATGTCTAAGCCAAGGGAAAACACAAGGTCCAAGGTGTGGCCTTTAACATGGGTGGGTCCAGAGACATGTTGAATAAAATTAAAAGAGTCTGTAATGGATAGAAAGTCAGAGGCCATGCTACAACTAAGATCATCCACGTGGAGGTTGAAATCCCCAATCATTAAGACTTTCTCCAGTTTAATAATGGAAGATAAAAAGTCAGTAAAATCTTGAATAAAAACACCAGCGGGGCCGGGAGGGCGGTAAATTAAAACACAATAAAATATATCTGAAGAACCAACCTTAAGAAGTTGTGACTCAAAGGAAGGGAAAAACTCAGAGTCCATAGACCTGCAAGCGAAACTGTCTTGGTGAACAGTGACAAGACCACCACCACGACGGTCTAAGCGCGGAGTCCCGATGAAGCGACAGCCAACCGGGCAGAGCTCATTAAGGTGGATAAATTCATTCTCCCGCTGCCAAGCTTCCGTGAGAAACATGAAGTCCAGACTATTACTGCTAAAAAAGTCATTCAGTACAAATGATTTGTTGGCTATGGAGTGAGCGTTTAGGAGAGTGATCTGAAGCGGAGGTGACAGGCTGATGTCATCAACAGCTGATTGACGGGAAATTGACAGCAGACACCTGGAAAGAGGACGTAGTCTCCCGGTACCCCTAGCTGTGGAACTGTAGTCTTGTAGAATGAAAGGCCAAGGTCAAAGCATCCCGCATCTCCAGACAAGATGCCTATCCAGGTAATCGTTCTGTTAGCCCGTGATGAAAAGCCGAGTAGGCGGTAACCGATCGGCCTTATCCGCGTCCTGGAGGGGAACCGGTACCAAATACCGGAGATGGTCTCTACCATGGAGCGGAGGAAATCCCCTCTGTCGGGCGCTTTTCCTTTTAGCCTGGACACCAGACCTACAGCCCCTTCAAGACGATGTCCTTAACCTTGTTTTTGCTCCTGGGTTATTGTTTGGAGCTAAGAACAGGTACCGGTAGTCGGGAGAGGGAGGAGGGCAGACAAACGGCGGAGGGAAAGCCTGGTGGTAGCTCTTCCAGCTGTCAAAAGTTTTTTCCATACATATTTTGATACTCAACAATGTATGTGAACTGTAGATCCGAGTAGCAAATAGACCTTCAGGATATAACACAGATGACAAGATAAAACACAATATACTGAACCAGTCGACAAAAACACGGAGCAGCAACAGTGGCCAAGCTGTCAGTGTGCCCCAGGGTGCCTGTGGCTACAATGTAGCTTGCCATCACCAATGTGTGAATGGGTGGATGACTGGATGTGTAAAGCGCATAGGCTTACAAATACAGGCCATTTACCATTTAATCTTAAAATGACTGTTCAGTACAGCCTCATATACTTATCAAATCAAACTAAGCTCATATAAAATTAAACAGATGAACAAAAACATTTCCTCCTTCATTTCTGTCAAACAAATGCTGAGATCTTTTGTTTTAGGATTTCAGTTTAAAACAGTTTAAATGAGGTGAGAGCTGCAGGTTGTTTTTGCTATTTTCTTCCTTTCAGTTTAACCCTTGTATGGTGTTCGGGTCTGTGAGACCCGTTTTCAGTTTTTTTCAAAAGAAAAATTAAACAAGTAATTATTTTTTCAACCTGAAATTCATTGGCTTTGGCTTATTTTCTGTGAAGAACATAAATCCGAACTAATTTTCAATTACCTCATACTGTACCTCCCCCCACACATTTACATTACATACAAGGTGTTCGGGTCCACTGGACCCAGGTCTAATAAAAGTGTTGAAAGTGTAGGTCCTGTGTTCCCATACTCCGTCTTCCTTCTTTCTGGTGCTGCTGACAGTGTTTTTTCCCCTCTTGCTCCCGCACAAAGTTGCAACATTGTTGAAAATTCAACTATCAACACCTTCTTACACCTCTTACATTCCCGCACATTTTACCCTCTTTCTTGAGGGATCCAAATTTTATTTTCTCACACCCTGTCCCACCTGCAAATTAGGGGCATCATACTATAAATAAGACTTTGCCAGTGTGGTTCTTTATCACAACTGATCAAGATGGCAAAAGATTATCTGCTGCGAGGGCCTTCCAATTGATTTTGGAAGAGAGAGGAGCTTCGGATGATGATATTGACAAAGAGGTTTGAGAATATTTCACATTTCTGAAAACTCAGAGTCTGACAGTGACTTTGAAGAAGAGGATGAGGTTGAACACCATTTAGTAACAAAACAAAGGCGAGTACCCCATCTGCAGCCAGCTCCAGGACGAGAACAAGCCCACCAGACAGCAGGTGAAGAAATATGGATGCCAATAACTGGTGAAATTGAATGGTCTTCTTACCCAAGAACTGAGCCACCCTGCAGAGCTGCTACTGTGATAAGCCAGGGCCAACACGGCTGACAGTTACTCATGTGCAGGACATCAAGTCTTCATTTGAGCTTTTCATCCCAGATTCCATCCAGAAAATTATTCTGGATTGCAGTAATCTAGAAGGAAGCTGTGTTTTTGGAGAGAGGTGGAAGGAGATGGACCAAATTGATCTAAGAACCCCAAAGGTCTACTTTAGGGTTCTTATCCTTGCAGGAGTTTTCAGGTCCAAATGGGAATCCGCAGAATCCTTGTGGGATGCAGAAACCGGCAAGAACCTTTCCGTGCATCAATGTCTCTGGAAAACTTCCACAAAATTTCCAGGATTATCTGATTTGATAACCGAGACGAGAGACCAGCTCGACAGCAGATAGACAAGCTAGCTACCACCAGGACAGTGTGGGATAAGTGGGTGCACCACCTCCCCCTGTTTTACAACCCTGGGCCTAATGTCACCATTGATGAGCAGCTGATCCCATTTAGTTGTGAAACATATTGCTTCACGTGTAAATGTGTTGTGTCTTTCCACTAACTCCACTTGATTATAACTGATTTATTTTTTTATAACATTTTCTAAAAAAAAAAAAAAAAACGAGAGGCACATTGATTAAAAAATGTGATCTAACAAAGGTAAAAGGAAAAAATTAACCATGTTAGCTGTTCATATGGCTTGTAATTGGGATGAAGTAAACATCTGTTGAGTAATTTAACATAAAATTGCTTGATAGTGTTAATTTGGAAAGCCAAAACTCTAGTGGGTCCACCAGACCCATGAACACTGGCTGAGTAACAAAAATACGAACACCACACAAGGGTTAAGACAGAGTAAGAAGTCTTGTTCCTGTTTTTCTCTGTGGTCTCAGGGTTGAAGAGATAAAAATGTGCAAACAATGACTTTATTAAAACTAAAGAAAAGCAGAAGTCCTGTGAAGGACAGTTTGACACCTCAGCTGTGAGTGAGCTGTTTTCACATTAAAAACAGGAGTGACCGTCATGATAAGATCAGCTCTGTATTTGTGAGGACTTGTCTTAGTTGGAGGTGTGATCTTTGTCTTTGTTCTGTTTGTTCCTGTTTCCATCAAAGGTTATTGATGCACACACTTTTAGGCTACGTGCGTACTAGCCCAGATAGATTTGAAAACAGCTTTTTCATCTGAAAATGTTCCTCGTCCACATTGATTCGAGGTTCTGTGCATGAAGACGGAAGAAGCTTGTTTTAACCACAGCACAGAGCTGAGCTGATCTTATCTGCAGTTTGACTTCTGCTTTAAATGGTGTGAAAACAGTTTGTTTACACCTAAAGTGACAGACTGTACAAGACAAAACTCCTGCTGTTTTATTGTCTGCACAAAAAATTTAATCTCTAAATAAGACACGTAGTAAAGTTTTACAAGATCATCTGATTATAATCATACAATCATACATTCTTCATTAATTGTTTTATTATGAGGAAGTTGTATAAAGGTGCAGATGAATCACGTTGAAGTTCTCTCCTTGTTTTTATTCTCCTGGTGATCAGAGAGAGGATCTTAAACTGCTAAAGTCTGCACTCTTTGAATTCCGGACCATTAAAACCTTTAACAGCACAGTTTATATCAGAAACAAAAGCAAAGATGATGATTACTTACTATGTCATGTATTTGTGACCAAAACATCATGCTGTTGTGATAGGTTTGTAGCTTGAACCTATTCGCTGGAACGTTTAAGACAATTTAATTACACAGCAAGCAAGACACGAGTAGGCAAGTTCTTCATGTTTCTCGTGCACGGAGAGAACCGAAAACGCCTGCCCTTCGCTTGACCCCAGTTGCTCTCGTCCGCTCTCCCGTAACACTGCTCTTTTATTGTGGTTACATGAATATGCATAGGGTCATTAACATATAACAGCTTACATAGGTATACATGTGAACAAAGAATACCCTGTGTGTGTGTGTGTGTGTGTGTGTGTGAACCCATAAATGACTTTCTAAGCCTGCTGGCCTGGAAGTCCAGCAGTTCATCTAAACAAAATGCACTTAGCCTAAAACAGACATAGATATGTTTATCCTACCATAAAGCAATAAGACAAGGTACGACCTCTCACATGCTCCCAAAATGTGGGGGTGAATGCCAGAGTGCTCTGAAATGCACACAAAGCCTTTTACAGCCTACTGAAGATCACACATCCTATCACTACACAATCGATTATACACCTCTAAGCATATATGATTAAATATTCCTAAGCATAAATGACAATCAACATTACAAAAACCTAACATTCCCCCCTTTTTGGCAGTTATGCTAGAAAAAGTACCCAGTTATGAATACCTCATGTCTGACAGTGTCAATGCAAACATTTTTATACTCAGCATATGTCAATCACTCTAAATTACTGTAACGGACATAGTTTGACAAATGTATTAGCAGTTATCCAATTTCTCATTGATCTCATTCAATGGTAAACTGCATCCTTCAAGTGAACAAATGAATTGTTAATGCTCAAAAGAGAAATTAACATCTTCAAGATCACTCCAGCTTGGTGGTGCTCCTCCGCAAGACATGTAAATCACAGTCTTTCTGCAGAGTGGTTTAAGTTCTGCAGGGCGTCATAAATGTCTCTTCCAGTTCTTTCCATCACTGTCCATAGTACCAGAGTCCAAATGTATGTAGAATAGACATTCAAACATACCAGTTGAGTATGTTGTTTGTCAACATGGGTTTCAGCTGTCGTGAAAGTTGCAGACCTCTTCAGCACTCTAGTTTTATGGCCTCTACAAACCCCCATCACCTCACTTCAGGCCTCCTTGTCCCGACACAGCATTAGGTGATGTTCATAGGAAACTGCTGTCATCACCACCACAGCTTCTGGTTCCGGTGCTTTTCACAGAATCATGATGCCATCCTTGGACTCTGCCTGCTCTGTCGATGGAGCTTGGCACGCTCCCCTCATCCTTCAGGTGCCCGTCTGTTGTCCACAATCTCCTCTGTTGGCCTCTGGAAAGCCTCCTTGGCACAGCTCTTATTCCAACACAGCTTCATGGTCCTTGCTGTGGCTGTGGAATCTGATGGGCCCCAAACAGCTTGAACTTAGACCTCAACCACTGCCTGGGCTATCAGCTATGCCTGGAATGGTTCTTGCTTCTCACTGGGCCTCTGAAGATTTCTCAGGAGATTCCTTTCAGCAATACTCTGACTGCTGCACCTGTATTTCCTTGCTAGAAGAAAAAACCTCTATTTGGAAAGCATGTCAATCATCATCAAACCACATTCTTTAGTTCAGTGAGCTTCATTTATGGACCATCAAAGCCTTATCTGAACATGGATGCACCACTTTGCATAGGTTTAATACCCATCTGAACTGTTAATCACACAAATCACACAAAAATCATAAAAACATAGTTTAGAAAACATAAAAAAAAAGATAGTTTCATGTTTCATGTAACTCTGTAATTGTGGACCCCTCCTCTTGACGCATGGACACTCCCATGAGTCAACTCATCAAACCTAGATTCCTGTCTGAAAGAAAAAAGTTAGCTAGATCATGTCCCAGGCAACATCAGGGTGTCTCCCCCTCTGGAGCAGCACCACCCTGGACCTATAACCCTGCAATAAAAGATGTTAGTGTGTTTTGCATATTAAGTTTGCTTAAAACCTGGCTCTGCCAGGAGCCTGCATACACACCATCTGGCCTGGAAAACAAGATCTAGAAGTAAAATCAACCTTCACGCTTATAAACAATTGTATAAGAAGAGTAATAAAGCATTCAGCATCAACAGGACAAGTATCATGTGTAGGTTTTCTCAAATTAGAAAAATACAATTATTGGCATAATTTGCCTCAGACATGGACCATCCCACGTACTCAGTTAACATCAATGTAATCGGTGACTTCCCTTAAGCAAAGTCACTCCACTTAGCTATCACTAGGAGCTCAGTAGTGGCCAGCTAATGAGCCCCATATTAAACTATTCCACAAACATTGCATCTCTTATTTGCTTTCTCATGTTACTTGTCTGTCTCTGCTGAATCCTCTACATGCACACTTAGAAAAAACAAACATTAGCAACACACATGGACAATCCTGGAGGTCAGGCACAAGTTGACAGGGTCCAGAGGTGCTGTAAAAAGACCATAAAGTTAGTGACACTAGTTTCAACACAGGAAATTTCTCACATGTTATTCACATCGTCACAGTAACCTTCACATTTCCCCAACAACACAGTGTAACAGCATCATCAACTCATAACCTGTAAACACAGTTTTCTTCAAACATAAGCCCAGAAATCCTGTCGTAGAAAAACATCAACCAGCTATCCTGGTATAAACCACATGATCAACTCACATGAAGAACTGTAATGCTGTAGAAATGTTAGCGCTGCGCAGGTGTATACACACTTTCTCACAGTGTACCTCTGTGAGCAACACAAGGTAGTAAATAACACCCCTGATAGATGCAAAGACACAGAAAGTGGCATCTAAAAGGTTAAATCGTCATGCAACCTAGGATGGTGCTATCATCTTCCTGCTCCTGTAAAAAGAAACACACATAAATTCATCAGCACCTTTGTCAGGTGGGGGTTAACTTCACACAGTCGTATTACATCAGTAAAGTCTTATCAGCTTTTGTCAGCTGTTGTCAATCAGTCAGTTTTATTTCTCTTACTCATTTGTCATTCACTCATTCATGCATTCATTCATTCTTTGCTGAATCCTTTTTGACAGGGACTTTCATTTTAATTGTCCCAGATAAGTGACTTTCTCCTGAGCCCATTTTAATTTTTTGGAGAAAGAACGGTTTGCAACGGTTTTCTCGACATGTTGTATAGCGCTTTTGTTCCAATCATGCAGATCTGCTCAAACAAAGATTATCAAACAAAACTTTCAGTGCACTGTGAAAGTATCAAAATAAAAAGGCCTCGTTAAGTCATGACACATGCTCCTCATCTCAGGAGGGTAAATCATACCATTAGCATGGTTTATTATACCATCATACTAATTGGCAGGCTCAACTTCACAACAACAAAAAAAAAATCATCAGCTAGATAAACACCAAACCAACCATCAGCCGCACAACACACAACATAAGCCTAATGTCTTATTTGAATTTAATCTCCAGGACTGTACTTTTTACTCATTTAGGCCACAGATTTTATTTAATTTTCCTTTTTTCCCCTTCATCATAAAACATGTGACATGTTGTCATGCATTTCGCAAAAGAAGTTTGTTCTTATATATTCAGAGTTGTGTATCTGGGTGCAGGATTCACTCACACATCAAAACAGGAAACTCAGTGTTTTAGAGTCTCCACTCTAACAAACTCCAACACATCCCATTCGCTCGTGCTAGAATTCAATCACCTTTCATTAATCTAAGAACGATCAACGAATTTGCATATCAGCTATTAACCCACCAAGATGACAGGACAACAAAAATGCATGTTCAAAATATTATCACAAAAATAGAATTTTCCTCATACAGTAAATTACTTGTGCTGCATCATTTAAGCAGAAAGCATCTCCCAATTTACTATATTAACAACTAAATTTATTGTCTGATCACTGGTTGGTCAAACCAGAATCTTTTTCCCACAAAAATTAAACTGTTGTCCTGCAACCTAGAGAGTTAACTGTCAGCATTGGATAAATTCAGCATTTGATAACAAGTCTCTGTTAATTTTAATTTCTGTTTCTTTTTGCAGTGTTTCAGATTCCTTCACAATTTTCCACTTAAGCAGTCAGTTTTATTTCCCCAGGTTTGCTAACCCAAATTTTGATTTCCCACATTAAACAACAGCTTTCCTCTGTGTTCTCACTTACCCTCACTCTGTTCACACCTCCTCTATTCACCCTGTTCACTCCTCCCCACCCCCAACAACAGCATCCAATACACAATCAACACAAGGCTCCAGCCTGCCTCTCTCAACCACCCAGGTTAGGAGGGAACTGAGGAGGATTAAAGCCAAGAAGGCAGCGGGTCCAGATGGCATCAGCTCGAAGGTCGTCAGGTCCTGCGCGGACCAACTGTGTGGTGTGATGGAGCACCTCTTCAACCTGAGCCTGAGGCTGGGAAGAGTCCCACAGCTCTGGAAAACCTCCTGTGTTGTACCAGTGCCAAAGACTTCACGCCCAAGGACCTCAACAGCTACAGGCCGGTGGCTCTGACATCCCACCTGATGAAGACCCTGGGCGGCTGGTCCTGGCTCAGCTTCGCGCCTTGTGAGCTCATCACTGGACCCACTTCAGTTTGCCTACCAGCCTGGCATTGGAGCGGATGATGCCGTCATTCACCTCCTACATCGTTCCCTCGCTCACCTGGAGACCGCTGGGAGCACTGTGAGAATCACGTTCTTTGATTTCTCCAGTGCCTTCAACACCATTCTTCCCTCGGTTCTGATGGACAAGCTGGAGAACTCAGGAGTGGACCATCACCTCACTACCTGGATTTTGGACTACCTCACCAACCGACCACAGTATGTGAGGACTCAGGGCTGTGTGTCGGACAGGGTCGTCTGCAGTACGGGGGCCCCACAGGGAACGGTTCTGGCTCCGTTCCTATTCACCATCTACACTGCAGACTTCTCCCACAACTCCACCCAGTGCTTCCTGCAGAAGTTCTCTGATGACTCTGCTATAGTCGGCCTCATCATTGATGGGGACGACAAGGAGTACAGAGGACTGACTCAGGACTTTGTGGACTGGTGCCAGCTGAACTACCTCCAGATCAATGCCAGTAAAACCAAGGAGCTGGTGGTAGACTTCCGCAGGCACAAGCATCCTCCACTGCAACCACTGAATATCCAAGGTATGGACATCGAGACTGTGGACAGCTACAGGTACCTTGGTGTTCATCTGAACAACAAACTGGACTGGACTCATAACTCAGACGCCCTCTACAGGAAAGGGCAGAGCAGGCTGTACCTGCTGCGGAGACTCAGGTCGTTTGGGTGGAGGGCCCACTCCTGAAGACCTTCTATGACTCTGTGGTGGCCTCAGCCATCTTTTATGGTGTGGTCTGCTGGGGCGGCAGCATCTCTGCTGGGGACAGGAAGAGACTGAACAGGCTGATCCGCAGGGCCAGCTCTGTTCTAGGATGCCCTCTGGACCCAGTGGAGGTGGTGAGTGACAGGAGAATGGCGGCTAAGCTGTCATCCCTGTTGGACAACATCTCCCACCCCATGCATGAGACTGTGACAGCACTGAGCAGCTCCTTCAGTGGGAGACTGCGGCACCCACGGTGTGGGACGGAGAGATTTCGCAGGTCTTTCCTCCCCACTGCTGTCAGACTCTACAATAAAGACTTTAACTGATCAAACACACACATCCACAAATGTGCAATAACACTAATGTGCAATAATCTTTTCTGGCATCGTTGTATTTTTACTGAGTTGTATATAACATGTGTATTCTATTTTTATCTTATTGTATATTTTATTCTATTTTATTCTACTGTGTATATAGTATTTTATTCTATTCTGTACAGTTGTGTACTGTATTTATTCTTATTTTATTTTATTCTAATTTTTCCTTCATAACTTTTGCACTGTCCACTTCCTGCTGTGACAAAACAAATTTCCCACGTGTGGGACTAATAAAGGTTATCTTATCTTATCTTATCTTATCTTATCTTATCTTATCTTATCTTGTCCTCTCCCACTTCAACAGTCCAATAGCCGGCAGTTCTTCTTCAGCTTTGCCCTGTGTTCCACTGTCTCTTTTTGCCATTTTCTCCAAAGGTGGCAAATGTCAAACTCCAATAGTCTCCTCAGTTCTCCTCAAACGTTCTTTTCACAAGCACAGTGAAGTTGCAGCTTGTTGGAAACACTGTGCCATTCATCCAGTCAGGATGATGGTTTGCTCTTCTTCTCCGATGCTGTTTGTCCACACTGCTGCTGCTTGCTGGGACTCTTTGCTCAGGACTTTGCTGCTGTCTCTTTATCTGCCATGTTATTGGTCTTTGGAGCTGCATTCCTTGTCTTCAGGGAGGAGTGAGAGCTCGCTTGTGAGGTTGAGGGACACACGGTGCTGTAAATAAGTTAGCCAGAAACTTGGCCTGAATGTTTCCAATGATCTTAAACTATAACTTTATTCCGACTGCTGCATGTGGAAAATCGATCCAGGTCTGCTTTTCATCTGAAAGTGACAAAACTAAGACATTTTCCATTATTATCATCACTGCTTAACCAACACACAGAACTCTCTCTGTCTTTTGAACTCTTCTTCCTTAAAAGCAGAAAATAAGATTGTAGTTGTTTCTTGGCTGATAAACACAAAACCTTTTTTCTATGATTATATTCATCTATAATGTAGATTCTGTCTCTTTTTTTACCCTTTTTTTCTTTACACTAGCTGGTGACCTGCAGACTCACCGCTCTCACAATTTGTGACAATTACGTTTACACAACGCACACCCACACTGCGACGTCAGGCACATTCACACTCACTTTTTTTCATCTGCGTAAGAAACTATATGGCTGATGATTAGAGATGGCACGATACCACTTTTTTATGTCCGATACCGATACCGATATCATAAATTTGGATATCTGCAGATACCGATATGAATCCGATATAGTGTGTTTTTTAATCAATAAAACTGTTTTTTTAATATCTTGCTGCATTTTGTATAAGTTCATACTCAAGTTTAAATAAACAACAACACTAAAGCTATTCTGTTATACCTGTATGTAAAAAATACACTGCACCCAAAATATTTCATAGTTCAGCAATACTGATCAATCTAATAAACTTAAACCTACTCCATCCTTCCTATTCTGGTATTTTAAAGAGTACTTAGCAGAAATATTAAGCAACCTAACTAATAGGGTTGCAAACTCCCAGCAAAAAAAAAAAAAACAGGGAACCACCCCCCACGCTCCACCTCATGATGCTTAATCGACGTAATCAACTTTAATTTGATGCAGTGTGAAAAAAAATGCACAAAAATAAATTATTTTTCATGAATAATTAAATAGATTCAACATATTTCTTCAACAGAATTGCAGACTGCACAGATGGTATCTTCCCAAAGGAAAAAGTACTATAGCTTACTAGAGTATATCAGCTACGTAGAAAAGGATCCTGGTGTAGAAAGTAATATTAAATAAATTCTAACAACAGCTTATCAAGCTTAAACGTGCTGCTGTTGTTCAGCCGCTGGTTTCCTCTTTCTGGTGCAAAGTGGGCCAAAAACAACGAAGAGAGACGGACTGGCGACAGAAAAGCCGATCAGCTGATCATTAAGCAGTTTCATGATTGAAGTAGCAGCAGGAGAGGGAGAGAGAAGAGGCAGTCGCTCCATATATCGGTTGTTAAGCTTAACGTAGGTACGCTTTACAAACATTCAGAGATGAACTTACACACTTGCTTTACTTCTCTCTGGGATAACTTCCTCGGAGATGAAATGCTGGATTGCTAGCGAGGCTACAAATACACACAGCCGCTCTATCACGTGAGCACACTGCTACGTTATGAGGCAAGTTACGCCATGTCGCAAGTTTTGTGAGGTGCTTTTTTGATATTTAATGGATCGGATTACATTTTTTATTTCTCTCCGATATCCGATCCAGTAATTTACGTCAGTATCGGACCGATACCGATACCTAATATCAGATCGGTCCATCTCTACTGATGATATGGGCCATGGTGATCCATACGTATGATCACAAGTTAATTTAATCCTGTGAATCTCAAAGAAGCTCAGATAGGTTCGGTTTTAGAAAAAGACAACCAGAACTCACCTAGCTTACAGGAGAGCCTTGGGAACCACCTGTTAATTTGTGCCACCTTAACACAGAACAACAGGCAGCTGTCATGGAAATGTTGAGGGAGGAGTCAGGCACATTTGATAAACACAAAGAGGAAGTTGGTTACATAAAAAACTCTAAAAATGGATATCAAACTCAAACTGATCAGATTCTGTAGACAAATCCTATAATGCGGTCCCACGCTCTCTATGATGAAGTAAAAAGCCACATTCAGGACTTGTTACAAAAGGATTTTGTTCGCAAAATCAACCTCACTATATGCCTCTCAATTGTGTATGTGAGGAGGCGGGATGGAGGCCTGAGAATGTGTGTCAATTATAGGGGTCTCAATAAAAAGACCATTCCAGACAGACACCCTATTCCACAAATACAGTTTATTTAATTATTTTTCAACCCAACAAAACAAATAAAGAAGAACATGATGCTGATGCTATGAACACTCTACACACATGAGTCAAGATGCAGGAAAACTGCTGCGCATGTGAAAGACGTAGCTGAACTCACGGATACGCTACATACTTGAGGTATCATAGTTCTGTTTCTCTCTCTTTGATGAGTTCTCAGCCAGCTCCTGATCTGATAATGTGTAGCTTGCTCATCAGAAGAGACAGCAACACAACCTCACACAGTGGTTGCATGCTTTGCCCACAGTGGCAAAGACTTACACTTTCATATTCAATTGAGCTTCTCCATCATGTAGTTTTCAGCTGCTTCATATAGGGTTATGCATATGCATGTTGTTTTCATAGGTGTGCTCTACACTGTTAGACTTTTCATCTCCACTTTACGGTAACATACTGGCGTCACTGTTGCCAGCGTCATACCGTGACGCCGTATTACGGTAGCTTACCGTTCTGCAGGATGATACCGTTTTTGCTGTTGTGGTATAATACTCTTGGACAAATTATGGTAACGCATCAGTAGCTTTTTTACGGTATCTCACTGGCGACAGTGACGCCAGTGAGATACCGTTATGTCGTTATGTCGTAAATTACGTCAACAAAGTAACATTATACTGTGATTAAGAAATTGGTATACTACCGTTTATTCACGGTATGTCACTGTAAGCCCGCTACAAGGTAATAAACTGCAATATATTTACCAGTAACTTACCGTTGTCACGCATCATCAGTACCAAAATATTCATCTCTGCTAGAGGATACCGTGTTCCTACAGGCGGTCATTTACTGTTTAACACGTCGTAATTTACCGTAATTTAAGGAAACAGTAACATACTGTAAGAGACTGGAGAGTTAAAAAAAATTGTATTGTATTAAAAAAAAAGGTACCATTTATTTATTTATATTTATATAAAAACATATATATACCCACTAAAGATCGATTGATCGAGATAGATAGATAGATACACACACACACACAAAATAATTCATGTGCTTCACACCACTTTTTATTTCTGTTCTGATTTTTCGCTGATGACATACACATTTCTAAAATCAAAAACTGAAAAGAACTGAAAACATATTTTGATTGAGGAAGCACTTGTTTTACTAAACCATGTAATCCATTATTTTCTCAGATGGTTGTACAAACAATAACAATATTATGTCATATCCATATCATGGCAGACAACATATGCTCAAGTGTTGGGTTTTCTTAGTTATATTTTGTAGGGTCTTAAACCTACAATGTGAAGTGCCTTGGCATTCATTTTGTTGGCACCATACAAATAAACTGAATTGTAATGAATATAATATCAAGCCCCACACTTCTGCCTCTATACACACTTTGTCCAAAATACTGGCTCACACCACCAAATCAATGCACAAAGCCAGGTCCACAAGGACATGGGTGAGCGTGTGTGGTGTGAAGGAACTTGACTGACCTGCACTGAACCCTGATCTTGCTTTGTGGACTGAGTTCATTGATTTGTAGGGTGAGCCAATACATGTGACAATTAAAGTGTAAGTAGCTGAAATAATTTTTAACAAACGGGTAAAAGAAGGAAAAAAAAATCAAAACTGTTGCACTCAAAAACCTATTGGACAGAGACAGCGTCTTGCAAGATGGCGAGAGAGCTTGTCTTCATTGATGTTCGTCTTGTGTAAATGTCCAGAAAGCATGGGCCATGGATCATCTGTGGAGACACAGGTAACAACACATTGGTCACTTAAATTATACAAGAAATTCACTAAAATGGCAAAAACAGTTACCTAATTTGAAGTTCTCCACTCAAATTCAGTAAGCCACTGGAGGAAAGTTGTGACATGACGGTTAATGTGAACAACCTTTAAGCTTCACAGTGGTCCCAGTCTTTCTGCTTGTCCCAACCTTGGAGGTACATTTTGTTCCCTCTTCAGGGTTTATCCTTACAAAAACCTTAAAGCATGCCACAATAAATAGTAACATACAGTAACATTGAGTTGTGATTTGAAATAGTTACTTAGGGATAATTTATTCATCATCTATCACTATTAGCTAACTGTTCAAACATACCTCTGAATTAGTTCCAATGTTGCACATGCTGACTCCTGGTATTCCAGGTTCAATACATAGAATGAACCAAAGAAGACTGACATCGCATCAGCAAAGATATTCTCTTTGTCCAGCTCAACAATTACACGCCCTCTGCACTCACCATCCAGCAGGTGGCGGTCATTGAACTTTGTCCTTAAATGTATAGGGGCAACATGTTGTCATTATGCAACATAAAATAATTTCAATACTTCACTTCTTCACACTGTCTAGATCAGTGGTTCCCAAACTTTTTTTTGCCAGGCCCCCTTTGTTTTACAAGAAAATGTTCGTGCCCCCCCCGCCCCCTAACCCCCGCACAAACGCATCCTCCAAACACACACACCCATATTTTGTTTACAAACTCCATTGCGGGTTTATTTCACACCTCAAACATTTAGTAAACAATTAAGCAAATACAAGTAAACGGCAATAAATTACAGCTTGTACAAGCACACCTGAAAACACTGACCAGCTAACAGCTTTAAGCATTTGGGCGCAACCTCGGTAGTTCACCGATTCACCTGTTGCAAACGTCCAACTTTCTATCAAGTCTCATAAATCCATCGGCAACTATTACCTAACTAGTCTTTTGAGTCTCCACATTCATAGATATTGACATTTTGTCTTAGCATTTGAATGAAAATAACCTGGCAGGGTAGCTTAAAAGTCAAAACCAACAGTAATAAGAACGCATTTCTGACTTCTCTCGAATAAGTGAAAAACACTTACCTTCAGACTGATTAGCTGGTGTCAATCCAACTTTAATGTTTCCCATGTCAGTCCGTTTTAGGGAAAAAGTGTCAAGTTTAGTTGTTTCATTTACTTTTGAGATAATCCCTCATGGACGAGCAATTTGGAGTCTAGCAGAGTTGTCACGAATAGTATACGATCTTCAGACATAATCCAATCAACCGTGCATTTAACCTGACTGAACTCCATCCAGTTACCTCTGACTACTTCTAAGTTGCACATGTTAACGGTCCGAATTGTCCCTGTTGTTCTTCCACCATCTCATCATCACTGTGTGCTGCAGCGAACTGGATCTGTGGCACAGAATAGTTGATGGTCATGTTGTTCTCCTGCTTTGCAGCTTTGTTTGAGTTTGAATTGCGTCTTAAACGTGCAAAACTAAGAAAAGCAGATCAATATTTTCTTCTTCTTGTTATTTAATGGTGGTTGGCAACCAGCGAAAGGAGCATTAGCCGCCTCGATCAATATCTTCTATCCGCCATTGTTGTTTTGAAAGTGTGCGCCATACGTCACGTTGTACGTCAGGTAAAGGTGTGGTCTCGACTAATGCGCTCCCATTGAGATGTGTAACCAGTGCTACACACACCTGTCGCATAACACGCTTTAAAAACGTAACATTCGCTTTAAAAACACAACCCAACGCGCGTTACATTATCATGTATATCCAGGACATCTCTTCTGAACCAAGATGAAGTGGTGCTACAAGGAGAGTGCATTTTATAGCAGTCTGGCCTGCCACAAAATGCACCGCTAAAAATACAGTTTCTGCTTGTCCCAGAATTTATTAAATTTGAGAGTGAAGTTGTAGGACTGATGCTGGTTAGTGGTGTAGGTTTCATGGATGTGACACCTGAACTTAATGACCACCAGAGCATATTTCGAGACTTCTGGTTAGTTCACTGTAGTTGGGCAGAGGTGTCTTAAAAATACCACCTTATACAGAAAAATGAAGTTCCAGTATAAAAAAATAATAAGAAGAGAAAAAGCTACACCCTGCTAAATGAAGTAACTTTTAAACATTACTCTAAATGTAACATATAGAAAGGAAATCAGTCTAAGTATCGTTACCTACTTTGGCCCCGTTTTAGTATATAGAAGTATACTTGAAATGAACTTTTGGATGTACTCTTTTTCACTATAACTGTACTAGCATAATGTCCTTTCCAGTCTATAAGAGTATACTTAAAATATACTCTACTCTAACACAATACTAAACTTACAAGTATACTATTGATTTACTTTTTAGTTTATATTTGAGTTACTTCTGGTTGAAACATAGTAATTAAAATCCAGTTGAAACATATTTTTCACATGTAACTAATCACTCCATTCCCCAGACAGTCAGATAATAGTTCCAACTATCAGAAGGCTTCCTTTGCAGAGAACTACACTCATAGTTCACGTACCAGAATTATATTGCAAACAGGTGAGAAAATGATTTGAGAGTTGAGGTTTATTAACTATTAACCCTTTTCACTCACGGTTTAAACATTTTTTTTTTTTATCCCACTTACTCTGTTCAGAAGGTAAAAGACATTACACAAGAATTTGTGACAAATTCTTGTTTAAAACATCAATTATTTGTTTCATAGTTATTTTAATTTTACAGTTAAAGCACTGCAATGCTTGCTGGGTATTTTGTTGTACTTCTTAGTATACTTCAGTTATACTTCAAATGCTTCAAATAGTGTAGCTGCAATTTACTCAAGTTAAAAATGATGCTGTATATTGTAGTTTACATGTGATACTACTCTCACAATGAATTGCATTTTATAGTAATACACTCTGAATGAGGATTTAGGTAATTACTCTATAGATCTACAGTAGAAAACAACAGAAATCCCGATGGTGTAATAGTATAATCTCAGTAACATCACCAATTGTTACATTTGCTGTATTTTACAGCTGTTTCCATGAGTACGGTGAGTTACCGTAAAAATAATGTAATCTCATGGAATTTTCCCACAATTACTTGCAAATTACAGTACTAAACTGCAAACATCCTTTAGAGTTTTTTACTGTTGATTTTGCAGTACTAAGCTATGGAAATTACTGCAAAGGCTAACAGTGTATATCTCAACAATGGCTCATAATACGACGACAGTTTTTCAAACAGGTCAAATGCCTCTATGCACGTCATTAGTTTAAATATTTACCCATTTTACTTCATCTCATATGTCATTGTACTGAATTTGAGCAACCCTAAACTTCATGCAGATTACTTTTAGCAACTGGTTAAATTAATGGTCTGGAGCACGGCTGTTGTTGATCAGGGCAATCTAAAGAATCATCTAAACATTTTTTGTCAGCAAGGGGTGGGGGAAGCCATTCACCAGAGCATAGCTTAAATGCTGCTGATGTGGGCTGGCCTTCTCCATGGCTGCTGTGTTTCCTAAAAACTTCTAACATTTGAAACTCTTCTATTTATAAGCCTGCGATTAACCGCACGGCTCAGGCCCGCGTGAACCCGCGCAGTTATGGAGCCGTTGCTCTCTTTTTAAATACTTTGCGCTGCCAGGAGCGACGTCCAGCATAAAAGTCTGTCATGCTCGGACGCACTCTTGGTTGCTTAGGAACCCATGATAACAACAACAGTCGGCGTCACAGACACTCCGCACTCACTCACACAAACACACTCAAACACAACAACAACAACACAAAATAGGCCTATTGTCCAGCACATCTGGACCCCGCGGAACTTCTCAACGCCCCACAAAGCGGCGGACCCCACAAAGCGGTCTACATTTCGCCCCACTAAGACGGCGAACCAAAAAAAAGTTCGAACTGCGCAACTCTGCGACTTAATGCTTCTGTACAACAACTTCACTGAGTGGTTTTGTACATCGCCCCACTAAGACTGCGAATTTTAGCCCCACTAAGCGGCCACGAACATCGCCCCACGCAGCCAGCGAAGACGTACAGTTATTGAGATGTACTCTAAACTTACTCAGTATTACTTAGCGTGTAATATCAGTCTCGGATCCCGCCGATCGTCATTCATCGAGGAGAGAAAACGGACAGCTAATCCACCGGCCCGATGACAAATTCTCACATCTCGCTGACGTCAGGGTTCTCTCCTCAGTGAATGCCGACTCCAGGGCTCCGGCGTCGAAGGACCAATTAATGATAGGTTTGTAGCTTGAACCTATTCTCTGGAACGTTTAAGACAATTTAATTACACAGCAAGCAAGACACGAGTAGGCAAGTTCTTCATGTTTCTCGTGCACGGGAGAGAACCGGAAAAACGCCGTTCCTTCGCTTGACCCCAGTTGCTCTCGTCCGCTCTCCCGTAACACTGCTCTTTTATTGTGGTTACATGAATATGCATAGGTTCATTAACATATGGCATCTTACATAGGTATGCATGTGAACAAAGAATACCCTGTGTGTGTGTGTGTGTGTGTGTGTGTGTGTGTGTGTGTGTGTGTGTGTGAACCCATAAATGACTTCCTAAGCCTGCTGGCCTGGAAGTCCAGCAGTTCATCTAAACAAAATGCACTTAGCCTAAAACAGACATAGATATGTTTATCCTACCATAAAGCAATAAGACAAGGTACGACCTCTCACATGCTCCCAAAATGTGGGGGTGAATGCCAGAGTGCTCTGAAATGCACACAAAGCCTTTTACAGCCTACTGAAGATCACACATCCTATCACTACACAATCGATTATACACCTCTAAGCATATATGATTAAATATTCCTAAGCATAAATGACAATCAACATTACAAAAACCTAACATGTTGTTTTTTATTTAAACCGCCCGCTGTTTAACATCATTAATGCTACTGAGCTGCAGGGCAGTGAGTACAGGACATTGTTCCTTTTTCAGGATGTCATGTTGTCTTTCTGCCTCTGTGCTCACTCCAATAACTAAATTCATCATACAGCCCCCTATCACCGAGTGACTGTTCATAGAGGATGATATGATTGTTGAATTTTCTCTGGTTGTATCTTTACCTTACAGTATAAAGGGAGAGATAAATCTCCAGTCTGTTTTGATGCAGTATAAATAAAACTATACTTAATGCTGTGGGACCAACATGTCAATGACCCCATAATGAGCAGAGTCATAGCCAGCCTCTGTGTTCTCGTAGCACTTGGTAAAGTGTAAAGCTAAAACATGTCTAAAACATAGAACTTAGAAGCAGGGAAACTTGGTGGGGCTGTGACTGCAGAACAAGCCACAGCTTCAGCACCAATGTCCCAATGTGATAACATTCCCAAGTCCTAAAGTTTGTCCTATGCATCACCAACTGACTCAGGAAATCCTAAAATTTAGGAACCAACCCCCAATTGTGTTCAATCTGAGTACCAAAAAAAGAAAAGTACCGCAGCTCGTCGGCAAAACGTGTCTAGTATGGTGTAGAATGAACAACTGCAAAACACAGGCACTGTGGGACACGGGAGCCCAAGTTTCAATAATGAGTGCATACTGGAAATCAGACAATTTACCTCACTTCACACCCATCAGTGATTTACTAAGTAAGGATGAACTTTTAGACTTGAGAGCCATAAATGGATCTGAACTCTCTTTCCAGGGTTGGGTAGAAGTTAGCCTTAGCCTTTGTGATCCGAGAGGAAAAGCTGTTCCAATCCTAGTAAGTCAGGATGTGCTGCAGATACCAATAATAGGGTTCAATCCTATTGAGGAACTGATAAAAAAAGACACTACTCAGTCCAGTGAAAGTTTGTCTTTACTCAGAAACTCACTAAGAGTAGGATCAAGCAAAGCAGAAGCACTGTTGAACCTTATCCACACCACCAGTAGTGGGATAGTTACTTATCCTGTCAGATCAGGACACAAAGCTATTGTCATATTGAGTGGACAAATGCATGGCGTTAGTTGTTTCATCAAAACAGACTTAAAGGTAAAAAGTGAAATGGTTTTTGAGCCGGATGAAAACCTGTCTTTAGATGAGGGTCTGAAATCTAACTGCCAGCTGCTGTCTGTATCAGGCAATACCCGCAAAGTCAATATCTATGTTACTAATGTTACCAAACATGACATTGTTTTGCCACCTAAAACCCTTCTAGTTAACATAGAGAGGGTAACACACAGTTATCCTGTGAATCTCAAAGAAGCTCAGATAGGTTCGGTTTTAGAAAAAGACAACCAGAACTCACCTAGCTTACAGGAGAGCCTTGGGAACCACCTGTTAATTTGTGCCACCTTAACACAGAACAACAGGCAGCTGTCATGGAAATGTTGAGGGAGGAGTCAGGCACATTTGATAAACACAAAGAGGAAGTTGGTTACATAAAAAACTCTAAAAATGGATATCAAACTCACTGATCAGATTCCTGTAGCCAAATCCTATAATGCGGTCCCACGTGCTCTCTATGATGAAGTAAAAAGCCACATTCAGGACTTGTTACAAAAGGATTTTGTTCGCAAAATCAACCTCACTATATGCCTCTCAATTGTGTGTGTGAGGAGGCGGGATGGAGGCCTGAGACTGTGTGTCAATTATAGGGGTCTCAATAAAAAGACCATTCCAGACAGACACCCTATTCCACAAATACAGGAAATCCTTGATGGACTTGGCGGCAATATGTGGTTTAGTGTGCTTGATCAAGGCAAAGCGTACTATCAAGGTGAAATCAGTGAAGACTCGAAAAAATATATCGAGTCCGCCTGACTGGAGGTGGTATGAATAGAATAGAATTCCATTTGGACTCACCAATGCGCCTTCAGCTTTCCAACGTAGTATGGAGGAAAGTTTAGAATGCTTGAGGGATAAAATATGCACTCCATATTTAGATGATGTTTTAGTGTACAGTCAAACATTTGAGCAGCATATTGAAGATTGGAGATCAGTTCTCGTCAGCAGGCTTGGGGACTAAAACTAAGACCTGATAAATATGACTTGTTTAAAAAGGGGGTCCACTATGTGGGCAAAATCATTTCAGCAGACAGTTACAAAATGGATAAAAAAAGAGGTACAAACAGTAAGAGCTTTGAAGGACAACCCACCAACAAACATCAAAGAGCTGAGAAAGCTTTTAGGATTTTTAGGATAATACCGAAGCTGATTGAATGTTGCATTGTGTTTCTTAAATTTGTACAGTCTTAGTTCAAGCAGTAGGATCAAAGCCATTCCTTTGATCCTAACCACCTCTAACCACTGTGTGCTGGGGGAGGTTTTATTGTAGATACATCCTATCTGAAAGATCTGTTTCTTGTGTTGTAAGCTTCATGTTTTTGGTCAGCAGGAGGTCACACAAACGCACCCCCAAAACACACACACACACACACACACACACACACACACACACACACACACACACACACACACACACATTCCTACTTACATATAGAAGTTCACACATATACATACAATGCCTTAGAACCATGTGGGCATTGCTTTGCTGTGTTTTGTGTGAACTGTCTCTCAATAAAAGGGAGTGAGAGGAGGCCATCGTCTGGGTCATTTTCGTGGTGAACACAGATGAGGCCTCCCTTGCGCAAGTAATCGATCAATCGCTGACTGTCTTGTTTTCTTTCATGATGAATAAGTCTCTAGAACTAGCGGGTTTGTGGGAACAGACCCAACATTTATACAAGATTTTTCAAGACATGCGAAGTGCCTATATGAATTACTCTCAGTTGACCATACCCAAACCCCAGCGCGGTCAGCCAAGGCGGGGCATGCAGCACCCACCCACAAAATCATATGGAGTGACAGCCACCAAAAAGCACTAGAATATTTGGTAGATGTTTTGACTAATCCACCCGTGATGGCTTATCCTAAATTTGAGCATCCCTTCATTCTGCACATCGATGCATCAGAAGAAGGCCTTGGTGCAGTTTTGTACCAGAGGCAGGACAGTAAATTAAGAGTAATTGGATATGGATCAAGAACATTAACACAGGTTTAGAAGAACTACAGGTAGCACTCAGGGAAACTTGAGTTTTTGGCACTAAAATGGGCGGTGACTGAATGCTTTAGAGACTTTGTTCTATGCTCCCTTAGTGACAGTATACAGTGACAACAACCCTTTAATCTATAGTTTAGGCCAGGGGTGTCGGAATCCAGGCCTCGAGGGCCGGTGTCCCTGCAGGTTTTAGATGTGTCCTTGAACCAACACAGCTGATTTAAATGTCTAAATTACCTCTTCAACATGTCTTGCAGTTCTCCAGAGGCCTGGTAATGAACTAATCATTTGATTCAGGTGTGTTGACACAGGGTGGGATCCAAAACCTGCAGGACACCGGCCCTCGAGGCCTGGAGTTTGACACCCCTGGTTTAGGCACAGCTAAACTGAATGCGACAGGACGCTGATGGGTTTCCGAGCTGGCTGATTTTAACATAACACTGAAATACCGACCCGGAAAAGTAACATTGATGCAGACTTTTTGTCCAGAACACCTTCTAGTGTGGACTCATACATATCAGAATGTACTGAGCTGTGTTCGCCTAAAGTGTTAAGCGCAGTACTGAATGCCATTGAAACAGAGGAAGAAAAACAAATAGATTGGATATCAGCTATAACATGCAATCCAAAAGTGATGACTTTGGTGAGGAGTAGGTTTTATTGGCCAAATATGTACAAAGATAGTTTTTCATCACACAGGTGTGCAAATGTTGTCACGATCCTGGGTCTTATGACCCAGTGTTTTGAGTTTTAGTTCTTTTGATCTTTATAGTGTATGTTTAAGCTTTAGGTTTCCTATGTTCATTTGCTTATTAGTTTTCCCTTGTGTCTTCCAACCCCTGTTAAGTCTCCCCTGCCCTTCATGTGTTTCATGTCTGTGTCTTATGTTGCCAAGCTCTGGTTGTCATGTCTGCGTCTCATGTTTCCTGTTTTATTTTGAAGAGATCTTGTGTTCCTGTGTTCATCGTGTTTAGTTACTCTTCCACTGAGGTCGTTATGTTCATGTGTGTCAGCTGTTCCCCCATGTGTTCCCACTTCTCTCATTAGCCTCCTGTGTGTATTTAGTCTGTGCCTTCTCATTTAGTTTTGTCGGATCGTCTGTGTTATTCCCATGCCATGTCCTGCGTTCAGGTTTTCATATATCCTCCTCATCATTGCCATGTTTAGAGTTTTGTTTGTGTTTCTGTTTGCCAGGGTTTTCATAGTTTGTGCTTCCTTTCTAGTTTACCCAGTTTAGGTTATTGCTTAGTTTGCATTGTTTTTGCCCTTTTATTTTGTACTGTTCAGTCTGCCTTAATAAACAGCTCATCAGTTAAGTTTGAGTTTTAGAATGTCTGCACCTGGGTCCACTCTTCACACTCCACGCAGTTTGCCTCGGCAAACTGTGACAAATGTAATATTCAGAAGAAATGGTTTCAATAGATCATGCCCATCTCAAAAGAGCATGGGAGGGTATGAGTATATTTTAATGTTAAAGGACAACTTCACCAAGTGTGCTCAAGTCTAACCTACACACAACAAATCTGGCAAAACAGCAGCACATGAAATTTTTAATGACTTTTCCTTGAAATTTGGTTTTCCTGGTAAATTATATCATGATCAAGGCAGATAATTTGAAAACCATTTATTCAAACAGCTGCGGACGTACACAGGAATAGTCAATTCAAAGGCTACACGCTACAATCCACAAGGGAACCCAGTGGAAAGGTTTAATTGCACCTTGCTGTCAATGCTGTGGACCTTGCATGAGGAAAAGAAAGAAAACTGGAGTGACTATGTAAACAAAGTTGTGCATGCCTATAATTGCACAATTAGTGACTCAACAGGATGCTCGCCTTTTTATTTACTCTTTGGTAGACATCCACGTCTCCCTGTTTATGTAATTTTTGGACTGAGTGAGACAAACAAATGCAAATCACATGAGGATTAGGCTCACAAAGGGCAACAACAGATGAAAGAATCATATGACATTGCATCCAGAAACATTAAAAAGACTCTGGCAAGAGGAAAATCACATTATGACCAGAAGAGACAAAGTGCTGTACTCTCACCTGGGGACAGGGTACTTGTCAGGAACATGTCAGAGAGGGGAGGCCCGGGAAAGTTGTGCTCCTATTGGGAGGATCAAGTTCTCATAGTGATCTCTCAAAAGGGGGGAAATAGACCTGTTTATGAGGTTAAGCCGGAGCGTGGTACTGGACGAGGCCGTATTCTCCACCGCAAATGTTAATGCCCTATAATGCATTGCTGCTTCCCAAAATAACAAGAACTGAATGAAGCTGCACTACACAGCAGGGCTCTAGACTAACTTTTTGCCATGGGCGTACCGGTACCAGCACAAAAGTTAGGCGCACACAAATTTTATAATAATTTATATAATATAATGCGTTTTTTTATCCTATTGTATATTTTATTCTTTTTTATTCTACTGTATATAGTATTCTATTTTTATTTTTATTCTATTCTGTACAGTTGTGTACTGTATTTATTCTTATTTTATTTTATTCTAATTGTCCTTCATAATTTTTGCACTGTCCACTTCCTGCTGTGACAAAACAAATTTCCCACGTGTGGGACTAATAAAGGTTATCTTATCTTATCTTATCTTATCTTTTTATATGCAAATGCAATTTTCGCATTTGTGACCAAAATTGGTCGCACTCTAGAGCCCTGCACAGACTCAAAAACAAAGAGACCTATGGGATGCATTGAACCATATAGAAAGTTCAGATGATGAGGAGCAGTATTGGTCTCAGAGAGTAAGCCACCACCACTTTCAGCCTCAAGGGGATTCGATGGTGTCTGCACCTGCTATTGAACTTGACCACGACCTACAGCGAAACAGCACGCAGCTTAGAGTGGATGCTGAAGAGTTTCAAGCAGATATGGTGAATGAACAGGATAACACTGAACATGACATCTCAGCATCATCAGACATTGTTGCTTCGCCAGATCAGCCCAGTGAAATAAGCCCAGAACTGTCGGAACCGCAGCCGAGAAGATCTCAAAGGGAGAAATGTCCCCGGAAAATATTGACTTATGATGCATTTGGCCAACCAGTTCAGAGAGTAATTTGTCACAGTGTTAACCCACTGTATGGCAGTGCAACAGCATCTCCATTCTATGAGCAGTTTGGAGTACCTTGGGCAGCTCTACAAATGCCTTACTATCCAGCTTATGTACCAGTTAGGTATTATTGAACTGTGAAAGAGTTTTTCTGAATTTAAATGGTGTTATTTTTCAAAAATGTATGAGTACTTACAAGGTCTTACCAGTATGGTAACACAAGTATTTGATGTCTTGATGCATTCTCAATCATCCAGGAAAGTAAATCTCCAAAAGTTGAATCTGTTCATCTGGACGTAGCGTTTTGTGGGAGAAACGTTTCGTCACTCATCCAAGTGACTTCTTCAGTCTCAGCTGACTGCAGGTTTCCCCAAACCTTATAAACAGTACATTTGCATAATGACTGAAACCAGCCCACTGAAGGAACAATGGGCTGTGAGGTCAGTTCCTTAATCATGTCAGCTGAGACTGAAGAAGTCACTTGGATGAGTGACGAAACGTTTCTCCCACAAAACGCCACGTCCAGATGAACAGATTCAACTTTGAGATTTACTTTCCTGGATGATTGAGAATGCATCAAGACGTTTTAACCCACTTTGGCAAGGACTGCCTAAAGCTTGTACGTCAGTATGAGCAAACAGCATGTAAGATGGCGGACTACAGGAACCACCTGAGATTCAGCCTCAGATGTTGACAAAACAGGATTACTCCTAAAAGTCTGCAAATGAGCTCTTCAGTTAAAGGCTTCCGGGCAACAAAAATCCTCCAGAAGGCACAGCATCAGTTGCTTAATGAACGGGTGAGGCAGACAAATTTTACCATCGACATGCTAAAATCTCAAGAGGAGCGGATCCGACGGAGACTGACTATGCTTTTAGATGAGAATACTCTTAAAAAGGTGTTTAACTTCACTGAGAAGGCTCGTCTAGCACAGCACAAGAAGTCTAAGACCAGGCAACAAAGGAAGTTTGACTTACTTTTTGTACATCGGAAACCACCACAAAATACGGAGAGTGTCCTCAGTGGCCAGAAGAGACAAGGATGCGACATGGAGGATGTGGACAAGTGGGTGAAGAATTTGTCTGACAGACAGCTCACCCAAACAGAGAAAAACATCCTTGCTAAAGGGTTGAATTTTGCCGTCACACCGAGACAAATCCCGCTAGTGGAGCTGATCACAGCCACAGAAACAGCAATTCGTAACAACAATATTGCAGAAGTGGAAGCAGAGCAACTACGGACGAAAGTTTCGGCCTGTCTCAGCAACATAAAGCCCCAGCATCCAACATCACCATGGAGGAGAGGAAGGCACTCACATCACTTAGTGATGACAACAACATCATCATCCTTCCGGCAGACAAGGGTAGGTGCACTGTATTGCTTAACCAGAAAGACTATCATGAGAAGATTTTGTCACTACTCAGTGATGAAAATACTTATGAGCCCCTGAAACGAGACCCAGGAAGTGGCTACAGGAAGAGGGTCATAGACTGTCTGAAGCAGTTAGAACAAGACAAGGCTATCGACCGGACCTCATACCACAGGCTGTACCCAGGGAGTCTACACCAAGTCTGTATGGTTTACGAAAATACATAAGCAGGGTGCACCTTTAAGACCAATTGTCTGCATGATCAACTCGGTCACCTATAACATCTCCAAGTTTCTGGCTTGATCCTCAACCCGCTGGTGGGCAGCTCTGAACACCACATCCAGAACACCCTGGATTTTGTTGAGAAGGTGAGAGATGTCATTATGGAGGCAGATGAAACCATGGTCTCGTCTGCGGCGTTACATCTCTCTTCACTTGCATCCCAGTCACGGAAGCGTTGGAGGTAGTCCGTGAGATTACAGGATGACACCAACCTCAGCAACAGGACCACTCTCAGCATCGACCAAGTGTGTTTGCTTTTGGAACTGTGTCTTCATTCCACCTACTTCACATACAAGGGTCAGTTCTACAGGCAGAAACATGGGTGTGCCATGGGCTCCCCAGTTTCACCCATCGTGGCCAATTTGTACATGGAAGAAGTGGAAAAGAGGCGTTGCTATCCTACCCTGGAACACCACCTAGCCATTGGTTCAGATATGTGGATGACACCTGGGTGAAAATCAAATCTCAGGACGTACTACATTTCACGGATCACATTAACTCGGTGGACCGACACATCAAATTCACCAGGGAGGATATGAAAAGTGGCAGGTTAGCCTTCTTAGACTGTGAGATTTCCATCAGTAATGGGGACATCTAAAGGCTGGCGTGTACCGTAAACCTACACATACGGATCAGTATCCAAGGTTTGACTCTCATCATCCACTGGAGCACAAACTGGGTGTCATCAGGGCGCTACAACACAGAGCGAACACCATCCCCACTGACACAGCGGCCAGGGAGGCAGAAGAACAGCACATCAAGAAGGCCCTGAGTAAATGTGGTTATCCCAGCTGGACTTTTGTCAAAGCTGGGAAGGCACCTAAAGAAAGCTCCAGCCGATCCAGGAGAGAAGGACAACCGCTGCCCAGGCGAAAACCTGTAGTGATCCCATATGTGTCAGGAGTATCGGAACAGTTGAGACGCATTTTTCTAAACACCGGTCTCTGTGGCTTTTAAACCCCAAAACACGCTGCGCCAAAACTGGTCCACCCAAGGATCGGGTCCCCGACACAAACAGAGTAACATAGTGTACGCTGTTAAGTGCCAGGAGGATTGCCAGGATTTATACATCGGGAAACCAAACAACCTCTAGCGAAGCGGATGGCACAACACAAAAAGAGCAACCTCATCAGGCCAGGACTCTGCAGTTTATTTACACCTACAGGCCAGTGGACACTCTTTCAACGATGAGGATGTACACATCCTGGACAGGGAGGAACGCTGGTTTGAGCGCCGAGTCAAGGAGGCCATTTACGTGAAAAGGAAAGACCATCTCTGAATCGAGGAGGGGCCTAAGGGTACATCTTTCGCCATCTTACAATGCTGTGATTGCAGCCATTCCCCAACTCTCTGTGAATGGTACTCATGGCCATTGATCAGTGTTCTTTGATCAGTGGGTTTTGGTCAGTGGTTGTTGATCAATGGTCATGGGAATTTGCATAATTATGATTAAGGAACTTACCTCACAGCCCATTGTTCCTTCAGTGGGCTGGTTTCAGTCATTATGCAAATTTACTGTTTATAAGGTCTGGGGAAACCTGCAGTCAGCTGAGACTGAAGAAGTCACTTGGATGAGTGACGAAACGTTTCTCCCACAAAACGCTACGTCCAGATGAACAGATTCAACTTTTGGAGACAAGTATTTGATGCTTTTGGGACATTGTATTGTGTTATGTTTGATGAGGCTAATTGTGATATAAGGTTGCTATCTAAGTAACCATTATATCACAATGGAACACGTGATAAAGTTAAAGTAATGTCTTAGAGGGTAATATTTCTATGGGGACTATTGGGGTCATCTCAGCATTGTTATAAGCCTATGCTTATCTGGTAAGCGAGTAACATGTGATTCTGTCACCTGAGGTCCAATAGTACATCGTGAAAGTGATCTTAAAGCACTGCTAAACCCTATCCCAACTTACGCCATCCCGACATTGTCACAAGAAAAAAAGAAGTATGTTAGTTTATTTTTGTTTCTTATGGTCATGTTTTGTCAATACTGGGACACCATTTATTTAGCAGGGGAGGAATGTAGCACTTGGTAATATGTCAACATACCATTAATCTACTATTAGACAAAACTGGCTAGATCTTTGTATTTACCGTCCATCTACATTAGTCACTGTGACAGGTTTATGGCTGAGGTCAGTTTACAGGGTGAGAAATAATGGCTGTCATGACAGCTTTTTAATAAGAATGAATTAATACTACTGGATATTTGTATGGCTTTAGAAAATGATGCACACTCCCAAATATCAGGTGTAGCTCCCGTCAGCTACCACGCGGACAAGTTCTTGTTTACAGATGATTTATTCAATGTTCAATGAAAAATCACTCAGCGTCGCCGTCGTCATCATCATCATCATCATCATCATCATCATCATCATCGTGAGAACTACCCAAACAAAACAATTACAATCAGAAACCTGTTTACAATAACACTCTTATCACAGTAAACCCAAACAAACAACGGTATAGACACATAAATGCATTTTTATGGCACTTTCACTGCACTTTCATTGAAACTCATATTAACAGAGGCACCCTGAACACACCTCATTGCCTCCTGTAGCCAAACGGGATCAACAACTTCACACTTCTCACCTTTCCATCCTGTTCTAGATAGACATATGTGATCCTTCCCATCTTCCACTGACTACGTGGAGCAGAATCTTCCTTGAGAAGGACAGTATCGTTGACTTTCGCATTTCGCCTTACTCTGTTCCATTTTTGTCTGCTCTGAAGATTCAACAGATATTCCTTTTTCCACCGTTCCCAGAAGCTGTTGGCTAAGAACTGTACTCTGCACCATCACTTTTGCAGGTACAGATCTTCCTTGATAAACTTTCCAGGAGGTGGGGGAATAATGCTTGACTTCATTGTTAGAATGTGGTTAGGTGTCAAGGGTTCTGGACCAGATGGATTGTGCAAATGCTCTGTTGTTAATGGCCTGCTTTTCAAAATTGCCATAATTTCGTAGAGGAACGTTCTTAACGAACTGCTGTCAAGCCTTTTAGCTGATTGGTCGAGAACGGATGCCAGAACATTAGGCAGAGTGCGTATTTGCCGTTCCCAAACACCACCTTGGTGACTTGCAGAGGGTGTGTTCCAAGGGCGTAGATTTGGTTTTGGCATTGGTGGGGACGGATGATTCAACCACCGAAACCTGCCCTGTTTCTTTTGTTGTCCTTTTTGTCTTTGTTTCTTGAAAAAAAAGGAGAAATATACGTGCCCACATATGCTATTCTACATGCTTTTAAACCATTTAAAATTACTATTCATAGTTTTATATGTGAATTATATAATGTTAAATTACTATTAAATAAATGACTGATTTTAGACTTTAGTTTACTTCAGCCATATAAATCAGGTATCATACAAAAATAAAAATAGCTTCCAATAGAGTCATGACAATAAAAGAATATGACTTTAAGGACTTAATAACATTACTTCAGTTATAGTACACCAACATCTCTGATACATTAGCACTAAGGGAACACTGACTGACCTGGTGGGTTTTGTCCATAACCCTTTGACTGCCTGCTCAACCATTTGGTTGAGCATATACAGTTGTTTGTTTGATTGTGATCATTATTGACCTAAAATATTAGAAAATATGGACAAATAATTCTTTCATTGTATTTTTCTTGGTGAGGCAGTCAAAGGGATAAAACTACTCATCTAAGATCACCACAAAGTAAAAGATCTCAGCAAAATTATGCAACATTTTAGGCACTATTGCCCCGATCAAATCAGTGAGCTGGGACTTTTTATTCTAAACATGAACTACTGTTACAGCAACAGACATGGACTACTGGTGCCCCACACAACAACTCAATGTCCACTATGTGAAGGAGTCTATACTATACTGTCTATACTATACTGTCCTGGTGGACATGGCAACACTTTTTTCATGGTTACATACAGTTTTAGACTGATGAGGGCCAAAGCCTAGCACATACCTGCCAACCTTGAGACCTCAGAATTAGGGAGACATTCAAAGGGGTTTTTACAGTGTTTACTTATCGGAAAAAAATAAGTTTAATGTCACCGGCCTGTTCGGGGTGTCCAAATTCAGAGGCTGCGTCCACCTGAGGACCCGGCCTTCATGGTCTAAGTGGGCCGGTCCTCCAGCCGGGTAGACCGGAAATGAGCGACTGTGAAATTGGGGGTCTAGCCTTCATAATTACGTCACCTCTGCCGTCTGCTCCTTGCTGTCTAAATAAAGTAAAATATAACCGGACGCTTGCGTAGATTCTCGACCATCTCACACTTCTGTTTAATCAGTTTTCTGTTTGACATTTATTCAGCTGTGTGAAAACCCCAGAGGAACCCTCCCGAGGGATTAATAAAGTTTTATTTAATCTAATCTAAGCTAATAACTTTAATCTCAGCCAAACCGATTTACTCACGAACAAATAAAACACTGAAAAAGGCCAAACAATAACATGTTTAAGTTATTTGAAGTTTACACAACTACAATCTCGCCTGAAAATATGTTAAAAGTTTATTTCGTGACCCAGAAAGAGTAATAAGAGTAATATTAATACTAAGTAGCTGCAGTAGTAGCAGCTATTGTTGGAAACTGGAATTGGCTGGGCCAATCTAGGATATGGTTTTTCAATTTTGTTGTCCGGGTGGAAAATCAGGAGAAATTGGGAGAATGGTGGCTCCGGGAGATTTTCGGGAGGGGCACTGAAATTCGGGATTCTCCTGGAAAAATCGGGAGGGTTGGCATGTATGGCCTGGTATTGCCTGTAACGTTATTATGACGGACACATTTTATGAGCGAACTTGACTTTAAGTGACTTACAGGTTTCTTTGAAAAATACTTTCTTATATCCAGGTTCTTCCTTTTTGCTGCCGTCCTCCTCTCCTCCTTGCAGGTCCTCGCAGCGCAGGATTGCCGCTGCTAAAACTAAACAGAGCTCCCTGAAAGGCTCAGCCAATCACATTGGCCATATTTGTCACATGAGGTCGGACTCCAGTAGAGAGCGTAATTTAACTCTTTCTGCATGGGTGAATGAGACGTTGATGTTTCTATCGGGTTTTTTTTCTTTACTCGAAGAGATCAAATTATTGGTGGGGACAATTCAATAATCGCTGGATATTGGTGGGGACACGTCCCCTCCGTCCATGCCAAATCGACGCCCTTGGTGTGTTCATAACACATCCAATTTTCTTGAGGTTCTCTCCGTCCATCTCTTTCATGGCTTCAGCGAACTCGTGCCTTGCACCAATGAAGTTGCAGCCTTGATCACATCGAATTTGCCTGACACTTCCACGCAATGCAATAAACGAATGCAAGGCATTGATGAATGTATCAGTTAAGTCCTCAAGCATCTCAATATCTATGGCTCTTGAGCACATGCATGTGAGTAAAAGCCCATAACGCTTAAGCTCCTTTCTGCCATCCTTGCCATAGATATGCCCGAAGCAGTCCATCCCACAATATGTGAAGGGTGGCGTCAACTCCGTGCATTCTTGTGGGAGGTTCGCCATCCTTTGCCCTTCAGTGTTCCGTCTAAACTTCCTTTATTTTGTGCAGTTGTAAATATGAGAGGAGACTGCCTTACTGCATCAAAGAATCCAAACACCATTGGCTCACAGCTCGTTAACAGTCATACCTCGACTTTGGTGCTGCACCTTTTCATGATGATGCTTGATGAGCAGTGCTGACAAATGGCTTTCTTTAGGAAGGATAGCTGGGTGTTTCACATGGGGGTGAAGACTGGACATTGTTAAGTGCCCTCCAACCCTGAGTACACCCTGCTCATCAAGGAATGGATTTAATTTGTGCAATTCATTTGGCTTCTCAATTGCCTTGATTTGCCCATTAAGCTTGAGACTCTTCATGGTTTCAGCAAGGTGTGTTGCTTGAACCAGTTTGATGAGAAAAACCTTTGCCTCCTTAAGCTCCTCCAAAGTGGTGTGTTCATGAAACCTTGGTTTGTGGCCTTTAGCTGCCCTTGCTCTGCGTTTCAGTATGGCTACAGCTTGTACTGATCTTGTCCAATCTGAAAAACTTTCAAGACGATCTAGCAGTGACCTCTCTTCCCTTGAGTGAATTTTTTGAACATGAGTCTTTCGTAACTCTGGGTCATCTTCTGATATTTCTCACATCGTGAACACACTACTTGGGAGGTTTAGCTGCCAAAGAAAATTTTGACCTCTAAACCAGTTAGATGCCTTGAGCTGTTCTGCTGTCTGTCCCCTAGAAGAGTGGTCAGCGGGGTTGACTTCTGAAGCAACGTAGTTCCATTGGTCAGGATGTGTGCTCTGCTTGATACGTTGGACACGGTTTGCTACAAAAACATGAAATCTCCTTGCATCATTGTCGATGTAGCCAAGGACAGCCCTTAAATAAGTCCAAAAATATTCCTGCAGGCCTTCTATTTCAAGCTCTTTCTGGAGAAGGTCACTTGTGTGCACTGCCACCACTGATGCAGAGAACTCAATCCTTGGTATAGTTGTTACCTTTGAAGGAGCTACCCTTGCTTTCCCCATCACGAGGGAACAGTGCACTTCTCCTGATGCGCTTATCCGGTCGTTAAGTGATGACGTGATGAATCCTACTTGCGGGCCTAAAGTAGTCTAATATGTTTAATATGGCTTGTGTATTGTTAACAAGTTTAATGTTTTGCATTTTCTTCTATTTAATTTTTAAAAAGCTCCTAAAACAGTCAGTGATCACTGTTGATCTCCCTCGGCTTTTATTACCGCTAATCATTTATTTAAGTTAAGTTTTTAGAACCTCCAAATGTTGAATCTGTTCATCTGGACGTAGCGTTTTGTGGGAGAAACATTTCGTCACTCATCCAAGTGACTTCTTCAGTCTCAGCTGACTGCTGGTTTCCCCAAACCTTATAAACAGTACATTTGCATAATTCGCCATCTTACAATGCTGTGATTGCAGCCATTTCCCAACTCTGTGAATGGTACTCATGGCCATTGATCAGTGTTCTTTGATCAGTGGGTTTTGGTCAGTGATTGTTGATCAATGGTCATAGGAATTTGCATAATTATGATTAAGGAACTGACCTCACAGCCCACTGTTCTATCAGTGGGCTGGTTTCAGTCATTATGCACGAGGAGAGAGAGCACGTTTCCCCCACAAAACGCTACGTCCAGATGAACAGATTCAACTTTTGGAGATTTACTTTCCCGGATGATTGAGAATGCATCAAGAAGTTTTTAGAACCTTAGGATGTAACTACAGCCCAGCCCATGCAGCAGTATATGAATGACTAACCTCGTATTGTGGATGGATTATCGCAGTTGTTCTCTTCCTTTTACAGCATCCTGCCATGCAATTACATTTGTTCCTGACCACTGAGAACACTCACGTTGGATTCCCTTTGCTTCAGTGGATACACTAGTCAAGCCGCCATCAACAAGTTTCTTTCTATGAAGCGGACGGATGCTTCGCTGAAATTCCCCTTTGCCATTGCAGCAAGATATTTGAGGCCATAATTAGCACAGCCTGGAGATGAGGCAGCTCCAGACAAATGGACTCTCATTCGATAGACTGCTGGCTGTGCTTTTAAATCTCCATTCTCACACCAGATAAAGCGGAGGCAATCTTGGTCTTCTGCCCTCACGTGAAATTGGTGGAACATACGTTCTATTTCACACATGATTGCGATTTTTTCCTTGCGAAACCGACACAAGACATCAACAAGGGAATTTGTTAGCTCTGGGCCAGTCAATAGATGATCATTTAAAGATGTCTCCTGAAACCTGGCTGAACAGTCAAAAACAACGTGGATTTTCCCAGGCTTTTGCGGGTGATAAACACCATGATGTGGGATGTACCACACTGGGCAATTGTGGAGATCAGCTTTGGGGATCTTCTCAGCATCTCCACGCGCTATGGTCTCCTCCATGAAGGTTTTGTAGTCCTGGTAATATCCACTTTTCCTCCTTAATTTCCTTTCTAGGTGCTTAAGGCGATGGATAGCACACACCATATTGTCTGGCAAGCTCAGCCTTTCTCGTTTAAATGGAAGAGACATTTCAATATGGCCATCTTCTTTGTGTTTGATTCCTTGTTTCAATTTTGACAATAACTGGAGGTCATCTTGAGAGAAGTGATTGTCCTCAGTAACTTTCTCATTAAAGTCACATTTAAGCGCCTCAATTATGTCAGATGAGATGACTTCCTTGATATGTGTTCTGCATACATAGTGAACTTCCTGTTTGGGACTTGATGGAAGCTGAGGATCCGGTGTCACTTGCCTTATGATGACTTGATGACTCACTCCAATAGTCTCTCCACAGTCTATGAACAGTGTTGGGAAGGTCACTTTTAAAATGTATTCCAGTACAGAATACAGAATACATGCCCCAAAATGTATTTTGTAACGTATTCTGTTAAGTTACTCAATGTGAGTAACGTATTCTGAATACTTTGGATTACTTAATATATTGTCATGCTTTTTACAACTACATCAATTTCTCTTTCACATCCTGTAAATCCTTGTTTGTTTTTCTTTACCAATTAGGTGTTAAGCCCAACTTAAGATAATATATGTAATGTAGAGGAGCAAAGACTTGGGTATGTTTGTATAAGCTGTTTTTTTTTCTTCTTAAAGATAATAAAAAAGCACCGTCTTTCCTTAACATTTTTTTTATTAATAAAGCTGACAAGTGGAAGAGTATTAGACAAACATAAAATATGCCATTGAAAAGTATTTACTGTTATGGTCACAAAAATCACTTAGTTAAAATAAAAAGTAGCCTTGCACAAGGAGAAAAAATATCAGCATTTTCAATGACTGTTTTCTTATTAGGACAAAAAAGGCAATATATAAAATTATACCCAAAAATGAAAAATATATTATTTTGGCATTTACTGTTAACATTATTCTTCCACCAATAATTTTAAATTACAAAAGATTTTCCAATACAACTCAGATATTCAAACTCAATGTAACAATGAGAAATTACATTTTAAACCTTACCCCTAGATATAATTTTTAAAACAAGACAGTATATGTTTTAATGCAACTCAGCAAATCGAGTGTCAATTGCTTTGATGATCGCTAAGAGGATGTGAGTTGAAAATTGCACTTGTGTCAGCTTTTCAGATAACTTGGCTTTCAGACTGAGAAGGGTGGGAATCACATATCCGAAATAGCAGTTCTTTCCCCCCTGGAGCAGGTTGACTGAGTAGGCAAGTGGTTTCAGAATGGCTGCATACTCTTTGAGAAACACTGTCTCTTGAGGATGCAGTTTTGCCACCTTCAGTTGTTCACAGATTTCATTGAGCTGACTTTCAGGTAGATTCATTAGATTCACTCATCATTCACTTCTCGATTGCATGGTACTCTCCCACTAGTTCACTAGCTCCCACCTAGTCAGTGAATGGAACAACACATCTCATTTGGGCAATTTCTTCGATTACATCAGAAGCACCTGATGAGCGATAAGCCTTATTCCACATGGCTACACATTTTGCCTTTGCACTCCTATATAATTTTCTGGAAACACCCTGCTGTGAAGCAGCTTTATCAAGGTCAGTCATGGCAATGAGATTTAGTGTGTGCGCAGCACATAGATGGTGTGGTGGCAAAAAAAAGTTCAGCATCTTGTGTTCTTGTTCCTCCTCAAGTACTGTAGTGACATCATCAAATTGTACATCATCTGTGTCTTCCAGACCATCTTCTGTTTCTGAATCTCCATATTCATTGAAAGCTTTTACAAAATTGCTCCCATTGTCTGTGACTGTAGCACTAACCTTGCCTTGGATTTGGAATTCAGCTTGAACCTGACTTATTTTGGCGGCAATAACATCATAAGTGTGATGTCCTCTTATACTCTCACATGCTAGTGCAGCAGACTTGCGATCCAATGTGTCTGACTCGATCCAGTGACATGTAATGCTAATGAAACTTCTGTGATGGGCAGTCCAGATATCTGCTGTTGTGCACACATTTTGAGTATGTAGAAGAATTTCAGTTATTGCTTCCTTCATTTTTGGAAAGGTTTTCTCAATGTGAATCATCAATGTTTTTCTGCAAACAGGACTCCAGCCCCCACTTAGTCCTTCAACCATCTTACGGAATGAGGTGTTTTCAACGGTAGAAAAGGGCTGCACTTTATTGACTATGAAGTCAAATACCAAGGAATTTACTCTTCTTTGGGTGATGGCTGGAGTGCTAAGGATGGCTTGTTTGAGAGGAGGAGGGGCTGTGTCTTTGCCACTTTGTTCATCACCATGATCTGATGTATATGCTTTGGGTGAACTGTGTATAACCCTGGGACGCATCTTCTCAAAAAAAAAGAGAGAGAGAGTTGGACCAAAAGATAAAATATTACTGATAAAGAAATAGTTTTCTATTCGAGATCACTGCAAAAAGGTTGGGCAATTGGACAAATATCTCGACTCTCAACAATAAGTTAAGACTTTCGCGGATTGTTTTTACAAGGGGAATTTTTTGTATTTTTTTTTTGCCCATGAGTAAGTATAATAATAATGTTGGTTAAAGGTAAGAGAAGTAGTCAATGGAAAATATAATAATGATGTTTTCACGGCATGAACAGAATGAAAGGAAAGCAGTAGTCCAGACCTGGGCATATTACGGCCCGCGGGCCACATCCGGCCCTTTGTGTGTCCTTTTCAGGCCCGCGTGAGGTCAATAATAAATTACCACTAGATAGATTATATAAATATATGTAGTGAGTGCAATTCGACGGTGCTGCTTTTATTCTAAAAACCGCTATGCTACTTCCACATTGACATTTCTGCGTGTGTGACGAGCTAGCCTTAAGATGGCAGCACACGCTAAGAAGCGAAAAATTGATAACAAATGTCGCGTTTTTAACAGGACATGGACTGCCAAGTACTTGTTCACAGAAATTAAAGGTAAAGCTGTGTGCTTGGTCTGTGGTACACAGCTCGCTGTGTTAAAAGATTACAATTTGAATCGCCACTACACGACCAAACATGAGGATAAATACAGAAATCTGTCTGAAAAAGGGGTGTCTGATGCATTGCTAGCAAAACTGCAAACCCAACAAGGACTTTTCACCAAACTTCACGCCGCCAGAGAGGCTGCCATTCGGACAAGTTATGTAATATCTCACAAAATCACCAGGAAAAGTAAGGCCTTTTCTGGTGGAGAGTTTATTAAGGAGTGCTTATTGGACTCAGTTACACTGATATGCCCAGAGAAAAAGGACACGTTTGAGAACGTCTCACTCTCCCGACGTACTGTGACGAGGCGGGTTGAGGACATCGCTGAGAACTTGGAGCTTCAGCTGAAGAACAGAACTGCAGACTTTGAATTTTTTTCTCTGGCTTTGGATGAGAGCTGTGATGTGCGTGATACCGCCCAGCTTCTCATATTCTTACGTGGAATAACTGCAGATTTTCAAGTCACGGAGGAGCTGGCTGCCATGCAGTCAATGAAAGGAACAACAACCGGCAATGACTTATTCATAGAGGTAAATGCATGTTTGGAAAAATTAGGACTGAAAATGGGACGATCTGGCAGGTGTAACAACAGATGGTTGTCCAAATCTGACTGGGAAAAATGTAGGACTTTTAAAGAGAATGCAGGACAAAGTGATAGAAATTAATCCTGTGCAGAAATTGACATTTTTGCATTGTATTATACATCAGGAAGTGTTGTGTAAGATAGTGTTAAAGATGGACCACGTTATTGATGTTGTAACTAAAACGGTTAACTTCATCAGAGCAAGAGCATTAAATCACAGACAATTTATTGCTGTTTTGGAGGAAAATGAGATGGAACATGGTGACATCAGCTACCACTGCTCTGTCAGGTGGCTCAGCCTAAGCAAGGTACTGAAAAGTGTTTGGGATCTGAGAGAACAGATTCAGGATTTCTGTGTGAAGAAAGGACATGCCGTCCCAGAGCTTTCAGATGAAGATTGGGTGGCAGACCTCGGATTTGCTGTGGATGTGACTGCACTAATGAACCAACTAAATGTCAAACTGCAGTGCAGGGGACTTTGTGTGCATGAGATGTACAGTGCAATGAAGGCTTTTATGAGGAAGTTGCAGCTTATCTCAAGCCAAGTGAAGGACAACTTTCTGACCCACTTGCCAACACTAAAGGTGGCTATTCCAAATGCCAATCACCTCCACAAGTACTCAGCCATGTTAGAAGTACTGCATGCAGAGTTTTCAAGGCGATTTCAAGATTTCAAAGCTCTTGAAAATGAAATGGACATGGTTTCTTCTCCCTTCACCTGCAGTGTGGATAATGCTTCAAGATTTCAATGCCCTTGTTCAAAACCAAAACACGCTGGATTATTCTCACTGAAAAGAATAGAACATGACACAAGTCATTGTATTGTTGCATTTCTATAAACTTCTTGTTTGTTGAGTTAAACATGTTAAAATAAAATGACATTGATTCGGTGGTGGTTTTTGTTTTATTTGGAATATGTGCCACAATTTCACAATTTCACATTTCCAATATAAATATTTACATTATTTTATTTTAGTTTTATTCTTCTGATTACCAGTACCAGCTATTTGTGATAAATAATTTAGTGAATTTTACAATTTAAGAAAGTTAAGCAGACTTGGGTTCAAGATGTCGTTAATGTGGCCCTCTGACGCAACTCGGGTTTCTCATGTGGCCCCTTGTAAAAAATTTTAAATCTCGCCCAACCTTAATGTCCACCCTACTGTTAATAATTTTGGGATTGCTTTCACTCATCTGCACACCATAATTTACAGCTCGTTAATGCTATCTATCAAGTTTAACAGTCTATGAACTAACGTTAGCTAATGCCAGCTAGCAATGTTGGCTAAAATCACAGCAATATTATATTGAAGCTACTGAAGTGGCACAAGTGGCACTATGTGACATAGCCTAGGTAGCTACCACAACTAAAATAAGATATTTGCAGTATGATAACGTTAGTTTTTTAAAAATAACTTACTTTCAGATGTTTTGCTAGGTTGGAGGTGGAGTCTTTTGACGTGGAGAGCATCTTCTTTGCTGGCAAGAAGATTTTGCATTGCACTGTGAAATTCCTCCCATCCCTTTATTCTTTGAATATGAAATGCTGTTGGAACTTCCAAGTCCGAAACTCATTCCTGCCCGACGTGCACTCCTGACTCTGTTGTGCTGGCTCCGGCTCCATTGTTTGACTAACGCCACCAACAGGACGTTTTTTGTTTTGTTTTGTTTTTTATCAGCCTCTTCTTGCGTGTTTTGTTTGGGTTTCCAGCCGCAATGCGTGACGTGGAATGACCAAAATTACAGAGTACCGCCATGTAATCCATTTATTTCAACAAAGTAACTGTATTCTAAATAGCACATTTTCAAATGGTAACTGTAACAGAATACAGTTACTCATATTTTGTATTCTAAATACATAACGGCGGTACATGTATTCCGTTACTCCCCAACTCTGTCTATGAATGGGCTGCCATGTCCAATAATGCTCCATCCCAAGTCTGTTCTCTGTGCAAATGGTTGATTTTCTTCACCACACACCACTCTCAGGAGTGCCTGAGAACAGTTGTAGCCAATTAGTAGACCAACATCACACTCTTGACGAGGAGCAAACTTATCTGCAATCTGCTCAAGATGGGGCCATGCCATTGCTGTCCCTGGTGTGGGGATGTGGTCTCTGTTCGTCGGAATGAACTTTCTTGTGTAGGTTGTAGGAAGGGTTATTTTGTTCTCTGAGTTGGATCCTCTAACTTGCAACCCAGAAATCCTTTGGAAAGCTACAACTTTGTTTGTAGAGGCCATAGTAGATAACTTTAGCTTGACCTGTTCCCCCTTTGCATTTAGAGAATCTGCTGCCTCCTCAAGAAAGATGGTTGTGTCACTTTGCGTATCCAGGAGAGCATACGTGTTTCTCTGTCAGGCTCTTTTATCATCGAAACCCACACAGGAATGATTGTGGATGTCTGAATGTTGGTGTTGTCATGCTGAACTCTGTTGGATGTTGCTTCACTTATTACGTTAGCTTTCCTTTCTTCTAGATGTCCATTGCTTCGTTCTCTGCATCTAGCTTCCTGCCTTATTCCTTCAGTCTTTCGTGTCTTCTGTTCTTCTCTTCAATCATTGTGTAAACAAGTTGGATGCCTTTTATGGCATGTACTGCAAGTGCTACTGTACTTACAGTCTCTCAAGTGATGTCCAGGCTTCAAGCAACCAAAGCATAGCTTATTATCTTGAGCAAACCTGTGTCATTCCAATATTGGTCGTTCCAGAAATCTTCTACATTTGTACAGACTGTGGCCTGGTCTTTCACAAAACAGACAACTGCTGGCAGCAATCTTCTCATCAGTGTTTGTTATTAGAACTTTAGCTGCAGGAGTCTGGTTTCGTTGTAGCTTGGCTTTTTTTTTTTTTTGGCTTTTTTTCTCCATCGCACTGTTTCAAGGCATGGAGTGAAGTCACAGGATTGCATGCGATCCTGGCTTCCATTATGAGAAACTGCACAAACTGGCTACAGCTTGGAAATCTGCCAGTCTCCTCTTCTATCATCAAGACTTTCGTATTCCACCTTGATGTCAACCAATTGGGGAGTGTTAAGGGTTCTGAATTGGTGGAGAGTACAAAGGCAAGACAGTCCAGAAGATTTGGGTCAAAGCGATCTTTTTATTGAAGTCTTCGCGCGGGAAGACAGTCACTGCACATGTCAGCAAGGGTCTTCACCAAAATTATACTTCAGACTGCTTTTATAGCATCAGGGTATTATGACGCCCCTTCTAGCATTTACAAGCACATAATTTGCATGTACAGAACATTCATGTATTTTAAGCATAAAATGCAACATAGAGGTTCCTCTTTTTGGCATCTTCTTCCAAAAAAGGCAATGGACTCGGGCCTCTGCAGTCTCCAGGGGCTGGTCCTCTCCCCTCGTCACCTGTTGTCAAGAAAGCTCCAGTGCAACATGTTTGCTCAATACATTCAGGCCTATGCTTAAATCTGGTTCTAGGTTATATGTGATATATGTGTGTTTTGTAAGCATGTGTGCAATCTTTCTTAAGCTCCTGGCTTCTTACCCAATGGGTCACCCAGACAGTCACGCTGAATGAAGCTTGAGACCTTTAATTACCTGGGAAAGCTTCAACTCCTTATGAGCACAGAACTGCAATGTGTGTATAAAGACATAATAATACTAAAAATGGTTATGCTGCACCTGTAATAAGGATTAATATGGTGTCAGTGTGTTAAATGATTATTATGGTGTCCAGGTATTAACTGTCATATGTCCAGCTTAAAGCTATACGAGATAATATTAATGCTGATTAATATGCTATCTAATATATTGTAGCAGTAAAGCAATTTCCTCTTTTCCACAATCCTCCTTTTGACCTCTTGACCACAAGAGGTCACTACACCGTGTGCTGTGTCACTCCTCGGCCCACTCAGTCGTTTCCATCTCCATCAATGGCATCATGGACACCGGGGTCACTGCCCCGGGATCCACTGCCCTCGTAATTACCTTTTCCAACAACCCTCTGGCACAAGGAATGAGACAGCATCCACAGGTGACCAAAATCCCTAAAAAAGCAGATATAGAAAGCATTGCAGACATCACCAACCCTTTCCACTGCCCGAACACGGATGTCAGCCAACCCTCAAAGGGATTCTCAATCCCTGAGTCTTCATGCATGGTCCTGGACAAAGTTTTAAGGCCCTCCAGAGCTCGAGTAACTGAGCCATCTGGGGCAGTATTGTTTGGGATGAAGGTACAGCACATGTCACCAAACATAGCACAGACTCCGCCCCTTTCCGCGAGGACCATGTCGAGCTAGTCTATTTTGGACCCCATTAATGAGGTCGGACCCAACTGTTCTACTACTCCCACAAAGGCATCCCGGGTTAGGTTTGAGAGTCTCAGCACATTATAATGAACGTAGTTTATCCTGTCCACATTCTTGTTTGGGGTCACTGGAAAAAGAGCAGAGATTATTGGTAAGTTTTCAAAACCGGCTGCTATTGGATCTACCAGTTTATACTCGTTCGGGACTCCCCTGGGCACTCCTATGCAGTCAATCCATGTGGGTGAATCCATTCTGGGATCGTATACATGTGTTCCCTGAGTGCTTCTTTTATTCAATATGTGTCTCTTACGTCTGGCTGCCAATGTGCGTGTGTTTCTTTCGGGCATGACTTTCACTTTGTTGCCGATTAATGTCAGTGGAGCTCCCAACCTTACCATTGCACACGTCCCAACACTTCCCAGAGGAACACGGACCAGGAGAGTTCTCTGCCCACAATAATAATATAGCCCACTTCTTGCCCAGTTGCCAATTAATGTAGTTGAATGATTTTTCATATTGGTGGTTCTCCCTGTGATTGTCACAGAGCACCAAGTAGGGTCAATATCTCCCAGCGTGTATCTCTGTTTATCTGTAGAGAACTTAAAGCACGTATAGTTATCCTTTTTGGGTCTGAATGGTCCTACCTGTGTCTGCTTGTCAATTGGTGGGAAGAGGCTGGCCAGAATTGAACAGTTGCCAGTACTCACCGCTTCTCTCGTAAGGCGCAGCATACAGTCGTACCCCCATTTGTCCCCTGGATACAGTGGAGCAGGCTCTGTAAACAAACGCGGCCTAGCTGAGGCACAAGCAACACAGTTAGACACTTGTTGTTCTTTAGCATTTTGGGCCACCCAGTCCAGCCAGAGATTACTGTCACTGAACCCGGTGGCACGCTCAATTAGATCCTGCGGCTTCAGCCTAGTGTAATCGACCGTCAGCACTCGTCTACCTTTTGGTTCATGTTCCTCTGGTGTAGCGGTTGGCAACCCGTCCCCTCCTTTTCCTGTAATGTTCGTAACAAAATTTGTGACATTATTAGACATGGGATTCACTAAGTTTATCCTAATTAATCCGATCGGATCTGTCCCCGAGACATCTGCACCGATTACCAGGTAGAACACGTTTCCTGGGCTCTGTGACCTGGGCAGGGTGTCCCAGGGACCCAGAGAAAGTGTGATAGGGTTTTGGGCAGTAGAAAAATCCCTCTGAATGGCTATTCCCTTCAACCCCTCAGGCACCTGTGGCTGCCACCCTACTCGGTCCAACTTACCACGTTCCCCAGCCAGGGCGCACCACTGTGCCGCTGTGTATGACGCCAGCACAGGGCGGATTCCCCGGCTGGAATGAGGATTCCCTCCCCTTGTGCAAACGTAAGGGTGGCTGCACATCCACACATCATATCCCCTCCAGCTGCTGTTTGCTCCTTCACAGTTAATCACTTCACATAGATCAAACGTGTATGAGCTTGTGGACCCTTTAACGTAGTCCAGTTCCATGCCATTATATGCGCTGAGACAATCATCCCTTTTACCTGACACCTCACGCTTGGGTCTTTTCAGCGGCCCCATTTCGGTGTTCGGTTTTTCAGTCAGCGATGGGCTGGGCTGACCTCCGTGCTCAGGTGGGCTGCGCCGGGCTATCTGCCAAAAATACAGAAACAGACAAATACCCAAAACTAATACTATCTTATATAGAAGCCATGTGGTTGTGAGAAGCATTTTTACCAATTTCCTCTCCTCACGCTTCTTTCTACGTGCCTGTAAGTCAAATCTGTGCATGGTGTCGTGTGAAATGTGTATTGCTGACATAAAGATTCCTTTGTTTTCTTTTTTCTTTTTTTTTTTTTTCTAATTTGTTACCACTCCTTTGCGTTGGCGTGGGGATCTCCTCTTTGGCTGTTCTTCTTGCTTCGGCCTCCCAGGTAGACTGCTGGTCGGCCCGTTGCACAGGTGAGAGGATTTATTTTGCCTCTGGCTGTCGTCTGCACCCGTGTTCGGTGGAGCTGGGTCGTTGTCTACCAAGCTCTCGTCCGCTGCAGCACACTGCGTCCAATGGAACCAGGTGTCGCCTTTCCCTTTCAGTCGGACCGCTGTGTTCGTCCTGGCGGTTACCTCGTACGGACCTGTCCAGCGAGGCTCTTTCCACTTCCGCTTGATGACTTTCAGCCACACTGCTTTTGCGTCTGGGACCTCCCCTCCTGCTGTGGGTCTTCCAGAGGTAACCTGTTTTGTGAAACTGGACACAAGAGCTTTCAACTCATTAAAATATTCAGCATGAGACCTGTTACTTTTTCTGGGCTGCTCCACGGGACCATTGTCCAGGGCGCGGAAACTGCCGTCCTGTCAGCAGCTCGTGGGCGTGAAACCTGTGGATTGGTTAACAGAGCATCTTATGGTCATCAAAGCAATGGGCAGGGCTGCCAGCCAATTCAACCCTGTCTGTGCACATATTTTAGCCAGTTTGTTCTTCAAATTTAGGTTCATTCTTTCTACTTTCCCTTGCGATTGAGGGTGGTACACTGTCCCGAATTTATGCTGAACCCCCAACATTCTCTCCACCTCTGCTAAATCCTGATTTCTAAAATGGGTACCGTTATCTGATCTGATTCTCTTAGGAAACCCATGCCGTGGAATGTAGTGGTTAATCAAACATTTAATCACACTCTTTGCATCCTCTCTTTTGGTCGCCCATGCCTCTGGCCAGCCGGTCAGGGCATCCACACATACCAACAAATACCTGACCCCTCCTGGACCTGGATCTACCATGTCGGTGAAATCAATCACAATTTCTTCTCCTGGTCTCTCTGGCACGAGAAACTTACCTGTTTCTGGCTTCACCGCTGGCTTTGGATTGTGTGCCCCGCAAATTAGACAGGTTCGGGCTCCCTCTTTTATCATGTTTCTCAGATCTGGGTGCCACCAGTGACACAAGTTTCTCTCCATCTGTGTCACTCCTACGTGGCCAAGTCCATGCGCCTCGCTTACTTTCTTTTCAGCCAGCTTAGCTGTCAGAACCGGTCGCCCGTGGGGTCCTCGCCACAGACCTCTTTCTTTTCGGGCTCCTCGGCTCTCCCACACCTCCTTTTCCTCCTGGGTGGCTTCTTCTTGAGCCTGTCTGGCTTCCTCTAAGACATCAATGTTTGGTTCCTCGTCTGCAGTGACCTCCACCATTTGCCTTCGTCCTCTGTAGCCTCACGGCTTTTTTGCGGCTTCATCTGCTTTCTGGTTCCCTTTGGCCACCATTGTGTTTTCTTGAGAGTGTCCTTTGCATTTTATGATACTTACCTCGCCTGGGTCATTCAGAGCTTCTTCCAGTTCTTCCATTTCCCTCTTATGGCATATTGGGGCATTAGTTGCTGTTCTGAAACCTGCTCTCTTCCATTGAGCAAGTTCCACGTGAGCTGCTCCAAACGCATAAGCTGAATCCGTGTAAATGTTCACCTTCATGTCCTTGGCCAGTCTGAGGGCTCGAGTCAGAGCTATTACTTCAGCTCTCTGTGCTGACTGTTGGCCCTCGATTCTTCCTGCTTCTTTCACTTCATAGTGTTGTCCTCTTCTGCAAACCACAGCGTAGCCTGCTTTCAGTCCTTCTTCATCACGGTGACAGCAGCCATCTGTAAACCAGTCTTCAGCTCCGGGGATGGGCTCCGCTTTCAGATCTTCTCTAACTTTCTCTTCAGCTTCAGCCCTTTTGGCGCAGTCGTGTGGTTCCCCTGACCCCATCAAGTCCGCCATGTTTATTCCCTCATGTGTAAATGTCAGATTTGGAGCGTCTAGGACTTTGGTCAACCTCTGTTGTGTCAGTGGTGTCATAGTGAAGGCTTGTGAGTTCACGTATGCTACTACACTATGTGTGGTGAGCACTTTAAGTGGATGTTCTCTCACTACATGTGCTGTTTTCTGGATGATTTTTGCTACCCCCGCTGCGTGTTGTGTGCACGTGGGATGCCTGGCCTCTGTTGGGTTTAATCTTATGCTAACATACATAAGCACATCTCTACCTCCTCCTTTTTCTGAAACAACACCCCATTCACCACCCACTTGTTTCAGAAACATCAAGGTAAAATGGTTCGTCATAGTTGGGCGTGGCCAGGTCTGTGGCCCTTGACAGATCTTGTTTCAGTGAAATGAACGCAGTTTCTGTGGCCGGCGTCCAGGGCAATTCAGCCTTAAGGTTTCGAACGCCCACCTTTTTTATCAGGTCCCTTAAAGGGGCCGTCTTGCCTGCATAGTTAGGAATGAACTGTCTGCTGTAACCTGTCAAGCCTAGAAATGAAAGGAGCTCTTTCACAGTTCGTGGTTTTGGGTGTGTCAGAATCTGGTCTCTGTGTGTGTTCATCAAACCCACTGACCTGTGTGCGATGACTCGGCCCAGAAATGTTACTTCCGGTCGAACCAACTGCAGTTTGTCTTTACTTACTTTGAACCCACATTCTGCCAATCGGTTCAGAACCACGAGCGAGGCTGCTGTACAGGCCGATGCTGACGGGGCTGCAATGAGAAGGTCATCAACATACTGAATTAATGTACAACCTTCAGGCAGGTGGCATGGTGACAATGCATCTTTCAGCACCTGATTGAAAATGCCTGGGGACAGTGCGAAGCCTTGTGGCAGACGTGTGTATCTGTATTTCTGGCCTCTGTATGTGAATGAAAAGATGTCCCTCAGTGACTCATGTAAAGGGAGACAAAAGAAAGCATTAGCAAGATCAATGCATGTAAACCACTTTTGGTCCCATGAGATGGCGGTTAAAGCCGTGTATGGGTTCGGCACAGGCACAGTGTCAGTGCGCAGTATGGCATTAATTGCCCTGAGATCATGTGCCATCCTGTATTTCCCTGTCCCTTGCTTCTCCACCGGCAAGATAGGTGTGTTCCAAAATGACTGTGAAGGCTCAAGCACACCTACTTTCAACAGCCCTTCAATGGTTTCTGCAATTCCCTCTTCAGCTTCTGGTTTGTGTCTGTACTGTGGTCTGTTAATTGGCGCCTCCGACTTCAGCTGAAACAGGACGGGTGAACAATTAGCCAGGCCAACATCCGTGGGCCCTGTTGACCACAAACTGTCAGGGAGCTGCGAAAGCGCTGCAACCGCGTCAGGGTGGTCTGTTTTTTCCCTGCCGTGTGTTCTTGAAATTTCTTTGTGTTCTACAACCACCGCGTCGTTAGACAGACAGGTGATACGGTAGGTTTTGCACTTGGGTGCATACCAAACATTTGGGATTTGCGTAGTTTGCCACCAGCCGTTTTCCAGGGCCCGCTTGACCATCGGACCCATTTCTCTAGCCTGATGACCTATGTGGACCGCCAATGTGACATGAGGAGCTGAATCGGAACCCATCTCGTACCAAGGCAGTTGTTCTTCCGTTAATTTCACAGCAGCTGCTACTCCTTCCGGCCCAACATAAATGTTGTGGCAACGCACGTTCCAAATTTGACCTTCGAGGTCAGATTCAAATTGTTCTCGGTATGTGTCATCCTCGTCCCTATCATAAAACAGAGTGACGTGGTAAGGGTCACGCGGCGGGGTGTAGACGGCCAGGCTCATTATCCAGGGTCTCCACAGCTCATATTGTCTGAGAATGCCGTCGTCCACCAGCCTTCCCCAGTAAATATCAGCAGTAGCTTGTTCAGAGTCTTGGATCAGATATTGAGTGGTCCGGGGCAGTCTCGCGCCCAGTGTCCTTCAACTCCACATCTGTAACAGGCATTCCAAGACGTGTAGCTGGGATTCCCCGTACCACGAGCCCTTTGTCCTCTCCCGGCGTAACCACCACGCCCTCTGTATGGTCCAGCCGCCCCCCAATTTCCCGCGGGTTGTCTCTGCCTTGGTGCATTGACGGGCCAACGGTCATCAGGATACAGGTTGGGGTCCAGATCTGGCCAGTCAGGCATGGGATCAGGCTGCGGCTTTGCCACCATCATTTTCTTTGTGGCTTCCTTATTTTCTTTCTTCTTTTCGCTTGCCTTGTCTCTCGCCTCTATCAACTGTAGTTTCAAGAGCAGCGCTTGCGCTTCCTCCAGCTCCCTCTTCTGTTTGTTCGCCTCATCCCGCTCCAGGGTCAGCCGGTGGATTAAATGCCGCTCCCACTGGGTGGAGTCCGCGACCGCAAAGTCTGGATTCTTCTCTAAGTCAGTTCTCACCTGCTTAGGTAGTCCTGCCAACACCGCAGCTCTAAACCAAGCTCGTGATTCCCCTTCTTGGCCAGGATGTATCCCTGTCTCTGACAGCCACTGCTCTTTCGCTCTCGCTAAGAACTCTAAGGGTGTGTATTGTGGATCCCAAATAATTTTAGGAATGGCTCCAGTATTTGGGGTCGGGTACTTTTCACGCACTGCGTTTGCTAGGGCATTTCGCACTTCGCGGTATGGCATGTTGTTGGCATAGCTGGTTGTTCCTGCAATTTCTTCCACGTCCGCCAGTCCGCCTCCTAGCATCACTCTCCCCGCGGCCGCGCGAAAATCGCCAATAGCAATCTCGTCTCCTTCTGTCAACATATCCAGTTTCCTCAGCCATTTTGCTCCTCCTTCTGTAATAGGTGGCAGTTGTCTAACCAGTGCTTCCAGGTCCCTGACCTTGTATGCCCGGTAGATCGGTTCATGTTTGGGGCCCACTATCAGCGGCATACCCCAGCGTGGTCTCGTGCCTTCATCCTCAACGTTCACAGCCCTGCTTCTTCTGGTCTTCCCCGAGCCCCTCGCGACGTCAAACACTGATTTGCGTTTCATTCTGGCAGTGGACCTCAGTTTAGTAGTTGGACGTCTGTGCACCGTCCTACTGCGCAAGTTCAGGTTTTTGTCCGGTTCACAGGCATCTCTTCGTTCAATTTCCTCCTCTTCTTCATCCACGTCCTCTTCCGATGAAGCCCTACACTCTGTCATGTCCTCCTCCACAACTTTCATCAGGGGCTTCTGCATTGTGCATGAGGTCTTCCAGTCCTTCATTTCCTCTTCCATAAGTTCCTTCAGGGCTTTCTGCTTTACCTCGGTCAGCGTTTCTACAACTGCCAGTAGAGCATCTCGGTCCTCGTGCATTCGCCCATGAACTTGCCCGTCCCACCTATCCTGCTTCTTCGTGCACTGCTTGCTTGCTTGGTGGTGTCTCTGTCTTTCCTGGTTCGGCGGCTCGACCAATTCTGACCTTCCGTCTTCCTCATCCTGCGAGGGCACCTCTTCAGTCGGAACAGCAGGTGAGGCTTCGGTGTGAGGCGCCCCCGGCCCTGCTGCTTCTCCTAGTGAGTCTCGCGTCGTCCAGGCCCGGCTACACGATGCCAAACCGGGACCTGTGGCACAGGCCGTCTGCGTCCCTGCATTCTCCCTGTTGTGTGGTCCCACCACCGTCATTTCTCCCTGTTGGGTTGGCCTGGTCATGCCTGGGTACTCGACATTTACGAGTCCTCCTATCACAATGCCCGTCTGTCCATCAGGGCCATGCACCTGTCCTCCGTCTAAGGACATCACTGGCATCACATAAGGGGGAGGAGTCTCCGCTCCACCAAGCTGTGGCGGGGCGCTGGGAAGTTGTGGGATCCACGGGTATATTGCTGGTGTTCGAGGGTTGTTTACTTCTTCTCCCTTCAACGTGAGTTTTGCCATTTTGTCCTCCAGCTTTTCATTGTCTTCCTGTAATTTCTGCAGTAATTTCATTATACTCACCGTGTCCTCTTCTTTTGCTGGCTCAGGCTGTTCCACTTTGTCTTTCATCCAGGACGACACTGCATTGCACATCATCATCCACTTGCAGCAGTTGCCATGCATTGCCTTCAAAGCAGTCATTTCCTTTTTGGTTTTCCGGTTGACTGAGCGGCCTCCTGATTCATCCTGTAAGTTTTTTAGTTTCTTCTCACATCTCTCTCCCTCTGTTCTAAGCACAACCTCCAGAGCTGTCCTTTCATCTGTCCCTTTGTGTTGTAAGTCAAAAATTTTGCTTCCCTCTGCTTCCATGGCTCGGCACTCCTTTTCGGCTGCTTTAGACGTACCTGTGCAGGCCATCCTTATGGCCTTTTTCAGCTCCTCTACCTGATCCTTCAATGCCTTGTAACGTCTCTGTCCGTTGGCCGAGCTGTCCGCCATTTTGTGATTTCCTGCAAGACAGCACGTACCTCTTCAAAATGGCTGCTGTCGGCTCCTCCCTGCCAGTCACCCTCCGGCACTTCCCTTTTCCGCCTCAGAGCTCGTCTCTCCGCTCTAACAGTCACTTCCCTTTTTTTAATTCTGCTTGGTGACACAGAGAACAGTGAACTCAGGCCTCACCACACAATATTATCTGCTCCGTCCACCCCTGAGCAACAATCCAGATCCCGTCAATGACATAAACCTGAAAATGATCCCCCCCAATAAACTTAATAAGTTTTGATGTTAGTGTCTTGCCTCTAGTTACATGTTTAACAACATTCACCAAACTTTTACACCCCTCAAGGGACCCTGGTGTGCCTGTCAGGAAACAGAGCTGCTGCCTGACACGCTGTAGTGAGCAAACAGGAACCACACCCTATCTCTCCAGGGACCAAGCATTTCTTCAGCAAATGTCATCTAATATCCACGACTGTCTAACAGTCAAACTGAACTGTATAAAGCAATAAAACAAACATGTATAAAGTAACCCCAAATGCATAGCCATTGTAACACAACATGAACATTCCTAAATGTCTTCTCCACTCCCCTCATCCAGAGAGGCCCATTGTACAGTGTCGACCTCCTCGCACAGGTCTACCATTGTACTAAACAATGCAAAGCTCGTGGTCAACCACCATGCTATTTGTGATTCTGTGATAGTGGTGGCGAATTCAATTTCAACTGGGTCATCTGGTGCGTCCGCCCTTTCTCCACGAAACACACGACTGGCTCTGAACTGGCCCTCTCCCAGGGGAGTAATTTGTATTCTGCAGTGCCCAAAAGTCAGCATGTCACTGCGTTAATGCGTGCGCTTTATGCAGTAAAATCGTATCAGTTGAAACACAAAATCAGATTTGTGTATGCACACAACAGCTATGTGGCACTCCAAAGGCAAATACAATAAAGTAAAAAGCAGGAAATGGGAAATGTCGCACAAACGTATAAGAGAAAATGTTTATCAGTTTACAGGTCTGCGGTCTCCTCACTATTTTCTTCCACAATCTCACGTAGTGTGGTTACCAAGCGCAAACACTCATGTAACAACAGGGGGAATTCTGTTTCAGTCAAGTTCACAATTAAAGTGTAGTCACGCTCCGTGAGCCCTACTTCACAGCAAACACGCACCTCTGTTTCCACCCACCATGTTTGACCGTCTGTTACCGGAGTCAACACAAGACTGAAAGTAAAGCCGGTGACATCCCTGCGCCCTTCCCCCAAAACTGTATGGTGTCTTTCAGCCATCAAATCTACAAATGGTTACACCTGAGTGTATGTGCAAGACAATATCGTCGCGAGCAAAATCAAGCCGAAAAGCAATGCAATCTATCGGGTCCACTGAAAGTCAATCTCAAAGCCCGAAAGCAGAAGCACAAAAGGCGGAAAATCCCGTTCGGCGTCAGTGGGAGTGGGACCTCTGTCGGGATGACAGTATAAATCCAGCACCCGAAATATAATAAGACTACGAGCGGTAAAGTCTAATAACACTTGTGGTGAAGGCCTTACTACCGCAGTTACTGTGAAGCCATACTCAATGTTAGAAAACTCAGCGTTACAGCGACAAGTGACGTTGGCAACGTCTCCTGTCCTGGTACACTCAACCACACAAGAGCCGTTATCGAACATGCGAGCAAAATGAGACAAGCAATTATCCTTTCCACTCGAACAGAATCTCAAAATCCCTGAAAGCAATTCCACAAAAGGCCAAAAAGTCCTGTTCGGCGTCCGTGGGGTTTAAATTTCTATGCTGTCTACAGTATAATGTCAAGGCCCGAAAGATAACAACACTACTACATGCAAAATCAACCAAAGTTTCCTCTGATGACCCTGTTACTGTAGTCACTGAAAAACCATACGGAATCCCTGAAGCCACAACGCGACATCGACAGGTTACGACATAAAAATCCCCTGCCCGTGTGTATTGAAGTAAACAATATCCCGAATCCGACATGGGTATGTACAGAAGCTTTTTACACAATATTAAAAGAGTGTCAGTATAGACAATCAACAACGCAAGTCATATGAATTTCAGCAAGTATTATAGCATTCAGGTATGTGTAAAACAAAACACACATCATAGGTCATTCATCATTTGTAACAAAGTGGAAATCAAAGCAAATCTTCCCTGATAACCCCACGCACGTCTTGCTTAACCCAGGCTCTGCAGTCAGTCATTAGTCACTCATTAGTAAACAGGAACTGGCAGTCTAAGTAAGTCACAGGCACTTCATTTACATAGACACAGACACACTCAGAAACTGAACTTCCTTATTTCGTCTCAGCCAGAACCATACACAGCCTATACAGAGTGTCACCTTATACCCGAAAGACGTCTCACAAAGAAAAAATATATATACAAGGCCTGAAAGCGAACAACCTACCAAATTTAGAAACAATTTACCATAACAGTCCGACCGATAAACTCCCTGAGTTTTTTGTAATCAATTGTAACCAGTCTCGGCCCCGGGCCGTGGCCAAATATCTAAGACCCTACACAATTTAAAAGCATCAATCAACTCAACCCGAAAAGCCCTGTTATGTGGACACCCCACATCCCAGGCTTCCCCGAAGTTTTAAGTTAAAAGGTAGACGCCCGAAACCCGGTTTCTACTGACCAAAAAAGTGCAAACCACCGCCCCGGACGGTAAACTGACCCAGTCAGTGGCTATTTTGGAGTGTCGTAGTTCTCCACACTTGCCAAGTGAACTATCCCTCCCCGAGGAAGATGTCGATCGTCACCGACAAATTGGAAGCGTCACCTTCCGACAAATGCACTTGTTAGACTCCCAGAGTCCCGCTCTATACAATTTAATTTTTTGAAGACACCCCAAAAATCACAAACCCACCATATCGGTGTCCAAGCCCGGCTTTATATTCAATTGAGACTTTAATGTCACAAACTTCACCAATTACCTATTATTCTAAATTCTCTTTATCACTGTAAACGCATTAACTTGTCTTAATTCACTTTTCCTTTACAGTTATTTCTTCTTCACAACCATTTGTAACTTCTCTTAATCCTTTTACTCTTATATTCAGTACTTCTCCATATGCATATGATACCCAGAATGGCAACTTCTTAAATGATCATAACACAAACATTCACCAGTAATCTAATGAGTAGACATTAATTTAAACATCCAATTCGGCACACTTCGGAATAATTCAACAGGTAGTGCCTACCTTTTGCGATGGGCTGCCCGTTTGTCCACTCAGATCGACCACCGGATCCTGTCTATGAGACCCCTTGGGCGTCCCACAATGCCAACACCGTCTCTCCCCCTACCAACCGCGGCCAATGCACCAATTGTTAAGGGTTCTGAATTGGTGGAGAGTACAAAACAAGACAGTCCAGAAGATTTGGGTCAAAGCGATCTTTTATTGAAGTCTTCGGCGGAAGACAGTCACTGCACATGTCAGCAAGGGTCTTCACCAAAATTATACTTCAGACTGCTTTTATAGCATCAGGGTATTATGACGCCCCTTCTAGCGTTTACAAGCACATAATTTGCATGTACAGAACATTCATGTATTTTAAGCATAAAATGCAACATAGAGGTTCCTCTTTTTGGCATCTTCTTCCAAAAAAGGCAATGGACTCGGGCCTCTGCAGTCTCCAGGGGCTGGTCCTCTCCCCTCGTCACCTGTTGTCAAGAAAGCTCCAGTGCAACATGTTTGCTCAATACATTCAGGCCTATGCTTAAATCTGGTTCTAGGTTATATGTGATATATGTGTGTTTTGTAAGCATGTGTGCAATCTTTCTTAAGCTCCTGGCTTCTTACCCAATGGGTCACCCAGACAGTCACGCTGAATGAAGCTTGAGACCTTTAATTACCTGGGAAAGCTTCAACTCCTTATGAGCACAGAACTGCAATGTGTGTATAAAGACATAATAATACTAAAAATGGTTATGCTGCACCTGTAATAAGGATTAATATGGTGTCAGTGTGTTAAATGATTATTATGGTGTCCAGGTATTAACTGTCATATGTCCAGCTTAAAGCTATACGAGATAATATTAATGCTGATTAATATGCTATCTAATATATTGTAGCAGTAAAGCAATTTCCTCTTTTCCACAGGAGCTTGGAGAGGATTTTTTGATTCTCATTGCAATCATTAAGAACCTCTAGACCCTGGTTCTCCGCAGCTTCACAGCTCAGTAGAAAGTCCACAAATTCCTGAAGATCCAAACTGTCCTTGGAGCCAATTCTGGGCCATGCACTGAGTTTCTCTCTGAAGGCTTTGGCAATAAGGAAGGAGTTTCCAAATCTCTCGTCTAAGACTTCCCATGCTGCCTTATAAGCAGCCTCAGTGCCTAACAGGAAATAGTTTTCAACAGCCTTCTTAGCTGGTCCACTAACGTACTTGCACAAATAGTAGATTTTCTCAGAGGCTGGTATGTTTTTTCTTTTGATTAAAGTTTGAAAGGCAGCCTTCCAGTTCTTATACTTTAGCGGGTCACCACTAAATGTTGTTGGCTCTGGCATAGGAAGACGACTGGCACTAATAGAATCTGCTAATACCATGGCAAGTGTTGTGATGCCACCATCATGCTGTGGATGTATAACAGCTTGTTGTGGTAAGTGTAACTCTTGTCATGATCCTGGTCCATGTTGGCCCAGCATTCTCAGTTTTCGTGTGTTTTGTGTTTTGTTCTTTATTTATGCTCTGGTTTCTAGGTTGTTCTGTTAAGATGTTCCTTATTTGATTACCCCCTGTGTGCCCCTCTGTGTATCTGTGAGCCCTCGTTTCCCCTCCTTGTGTTTTATTCCATGTTTTCCCCATCCCATTATGTCTGTGCTTTCCCCGTGCTCTCTCTCCTCCTGTCTGAACCTCTGTGTACTTACTGTTTTACTATGACAGTCTCCCGTCAGTGTTGCATTTACTCCTGCCATGTCTTGTTATGATTATCAGTGTCACCTGTGTTCCCCGTGTGCTCCCACTTCCCTCGTTAACCCTCTGTGTATTTATGTCTGCATCTCCCTCAGCTCTGTGTTGCATTCTCCCTCATTCATGGCCATGTGTTTCTCAGTGTAATATGTTACAGTTTCACAGTTTAGTTTGTAAGGTTTTTCTCTCCAGCAATAAAACTGTGTTTTGAGTTCATTCCTTCCTCCGTGAGCTTGCGTTTGGGTCCTCATCCTGCCTGCACACCGCCGCAACCATGACAACTCTGGTGAGTTATGTATATGACTTGTGTGCTGAAATCGGTCCCCTTCCCTTTGGCTTTCAGTTTTACATTCATGCAGTAACTGTTTAATTTCTTCTTCTGAATCTTCATCTTGCTCTTGTTCATACTGTTGCATTGTTGCCTTAGCCACCCTTAACTGTTTGAGTTCTTCCAATCATTCCAGTTCCTTGTGTTTGTCTTCCAAAACCTTTTGCCTGGCAGCATTTTCAAACTCAAGTTTTGCTTGTAACATGTAGGATTTCCAATGTTGCTTGGGCTGCAGCGATTTTAGCAGCAGCTTCTTGTCTGCTCACAGATGACGCACTGAAGGACTTAAAAGCGACTCTTGATGCAGCATGTGACTGTTTGTATCAACTGGAAACCTGTGAGTGCTTACTGACGCCATATGAATTCTCAGACATTAAAACAGATTCATTTACATTAAACTGTGGTTTGACTGTTGCCTTTCTTCTCAAACGTCTTTGTGCAGTCTTAATAACAGTTCTTGTTACCTCCTCGCAAGTATCAATTCTGCGGCGTGTGTGGTTATCAGGAATGTCCACCTGACGCCAGTTTTCATATGCTGTTTTTAGTTCACTAGAAGCAGTGTTAATGTTGTTCATTATTGCTTGCAGCTCTTCATCTGAACAATTGTCAGAAATTGAATGGTTAGCATCCTTTGCTAGAACCTTCCACTTTTCATATTTGATCTTAAAACTTTGCTCCAACTCCTTAATCTTTTGTTTTAACATTCCTCTTCCCTTTTCAGTTAAGGTTCTTGACCTCTGGCTTTTACAAGGTGGGTTTTAAATTTTTTGTCGTGGACACTTACTTGTTGATGGATGAACATCTGGTGTTACTCGAACTTCTCGTGGTCCATCTGTGTTTTGCAGAGGAGAACTGCACAGTGGAGGGTTTTGCTGAGGCCTGGTGACAGTCTCTGCCTCAGGATTGTCACTCAGTTTAGAGAGATTTGTGACTGACATGTTAGGCTAAGTAAAGGAACCTTGCATAAAATCCAGGTTATTCTTATAACCCTTAAACACATGTCTGCAATCAATAACAACCCTTAAAGACACAAATATATAAAACTCTTGATTAATTGGGAACTTGAACCTTTTTGCTTGCAGCTACAATAAGGCCCCTTTAGGACACCCTTATTAACTCTTTAAAGCATCCAAACTTGCAAATGCTCTTCAGGTTAATTTTCTGCAGCATTCTTGAGAAGATCAATATGTCCTTTCTTTGAATTGTTAGGATGACCAAACCCATTCTTGGCTTGTGGTAGGGGCCTGGGGACCCTTGTAGACACGCTGGAGATGACTTATGTTCTCTTCTTTCTCGCCCACTGACAAGGAGAAGATGAGTTCTCACTGTAGCTCCCGTCAGCCACCACGCAGACAAGTTCTTGTTTACAGATGATTTATTCAATGTTCAACAAGAAGATCACTCAGCGTCAGCGTCATCATCATCATCATCGTGAGAACTACCCAAACAAAACAATTAAAATTAGAAACTTGTTTAAGTCCAGTTTGAAGGCAGTAAGACGATGCGGCAGAACTCACAGAGCGCCATGGTTCTCTGATCTTGTGTCACCACAAACTCAGTCCGTGTTGCACATTAATTCCGCTACCGCCAATTACAAAACAAAGTTCCACGATTAAAGCAAACTTACAAATATAAACACAAGGAAAAACCATTGGAATACTTCACTGTTAGTTACATCAAACATAAATTCAACTAATTAGGAGTTTCTATAACTTGAGACAGTATGTGCAGTCAGAACAAACCATACATCGATTTTAAAAACCAAGTGTATAAACAGTATATTTTTTTTGTTTTTTACAGTGATGTGTCAAATCATTTTTAAAAGTAACTGTGTTACATGGCTGGCCTGATCTGAACCTGAGTGATAGTCTTTTTTTGGACTTTAGTGCACAGTATCACAGTTTGTCTATAATGAACACCATATGTGCACATGGCACCAGGACACGCCAGGTCACAAATGCACAGCCATAATTTTGTAATGGTGTCACCAGATGTGCAGCTGTATGTCTTCAATATTCAAGTGAAGACAAGAGCTGAGCTGTCAACTGGTGACAACTTGGTGGTGAGTTGGATCAGATGGTGGGGGAGGATGCTGAGCAGACCTGGTTCACCTAAACAGTAGGGATGCAATGATACTTGTATCGATATTGAACTCTATACAGTGCTTTCAGCTCGGTACGGAAGTGTATCGAACAATACAGCATTTTTAATTTATTTTATCAACTTTACTTCTAACGATGTTGTCTGTGTTGAGAGCTCAGTGGGTCTGCGTTCGTCAAATCCGCCTAGGCTGCACCGTCGAGTGCAGATCCACTAAGCGCAGCACAAGCTAGCAAGACTGAAGCTAAGCTCGTTGCAACATGGCAACTGCCTCAACGCTACCCGAAACTGAGCCTCCCCCACCCTCATTCAGATCTGGCCTTTGGAACTATCTTGGTCTTCATGTGAAGCATGACCCTGAAGGTAAGCGCGTCATGGACAAAAGTAAAACAGTATGTCGGATGTGTCACGCAATGCTCAATTACATGGGTGGGAACTAGTGCGTTAGCGCAGTTTGCTCATTAACGTGTTGACTCCGTCCAGCCCCATGCACGGGTCGATCCGCGGTAGCTCGTTAAGGGAGATTTGCCGTGTTGTGGTGTTAACATCATTTCAGATTAATGCTGACAGCACTAGTGGGAACACAATGAATATGACTGCACATTTACGCCGACATCATCCTAGTTTAAAGACAAGTGGAAGCAGACAAAAACAACAAGCACGCATGCTACAAACTTTACCTGAGTCATTTAGACAGCCCTTAGCACATGATTCTCCTTATGGGGACCCAATATGTTTAGTATGTTGCTGAGAATATACCCCAGAGGAAGCGTATAGTATAGCTTTTATTTTGCAAACAGCCATTTCTCTGTAATAAACTCTCTTTTCCAAAGATGAGGGATTTCTCGATCAGAGATTAACTTTTTTATTACTTTGTTGTTTCAGCAACATTAAATTTAAAAACTGTACTTTTGAGTTAAAATATATATTTCTAATTTTAATAAATGACACATTAAAAAAACATGAAAATTTTTTTTTTTTTTGTATTGAAAAAATATCGAACCGTGACATCAAAGTATCAAACCGAACCGGGCGGTGAATTTTGTGTATCGTTGCACCCCTACTAAACAGATAGTGAGGGTGGGCTGGTGTCAATGGAAATTGTAATTAGTGTCAGTATAATCTTTTAATGATATAAGTTTCCATATATGCTTAGAGGTGTATAATCGATTGTGTAGTGATAGGATGTGTAATCTTTAGTAGGCTTTGTGTGCATTTCAGGGTGTTCTGGTATTCAAACCCACATCCTGGGAGCATGGGAGAGGTCATACCTTGTTTTATGATAGGATAAACGTATCTATGTCTGTTTTAAGCTAAGTGCATTTTGCTTAGATGAACTGTTGGACTTCCAGGCCAGCAGGTTTAGGAAGTCGGTTACACACACACACCTAAACATCCACTTTCCAATGTAAAGAACAAACACAAACTGATGTATAGATAAAGAACAGGGTAGTGGCACGGCGCGAGTCTCAGAGCCCGCACTTCTGTGCGAGTTCTGTGGCTGCCCTTGCTTGCAAGTAACTAACTGCAGTGTGTGTTTCTCCTCTCTGATTGTCAACTGAAGAAGTGTTTTAGAATAAATCTCCTGACATTTGTTTTGGTCCTTCGTAGCCGGATCAGAAACATCAGAACTGTTATCTGTGACTCTGCTCTTGTTCCAAGATCTGGCACACTGAGTCCTGACGCCGTGGGAAGCCAACACCGAAGTCTGTGCACAGCCCCCTTAGAATTCGGGTCCGGACCGGTGTTTATAGTCTGGTCCACGGCGGTGGGATTCAGTCTGACAATCCGAACCATCCATCTATGTGTGTAAAAGTGTTGTTGTGTTTGTGTGAATGACTGCGGAGCAGGCGCGGTCTGTGACACGGTTGTTGTTGTTATCATGGGTTCCGAAGCAACCAAGAGTGTGTCAGAGGTTGACAGACTGGACTTCGCTGCTGGCAGCGCAAAGTATTTAAACAAAAGAGAGCGATGGCTCCTTAGCTGCGCGGGTTCACGCGAGCACGGTCGCGCGGGTTTCACGCGGAACTGAGCCGTGCGGTTAATCACAGGCTTATAAATGGAAGAGATTCAAATGTTTGATGGTTTAAGGAAAACAGCAGCCTCGAAGAGCGTGTGGAGAAGGCCAGCCCACATCAGCAGCATTTAAGCTATGCTCTGGTGAATGGCTTCCCCCACCCCTTGCTGACAAAAAATGTTTAGATGATTCTTTAGATTGCCCTGATCAACAACAGCCTGTGCTCCTGACCATTAAATTAACCAGTTGTTAATAGTAATCTGCATTAAGTTTAAGGTTGCACAAATACAGTACAATGACATATGAGATGAAGTAAAATGGGTAAATATTTAAACTAATGCCGTGCATAGAGGCACTTGACCTGTTTGAAAGACTGTCATCCTAATATGAGCCATTGTTGAGATATAGAGCACAGATATAAAAACAATTAATATGCTGAACCCTGTATGAAGCAGTTGAAAACTACATGATGGAGAAGCTCAATTGAATATGAAAGTGCAAGTCTTTGCCACTGTGGGCAAAGCACGCAACCACTGTGTGAGGTTGCGTTGCTGTCTCTTCTGAGCTGTTTAGCAAGCTACACATTATCAGATTGGGAGCTGGCTGAGAACTCACCCAAGAGAGGGAAACAAAACTATGATAATTATGATAACTGGAGTGTGCAGCGTTTCTGTGACTTCTTTCAGATGCGCAGCAGTTTTCCTGTCTCTTGACTCATGTGTGTAGAGTGTTTATAGCATCAGCATCATGTTTCTGTTTATTTGTTTTGTTGGGTTGAAAAATAACTAGATAAACTTGTGATCATACTTATGGATTACCATGGCACATATAGTCAGCCATATGATTTATTTATGCAGATGAAAAAATGAGTGTGAATGTGTCTGACGTCACAGTGTGTGTGTGCGCTGTGTAAAAGTAACTTTTAAGCCTCCAATTGTGAGAGCAGTGATTCTGCAGGTCACTATGCAAAAAAAAGGGTAGAGTAAAGAAGAGATAAAATTTACTTTGAAGATCAAAAAAAATCATAGGGAAAAGGTTTTGTGTTTATCAGCCAAGAACAACTACAATCTCATTTTCTGCTTTTAAGAAAGGAGAGTTCTGTGTGTCGGTTAAGCAGTGATGGTAATAATGAAAATGTCTTAGTTTTGTCACTTTCAGATGAAAAGCAGACCTGGGTCGATTTTCCACATGCAGCAGTCGGAAGAAAGTTATAGTTTAATGTCATTGGAAACGTTCAGGCCAAGTTTCTGGCTAACTTATTTACAGCTCCATGTGTCCCTTAACCTCACAAGCGAGCTCTCACTCCTCCTTGAAGACAAGTAATGCAGCCCCCAAGAGCAATAACATGGCAGATAAAGAGACAGCAGCAAAGTCCTGAGCAAAGAGACCCAGCAAGCAGCAGCAGTGTGGACAAACAGCATCGGAGAAGAAAAACAAACCCATCATCCTGACTGATTAGATGAATGGCACTGTGTTTCCAACAAGCTGCACTGTGCTTGTGAAAAGAACTGAGGAGACTGTTGGAAGTTGACATTTGCCACCTTTGGAGAAAATGGCAAGAAGAGACAGTGGAACAGGACAAAGCTGAAGAAGACCTGCCGGCTATTGGACTGTTGAAGTGGGAGAGGACAACAGAGTGAGAGCAGTAGGTAAGAACACTGGTATGTTTGAATGTCTATTCTACCTACATTTGGACTCTGATCCTATGGACAGTGATGGAAACAACTGGAAGAGACATCTATGAGGCGCTGCAGAACTTAACTGCTCTGCAGAAATATGTGGCGGATCACACATCAGAAGGATGACTCTGAAGTTACAAAGGGAAACAATTTTGCTGATAAAGCTGCAAAAGCAGCAGCCATAGCAACCACAGTCTTATTAACAACCCATGAAAATCACACTATCCCACTGTCTGTACTGCAGGATGAACAAAAAGCAGCACCATCAAAAGAACAAACGCAATGGCTAAAACACGGAGCAGTATTAGACACTGATGACATAATAAAAATAGCAGGAATTCCCATTCTTCCCAAACCATTATACAAAACAGCCGCTCTAGTAAGCCATGGTTTAAGCCATGTCTCAACAGGAGGGGAGATGATCTCTATAATAAATCAACAATTTTACACTTTAATTTTTTTTAAGCAAAATAATATGTGAGAACATCTATGACCTGCCAAAAACACAATACTTAAGGTTGAAGCCAGGTGCTAAAAAGACTACTCATTGGATTTGGACTATTTTTATTTTTATTTTGTGTCTTTGTAATATGTATCCTGCCATGTCTAAAACTCATGATTAACTGCATAATATTTTCCACTGTTTCTGCATACGTAGCTGTGACAAATGATGATAATGACTCCAACCTGTTGGAACATGAGGATTTTGTGTGATTAATGAGGATGTGACAGAAAATGTATAACAAGATGTTACATACTGATATCTCACTTAAAAGTTAAACTGACAACAGGAGGGAATGTCAATGGAAATTGTACTTAGTGTCAGTATAATCTTTTAATGATATAAGTTTCCATATATGCTTAGAGGTGTATAATCGATTGTGTAGTGATAGGATGTGTAATCTTTAGTAGGCTTTGTGTGCATTCCAGGGTGTTCTGGTATTCAAACCCACATCCTGGGAGCATGGGAGAGGTCATACCTTGTTTTATTGTTTTATGACAGGATAAACGTATCTATGTCTGTTTTAAGCTAAGTGCATTTTGTTTAGATGAACTGCTGGACTTCCAGGCCAGCAGGTTTAGGAAGTCGGTTATGCACACACACACACCTAAAAATCCACATTCCAATGTAAAGAACAAACACAAACTGATGTATAAATAAAGAACAGGGCAGTGGCACGGCGCGAGTCTCAGAGCCCGCACTTCTGTGCGAGTTCTGTGGCTGCCCTTGCTTGCAAGTAACTAACTGCAGTGTGTGTTTCTCCTCTCTGATTCTCAACTGAAGAAGTGTTTTAGAATAAATCTCCTGACAGCTGGGAATGCCTAGCAAAGGGCACACTCCATGACATCTTCAACTCCCACCTCTAGCAGAACCACATCAGTATTTCAAATGCTGAGAACATTGAGTTTGAATGGGTCACCCTGAGTTTCTTAAGGGCCAATAAGGTCAATTTGACCCCATATACATTAATGTCAAACCACTACTGTGGCACACCAGGTGGCCAAGAAACATAACTGTTAACATAATGTTTGACGTGAAGGCTGCTATAACATTAGGCAAGCTAGATGTGATAAATGTATAGGGGGCTGCACAGACTGTAGTAGATTAAAAAAAAAAAAGAATAATTACTGCCGGGCTGAGGATGAGATCTTCAGGCAGAGCAGATCGAGCAGAGTGGGGAGGGTGTGACTGAGTGTGTGCAGGGAATTGAACTGAAACGTTCATTGTTTGGTCTCTGTGAGGTCACCTGACCAAACCCTGGTGATGGAACAGCAGTCACGTAGACAGGTCAGGGCCACCTGATGGCCACACAAACTCAGACCCACTGAAGTCACATTTAGTTTTAAGAAGCTTCATTTAACAAATGTTCATCCAGCTGATGTGAACGTCTTCCTTCTGAGCTCAGGTTGAGGTGTGAGTGAAGTTTTGATTTCACAATAGTACACAAACCTGCTGCACACAACAGGTTGCCAGATGCGCTGTCCTGCAATCCTTTGTCTCTGACGTTGCTGACAGATCTTTTACCAGAGCACGCTGTCAAGGGCAGTACTCTGCCCCCCATCATTCTGGCTGACCGTTCATTTGAGACAGCTGCAGTTAGATGATCATGTGTTTGACTCTATTTTGTATTACAGAGACCCCAGGTCTACAAGTGCTCTGCACCCTTTGAAATAGCTTAAAACTGTTTACCCCTACTTCCACGAGAAGGACCTTGCTGGTGTGTTTCTAAGACATTGGCTAGACTGCGCGTTTTTCTGGCCTAAAATGGCAGCTGATGTTAAACACAATGTGATTTCATCCTCAGTGTGCCAACTTACCAAGCCAAGTCAGAAAAAAAGCAGCACGTCTTATGGTTCTCATTGTCCCCAAAAGACCCTGGGAGTATGTGGGTGTGGATTTTGTTGGATCACTGCCCCGCACCCTCACTGGTAATGTATATTTGATCGTGTTTGTTGAATATTTGACTAAAAAGGTTGAAGCCAGTGCTGTCAAAAAAGCTACATCTCAGGTAGTGGCTAGTAAAAATATCACTGACATTTTTGCTATGTACATGGTACACCCACGTACCTGATTTCTGACAGAGGGTCTTCTTTTGTCAGTGAGTTTGAACATGAACATGTTGTCTCTGCCTTAGGCTCGGTGCACAGACTCACTAGAGCATATTACACCCAGAAAAATGCTACTGAACGCCTCAACCAGGATCTGAAGACTGCAATCCATGCTTATGTTGGTGATAAGCACAGATCATGGGACAAGTTTCCCCCTCAGATTTGCTTTGCTCTGCGTACTGCCCCCTATGACAGTGCAGGTATGACTCCTGCCATGATGCTTTATGGTCGTGAGTTAGACACCCCGCTTGACCTTATCACTCAGCCTTCTACGGCAGGTGTTGATGAACCAGGCGTACCTTACCCTGAGACTCTTATAGGCTCCCAATAGGAAACTCACGACCACGCCAGAGAAGTTCTTGACTATAGTCATGACAAACAGAAACATTATTATGACTTGAAACATCGACATGCCACTTTTCGTGTAGATGACTTTCTTAGAGTTAAGACACAACCCAGGTCAGATGCTTAGTCTAACTTTACTGTTAAACTTGCACCACTATTTGAGGAACCATTGTGTGTATCTCAGTGACGTTAACTACAGGCTCACTTGGGTGGAATCCGGCCTGGATGCAGGTGTTTATCATGTTGTAAAAATGCAACCCTTCCATACCTTGGCTGTCACTTGGTTTTCGCACTCTCTGCGGTAGAATATCACTTCCTGTTCCTGCTCAAACACAGTGTTGTTTTTGAGTAGCTTATCTGCTTAGCGATTTATTTAAAAAGTTTTAGATACATTCTTTCGTCATAGCATAATCTTCACATGCTTCTTCCGAAGCCAACTTTCTGTGTACTCACTCCCTAATTAGGGAGTATGGCTATATCGTTCCCTAATATAGCCAAAGTATTCACTCACTGTGTCTTTACTGTTTTGCTAGCTTAGCTTAGCTTGTAGCTAACTCGCTGTCAGCATGGCCTCTTCACCTGTCCCTCCTGCTGATTGTGTCAGATGTTTAGTTACTCATCTGCCTCCTTTAGCAGTAGTGATACTTGTAACAAATGTAGCATATTTGCAACTCTGTAGGCCAGGATTACTGAATTGGAGACTCGGCTTCGCACCCTTCATTCACCCGTAGCTAGCCAGGCCTCTGTTGCTGGTGCAGCCGAAGATAGCGTAGGCCCCGCTAGCTGGTCCCCGGCAGACCCCAAGCAGCTAGGGAAAGAGGGCGGCTGGGTGACGGTGAGGAGGAAGCATAGTCTTAAACAGAAGCCCCAGGCACACCACCAACCTGTTCATGTGTCTAACCGTTTTTCCCCACTCGGTGACACACCCCCTAGGGGTCAGACTCTGATAATTGGTTATTCTGTTCTCAGACATGTGAAGCTAGAGACACCGGCAACCTCCCCCAGAAAAAAAAAAGCACAGGCCGAGGGGGCGGCGTGGCAGCAATTTTCACACCAGCCTATTAATCAACCAAAGACCAAGACAGACTTTTAATTCATTTGAAAGCCTGATGCTTAGCCTTGTCCACCCCAGCTGTAAAACTCAGAAACCAGTCTTACTTGTTATCAACTATTGTCCACCTGGGCCTTAGTTTCTGTCTGATTTCTCAGACTTTTTATCTGATTTAGTGCTCAGCTCAGATAAAATAATTATTTTGGGTGATTTTAACATCCATGTAGATGCTAAAAATGACAGCCTCAACATGGCATATAATCTGTTATTTGACTCAATTGGCTTCTCTCAAAATGTAAAAGAACCCACCCACCCACCACTTTATTCAAACTCTAGATCTTGTTTTAACATATGGAATAGAAACTGAACATTTAACAGTGTTCCCTGAAAACCCTCTCCTGTCTGATCATTTCCTGATAACATTTACATTTACAATAATTGATTACACAGCAGTGGAGAGTAGACTTGTAATTCAGTTGTTGTTGTTACAGTCCCTGATAATGCATTACTCTAGATGGAAAGACTCTTGAGGGATGGCTGTTATGAAGAAAGCCAGCCCAGAAACTTTGCCAGCAGCACACGTCATTGTGTGCCTTAACTTTTGGTCTTTCGGCTAATCTGCCATTTTCCTTCCTTGGTTAGGTTTAGGGATCAGAGATCGATATAGATTATCATTTTAAATTTGGGACACATCATCAGTAGTGGACCTTGGATTCATCAGGTGTTTCGGCCATTATCACTAGACACCCTCATCCAAGGAGGCCCTGCCAGGTTTGATCAGGCCCTGGAGTGTGTCACTGATTTATGTTAAATTGTTATTTCTCTTCTTCTTTCTTCTGTTTAGTTTCCTACATTTTTCTTTCTATCTATTCACTGCAGCTCAGAAATAATACATACCTCTTTAGCATGTATAGAGCCTAACTTCTTCAAAGGGATAGAAAAGGTGAGAAGTAAGACAAAAGGGACAAGATAGGAGAGAACAGAGAGGAGAGGCGGAAGGGGGGTGTCCAATCTGGCTTCCCACACCTCCCCGCCAGATCAGGCTGTACGTTCTACCTCCCCACTGCCTCCCAGAAAAGGGAAGAAGAGCAGAGTACGTGTATGTGGTTTATTCCTCCATGAGATGTGCGAGTTACCACGGTATTTCTGCTCTAGAGAATGGAACATGCAACAGGTTATGGGCCCAGAAGGGATGTGGGAAGCCGGTGGAACCGTCTGTGCTTCGACAGAGATGAGAGAAACTACGAATTGTGGGAAACAAAGTTCCTGGGATACCTGCGGCTACTTGGGCTAAGGGCCGCCATTTTGGACGAGCCCGGCAAGTCGGAGGAAGAAGACAAGGACATGGATGAAAAAAATGAAGTAGCTTATGCAGAGCTAATCCAAGTATTGGATGATAGAAGTCTTTCACTCGTGATGAGAGATGCCAGGGATGACGGACGGAAAGCGTTGAAAATTCTGAGAGAGCACTGCGGCGGTAAGGGGACACCACGTGTGATTAGCCTGTACACGGAGCTAACGTCGCTACAGAAAATGCCCAGTGAGAGCGTCACAGACTATATGATAAGGGCTGGGACTGCCATTACAGCTCTGAGGAATGCAGAAGAGACATTAAGTCATGGACTGCTTATTGCAATGGTGTTAAAAGGGTTGCCTGAATCTTTCAAGCCGTTCTCCATACAAGTAACCCACAGTGACAAAGCAATGACATTTAGTGAATTTAAAGCTAAATTAAGAAGCTATGAGAGCACCGAAAAAGCCACATGTTCTGAAGATAATGTGATGAAGGCAAATAACTGGAAGAAAGAGAGAGACAATGCAGAAATCATATGTTACAACTGTGAGAAAAAGGGTCATATAGCACATGAGTGTTACACAAAGGCCGAAAGGAAAGAACAAAAAGAGAAGCAGTGGTGCGGTTACTGCAAAAGCTCAACGCATAAGGACAGCGACTGTCGCCGATGAAAGAAGATTACTGCTAAACACGTAACTGATGCAGAAGATCATAGTTTCGCGTTCAAAGCTAAAGACTGTGGAAATCAAGGGCTGAAACAGAGAGGCCTAATGGTTGATACAGGGGCTACTTCTGACATTATTACGGACATTCAGAGATTCAAAAGTTTTGATGAGACATTCACACCTGGAAGACACTTCATGGAGTTAGCTGACGGGACAAGGACGAGTGGGGTCGCACTGAAGAGGGGAGATGTGGAGGTCTATCTACAAGACAGCGAGGGACGAAAGGTGAAGGCGACACTGGAGGGGGCACTTTACATTCCCTCTTACCCGCAAGATATCTTCTCAGTCCAGGCGGCGACGGCCAAAGGAGCCTCAGTAACCTTCAAGAAGGGCTGCAACCAGCTTATCCATAAGAACGGGACAAGGTTTCAGATAAGTGAATATGAACGCCTATACTATTTGAACAGTGTTACATCTGATCATTATGTTGACAACGACGAATGCAATGGCTGTCATGATGTAGAAACTTGGCACAAAATCCTCGGCCACTGTAACTATGAAGACTTGGTTAAACTAGAGAACATTACCGAGGGTATGAAAATAAAAGGTAAAGCTAAACATTACCAAGACAGTGAAGTGTGTATAAAAGGGAAATTTATCCAAACCAGGAATAGACAGCCTGACGAAAGAGCAGAAGAAGCATTAGAGCTAGTGCACACTGACTTGGCAGGACCGATAGAACCAGAAGCTAAAGACGGGTTCAGGTACACGTTAGCATTTACTGATGATTACTCAGGCACAATGTTTGTGTACTTTTTAAAGGCTAAAAGTGACACCGTAAAAGCAACTGAAAGATTTTTGGCAGACGTCGCCCCCTATGGGCAAGTAAAGAGAATTAGATCAGACAATGGAACTGAATTTACATCTAAAGAGTTTCAGACATTGTTAAATAAAAACACGATAAAGCATGAGACATCAGCGCCGTATTCACCTCATCAGAATGGGACTGCCGAGAGACAATGGCGAACACTTTTTGAAATGGCACGGTGTATGTTGATTGAAAGTAACCTGCCAAAGAGATTATGGACTTATGCTGTTATGACTGCCGTAGTAATTCGCAATAGGTGTTACAACAGACGCACAAAGCAAACCCCTTATTACATGCTGACAGGAAAGAAGCCAGACATGTTGAGGATGGGGATTTTTGGATCAGTTTGCTACCGTTACGGACACAACAAAAAGAAGTTAGACGCGACATGTGACGAAGGAGTTTTTGTGGGTTACGATAAAAACAGTCCGTCGTATCTAATCTACTACCCTAAAACAGGACGAGTTCTTAGACATAGGTTGGTCAAGTTCCTCACTAAAAGTGTAGTTGAGCACCAAACCCAGACTATTCAGGATGATGACGATGGAGATAATGATTTGACTCCAGGGGACATCTTGCAGTACCCCGCTAGAATGGACAAAACAGGGTGTAGTGGCGGCACTCCGTCTCTATTTCACTCTTCTGTCCCACCTTTAGGAGTCAGTCCGGCAACATGCATTTGAAACGCGAGCAAGTCCATTTTCTTTTCTTGCAAAAAAGATGTTTATTGAAACTTTGAATTTACATGGCAAGACTCGGTCAAAAAACTGTGTTGCTTCCAGCTTATCTGACTCCCCAACTACGTAACTACAGTGTGCCGGAAGCCCAAAATACTAAAAAGCGCATTAGAATGTCGCACTTCTATATTCTTCTACCTTTAACAAAACAGTATTCTGAAATTAACTAGAAATTATATTCTTAACATCAAACATGTATATTTCTCCTCTAATCATTTTACCAGTACCAATAAAATTAACCTTTAATTGGTTCTTACATCATCCGGCCCCTAATTGGTTAGGCGGGAGAACTAAACAATTACTAACTTACACATTAATCATTAAGAGTCAACCTAATTGTAATGTCCATGAACAAACATTCTTTCTCTTCATCGCTCGGATGAAGCCTCCTCCAGAAGACACAACTTGTTAACGGGTCTTTCCAGGATGTTGCTTTTAGTTTTTACTTTCAATCTTCGGACTTTTCCACTTGAGTCTGGCAACGTCTCAACCACTCTCCCCATGAGCCAGGAGTTGCGTGGAGAAGAACTGTCCACCAGCAGCACAAGGTCTCCGACCATGAAGTTTCTTCTCGGTTTCAGCCACTTCTGGCGCTCTTGCAGAAGTGGAAGATATTCACGAGTCCATCTGGTCCAAAACAAATCTGCCAGATATTGAACCTGTCTCCATCTTCTTCTGGTGTATGCATCATTTTTGTTGAAGACACCAGAAGGCACGAGGGGCTGTGACTTAAGCAACAACAGATGGCTCGGAGTTAAAGCTTCAACGTCATTTATGTCATCTGAGACGCTTGTGAGAGGTCTGCCATTAATGATGCTTTCAATCTCACACATTATCGTATGAAGACAATCTTCATTTGGCACTTGTTCCTTCAAGAGAGCGCTGAGAATTCGACGCACTGTTCGAATTTGTCTCTCCCAAACTCCACCTAGATGTGAAGCAGCCGGGCTGTTAAAAATCCACTTTATACCTTTTGGTTGTAGGACTCTTTCTATTTTGTCGTTATCCAATCTTTGCACGGCTTCCCTCAACTCCCTTTCCGCTGCCACAACGTTTGTGCCATTATCTGACCTCATGATGGTAACTTGACCTCTTCTGCAGATGAAACGTCGAATCGCATTGATACAGGAGTCTGTGTCAAGACTGTCTGCAACTTCAATATGTACAGCTCTGAGAGTGAGGCAGGTAAACATGACACCATATCTTTTGACAGTACCCCGGCCCCGCTTGACATCAAATGGGCCAAAGTAGTCAACACCAGTGTTCGTGAACGGAGGTTTGTCTGGTAGAAGACGGTCTTCAGGTAAGTCTGCCATCCTCTGTTCACCAACCCTTCCAGAAATCCTACGGCAAGTTTGACATTTGTTGATTATCTTTCTAATTGTCGAATTTGCTTGTGGAATCCAATATCTGCATCGCAACTGCGCCAGCACATAATTGCGACCACAGTGACCAGTTCGTTGATGGATGTCTCTCAAGATGATTTCAGAGACTTTGCTGTGTTTAGAAAGAATTGCTGGCTGTTTAGCATTTTCTGGCAAGCCTGATTTATTGAGTCTGCCGCCAACTCTCAGCACCCCATCTCGCAGAACTGGGTCTAATTTGAACAGCTGGCTGCTACAACTGAGCTGTCCTCCCTTCTGTAGGATTTTGATCTCCTCTCCATGATGTTGTTTCTGGCTGAAGTGAAAAATTTCTGACTCGGCAGCCTCAAGATCCTCCAAAGCAAGTGCTTTCCTTCCCCTTGCAACTTTAACTTTTGCTATTCAGGATCATTTTCATTTTTCTGGACTATGTTCGAGTAATGTTTTCTTTCTTCCTTTAACATCCACAGCGCCTTCCTTAGCTTCATTATCCAGGCCACTGCTCTTTTCAGTTTAGTCCAGTCTGAATAGTAGTCAATGACATGTTTCATCGGTTCCATGCATTCCTCAACTTTCGGCATATTAACCGTTGCTGAAGTCTTGACTTCTGGATCATCTTGAAGGTTTTCCTTCTTTCTCACTGGCTGTTCTGGCCATTCATTTTCATCTAGAAGATAGTTCGGCCCATGAATCCATGAACCTCCTTCCAGCAGATCTTTTGGCTTTAAGCCTCTGCTTGCTTGATCTGCAGGATTTTCTGCCGATGTCACATACTTCCATTGCGATGGCTTGGTTGTTTCTCGAATCAGTGAAACTCTATTTGCAACAAAAGTTTTGAAGCGAGATGTTTCGCTATCAATGTATCTAAGCACAGTTGTGCTGTCCGTCCAGAAGACTGATTGTTGCAGAGGAACTTGAAGTTCTTGTCGCAGTAATCTGTCCATCCTCACTGAAATCACTGCTGCAGTCAGCTCAAGCCTAGGAATTGTGACTTTCTTGAGCGGAGAAACTCTTGATTTCCCAATGAGAAATGCGCAATGTCTCTTGCCATGTCTATTTTCCATCAACAGGTAAGAGACAGTTCCATATGCGTAATCTGAAGCATCGGAAAAATGGTGCAACTTTGCAACAACGGTGCATCCGAAACCTGTAGGCTTTAGGCATCTACTCACATGGAAGCTGGAGAGGAGTACAACGTCTTCTTTCCATTTTTTCCAAACTGTTGCATGCTTTTCGTTGATCTCCTTGTCCCAACCATGCTGCTCTTTACAGAGATCTTTCAACAAAAGTTTTGCAGGCAAGATGACTGCTGCTAGAAAGCCAAGAGGGTCATAAATTGAATTAATGACTGACAAAATGCCTATTCTGGTCATTGGCTTGTCTTGCAACCTTATAGTATAAGTGAAGGTATCTGTTTCTGTGTTCCACTGTACACCTAGAGTTCTCTCAACTGGCAAACTGTCATGCCTAAGATCCAGATCTTTCACCTCGTTGGCTCTGTGTTCTTCAGGAATTGACATCAACACTTTTCTACTGTTACTTGTCCATTTTGTTAATGTAAACCCTCCACTGGTACACAGAGCACGAAGATCACTGACTAATTTTACTGCAGCTTTTTCTGTAGCTACGCTTTTCAGACAGTCATCTACGTAGAAGTTGCACAGGACCGTCTGAACAGCTTCTGGAGATGCTTCTTCCTTGTGATCTTCTGCCATTCTTCTTAGCGCATATGAGGCAACACTTGGTGAGGAAGTAGCTCCGAATAGGTGCACCATCATCCTATATTCCTTCATGGGCTCATCCAGCTTGCCATCTGGCCACCAAAGAAAACGAAGAAGATCAGCATCCCTTTCTGGTACATTGACTTGGTAAAACATTGATTCAATGTCTGCCATCAGCGCTACTGGCTCTTCACGGAATCTTAAAAGAACACCCACCAGCGTGTCAGATCCGGTCCCTGCAGTAACTCCTTGTTTAGAGACATGTCCTGGTATGAAGCCGTACAGTCGAACACGACTCGCAACTTTCTCTTCTTCGGGTGATACACCCATGGTGTGGTATATAGAACACTCTGTTGTCGTCACGGCTCAACTGGTGGTCTGGCACTGGAACTGCATAGCCCTTGGTGATGATTTTTTCCATGAAGCACTTATAATCTTCAAAAAACTGAGGATTCTTCTTAAACTTCCTGAACAAACATGCTATCCGCTGCTCCGCAACACAACGGTTGTTTGGCATTTGCAGATTCTCATTCTTAAGCGGCAATCCAACGTTGTAGTGTCCATTTTCGAAGATCGTTGTCTTTTCTACTGCTCGTAGAAACTGTTTGTCTTCTTGTGACATTTCCTCTTTGTCGTCATAATTACGTTCTGAAAAATCAATGTTATACTGTTGGACCAGCAGCTTCTCAACTTCCACTAAGGAGATTCGGCTTACTGAGAAATGTGGTTCTTTGTTTTCTGTGTCATTTAGTTCTTTTCTTATGGGTCCATTCACAACCCAACCAATGGTGGTCTTCACTGCATAAGGACCTCCATTTTGTCCATTAATGACACGCCATGGCTCCATTGCTTTTGCACAGTTGGCTCCTATAAGCAGGTCTACATTAGCCTCTATCTCTGGTAGCTTCACTTCACGTAGATAAGGCCACTTCTGAATGTCTGACTGCTTGGGTATGTTTCCACTACTCACAGGTATACTAGTGTGAGTGAACACCTTGGGTAAGTCAACGAACTTTGAATCTTCCAACCCACACACTTCCAGGTCTGATATAACAAAACTGTTCATGAGTTTCTGTTCTCCTGGTTTTTCTTGACTCATGGTACTTAGAAGTATCCGTGTAAGCTTTCCTTTAACATTCAGTTTCCTTTGTAGATCTTCAGTGCAGAATGTTGCCGTGCTTCCCGGGTCCAAAAAGGCATATGTCTCTATATATTTATCACTCATTTTAGATTTGATCTTGACTGGTACTATAGAGAGCACACATTCCTCTTCTCCGGCCCCTGTAAGCCCACAAGTCTCTTGACTGACAGGAACTTGAGCACACGGTGCCTCATTACCATCAGTAACATCCTTCCTCTCTGTTTCCACAGAACTTTCTTTTGTCCTCATGTGCAGAATGTCTGGGTGCTTTAGTGAACACTCTTTACATTCCATTCTGCGCTTACAGAACTTGCTGAGATGCCCATAAACCAAACATCCAAAACAGAGTCCCTTTGACTTCAAGAAATCTACACGTTCTTTGTGTGGTTGATTCTTAATCTTGCCACAAGAAGCAAGAGTGTGAGGCTGCTGACAATACAAACATGGCTTCTCAAAGGCACTCACTGTCTTGACTGAATTTTCAGTTTTAACGTTTGTTTCTTGTCTTTTGTTCTCGGCGGAAATGTTGGTGGCAAAACTGCTTCCTTGAAACTCCTTCTTTGCTGGATATCTTTCCTTTTGGTCAGTCTTTCCACTTGTCACTGCACGGTTGTCCTCTGCTATCCATTTCTTTGTTATTTTCATAAACTCTGTTATTGATGCCATTTTGGGCTCAAACCAATTGTCCTGGTCAAACATTTTTTCTTCTTCAGACAAAAGGCTCATAACTTGGTTATTGTGACTGTGAAACTCATTCAGAGCAAAGTCACTTTCCATCCTTTCATTCACATTTTGAAGGTTCTGAGCATCACTCATCATTATCTTTATCTCCTTTATTTTGCCTGTGATTGTTCCTAATGTTCGTCTTCTTAAGGCAATGAATCTTTGTAATTTTTCTTCCAAAGCCTTCTCTGTTAACTTACACGTTCTTCCCACCTCTCTTTCATCTGCCATCTTACAAGTTGCAGGGGTTTATTGGCTCAAGTTGCATGCACTATTTGTCTTCTCCTTAGATTTTTTTTAATAGACATAGTGTAAACCAGCTTCATAATGTGCCAAAAACTACACATTGACTGCATCAAATCCTGTTTTACAACATGCAGTCCCACAGGCAGAGAGAGAAAAAAGAGAGCAGGGTTGACGATGGCACGAAGTTAAGTTTCACTTTCGTTTTCCACCAAGCTTAACGAGCCACCGAAAGACGTCCTTTTCCTCTTACAGCACGAAGTAATAAGAAAGTTTGTTACCTTCTTCTAAAGAATAATCCAAAGAATTGTCCGGTTCTGTGCCAGCATCCTTAAGCAGCGCCTTTTATCTTACATTCCGCTAGGCTGCGCCCTTCCATCCGAGCGCCGTGCAGCCGATCCCCCAATTATTGGTGAAGCGAGTTTTTTGACTTATGTAGTGGCGGCACTCCGTCTCTATTTCACTCTTCTGTCCCACCTTTAGGAGTCAGTCCGGCAACATCCATTTGAAACGCGAGCAAGTCCATTTTCTTTTCTTGCAAAAAAGATGTTTATTGAAACTTTGAATTTACATGGCAAGACTCGGTCAAAAAACTGTGTTGCTTCCAGCTTATCTGACTCCCCAACTACGTAACTACAGTGTGCCGGAAGCCCAAAATACTAAAAAGCGCATTAGAATGTCGCACTTCTATATTCTTCTACCTTTAACAAAACAGTATTCTGAAATTAACTAGAAATTATATTCTTAACATCAAACATGTATATTTCTCCTCTAATCATTTTACCAGTACCAATAAAATTAACCTTTTAATTGGCTCTTACACAGGGAATGACCAGAGATCAAATGAAAGTATGATCCTTGAACCTGAAAGTGGCATTCAGGACAATGGCATAAATGACACACAAAACTCAGACAAACAGAGTGACAGAACAGAGTCTGAACGATATCCTAAACGAAACAGGAGAAGGCCAGATTACCCGAAAGACTATGTCCAAACTGCAGAAGATGACCAAACATCGCTGACTGTAGATTACTGTTACAGGGTGATGTATAACATACTGTAGCATCCCTCCGACAGAAGACACAGACGATCGGCGTTCCGGTTACTGGTGTTTATTTAGAAAAGTAACACGGGCTACTGTGGGCCGTAGCCAACGCCAAAACAACAGGGGAAAAAACCGCGCTCTCCAACAACAAAAACAATCCCCCTCTCCCCTCCTTTTTTCCGCCACACACACCACACACTTCTCTAACCCCCGCCCCCCGAACACTTTCAGCCAACCACACACACATGCTCTCCTCCAGACTCTCTGTCATTGGTAGCTGATCTGATCGACAGGCCAACCGGCCTCTAGACTACTGCACATTCAAGGACACTCAGTAAATCACCATGCTGCGGGTGTGGTCCAACTATGCCATAAGTAACTGGTAATTCTGAACACAAAACACTGATTACACAAAAGTCAACTAATTTGTAACCCAGTCCGTTACAATACCAAAGACATTTGAAGAAGCTATGCAGTCATCGAACTCTAAGTGTTGGTCAGATGCCATGGAAGATGAAATGAGATCTTTGAAAGACAATAATACGTTCACTCTAACCACGCTGCCAGAAGGTAAAAATGCAGTGGGAGGGAGATGGGTGAATGTGATAAAAGAGAACCCGAATCGGACTAAAACATTTAAAGCAAGATATGTTGCTAAAGGCTATAGCCAAGTTCAAGGCATTGATTACAAAGAAACCTTTTCGCCGACTGCAGATATGACATCGGTGCGTACTCTGATGCAATTAGCAGTACAGTAGAACTTTAAACTCAATCGTGTGAAGACTGCTTATTTGCACGCCCCAATCGATTGTGAGGTGTATATGCAGCAACCAGAAGGTTTTGAAGTAAAATCAGACACAGGTGAAAAACTGGTCTGCAAACTAAACAAATCACTATATGGTTTGAAACAATCTGGCAGGAACTGGAATAAGATGTTACATGACCATTTATGTGAAAAAGGTTACAAACAAAATCCTGTAGACCATTGTGTATATTCCAGACAGACAGCGAGTGAGACAGTGATTCTTATCATCTGGGTTGATGATGTAATCATAGCTGCCAACAGTGAAGATGCTATTGGAAACGTGAAACAAATGTTGAATGAGAAATTTAAAATGAAGGATCTTGGTGAGCTCAAACACTTCTTGGGTATTGACTGTATACAAGAGAACCATGAGATAAGACTAAACCAGGCACGGTGCTTCACAAAAGTCCTGGAAAAGTTCAAAATGTCTGACTGTAAGCCACGTTTTACTCCTTGTGAACTCAAAAATGACTTTGATGCACATGGTGAATCAGTTGATTCTGGAAAATATAGAGAATTAGTGGGCAGTTTGATTTACTTAATGACATGTACAAGACCAGATTTGAGTTGGATAGTGAGCAAACTGTCACAATCTCTGTCTGAGCCAAAAGAGCATCATTGGACAGCAGCAAAACATGTGTTACGTTACCTTAAGGGGACACTAAACAATCTCTGTTTGAGCCAAAAGAGCATCATTGGACAGCAGCAAAACATGTGTTACGTTACCTTAAGGGGACACTAAACAAAGAGCTGTGCTATAAAAGGACAGAAGGAAACCTAAATCTTATAGCATACAGCGATGCAGATTGGGCCACAGATTTGAGTGACAGGAGAAGTACAACGGGTTATTGTTTTGTACTATCCAAAAATGGGCCAGTCATTTGCTGGAAAACCAGGAAGCAAGCTACAGTAGCTTTGTCAACGTGCGAGGCAGAGTACATGGCGATGGCCGCCACAGTACAAGAAAGCTTAAACCTCTCACAGCTACTTAATGGCATGGACATGAAAAGGCCCTATTCACCAGTTACCGTTCTTGCAGACAATCAAGGTGCAATTGCATTGTCCAAAAATCCTATAAACCGTCAAAGATGTAAACACATTGATGTCAAATATCATTTTATTAGGTCTGCTATAACTGAGAAGGAAGTACAAGTTAAATATTGTGCAACAGAAGACATGGTAGCAGACATCATGACTAAGTCTGTAAGTAAAGTGAAAATAGATAAGTTTACGCATGTTTTGTTTGGCACATAAATGTTAATCTGTGAATGTTATGTAAATATGTATATCATGTAAATGTGTAATGTACAGTGTTAAGAGCAAGTGGGGGTGTTGCCCTATCATATATGTATGTGCTCTTAATCTGAAAGGTATAAATACGGAAGTGTGTGTTCAATAAATGATGGCGCAAAGGAAGGCGTGTGCCTCTGATGTAAAACTCTAACAACGTGTATGTGGTTTATTCCTCCATGAGATGTGCGAGTTACCACGGTATTTCTGCCCTAGAGAATGGAACATGCAACACAGCCCTTTTCAACCATAGCCAGTGACTGGTCCTCTCAGCAGTGTTAGCTAGATCTCTTATGGCCTACCGTTGCGCCTCTCCTCTGATCCCAATCATTCTAAGCAGTTTTGCTGTTGCACTGGCAACAAAGCCCCTGCACCTCAATTCCACTGGGCGCAACTTGATCTTCCACCCTCTGTCCTCTGCCTCAGCTGCCAAGTTGGCATATCCCAGCTTCTTATGCTTAAATACTTCCTCAATTCCTCCCATGGTATTGTCAGGTCAATGACGTACACAAGTTTTCAGGAGTTAGACCAAAGGACAAGGTCTGGTCGCAGAGTAGTTGTTACGATTGTTACGGCCCTAGCAGGGCCTCCTCCTGAAGGTGCCTGTGTGGGCGTGTCCTGCCGCCTCTTCTGCCTGAGGTGCCACCTTTTCCCTTTTACACAGCTGACTCTCGTCAGTAATTAAAAGTATTTAAGCCAGGGAAAGGTGAGCTCTCGGCCAGAGTGCCATTAGTGTGGTTACAGCTAGTGAGCTGAGTGTTTGTGGTGTTTGCAGCTAGTGAGCTGCGTTTTTGTGTATTTGCAGTTAGTGAGCTGCTCTCTTTTTGACTTACTTTTTACTTTATTGACCAACGCCTGAGTTTTGTTTGTTTTCTTAAATGGTGATAGCAGCTTGTCCGTCTCTTTTAGTTGAGCAACTTTAATAAAGCTCTTTGATTTAACCCTTATGCCTTCTTGTCTCCTTTTTCTGACCTGGACACTTTTTGTTACTTCCCCCTCACCACCTAGACCCCTCAGGGGAACGTAACAACGATCTCTGTAGGAAAAATTAGCCTCTGATCCAAGTCCACTTGCATCTGCCGATCCCTGCCGGCCTTCAGCGGGCCTAGGACTGGTTTTGAGGGACTTGTCCTCGGCTTATCTCCTTCCTGGACAAATGTTGATGAAAACTGACAATCCTCTTGGTTCGTGAATGGTTGAGCATTAATGGATTTTCTTTTGCACTCAACTTTCTCGGCTAGACACCTGAGGACCTGGTTGTGTCTCCATATGTATCTGCCCTGAGTAAGGCTAGTCCTAAAACCAACCAAGATGTGTTTAAGTGTGGCTGGGACTGTACACAGGGGGCAGGATGGGTCCTTTAAATACCAGAGCTGCAGTTTTATTGAGGAAGGTAGCACAACGTATGTCGTATGTTCAGATGATGAAACTTAGTCTATTAGACTCCATGCCCCAGATTTCACTCCATGAGATTTTTCTCTTTTCCACACTCTCCCAATTCATCCAGCAGCCCTGTTTGGCCAGTGTCACGGCTCTGGAATGTCTGGCTGTTTCCTCCTGTCGTCGCACCTCCTCCACAACTATTTTCCTATTTGCGGTTACAGATGCCTTTTTGCCACTAAGGTGTTACTGCGCCAAGACAAAATCCTCCTCTACCCTGTTGGACATCACGTTGCTGAAGAGCGGATTTCGCCTGTAGCACAGATGTGGCTGCTGTCCACTTCCTCCCCGTTGCTAGGGTGGGAGCAGTGTCTCTCATTATGGGGTCCAGGGAGTCCGTGAGTGACATCTCAAGCCTCACTTTTGTACATTTAAACTCCTTGACCAGGCTAGGGATAGGCAATGACAGTATCCAGTCGCTGTAGAGACCAACGCTGCTGAGGCACTTGGGAAGTCCCAGCCACTTCTTAACGTAGGAGCTCACTAGCCTCTCTAGTCGATTGGCATGATTGAATGAGACAACGGCCACAGTAGTCTGGATAATAACCCAAACTGGAAGCACCAGAACTTCAGTTTCGCTGGGAGCGCAGTGTTGTTAATCCACTGGAGGTCATCAGCCAATTTCTGCCTTAGTTGTTCTAATTGCCGTGTATTGTTGAGGTCTGCATTATGCCACCGTCACAGTATAACAGTAGATGTCTTTCTGAAAGCGCTGTAACTAAGTTTAAGAATATAATCCACCCACTGTTATCATCTTCAATGACCTGTACCAACATAGAGCAGAGCAGATATCTGAACGCTACTCCAACAGATGTTGATTATCTTGTTAATAATTTTACCTCCTCACTATGCAGGGCTCTAGACTAACTTTTTGACACGGGCGCACCGGTACGCCTAACTTAAAAAATTTAGGCGTACCGGCACAAAAGTTAGGCGCACTCAAATTTTTCAACCGCTTCGCTTAACACCGCAGTTTTACATGTGCACCTTCTTTGGGGGGAGGTCCATAGAGGCAATATTCATTTCTAAATTATTAACTAACAATATTGTGCTTAAAGTGCTTTGTCAATATTGTAGAAAATGTTAAACTTAATCATCATCTTGGCCTCCTCTGATGACCTGTTTGCTGTTGCATGCTGCTGAAAGGCAGTGGGGAGAGGGGACACTTGTGCAGTGCATTTATTGCAGCATATAATGTGTTTTCTGGATACACTGCTGCTTTTTCAGCATTCAAAGATTGATGGCACTGTGTCAGAGCTGGCTATGAATTTCAGACGGATCAGGCCTTAACTTAACAAAAAAGTTATCAATAGTTCTTTTCATCTTTTCTTATTACCCACAGCTACATCCACTTCTGTCGGGCCTAGGCTGCTCACTAGGGCTGGGTATCATCACTGAATCCATTCGATTCCGGTTCTCAAAGTCCTGATTCGATTCAGTTTAGCCTCAGACAGTCAGAAATATTATAATTCTGATCATTTATCAGTACTGACACTTGTGAGACTTCATCAGAATTGTGAACATCACAGCAGATGCCTTTGTGTAAAAGTAACTGAGAATAAAACACAGAAAAACATGAAGGAGATTTTCCTGGTCTGGCGTTTTATAGCAGATAACCTTAAAAATATTCTGCAATATTATATAAATTTCTTCAGTATTGAACAGCAGAAATTAGGCTTTCTTGTCGGACGTCATTTACATGAAAAAAGAAAAAGACAGCGCTGTAAACAACGGTAGACTGGTGGGTAATAAGCGAATGAATAATCCAGAAAACAGAGATTTGAAACGGGAAACTGTTCTTGAAGTACACACAGGGAGCTGTGTAGGAAGTGTAATTTTTATCGTGGGGAAGCAAAACAGCAAAAGTCAGAGGGAATTCATGACGACATTGATCAAATGCGAAGCGCAGTTTGCTGCTTCTTTTTGGCTCGGCGAATTTTGGTTGGAGAGACAAAACTTGCAGCTCAGAATCAGCGCAAAAAGACATGAACACAGCGCGGACCCGACGCATCAGAATCGCTAAGCTCCGACAGCGTGTCCGTCTGCGGGCCGTCCGGCGAGAAAGCCGAGAAAGACAAAGCTGATTCTGATGCGTCGGGTCGCTCTGTGTTTACGTCTTTGTGTGGAATCCGTTAATGAATTGATATCGCCTTATTAAAGCTACTCACCTCCCTCTTCTACCTGCACTTTCCACTGGACCACGGCCAATCAGAGAGGTCCCGCCCTTGACTATCTCTGATTGGTTTAGTCCACGATAGGGGCATAATGTGTGTCTGTTGTTGACCACATGGAGAGTTGCAGAGATTTTTTTTTTTTTTTTGTTACCCAAACAGGTGCGACCAAATGTTGGTAACAGTTGGTCGCACTGGTGCGACCAAATGTTTTTTTTTAGTCGCACCACGGAAAAATTTGGTCGCACTCTAGAGCCCTGCTATGTACGACTCTGGATACTGTAGCTCCTGTGAAAACTAAGGCCTCAAATCAGAAGTACCTGACTCCAGGGTATAATTGTCAAACATCTAGCCTAAAGCAGATAACTCATAAGCTGAAGAGGAAATGGCGTGTCACAAATTTAGAAGATGATCATTTAGCCTGGAGAAATAGTTTTGCTTAATAAGAAAGCCTTCCGCAAAGCCAGAATATCTTCCTATTCATCACTGGTTGAAAAAAAATAAGAACAACACTAGGTTTCTCTTCAGCACTGTAGCCAGGCTGACAAAAAGTCAGAGCTTTATTGAGCCAACCATCCCTTTAACATTAACTAGTAATGACTTCATGAACTTCTTCACAAATAAATTTTTATCATTAGAGGAAAAATTACCAAAAATCATCCCACAGATATAATATTATCTACAGCTACTTTTAGTACCATTGATATTCATTTAGACTCTTTTTCTCCAATTGATCTTTCTGAGTTAACTTCAATAATTACTTCCTCCAAACCATCAACATATCTTTTAGACCCCATTCCTACAAAACTGCTCAAAGAAGTCCTGCCATTAATTAATGCTTCCAACTTAAATATGATCAACCTATCTCTAATAATCGGCTATGTACCACAGGCCTTCAAGCTGGCAGTAGTTAAACCTTTACTCAAAAAGTAATCCCTAGACGCAAATATCTAAGCTAATTATAGGCCAATCTCCAACCTTCCTTTTATATCAAAAATCCTTGAAAGAGTAGTTGTCAAACAGCTAACAGATTATCTGCAGAGGAATGGCTTATTTGAAGAGTTTCAGTCAGGTTTCAGAGCTCATCACAGCACAGAAACAGCTTTAGTGAAGGTTACAAATGATCTTCTTATGGCCTCTGACAGTGGACTCATCTCTGTGCTTGTCCTGCTAGACCTTAGTGCAGCGTTCGATACTGTTGACCATAATATCCTATTAGAGCGATTAGAACATGCTGTAGGTATTACAGGTACTGCCCTGCAGTGGTTTGTATCATATCTATCTAATAGACTCCAATTTGTACATGTAAATGGAGAGTGCTCTTCACACACTAAGGTCAATTATGGTGATCCACAGGGTTCAGTGCTAGGGCCAACTCTGTTTACATTATACATGCTTCCCGTAGGCAGCATCATTAGAAGACATATCATACATTTTCACTGCTGTGCAGAGATGCCCAGCTCTATCTATCCATTAAACCTGATTACACACACCAATTAGTTAAACTTCAGGAAAGTCTTAAAGACATAAAGACCTGGATGGCCGCTAACTTTCTGCTTCTTAATTCAAATAAACTGAGGTTATTGTACTCAGCCCTGAAAATGTTAGAAATATGGTATCTAACCAGATTCTTACTCTGGATGGCATTACCTTGGCCTCCAATAATGCTGTGAGGAACCTTGCAGTCATTTTTGACCGGGATATGTCCTTCAACGCACATATTAAACAAATATGCAAGACTGCTTTCTTCGATTTGTGCAACATCTCTAAAATTAGAAATATCCTGTCTCAGAGTGATGCTGAAAAATTAGTTCACGCAGATAACTCGTAAGCTGGAGAGGAAATGATGTGTCACAAATTTAGAGGATCATCATTTAGCATGGAGAAATAGTTTGCTGGTTTATAAGAAAGCCCTCCGCAAAGCCAGAGCATCGTTCTATTCATCACTGATTGAAGAAAATAAGAACAACCCCAGGTTTCTCTTCAGCACTGTAGCCAGGCTGACAAAAAGTCAGAGCTCTTTTGAGCCAACAGTCCCTTTAACTCTAACTAGTAATGACTTCATGAACTTCTTCACAAATAAAATTCTTATCATTAGAGGAAAAATTGCCAATAATCATCCCACAGATTATATCCTTGGAGCCATTTTTGACCAGGACATGTCCTTCAACGCACATATTAAACAAATATGTAAGACTGCTTTCTTCTATTTGTTCAACATCTCTAAAATTAGAAATATCCTCCCTCACAGTGACACTGAAAAACTACTTCATGCATTTATTACTTCCAGGCTGGACTACTGTAATTCATTATTATCAGGATGTCCTAAAAAGCCTTCAGCTAATCCAAAATGCTGCAGCAAAGGTACTGACAGGGACTAGAAAGAGACAGCATATTTCTCCTGTTTTGTCTTCCCTTCATTGGCTTCCTGTTAAATCAAAATGTGGGACGTAATTTCTTTTTTAAAATCGTTGTCATTTCGAAATGAGATCGCGCATAAGTATGAATTGAGATCGCGATTTTCTAACGAATAATCGTGCAGCCCTACTTATCACCCTATTCGAGCACTTTGCTCTTGCACTGCAGGCTTACTTGCTGTTCCTAGAATATTTAAAAGTAGAAGGAAGGGTGTCTGCAGCCCAGTGTCTGAGGAGCGGATGGGATGCCCATGCCTACGGGTGTGGCTGCCGTCTTCACACCTGCATCCCATTCCAGGCAATCATCAGGAGGATTATTTAAGCCCACATGGTAGGCTGCTCCACACCAGTCTGGCAGTCACCATTCAGTGGTAACTTGGCCCCCACGCGAAGGTGGATGTGGAATTTCTGGTTTCTTTGAACTATGTTACTCCTTCTACTGTATGCTCAGGTTATTGTTCGGCATGTTCGAGCTTATACCGTCTCCCTGGAATCCTCTTCCGGCGGACACTCACCCCTCCTTCCGGTTCCAACGGCCTGGCCCCAGTCGTAACATAAGTAGCTCTACCCCATTGTATGCTCCCCAGTAACTCCCTCCCTTTTTCTCTTAGTAGTAATACGATGGCACTAGACCAATATGGCAGCCAACCAAACCGGTTTGACCGGTTTTCGTGCGTGTGCGCATCCGCGTTCAGCTGCTGGGGTTATGCGAGTTCATGCGAGTTCATGTGTGGAAACTCACAGGGCGTCAGAGAGGTTATATGAGTTCATGTGTTTTTAACTGGGGTTTTAATTTAAAAAACCATAGGGTTTTTAAGTAAACTATTTTTTTTATCACTTTGGTATGTCTCAACATTCAGTTATACAGACATATGTGTCCTTAAGAGCAATTCTTTGTTTTGCGGGCGGAGTGGAAGGCGTTTTGCTTTGCTGTGCGCATTAACCAAGCGGGGATGTTTTTTATTTACATCTAGTCAAAGGTGTTACTAATTGTGTTTTAATCACACTAATTTTATGATTCTGACAATGTCTCAACAGAAAAAAATGGATCAAACGGGAATTTCTTCTGTACGGGTAATTTCAGCCCTCATGACTGTTCACAAGCGTTTCATTTAATCAAACCAATAGTTTTTAATCTAACTAGTTTTACACATGTACTGGGGTTTCTTTCAAAGGTTGATGCGATCATTGTATTTAAAAATCGGGATTTCGGAATATTGATCCAAGAGGGAGAGAGAGCCAGCTAGTTTTAACACAGTAAATGGTCACAAATAGCATTCAGTCCTTTAGAAAATAAACGCTATTGGGACTACTTCTAAAACACGCTGCACAATATGTCACCTTTTCCCCCAAAGCAGCCAGTATCGCTCTTTTCAAACTAATCGTCTTTTAATCACACTCATTTTGTGATTCTGATGTCACAGCATGCAGCGATGCAAGCATTTTATTTTAAAAACGGATCAAACAGGCATTTCTTCCGTGAGGGGTTTCATGGTTTCAGAGTAGTTTTTAACACAACAGATGGTCGCAAATAACATTCAGCCCTTTAGAAAATAAACGCAGCAGTGATACTTCTAAAACCAGTCGCACAGACCCGCTCCGTCTTTTCAACAGCCGGTTAATTGTTTAAAATTGTTCAGGATTGCAAAAGCCCACTGCGGGTATCATTTAATTGTTGGGATTCCTTAGGAAAAGGTAAAAGCAGGTGTACCGGTCGGGTGGGGACCCCGCCTATTGTCTGAAGTATCGGTTCATTTGTAATTCCTTGAGAAGATAAAAGCTCTGAAGGGGCTCATTTAAATTGGTTGGAGACATACCTTTCTTTTTGGAAACACCCATCCTATATAAAACACGCTCAGAGTCCGAAACCCTTAACCATTTACCCGTCAAGATCTGCTGCGGAGCACACCATTTTCTTTGAGATCATCAAAACTAACATCGTTCTTCATAACATGGACATCGTAAACGGTAAGTGAAGCAAAACCTGTTATTGTATTTTTGAAGGTGTTATGTTTACATATTATAGGATATTTAAACATTTTTTTCCTAAAACAAGCTTGATTTTTAGGAGTTCAGGAGAACGGCACAGGACCCTTTTCTTTAGAAACGGGCGCTTTTACAGCTGGAACTAGTTATCTAACAGGCACAAGGTGTGTACAGAATTACACGATTTTTTAAACGTATGTATGTTTTAAAGTTGCGATTGTTTCAAATTATGTAATAACAGCGTTTTTCTTTGATTTGTTCCAGGGTGAACAAACTGAGCAGGAAAACATTCAGACACCGGGAACACAGAACCCATTCTTACAACAGGTGTGTATACAACAGGGTGTATAGTTGTGTATTTTTCTTTCTTTTTTTTTTTAAAAAAAAGGGGGCGTATAAACAATTACAAATGTTCTAAAACCGACCGTTTTACACATACAGAGCCACGCCAGAGAACCGTGCGTGTGCAGAAGCAGGGCCGTCCGGAATAATGCACACTACAAGGTAAGCATAGGCATATATAAATTAGATAAAAAGAGAGAGAGGGAGACACGTTTATTCTGTTTAAAATGGGTAAATGTATAAATGTTTTAACACATGTCTATCTTCACAGACTGAAAAACAGTACCCCTCCACATAATGATCAGGACACCGAACGAACCCTGGCGTTTTTGGAATGTTTAAGCAGTATCAACATCCCAGAACAACAACAAAAACCTGGAGCTTTGTGCAACAGTGGAGAGTCAGAACTGATCTTCATCAGTGGCCCTGCAACACCCCCGAGTGAGTGGCTGCCTCCTGATTTCTCTGATGTTTTTGAGTACAGTATATCAGATTTCGATCTAGTTCATATACCCACCACCCCAGAATGTGCCAGAAATTGCGATGATTCACACATAGATTTTGAAGAAGACGGCATAACAGACTCTCAAATATCACCGTCGTATGATGCTTACATGAAGGTTCCAGATACCCCGCCTGCTGAACAGAGTCATATAGCTTCAACAGTTGATAAATTATGTTTGATTGAAGCTAGCCTCAAACAATACCACCAAGAGGAACAGATACAAAGGTAACAGTTTACCAAATTCATAAACAAAGTGTGTAGTACATTAGACACCATCTGCAGCAAAATTTCAAGTCCCTGACTTTTAAAATCCAGATCATGGACCCTCCAAATAAATTATTTAAACATAATAATGGAACCTCCACTCCTGTTAGATGCTTTGACTTAGAGACATTTATGCAGTGGGCTGAAGAAACAAATAACAGATTAGACGGTATTATAGCTAGACTTAATAGTGTGCCTGCATCAGCCTCATCTGATACACATCCTTGTCAGACTCTTCCTACGCCTGCTATTGCTGCTGGGGCTATTGTTGTTAATAATGCAGATTGTACACCTGCTGTTGCTTGGGCCGCTGTTGTTACTGATGCTAACCGTATTGCTGTTGCTGCTGCTGCTATTGAGCCTGTTACCACATCTACTAATACTTCTGTTACACATGCGTGTCCGGGCGCCGCTGCTGATGGTGCAACACCACACACACCCTCAATCATTGCAAATTTCTCACAAGCAGATACTGCAGTAATCGAGCCCGCTGTGCAGTCAGGGTCTGGCAGACGCTCTCAGCCAGACATTAGAGAGATACATAATTTTAATTCTCATGAATTGCGTGAGCGCATTGATTTTAAGGGTATAAGTCTCGATCACCCAGAACAAGTGCCTGCGCGAGTGCTTAGGCAATGTGATAGACAGAGCTGTGGCTGGATCTCAACAGGGCAGTGTTCTAAACGTGGTCCTGTGTGGCCCCTCACTGGCTTCAGATGTTCAGGCCGTTTTAAATGCTGATGATCGGTATGATCCGGAGCTGTTTCTCGATCAAATTGCACAAGTTATACAAAGTAATAATGAATCTATCGGTGATGATGAATTAGAGTTTATTGTCACAGTAGCTCAGAACAGTAGTGGCGGGGCTCGCTTAAGACTGGCGCACATCCCTTATGATGAGATTCTCTCAAAAAAAGGCGACAATTTGTGCTTCTCCCTATGCATAGCACATTCATTAAACTCAACATCCTCTGAGCATGAAAAACTTGCTACAGCTAAACAGATGCATGCTGAAGTAGGTCTATGTGACACACAGCAAGTATCATTCTCTGATGTCGGCAATTTTGAGAAGCACTTCAACATTAAGATTGTAATCTATTACCACACAGGAGGGCGTAAACGCCTGGAATGTTTTTTCACACATGAAGAGCCAAACACAAACACGTTGATGATGTATCTCCATAATCAACATTACCACCTGATTTTAAACCGGACCGCTTTTTTGGGGGGGTCCTAAGTGTGTAATTTCTGTTACAGTACATATAATACACCATTACAGCACAGCTGTAAACATAAATGTAACACATGTTACATACTCTGTCAACACCACAGGGGTCCCACAGTGAAATGCAGCGACTGTAACCGCATCTGCAAATCACAACACTGTTACCAGCAACACAAATTACCAGAATTAAAACACAACATGATCCCCTGTGATAATATGAAACATTGCATGCACTGTGGCACCACATATAGAGAATCCAAGAAATTGCCACACAAATGTGCGCAGCCTAGATGCGAGCACTGCCGCGAACCTAAATTAGCAGGAGACTCCTACCATCAGTGTTTCATACAGCCTGTTGAAAAACAGAAGCCTAGCGATAAATACATTTTATATGATTTTGAGACGAGGTACCACAACGGTAAACACGAGGCTAACTTTGTGTGTGCGTCTGATCTGAAGGGCAATAAGTTCACATTTAACACATTAAAGTGTGTGGAAGCGTTTGTGCAGCATTACAGATGCCCAAGGTTTCGCGGGTACATTTTCATAGCACATAATGCATCTGGGTTTGATAATTACATACTCCTGGAGTACTTCGTCAGACAGAGCATAACACCTAGTGTCATAATGAACGGCAGCCGTGTGATTTTGATGCATGACCGTGACTATGACCAGCGGTGGATTGATTCGTTCAGCTTTTTGCCCATGGGCCTTTCCAAAATACCCTCTGCTTTAGGTTTTCAAGACCTGCAGAAGGGCCATTTCCCACACAGGTTTAATACGAGTGTAACCCAGGTCCCACGTAGCTATGGTAAAGCTAGAGTATATAGTACAATGAGACTGGACCTGGGTTCATAGTGCTATTAATAATGATATCCGATACCCTCTAAATTAATTAATAAGGACCACCACAACTGTATTTTACACAAATTAAATCCCTCACCGGGTATTTATTTAGACGACATAGAAATAAATAAAATAAACACTTACTTGTATAAAATGAAATGAATTGAATTCAAATAAACAAAGAAAACAGTAAATGTGACTACATAGGTTATAAATAAAAGATTATCAAAACAAAATAACTTTCTTAGGTGCCTACTGTTATTTCGGTTACAACCGCTCGCACCTCTAAAAGGAATGAATTTCAACCTTCGAAAATAACTTTGGTTACAAATACACACTTACTTAATTTAAACCAAATTTGTAGTAGTGGGCCCATACTCACACACACTTTAACCTGTCCACACAACACCTGTAGCACAGTGCTTGTTGCAGGCCTGATTCGAAGTTTGGGTGCGGCGAGGCCTAAAACTGATGGCCGCTTCACTCAAACTGAGCAATAAACAAAATACGTGCACTTTAGTTCCAGTTACTACTCACGAGTCCAATGAGTTTGTTAGTGGGCAATCAGAAGCGGGCAGTTAGGAGTTAGTTCACCAGTAGTGAAGACAGTCAGGGGCAAGAAAACAGCAGGGTCCATCCGGGCAGAAACCTCTCTCTCCCTCGCCTTTCAAAGCGTCCGTCGGCTTCTAAACATATTAAAACACTTGAGCTACAATACCAAATGCTATCACATAACGATTTAGCATTAGCATGCTTTGACTGAAAATCACAGAGCTTAACATACAGCATGGTATCACAGCCATTGACTAGGAAACATGGACGACGCCAAAGCTCCCCAAAAATGAAGCCAAAACGTCTCTATCGCCCCCTGGTGTCTGGCTGCAGTATAGGTCATAAACCCCGCCTCCTCCATGTTATCAGATGGGACTGGGGTCAGACTAAAATAAATTTATTCTCCTTAGATAATTTTTTTCCAAAGATTCTTTCTTTTGTTATCAATAGTTCTCATCACGCTGATTGATGTCCAAGGGGTCTCCTTTCCCATAAGTTTAATTCTAATTCCTACCGCGGTGATGTTAAATTGGGGTGAAACGTCATCATAGCAGCTTTGACTGGCAGCTGCAGTCACGGAGAAACTTGCGTATCTCTGTTCGGGAATAGCAGATGGAGCGTAGGCTCTGAGAGGAGGGCCATTGTTTACGCTACGAAAACACGACCGCCTGTTTTAATCTGACAGCCTGAGGTGTTCTTCAGTAAACTGGACTACCCGACTGAAGGACCCGAGGCCCCGCTGCACTTTAAGTTAAACGTGTTTGTAAGCTAATCCGTAACTACCGTCCTTAGCTCAGTCCTGAGACCTAGCTAGCTAAAATGAGCACTCGGCTATCGGGGTTCGTTTAGCTAATCTGTGCAGGTGAATGAATTTACTAAAGAAATCAAGAGAAACGCCCTGGGCTACTCAGTCACTAATTACTGTTACTGTACTTTAATTACAAGTATTATACTGTAAAAGCAACAGGCTGCACCCTGCTGCAGCTCCTGTGCAGAGCTGAATATTAAATATGTGCAAACAACAGCATGTTTTCAGTGTCTTGCCACATCTGTAAAGACAGTAACATCTTTCTTAAAAGCTTGTACTTCAGTAACTCCTCATTAATCAGGAAGTATGGATTAAAGTACTGTAGTGTACTGTAATACTGAAAAAAAATTAAGAGAAGAACTTCAGATCCTGAGTGTGTGGGACAGAAAAGGATCAGCTTTATTTCAATTTTGAGGGATAAAATTTATATCTGAGTTTGATGGTTCTGTTCTCTTTGTGATTACAGGAGCTGCCCTCAGATTCAGACCTCAGCACCACCCAGTGACAACAGACAGATCATCCAACATGTTAACTGCAAAATGAATGAAAACAGTGCAAAGGTTAAAGTACCACACGTGCTGTAGTGAAAGCTGCAGCTTTATTGATAAAGTTAAAGACAAAAAAACAAAAGGATTAATCACTCATGTAACTGTCACTATACATCAGCATTAACAGGACCTCAGTTTGGTGTTTCACAAAGCTGCTGATCTCAGACCTGCACAGCTTCCGTTTTAAACACTTGATGTACTCAGCTGCATGAAGAGCATATGAGATTTTCTCTAACATAATTAAATAAAACATTATGAAGGTCAAAGGTTGTCACTTGTATGTTGAACTACTAACTTGTCATCTGGAATTCTTTCACAGTTTTTTGCAGATAGTGTGTTATTTACCATAAAGTGATTCAGAGTTATTCATACCAGAGTAACCAGAGAGAATCATATATTTTAAAATATATAACTTTCTACAGGACTGAATATAATATCTTTATGCAAAAGTTTGGAGCCTCTGGGTAGTATCCAAGTATTTATAACATTACACAAACCAAAGGTCCCCATCACAGTGTTCATGAAATGCTGGGTTTATCCATCTCCTGGATCGGGCCTACGGAGGATGCTGAAGATTTCCCTGTGAGGGAGCTGCTGGTGAAGATGATGAGTCCTGCTTCATCAATGCCATGAGCTTCAGTCTTCCTGGTGTTTCTTAAATGAAGCCTCTTACAGCGGGTGTGTGGGCAGGAGCGTTACACAGTCGCTCCACCTCAAGTCACTACTGCGCAGACTCTGGCTCCAAATTTGCAAGATGGTGGCCTCCACAAGCGGGGTATTTTGGCTTCATTTTTGCACAATGGGAGGAGGCGGGGTTGCGTCGTCCATGTTTTCTACAGTCAATGATCACAGCACATAACGTGGTAAGCTACGCTAATTAGCAAGCCGCTAGTTAGCATCACATGTCACGCCATTTTACAACTATAACTGTCACAGTCCTGGGTCGGTTCGACCCAGCATTTTGTGTTTCTTATGTTTTGGTTTAGTTTTGCATTAGTTCTTCTCTGGCGATGCTGTTTTGATTATAATTACGTTCTGTTTCTTTAGCTGTCTGATGATGATGATGATTATCATTGTTTGAGTTCTGTGTTATTTTCGTTCTGCCTTAGTCTGTGTCTCTGTCTGTCTATGATGTCACCCCGTCTGTTTATGAATCTGTTTAGTTCAGCGTCTTGTCTGGTTCCCCGTGTCTGAGTTTCCTGTTTTATTGTGAAGGTCGGTGTCTTATGTGAGTGTGCTCAGTTTACGTTTCCCCTGTCCCGTCAGCTCTGAGTTCTCCCAGCTGTGTTGCCCTCCTGTTTCTCATCCCCTGATTACTGGTGTGTGTATTTAAGCTCTGTGTGTTCTCCTGCCTGTTGCCGGTTCGTCTGTGTTACTCCGCGTCAGTCTGTGTTCCACGGTGTCCTGTTCCTCGTCTGCGTCTCTCTGCTTCTCGCCCCGTTTGTATGTTCCAGGTTTGTCATTTAGCTTTCCCCAGTTTAGGTCCTTTAGCTTTGTCTTTCCTCTTGCCTGTTTTGCCACTTCCCCTCTTTGTAAATAAAACTTCACTAGCATTTCACCCACTGCTTGCATCTTGGGTCCTCCTTCCTCCAACACCACACGGCTCGCCTCGGCAGCCGTGACAATAACAAATAGTTACAGTACAAATGTCAAGGCACACAGTCTCATTTACCTCTTGCAGATCACAAATAAGTCATATCAGGACCACGGGTAGTCGACCTCAATGATACACTTAGATGCAAAATCCACACCATGTTTGCCGTACGACATCTCTCTCTTCGGACTTAGCTTCTGTGTCCGCTCCCACAGAGTCACACAAACTTTCACTACTCGTCCCGCCCCCATAACAGAGAAGAGTGACATTGACTGGCTCGTCAGCACAACAATCAATGGCAATACAACATTAAGATAACTGACATTAGATGGGTAAACAAACTTAGGTTACAATCAAACATATTGCTTCTGCACAGTAAATGAACTCATCATGAAAACCTTTTATTTATTGGAGTCTAACTGTAAATGAAATACATTGGTACCCAAGCATATGATTTTTAAAGCTTTTATCAACTATTTATATTTTAACCATTTTTTATAACTGTAAACTTTTCTTGTCTTTATACTGCAAACCCGAATAATTGCACACAGGGCTACACGAGGGATAATGAGCATTATGTGGGCCCATACCCAGACCCCTCCTTCTACGGCTATGAGCACATGTCTCAAAGCGATAAGGTGTGATTCATGGCATGGTACCAGGTTGCCTCACAGAATCCCTTTGATTTTCAGGCTGAACTCAGGCGCTACTGTGGTAACGATGTTGATGTCCTGCGTAAAGCATGCAGCATATATCGTGACACGCTACTGGGTTGTACACAGGTTGATCCATTCACATATACCACCTTGGCTGCATTTAGTATGGGTGTGTATAAAACGCTGTTTCTGCCTAGAGACACGCTCGCTCTCACGTATGATGGGACATACGTTGAGCAGAATAAGACGTTTTCCAGCGTCTCTATCGAATGGCTTCAATACGTGTCCCACACCACCAACACAGTGGTAAAACATGCTCTCAGAGGAGGTGAAAAGAGGGTTGGGCCGTATTTTGTGGACGGTTTTGACCCCACAAGTAATACGGCTTACGAATATGCAGGATGTTTTCACCACGGTTGTGGTAAATGCTACCCCGAGAGTGAAGTAAATCCTGTCAGCAAAGCATCCTATGGACTGCTGCATCGCATGTTTTGTGACAAAGTGGATGCACTGAGATCACAACACAGTTTGAGCGTAATAGTGATGTGGGAATGTGAATGGGCTGCCTTGAAGCAGACAGACCCCGCAGTTGTGGCTTTCATGCACACATACAGAAAGCCAGAACGCCTGAATCACCGAGACGCCCTTTTTGGCGGTCGCACAAATGCTCTAAAACTGTACCACAAGACCGCTTGTGATGAAAGAATATTTTACTACGACTTCACCAGTCTCTATCCCACAGTGCAGTCTAAAAAAGACTATCCTGTAGGACACCCTCAAGTCATTTACACCAACTTTGACAAGCTAGAAAATTATTTCGGCTTTGTTATATGCACAGTGCTCCCACCTAAGGGTCTTTTTCACCCAGTCCTACCCTACAGGTGCCACGGCAAACTGATGTTTCCACTCTGCAGCATGTTTGCTGAAGACCAAAACCAGCACACTGCATGCGGGCACAGTGACAGCGAACGGGTGTTGAAAGGCACTTGGGTCTCATTTGAGCTTGAAAAAGCTGTTGAGAAGGGATAAAGGGTTCTTTCTATTGATGAGGTGTGGCATTTCCCCAACAAGACCAACACATTGTTTAAAGACTATGTGAAAGCCTTCCTAAAACTAAAACAGGAGGCCTCGGGGTATCCAGAACATGTGAAAACCCCTGACGAACAGCAAAAAGTACATAGACGAGTATTATGAGAAGGAGGGTATAATGCTAGACCCATCCAAGATTTGTGTAAATAAAGCTGTTCGTCACTGTAACAAGCTGCTGCTAAACTCGTTATGGGGTCGTTTCAGCATGAGGTCAAACATGGCGTCATCTGAGCTCATTACAGACCCTTCCAGATTTAGCCAGCTAATGTTTAGCGACCAGTACGATGTGCGTCAGTTTTCTTTAATCTCTGACTACGTCGCAATGGTGGAGTGGCGCCACGCTGATGGTAGAACATCCCGTGTGAAGGACGTTAATGTGTTTGTCGGGGCCATGACCACCTCACACGCCACACTCATGCTGTATGATTTGCTAGACAACTTGCAGCAGCGCGTGCTGTATTGTGTCACGGACAGTGTCATTTTCACAGCTCGCCCTGGCGACTGGATGCCTCCTCTAGGGCCATTTCTGGGGGATCTAACAAGTGAATTAGATTCTGGAGAGGGTGGTATGGAGGATTACATAGCGGAATTTGTTTCAGGTGGGCCAAAATGCTACGCGTATCACACATCGCTGGGCAAGACCCAGGTCAAGTGTAAAGGCGTGACACTGAATGAATTAAACTCGAAAGTTGTTAGCCACGACGCCTTGAAAGGTTTAGTCCACAAGTTTGTGGCCAATCAGAAATCAGACGCACACCTAGTTGCTGTGTCTGATAGTATCAGACGTGATAAAAAGAAGCTTTATTTTAAGTATAAAACCGTTGTGAGAAAAGTTAAAGTTGCTTACAATAAGCGCCGTGTGCTCACAGACTTTTCAACCCTACCTTATGGATTTTAAATTAGAACATGGGTTTGACGCCCGGTTACAGCACCCGTTCAGCATGGTGGTCAGCGGACCCAGTAACTGTGGCAAGACTTTTTTTGTTAAAAGCGTCATTGAAAACTCTTACAGGATTATATCATGCAGCATTGATAATATTGTATATATATACTCATGCTGGCAGCCACTATATGACCAGCTTCTTAAGATAAGAGACATAAACTTTGTTAACGGTATACCCGAATCTCTTGCTGATGACAACCTTCTGCCTACAGAAAAGAACACTTTGTTAATTATAGATGATGTAATGAATGATGCCGCTAACAGTTTAGAAGTACGAAATGTGTTCACAAAGTATGTGCATCATAGGAATTTGAGTTGTATATATCTAGTTCAGAATTTGTTTATTCAAGGAAAATCCAGTAGAACCATTTCCTTGAACACTAACTACCTCATATTGTTTAAAAATCCGAGAGATAAATATCAGGTTATGCTTTTAGGTAGGCAAATGTTTCCTGGTAATACTAAATATTTTATAGAATCGTTTAATGATGCCACATCCACAACATACGGGTATCTTTTAATAGACTATAAAGCTAAGACCCCGGACCAGTTAAGACTCAAACAAATTTACTATCAGACCATCCGGTTGTTTACATTCCAAAACAAAAACCAGCAAAGAGGTGAAAGGATGTCATCACGCATGCGGAGGAATCTGTCTCTGTTGGAGATGATATACAGGGCTCCTCCTACTCTATGCAGAGTTATTATTAGTAATTCAAACTTAGATTTTATCAATGCGTTGTGTGAGATGGCCTTTAACGTATTGCATGGTAACATTCCACTGACCAATCAGCAGTGCAAACAGCTAAAAAAGAAAAAAATCTCTAATCAGACTGATTGCAGACAAAAAGATCAAAACTTTGAAAAAGAGAAAGACAATCAACCAATCTGGAGGGTTTTTATTGCCGTTATTAGGGGCTGCAATCCCTTTCATAACCAGTCTGATAGCAAACAGGTGAAAATGGAACATGTGCATTTGGTACCCCAACACCAGTTGGACTTAATAAAGCAACAGCAGCAGCTGCAGCATCAGACAACAGGCTCAGAATGAGTTGGACAAGGAGATGTTACAAGTGTTACAAGATTCTGACATAGATGTGTATGCGAAGGCTAAAAAATACAGCGATATTCTCCAAAGATACCTTACCATTGTGAGACAAGGTGCCCGTGAAAAGAATGTATTGTCTTTATCTCCAAAAGTTGAATCTGTTCATCTGGACGTAGCGTTTTGTGGGAGAAACGTTTCGTCACTCATCCAAGTGACTTCTTCAGTCTCAGCTGACTGCAGGTTTCCCCAAACCTTATAAACAGTACATTTGCATAATGACTGAAACCAGCCCACTGAAGGAACATTGTCTTATTGTCTTTATCATTACCTGAACAATTTAACAGGGATGTGCAGCCCCAGTCGGCGGACACATCGCCTGTTCATGGTGATGCAGGGGTGAGGGATCTTGTTGCAGAGAATGTTTTAACACACATACCTAAAAGGAGTAGGAGGAATGCAGAACTTATTCTATCAGCGGTGAGCCGTTCGCCAAACAGGATTTCTTACAATGACAAAGGCGAAATTGTTGTTGATAAACACACCATTCCTGGTTCACACATTTATGATCTAATTAAAGCCATCACAACCACACACACACCTTCTGAGGGTTTGAGACCTATCTGCTGGACAGAGTTTTTAAAAGCTGTCTCAGATTTAAACCTACCGTTATCAGCCATATCTAACACAGGCATACGTAAGACCGTCGCCATGTATAAAACCGATCACACACTGGCTGAAGACCCTGTTTTTTTAAAACACACACCAAAAAAGAACACCGCTACGACATAGTACACTAAAAAAAATAAAGAAAAAAAAAAACAAATTAAAGGCCGGTCCTGTAGAGTGGTTGGATTTTTGAATTCAGGCTTTTTCTTGTTGCAGTTGAAATTGTTTTTCTGCTAAAAATATTTGCTGTTTGGTGTTTTTCTACTGTAATGTGTTTTTTTTCACTTATTGTTGCTATATTGTTTTGTTTTGTTTTATTTTATTACTGTTAAATATATTATATCTTTATTACTGTTAAATATATGTTTTTTCTTTTTTATTACTGTTAAATATTTTATGTCTTTTATTACTGGTTAATGTTTGATTTCTTATATATATATATATATATATACATACATATACATACATACATACATACATACATATATATATATATATATATATATATATATATATATATATATATATATATATATATATACACACACACACACACGAGATTTGATAATAAATACCATTGACTCAATTAAATCATGCTCTCATGTTGTTTTTATTATTCTCATTAGTACATGTCAGTATCCGCATTGCACACACACATAATCACTGTGTCCAGCAACAGGTTCTATGTTGTTGACAAATCGACACGGCATAGCATCATTACAAATTAAATCAGACCCATACATGTTAAGCAGACGGGCATAAGATACATCATTTTGCATATGATATAAAAAAAATACACAATGTTGACCGCATGTGATGGAGAAGTCATTCTGCACTTGTTTTCCTGAATATAAAAGAGTGGAACAGTTTTATAGTACCACGTCTGTCTCTTGAAATATAAACAGCAAGCCAATGTTCCCCGGGCATCGTAGAAGGGTGGGTGTTTACAATACCCATAGCAGGGAGTCTTTGAAGCCGTTCATTGGTTAGCTGATCATAGGCTAACACGCCTAGGAAATGTGTGTTTTTATTGATAATGCTGCCGATTACGGCTGATAGTTCTATAGTGTTCATGACCATTTTTGTCTCAGTAGTAGTCCAAGAGCACTTGTCTCATGTTAGATATTTCAATGACTGAATCAAATACAGAATAGCACAAGAGGTTCACTGTACGGGGTAGTGGACTTCTGAAACGGGTTTCCAATCTCACGTTCCCAGTTTTAATTAATGACACATTCCCTGAATGTCCTTCGTCAGCTTCCAGATTGAAACAGAATAAAGTGTAGCCCTTACCAAAGTCGTCACGTGTTATGGCCGAGGGTCTGTCCCTTAAATGTCTTCCTGTGGTTTGTATCAGCTGGTAAAATTCTCTGGTATAGTGTTTTCTCTGGAAATTTGGCTGGAATGGTTTAGCAGGATAAGCCTGACTATCAGCATATAAAGACATAAATTCTATATAGCAGTTTTCAAAATGAAATGGATTACGCTGGTGTATGCTTCATTGTCTATGAATGCAATGATGACAAATTTAGGTATCCTACCCATAAATAAATTGTCATTTGTTGATATTCTAGCCCCTGCAGGTATAGAGAAGGTCTTTAAAGACACTCTGTCTACCGTGTATTTTGCGTTTGCATGGTTCACTGCCTTGCTGTGTGCAAGTCTGACGCTCGGTGATACACTAACTTTCTTGACAAAGAGACTGGCTGAGACAATTTTAACTCTGAATGCACTGGCATCAGCTGTCATGAGAGCAAATTCGTCTTTAGAGTGCACAAATTTCAGCGACAGGTCGATTCCATTAAGTAACAGTTTTTCTTGAAAAAACAGGTCTGCATGTACTGGTGCTATCAATTCAACAATACTGCTATTTGCTGTGTAGCCACCTCTGGTCACCAGCTCCTGGTTTTCTCTTTCTATAGATGTGTCATTCATGTGTGATGATGTATCCTTACAGAATAACCCTGTGCTGAACTGTGTGTCTAAAGTGTCCTTATTATAATTGATAAGACATTCTATCACACCTCTGTATGAATATGTGTTGGATGATTAACTAATGAGCCTGTCTCCCAAATTAACATCGACTTGACTAAATAAGGTGCATCCAGGATAATTAATAAATCCTACATTAGCGTCCCTAGCCAGGTTTGAGCCATTAGCGTTTGTGATTCTCACACGTGTGTAGATATACGAGTCATTTAGATCCAGGTAATCTTCACCGGACGATGAGATGTATAAATGTACTTTTCTCAATGCTAGTCTGTGTGTAGGGAACAGTAAACAGGTCCAGCTCTGTTTTTACACACTCTGCAGAATGACTGTGTAACAGTGCAATTTAGAATATGTCAAATGCTGCAGTTTTTGAACGACTGGTTCTGGGTCTTTTCACTCTGCATGGCGGTGTCCGTTTGGTGGATCTCCTGCTAGGTTTTGTGGTTTTACGCTTTTTAGACAGCGGTTGCCCTGTGGGTGGGGTCTTAGATGGCTTGGGTGTATACACATACGTACAAGCCATTACCGTCCTGTTTAGTGGTTGAGGGTCTTGTTATGTTGGTTATGACATCAGACACTATGCCAGAGGCGGCTGTTTTTAGGTGTGGTTTGAGTATGCTAACTCCTTTTTTAAACAGTGGTACAGCAAATCTAAACAAGCTGCGGAACAACCCACCCAGCCCTGACCCATATTGCGTACTGGTTCCAACCATCCATACTGGTTCCAACATATCCTCCGAGCTCTCCACCAGCCTGTGATAAGTAGTATTTTACATATTTTGAGTCATCAGTGTTGTAGACGGCCATCTTTTTTTCAAAAATGCTGGGTTATTGGTCGGAAGTGTAACTTGACAAACACCTTGCCGTATAAAAAGGGTATGTGTTGATTTCGATCGTCTTTCAAATCAATTTCTATGTCGTCAATTAATGTCTTTGACACAGGCGTGTAGTGTGGGCTGTCAAATTGTAGAATAGGCAATCGGCAGTCATCGTCTGTAATATTTATAGCTCTTAATAGCCTCGCGTGGGCGTCACCCACAAGCTGGTAATCAACGATATCTGCATAAATAAAGATGTTATATTTTCCCCTGTATATGTCTGCGGGGTGTGGGGCGTATGTGTTTTTATAATGAAGTACAAACGGGTCTCCTGTTTTGAATCCTAGGATTTCCGCCAGTCTCCCTCTAAATGTGAGAATAGTCCCCCTAGGCCCCATAACACAGGCATGGTTACTAACTGCGTTTTATTGCATTTTAATGTCTCCAGTGGCTTGGTGCTGCTGACATTTAAAATTAAATTCTTTTATTATCTGTTCCACAGATGCATAATGACCCACAGACAGTTCGATTATGGTTACGGCTATGGCTCCATCTTTGACTGGGTCATGAATTTGCACTTGCGAATCTGATTGTGGAAAAGACAGCCATATGCGCAGGTACTGTATCTCTATAACAGCGACCTCATACGGTTGATCCAAAACAATAGGTTTTCCTAACTTTGTTCTAAAATTAGATATCTTATTACCTGGGTAAACATGTGCTGAAGCATTCCAGAAGAGGCTTACATAGAAGCCTGCATTGTTGTTCTTTTTATTCATGCTTTCTCAGTCTATGCTCAGTGTTGAATGAATGCGTTTAGAGCTGCGTCATCTGAGTGAATTACGCCTCAATGATGTCTTTTTCTGGAATCCACAAATTAAAGCTGTCAGGCCATCCTAGCCATTTCACTAGCGCCTGCTTTTTCCGACCCACTTTTTTTCTAGCCAATATGTTTTCAATTTTAAATGTTTTGTTTTCATCAACAACCACACGTTGCATCTCAGGCTCATAAAATGTCCCTTTTAATACCTCTCCCCTTTTAATACCTCTTAGTCATCAACAAATGACTAAGTTGATGTTAACACGTCTTTTTATTTCATTTTCACACAGACACAGACAATGGATACTTGAACAGCACACATTAAACCATGTGTCTCCCAGCCCAATAGTTTCCAATCATGCGGAGCATGGCTGGTTTAACACGGCGGGCACAACTACTTGCTTCTAGCAGGTGCGTAATGTTGTCATTAATGGCACATACTATATGTCGCTCTGATCTCAGTTCACACATAATGTGTTCTGCCACTCTGTGGATTTGCGTTCCGGTCCCATCTATGGTGTATGAGTGTACAAACAGCCGGATGGCTGGGATGAATCAGTCAGTCTTTAGCCTTATCATCACATCATCATAGTAGGTGTCAAAGAAATACTCAGACAATTCCTGCAAGCAGCTGTGTTGAACGTGACTGGGGTGGCCTGTTTGACATCCGTAACATCTCTCTTGTAGAAACTCATTCAATGCCAACATCAGCAGGTGGAGAGTTGCGAGTTTGATGTCGGTTACAGTTTCCTCCCACAGGTCTGATATGAGGGGGTCCTGCGAGCATTGTGGTGAGGGTGGTGGAGTCTGAGGGGTCTGGATTAGCAGCGCTGTTGATGGTGACTCTGACAGGTCCCACGACTGCATGTCATGCTCTGTAAAATGAAAACCAAAATCTCTTAATTTGTTACACTCTTAATTTACACTCTTAATTTGTTGCACACCTGTCTAACAGAATCCAAAAATATAATGGAACACCTGTCTAAGAAACTACAAAAATGGTCATGTTCTTTTAACCTAAAAATATAATGGGAACTAAGCTACATACACCGCACACAATCTACACTAAAGGATATTATATGTTCAACAGCTGTTAACATAATTCAACTACCTTGACTACAGATATAAGATAACATATGTTTAGAATAATAATCTCACACCGCTGTCTCTCGTCCTGTCTGCTCGCAGCAGCTGGAATCCCGGCAGTGTCACGCTCGTGTCCGGAATTAGCGGTGTTAGCCACGACTCCGTTAGCATTAAGATGGTACATTGCCGGTGTTGTGCCAAAGTAGGTATCCCCGGCAAAATTTGTTTCCCGTCGCAGCCAGTGACACATTTTGGCTGATAACTATTTTTATTCTCCTGTAACTTTACTATATAACGAGCTAAATCCTCCAAAGTTTCAGGAGTAATGTGTCATAATAAGAAGTGTTTGAGAACTAAAAATCAGCAATGTGGGATACTGTTTGTCCGTGATTTACACAGGGAGAACAAATTGTGGCAGGATCAGCCTGATATTATTTGTATCCTACTATAACTTTGTTGTATAAAGAGCTAACATCGCAAAACTTTCAGGAGTAGTAAGTGTTGGGAAATCAGTTTTATCCCGGTTCTTTTTTATTCCTCGGGCCTCCAGAGATGCACTGGAAACAGTAGTCATTTTTACAAAACTTTATTCATCTTCATCTTTACTCATTCTTTAATCTTTATTTAACCATACATTCTTCTAGAAGGGAAGACGAGGCCGGTGTCCCTCTGCAAAAATTTTTCCACCTCTTTGTTAGTTACAGCCAGCTTTATAGAAGTGATCCCATCATAAAACCCCCCACGGTGTGCTGCAAATTGTATCTGTGTCTATGTGCACGAGCACGTGAGTGCCTGTGTGTGCGCGTTCCCACGTGTCTATGTGAGTGCTCGTGAGTGACTGTGTGCGGATACCTGTGTATGTGTGAGTGCACGTGAGTGAGTGTGCATATAGGTGTGGGAGTATATCAGTTAAAACACTGTGGGTGTGTGTCTCTTCCTAGGGGTCATAAAAACCCATCCCCCTTCCAAACCGCAGTTATCCAGTTACAAATGTTGAGACCCTCACCCAGGTATGCCCTGAGGAATTTCCACTTAATATTAACTCCTTTTTGTTCTAGTTTTACAGTTCAAGTGGGGGAGGGTCTCCTAAAATCTACTCCTAAGTTCATGACACAGTCAGGCCTTTATTTATATCCAGGGCAGTGCCAATTTCTCTACAACAATACTATATCCTATCTAACATATTCCTAAACTCTAAAATAAGCTAAACATTCCTACATTAGTCATTATAACAAGTGTTTGTAAACTACAAATCAACAATGTGGGATACTGTTTGTCTGTGATTCGGACGTCCAGCGTGTGACTCCCGATGCAGGGGAAACACATTCTGTTGGGGATACTTAGTTTGGCATGACACTGCTGCAGGACGCAGCATTAACAGCTGATTCTTACTGTAAACAAAGGATCCCTGCTCTGGGTCCCCAGACACAGGTGAAAAAAGTAGAAAACAACTAAGAAAAACGACCAGGACTAGCACAAAACGGCAGAACATGGTTGCAGTCTAATTACTAATATGTTAGTTATAAAAATTACCAGGAGAAAAAAGATAAGAAAGAAATACACTCAGAATGAGCAGAGCTAATGTAAAGAGCTATGTAACAGGCTGCCACACACGGGGGGCACCAGAAGACTAATTGCACATCTTATTGAACGCAGAACGGCTGATTGTTCTGTAAATAGTTTAAAATGGTTATTTAAAAAACAAAGGTAAAAGGTGAATGGCTGCAAATAACTTGACTAAAATTCACAATTTATATTTGCATTTAAAGTTATGAAATATGATTCCTTAAAGATGATTGTGGTTGTTACAGTAACAAATATAACTTTTTCTACTCTGATTTTATGTTTTTGTCTAATTTTAGATCAATTGTGTTAATACAGTATGTAAAAAATGAAAACATAACCGTAAATTCAGACACGTGAGGTTGTGCTGATAAGGATCATACCAAACAAGTCAAAGTAAATAGTTTTTAACAGTAATCACCCCCCCGCATCTGTGTTTCTTCCTCTCTTGCGCTCTTAGGTGTGTCTCTGTTTCGACTCTCCTTCCTTTTTTTTTTTTTCAATATATTTTTATTGATTTTATAATTGGACAGTATACAACAACCACCTCCAAGAGAACACAATAGAAGGTGGACAGCAAATCAACAAGGTGGTAATACAGCATATATAAATGTTAAAACAGAGTACATTTCACTTAAGTTTATCCATCAGGCTAATGACTGGTTGCCAAATCTTATAAAACACTCTCTCTCGGTTAGACAAGGTAAACCTGATTTTCTCCAGATGGAGTACATTCCCAAACTCTCTCAACCACATTTCGAAGGTAGGAGGTTTATCAGACTTCCAGCAGAGAAGTATCAGCTTTCTAGCCACAAGTGTAGTCATTGACACAACCTGCGTCTCTGTCTTGTCCCTTGCCCATCCCGGTTCAGACACCCCGAACAATGCTGCAAAGGGGGTACATGGGACCTCCCTGCCAATGGCTTTGGTGAGAAAATCAAACAAATGATTCCAAAAAAGCTGCAGTTTTCGGCATTGAAAGAAAAGGTGAGATAAAGTTCCTCGATCACTTGAACACTTAACACAGAGGGCTGAAATGTTCTTATATATTTTTTCCACTTTAGTGGGAGAAAAATGTAACCTATACACAACCTGAAATTGGATCAGATTATGTCTAGCATTTATAGAACTACAATATATATTCTTAATGCACTCCTGCCAAACATCATCAGTAACATCCACCCCCAGTTCTTCCTGCCACTGCTCCCTAAAAGTATCAGATGAAGTACTGTATATATCTAGTAAGGCCCTGTAAAAGCGAGACACAGCACCTCTAGTGTAGGGCTCAACTGACACGAAGCTGACAAGCACTGAGTTTCGAGGAATCAAATCATACTGTGGAATAGATGCTTTGATGAAATGTCTCAACTGTAAAAATCTGAAAAAATGTGAATTAGGAAGATTAAATTTCACCCTCAATTGCTGAAAAGATGGAAAATGTCCATCAATGTAAATATCTTTGAGAGAACAAATCCCTCTTCCTTGCCATGTCACAAACGTGATGTCCTCCAGCCCAGGTCTGAAGGCATGATTGTTACAAATCGGAGCATCCAGATACATTTTAGGAGCCTTTACTGTGCCCAATAGTTGGTTCCAGACCTTAATTGAATTTTGAATTACAGGATTTCCGCCATATAGTGTATTCTTCACTGTTATCGGGCTATTAAGCAGGGCTGGAAGACAAGTTTGTCTACAAGACAGGTGTTCCATCATCAACCATGAAGGCTGTCCTTCCAAATCAGCACCTGGAGTACACCTTCGCCAAAATGAAAAAATATTTAAGTGTGCAGCCATATAATATAATCTAAAATTTGGGAGTCCAAGGCCACCACAAGTCTTATGTTTAACAAGATGTTTTTTGGAGATTCTAGGAACCTTACCCGACCACACAAAGGAGGATACAATAGAATCCAGCTTTTTAAAATATGACTGGGGAATGCACACTGGGATTGTCTGAAAGAGGTACAGAAATCTGGGCAAAACTACCATTTTGATGGCATTAATCCGTCCCACCATGGAAATTGGCAATGTGATCCAAAACTCAATATTCTCTCCAACTGATTAACTTTTCTACCCCAATTTTGCTTTAAAAGCTGTGACACCTTACGTGTGACTGTGATACCGAGACATTCAAATTTATCTAGTGCTATTCTAAATGGAGTATTATGCAGATAAGCCATGTCCACACCATCCGACAGAGGCACAAGTTCACTTTTCGTCCAATTTATCTTATACCCTGAGAGAGAGCCAAATTCGTCAATAAGCTGCAACAGTGGACTGATCGAGGTCTTAGGTTTTGATATGAATAGCAGGCTGTACTTCCTGAGGAGGCTGCGGTCCTTCAATGTCTGCAGCAAGCTCCTCAGGATGTTTTACCAGTCTGTTGTTGCCAGCGTCCTCTTCTATGCTGTGGCATGCTGGGGAGGAAGCACTAAGAAGAGGGATGCTGGGCGACTAGACAGGCTGGTAAGGAAAGCTGGCTCTGTTGTGGGAGCTGAACTGGAGTGTATCACTTCAGTATCAGACAAAAGGACTATGAACAAGATACTCAACATCCTGGACAATGACTGTCATCCACTCCACACTACTATCATACAGCAGAAGAGCTTGATCAGCTGGAGACTGCGCTCCCTGACATGCGCAACAGACAGACTCAGGAAGTCATTTGTACCCAGGGCCATACAACTTTACAATGCTTCACTTAAGGGAAAAGGAGAGTTGGTCTTCTCTGCATAGTCTATCTGCACCGCCACCTTCTAATACATTCACAGGACTTATCTGCCCATATTGTGTATTGTACCTTATCCCTGCACTGCTGCTAGAACTCTTATATTACTATGTTTACTTGCACTAATGCTATTACTCTTATACTAGCCTACTGTTATTTTGTTTTATCTTATTTGCCAATATATTTATACTTGAACTGTTATATTATCATGCGTACACTTTATTTTGTTTTATCTTATTTGCCCATATATTTATATTTATACTAGAACTGTTATATTACCATGTTTACATTTTTTTTTTTTTTTTTTTTTTTTTTTTTTTTTTGTCCATATATGTCATTCTTGACCAATGATTGTATCTGACTTGCACTGATGCCATAATTCTTATACTACTGCTGGTTAGTTTTTATATTATTTGCACATATATTTATATTAGAACTGTTAAATTATTGTGCTTACATTTTATTGTACATGTTGACATATGCACACATTTACTGTTGGTCACTAGATTTTAACCTTGCACTGTTGCACCATTGCATTATTATCCTGACACACACCTCAAACAGGACTGCATCCCCAGCACATTATACGCTTGGCTACTGCTGATTTAGATTGATTTAGATTTAGATTGATTTAGTAATGTTGTTTTGTTGATTGTTGTGTATCATCCTGGTACATTGTAGTGAATGCTGTGTGTGTGGTGTTCTTAAGCTGCTGGAACCTTGAATTTCCCCTTGGGGATTAATAAAGTATCTATCTATCTATCTATCTATCTAATAAAACTACGTCATCAGCATAAGCAGAGAACTTATGAGGAATACCCTGATGTATAATCGGTAGTATATCAGAACTTAGCCGTATACGAGCTGCTAACGGTTCTAGGGCCAGGGCGAAAATAAAAGGAGAAATGGGATCTCCCTGTCGCGTGCCTCTGTGCAATCTAAAAGGGTTTGATACATCATTATTGGTCCTTACCGAGGCCATAGGTCCTTTGTACAAAATTCTTATCCAATTGATAAAAGAATCACCAAATCCAAATTTGGATAATACAGTAAACATATACGGCCACTCGACCTGATCAAAAGCTTTTTCAGCATCCAAAGCTATTACCACAGAGTCATCCGAACACCTAGCAGGACTATATATGAGATTAAATAATCTACGCAAATTAAAATAAATGTAGCGGTTAGGGATAAACCCTGTTTGATCTGGATGTATAAGTTTAGCAATATGATCCTTAAGGCGGTTTGATAAAACTTTTGTTAATATCTTGGTCTCAACAGAAAGAAGAGATATAGGCCGATAGGACGAGACAGACATAGGATCGCGATCTTTTTTAAGAATTAATGAGATTACACCATGATACAATAAACTTGGCAAAGAGCCAGACAATTTTGAATAAAACATACGCAAAATCAGAGGGGCTAGCAATGAGGTGTAAGCTTTATAAAGATTACACTTTTCCAGAAAGTCCTCAATTAATGACTGACTCGCAGAACTTTTAGAGCTATAAAGATCACGATAAAAATCTTCAAAACACTTGTTTATTTGTTGGGGGTTTCTAGTGGTCCGCCCATGTTTGTTATTGATTGAAAGTATTGTTTGTGATGCCTGTGTTTTTCTAAGTAATCTTGCAAGTAACCTATGAGGCTTATCACCCAATTCAAAAAATCTTTGCTTACACTTAGTGATTTGAAGGCAAACTTGGTTGCTAAGCAGAGAATTATACTCACACTTCAATTAAGTAATTTTGCCCAGTACTTCTATTGTGGGTGAGAACTGATAAGTTTGTTCTAGCTGCTGTATATTGGACTCCAGATCCTTCAAGGCCATTTCCTGGGATTTACGTTTAGCTGCTGTGGAATTACAGGGATTATTTTACATAACCATCATCTTTGTCATTGCATTAATTATCATTTCATCAAAGTGTTTATTGAAGCTGCTGGCATTATGGTATAATTTATATTATAGGGGTTATCATAATCAAATATTAACATTTTTATTACAGGTGCAGTTATAACTACTTTAAAATGATTGAGTTAAATATATATGTATCATAACTCATATGCTGAGTATATTGTTACAGTAAAATAGTAGCTGAGCAAAGGCCTGAATGTATTCAGCTTCTTGTTGCATTTGAGTTTGCCTAGTTACAGGTGACGGAAGGATGTCCAGCCCATGGTGACCTCAAAGGCCTTAGATCATCACCATATTCTTAAGAGTATGCCACAAGGAGGAACTTCTGTGTTTGCATTTAATTCTTAAAATACATGAATGTTCTGTACATGCAAATTATGTGCTTGTAAACGCAAGAAGGGGCGTTACAATACCCTGATGTTATAAAAGCAATCTAGAGTGTATTTTGGGTAGAGATGTACAACTGTTTTGCAGTTTGCACCTCTCCACGCTGCGTGCATTCATTAAAATCAATTGTTTGAACGGCCTTTTCTGGACTATCATTGTTTTACTCTCATCCTCAATTTCGAACCCGTAACATTTGGTGCATTGGCCGGTTGAGGGAGAAAAGGTGGAGGTTGAGACTGAGAGGGTCCAAGGTGCTCAAACAGGCAGACACGAGTCAGTGGTCGAAGTGAGTGGACATAAGCCGGCTTATTCAAAGGTAAGGCACTACCTGTTGAATTATTTCCAAACAGTGCTGAATTGGGTCTGACAAAATTGAAAGTCTACTCACTGAAAATTACTGGTAAAGGTCTGTTTTGGTTCTGGTGAAAATCTCATGAGAAGTTGAAGTTGAAGTAATGATAAGAAAAAGAGTAAAAGTGAGTTAGAGTCTCACTAAAGGTACCGGGTTAAAGTCCCAAAGGAATAAGAATAAAGAGGATTTAGGATAAAGAGAATTTAGAATAATAGGTAATTGGTGAAGTTTGTGACATTAAAGTCTCAATTGAATATAAAGCCGGGCTTGGACACCGATATGGTGGGTTTATGATTTTCGGGTGTCTTCAAAATAATTAAATTGTATAGAACGGGACTCTGGGAGTCTAACAAGTGCATTGCTCAGGCGTAACGGTTGCCAAGGTCAAGGACGCTTAGACCTTGTCCTCAGTTGAGGATAGTCAGTTGGTCACTGTGGAGCTTGGGGCACTCCAGAATAACTAGTGGTTGGACCACTTTGCCGTCCGGGGACGGTGGTTTGCACTTTTTGGTCAGTAGAAACCGGGTTTCGGGCGTGTAACTTTTAACTTGAAACTTCGGGGAAGCCTGGGATGTGAAGTGTCCCCAAAACAGAGCTTTTCGGCAGGGGTTGAGTTGGTTGACGCTTTTAAATTGTGATAGAACATTAGATATGTGACCACGGCCGGGGCCGAGACTGGTTAAATTGATCACAAAAACTCAGGGAGTTTGTCCCTTGGAGGGTTAAGTTAAAATTTTGTCTAAATTCGGTAGGTTATGCAAGTTAAGGCCTTGTAAATATTATTTAATTTATCAGACGTCTCTGTGTTATAATTTCTATGTTTGTATATAGGCTCTGTCTGCCACGGGCACTGCAGCAGGCTGTTTATTTTGAGAGTGTGTCTGTGTTTATGTAAATGAGATGCTGTGACATATTTAGAGTGACATTTCCTGTTTACTAATGAGTGGCTAATGACTGACTGCAGAGCCTGGGTTAAGGACGACTTATATTGGTGTTTTAAGGGAAGAATTGTTTTATTTCTACTTTGTTGGCATTACGGTTGTTAATTATGATGACTACTTTATGATACATGTAGATTGGAGTATGGGTTTTGCTTTACACGTCCTTGAACGACGTAATACTTGTTGAGAGTAATAGGACTCATGTTTTATTGACTCTTTGTAATCACACCGTGTTTTTTGACCAACATTTTATAACAGTTTGTGTAAATACACATGTTGGATTCAGGGTATTGTGTAATGATTGTGTGACTGATGCTACAAAACTGACCTAAAGAATGGTGATGTGTGTGGAGAAGCGGGGTGTGAGACGATGAGAGGTTTCAGTTTTCTTTTTCTTTTTCTTTTGACTTGCTCTTTCTGATTATGAAAGGCATGTTTAAAATACTCGTATGAAAGCGTATTTCGAGTGATTTTAATTGTGTGAATGCTGTCAGTATTTGATTTGAGTGACTGGGTGATTTGTCTGAGTAAGTGAAAAGGGAAGTTTGAGAGAGAGAAAGGCAGTGCGTGTGAGAGACGATTTAGGGCGTCTGAAAGAGGTTAGAACATTTAAAAGTGTGTATGAAATATATTTCTTTTGTGATGTAAAGTAGGATGTTTTAAAGTTTGAAAGTGATTTTAATTCAAGAAATGCATGAGTGATGGTATGAGAGGTTGAGTGTCTTTTTCTCTCAGTTCAAAACACATAAGCATATACACTTGGTTAATTGTTTGGATGTGTGAAAGAGCTCGGTTTAAATGTGTGTGAGGGAAATGAAGGTGTATTGTTTTTAGACCAAGACTTAGTAAAACTAAAGAGGGTTTGTAGACTGTAAATATGAAAAAACAAGTGTTTGATTAATCGGTAGAAACAGGAAAGAGAAATAGGAAATACTGTGCTGCTGTGTGTGTGACAGGAAGGTGTGTGTGTGACTGATGATGTCAGGGGAGCACCCAGAGAAATGGACAGAGTTAAATTCTAAGAAGATGAAGCAAATGAAGCCTTTAAGGAAAAATGCATATATTACTAATTATATGGTTTAGTGTGTCAATACAGGTGGGCGTTTTCAACTTTGCAACCTTGAGTTCAGCAGCAGAAAAGTAGATTAAAAGAATTGGGAGAATAAGCCAGTTTTTGGCTCGAAATTGTGCGGCTGGATCTCTCACTTTGTCCCTGAAGCGGAGAAGAAGTTCAAAGGACAGTCAATCGCCTGATGAAGACCGACAGAACATCGTGGACTTGAATACAGCAGGCAAACGACAGTGCCACTGATCCATTAACACTGATGACGACTGACGACCAGCAGCAGCATGTAAGAGTAATGCAAGATGTACTGTGAAAATACAGGCTGGGCAGTTGAACAGTGGGATAAAGAATTGTGGAAGAGCACTGGACATTGAGTGATATTTTGCCATGCTGGGACTTGATCTGAAAGAAAGACTGTAAAGAAACAGAGAAGAAGACAGCAGCTGAGTTGAGACTGTGTTTGCTGGAGCTTTGAAGCCCGAACAGGACATTGTGCAGAGAGGACCAGTGAGAGATGAAGCTGGACGAGTTTGACTGCGAGAATATAGGATATAATTGGATTGAAAATTGAAACCTGAACTCATGAATTGTTTAGGGATGTCCACCATAGCATAACAAAGAGGTAAACATTAGAAAAGGTAAGAATAATGAAAGAAATAATTGTTATTACCTTAATGAATAGAAAACACACATACAAATTGTTACATGTGAGATTATTTTTGAAATGAATCAGAAGTGAGATAGTTTGAATCTAAAGCTCAGTGGTGAAATGCATAAATTAAATATGAATATATAGGATGCAATGAAGAAACAGCTTACACGTAGTGTACATTAACATGAATACATAGAAATGCAATGAGAAACTCAATGAATTAATTTAATCAAGAAGCAGTTTACACCCAATTGACATAAAATGCAGGGAAGAACACGCTTACATGCCTGGCATAATTGGTGTTTCTGACCAGAGACAGAGAAATGGGTTATTTAACCACTGGTGATAATAATGAAAATGTCTTAGTTTTGTTATTTTCAGGAGTAAAGCAGACTTGGACCGGCTCTCCACAGCAGCAGTCGGAAGAAAGTTAGAGGTTAACATCTATGGATAAGTTAAGGCAAGTTTCTGGTTGAATTGTTCACAGCAGGATGTGTCCAGGAACCTGAAAAGCAAGCCCCAGCTCCTGGCTGAAGACCAGGAGGGCGGTAATTTAAGGTGGGAAATCAAAATGTGGGTTAGTAACTCGGGAAAAAGAAAACTGACTGCTTAACTGGAGAGTTGGGAAGAAGTCTGGGAGACTGTGAAGTCATAGATGCAAAGTAACATATACCCATACACACACAAACAGAAAATGCATTAACCTTATAAAGACAAGCTCCTGAAGCTTAATGAACAGATATTGATTAAAAACCTGGCTAAGAACATAAGCATATGCAATGAAGATCGGCTTGCTACTTGTATGAGTGAGAGAATGGTGTGAATGGTTCATAAAATAGATGGAAAAACAAAAGAAAAGTGTCTATAAGAGTGACTTAGGAGTGCTTTTGCACTGAGTGATCAAAACAAGTGATTAGTATAGAAAGAAAATGAAAATAATCGAATAATGTGATAAAGTTTAAACATGTATTTATTTTGCCAAGTTAAATTGTTGAGATATGGCTGAGTATGGAAAAAGTTTGAGAGCTCGTGTGAATGTGGACAGAGGAGGTTGCTGTGTGTGTGTGATTGGGGCCTTAAAGGAGGGGTAGATTGTTCAGAGGTGCAAATTTGATTAAGAGGTTTATAAACTAGTGTTGACATATTGTGAGAACGTGCTTATATGTTAAGGTTGAATGTGAGTTTGGTAAAGTGCTTAAAGGGGGATCTCGTGTACAAAACGGTGTAGCTTTTTTACGTTTTGGGTGTGTTCTATGGGTGAAATTTAAGATTGTTGAAGATTTTTGAGGTTGTTGTTTTATTTTTAAAGAGGGAGTGTTAATAAACATGGACATGTTTAAGGGGTTTTGTAACAGTGCACTTATAAAGAAAAACCTGTCAGGTGATTTTGTTTTGTACTTTGATGAGCTAATACTCAGCTCTCTTTTTTTTTTCTCTCATTTTGTTGTAAGCAGGCCTGCAAAAGAGTGGATAACAGCGCTGACAAAGTAAAAGGATTGCCATGAGCCAATCCAGTCTAAAAGCAGAAAGAACTATTTTCTTAAAAACAAAGTAAAACAAATAAATGAGTTGATGTTGCTGAGAGTGAAGACTGAATATTTGCGAGATAGTCTCCACTGTCAGCAATACCTGATGTTAATGCGTGTGAGTGAATGTGTGTAAATGGATGGTGACTGGACGGACGAGGCAGACCATAGGTTGGACCGACTGGACACTGACAAAAGACTGGACTAAGGTTGGACACATGACTGATAATTGTTCTGTTTTAACTTTTCTGTTATAATACAGGTTGGATGAAGTGGAGAAACTGAGTATAAAAGGTGATGTTCTGGTTAACACACAGGTTTTTGTTTCTAGGACGTTTCAAGGATGCAGGCTGTGGATGGAGCCAAGAAAGGATTTGACATGATGATTAATTTGATTTCATTCCTTAAATACAGATTTGAAGGGCCGGAGCATTTATACATAATATGATAGGACTAAACTTTTCTTTAATTCCCTAACCTGAGTGAAGGATTTTGAGTTTGTAACACATGAGATGTGTCACAAAAAGGGGGGTGTTAATATATGCGATTAGCTACATGAAATGTGTTCTTTTAGGGTTACTAGGCAAATGTCTACGTGACCTTTGCCTAATAACCTTTGTGATGATAAACTTGTTTACCGACTTGCTCTCTTGTAGAACAGACAGACTTAGAAAAGGGGAACCTCAGCTCTGAGTTCTGAGAATAACTCTGTTAAGTTGACAGGAAACACGTCGAGACAGCAATATAGGGCAAATCTGTTTGAGCTTGTAATTAAATGTGGGACTTGAAAAGAGGAAGCAAATTTGGTACAGGATGTACTTGAGATGATCAGACGAGAGAAAGGAGAAGAACAGAGCACAAATACACCGAGTTGTTTATATTACAAAGAAGATCAAAAGCTTGTTAGACACAGGTTATAATGGAAGCATAAAAGGGATGAGAGGAACTTTACATAACATAGAAATCCTGCAACAATTCGTAAATTGCCCAAACACAGTGTTCAGACCGGATATGCGCTACCCGTTAAAGGGGCGAAGAAATCAGGCCTAAGTTTGAAAAATGAAATGGGTTAACTCGATAGAGGATGTTTCCAAAGGTAGAGAAAATAATGTAGGACCTTTTACCAGGAGAAAGCTAATTGTATCTTTTACACTTTACAGTGTGCATTGAGGGAAGTCAGGAATAGTTTAAATTAGGATTGAAAAAAATTAAACTAGGTGAAAAGGGGTGTAGCAAGTAGATTTAGGGCAGTTCACAGCCTGGCGTAACGCAAGGTGCTGTCACACAGCTTAAGTTATTTGGGTGATTTATTTTATGACAAAATAATAAGGAAATATTAAAATATACAACATGTTGAGAAGATCTCTTTTGTTATATTTTAGTGTTTAACATGGAAGATGCCTCTCTGGAGCTTCTCTCCTGATGCTACTCCACCAAAAGAAGTTCATTTATAGAGACTATGTCAGCTCCCAAACAGACAACAACAAACCAAGACTAGCAATAAACAATCTAAACATAAATAATAACAAATGAAGAACAATACAGAATCCAAATCTGAACCAAAGAACAAAATAGTGAAATGTGGATTATTGGGTTTTTCTCTGTATATATGAAGTATTTGTAATGTGTATCTGCTAATGAAGGCTTGTAGAGGCCAGTTTATACTCACAAACGAGTGCTCAGCCAGACTGAAAAACAGGAAGCTTTAGTGCACAAGGCATATTAATAAATATAGACATAAAAAGAGGAACTCCCCATATAAACAACGTTCAAAATGTGTGAAGTATAAAGTACCGAAATAACACTATATAAGTCACAGTTGATGATTCTAATGTTAGAGAGCTCTTGCAACTGGCGTCTGAGCTGTGCAGAGGTCTCTCTTAAGACAGGTACTTAGGTAGGTTACCATGAGGTTGAGTTAATTTTATACACAATGCATAACTGTGCTTGTTTAGAGTTGATGTTCTATCCAAGAGGGTTTTAAGCTTCACTGGTGAGAGTGTCCAGGTGATACATGTTGAGGGATGATGAGAACATAGCAGGTGAATTGCACGCACGCTTACAAACACACATGATTTATATATAGGCCAGGCCAGAGGCCTGGACTTGATGTAGCTTTTAACTTTACAGCTCCTAACTTGCAGGAATGGCGTGGAGTGTAATGAATGAATGCAAAACATGCTTACAGACACAATCATGACAGGGGTTTATTTTACAGGGTAAAGGTGGACCACAGGTTGCTTTGTTTCTGCTTAGCAACTCCTGAGGTAAAAGGTGTTAAAGATAAATATGCAATAAGTGAACAGGAAATGTGTGAGGGTGAGCCGGGTGAAACAAAATGTTGTAGATAATGGAAACTTGTCTAACGGGCATTAACAGTAACCTTGGCATGTTATGTATATGCTTGAGGCCAAAAGAGGCGTAAATCCAGATAGAAAACTTTGAAGTGTGCTTTTTAGCGGAGATTTAGGCTGACATGGGGATGGTGTGCATTTTACTTGGGTTGTGTTTAATAAGACTAAAAGCGTTGCTCACACACATAAAGAGTATTGAGATTAAATAAAGTTAATATAATGGATAGAGCCCAGAACAGGATAATACATAAGTGAAATCAAATGTAATGTTTGATTTCACTTTTATTGGGAAAATAATTAGCCAAGAAATGTGTATTGAATTCTCCACATACTTTGAAACTGCGCAACTCTGAGTGGGCAATGTAATGAAGCAACTGTTACATATTTGCATTAAACTAGCCAACATAGACTCACCACCACATGATGTTGCCCTGCAGCGGGGGCAGAAAATCATTTGCAAACCAGGGATCTTATGTTGATTATCATATTCTTACTTATGTACACACACACACACAGAAGAGAAAATTTCAAAACAAAACAAAAAACAACTTCGCTTAACCTGTCAAGCACAGGAGCAAAATAAAAATCTCTTTGGGCTCTGTTAAAATTTCTTTAGTAAAAGTGTAAAAGGCCAAACCTAAGAGGTTGGGCAAACAGGAAAGTTCCTCGAGTATCAGGAGTTAATAGTCAGGAAACATTTCTCACATTAACGCCTTATATCTGACAAATCATTGACTCATAGATGCAGATAGACACACAAGTGCACATACATCCAGATGTGCATTTAGACATTAAAAGTGTAGAGACATGTACACACAGATTGGCAAACCGGTACAGAGTCTAGCTGAAGAGCTTAACAAAGTAGACGTGGCAGTAGGGTTTGTGATTTTGCCTGATATGATATTGTGAACCAACTTTGAATAATGACAGGAACCTTAGATGAACAAAGTAGGTTAGTAAGGTGTAGCAGAGAAAGGTTGTTTGTTTTCTATCCCTTACAGGAGAAGATTTCCACTAGAGAAGGACCCAGAAAAGGAGCGGAGATTACCTAAGCATGAAGTGTTTTCAAGTGGGGGCTGGTGTTTTATTGCTGGACCACCTAGAGGACATGAGGTTGTTGACGGATTTGCTGAGTCAGGGGCGGCTAGAGAGGGTCAGAGCGAAGGTAGTGGACCTGGGAATGGTGTAGTGACGTCTTTGGAAGACGTCAAAAGGGGGAATTGTGGAATTACAGGGATTATTTTACATAACCATCATCTTTGTCATTGCATTAATTATCATTTCATCAAAGTGTTTATTGAAGCTGCTGGCATTATGGTATAATTTATATTATAGGGGTTATCATAATCAAATATTAACATTTTTATTACAGGTGCAGTTATAACTACTTTAAAATGATTGAGTTAAATATATATGTATCATAACTCATATGCTGAGTATATTGTTACAGTAAAATAGTAGCTGAGCAAAGGCCTGAATGTATTCAGCTTCTTGTTGCATTTGAGTTTGCCTAGTTACAGGTGACGGAAGGATGTCCAGCCCATGGTGACCTCAAAGGCCTTAGATCATCACCATATTCTTAAGAGTATGCCACAAGGAGGAACCTCTATGTTGCAGTTAATTCTTAAAATACATGAATGTTCTGTACATGCAAATTATGTGCTTGTAAACGCAAGAAGGGCGCGTTACAATACCCTGATGTTATAAAAGCAATCTAGAGTGTATTTTGGGTGAGATGTACAACTGTTTTGCAGTTTGCACCTCTCCACGCTGCGTGCATTCATTAAAATCAATTGTTTGAACGGCCTTTTCTGGACTATCATTGTTTTACTCTCATCCTCAATTTCGAACCCGTAACACTGCAGAGAACGAAATAATGTGGCCTCTAATTACCGCCTTCATACTCTCCCAGAGAATTGCATCGTTAACATCACCTTTATCATTGTCATTAATATAATCCAAGATGTGCTTCTCCAATGTCTTATGAAAGGTCTCATCTTTAAGCAGAGTTGGATCAAAGCGCCAGTGTCTCCTCTGTAAGTTGGCTAAATCTGCAAAATCCAGATCAACGGACACAGGGCTATGGTCAGAAATTAAAATAGGATGGTAGGTAACATCCCTCATAATCGAAATAAGTTTAGAGTCCAGAAAGATATAATCAATACGGGAGTACGACCCATGAACGGAAGAGAAAAAGGAGTAAGCCCTGCCTGTGGGATAAAGTAATCTCCAAATATCCACCATGTTCATATTTTTCAACGCACTCTTCACAACATGACTGGATTTAGACTGTTGGGTATGAGCCGATGCACTTTTATCCAAACAGGTGTCCAGTACCAGATTCATATCCCCAGCTATTATAATATTAGAATTATTCACATTTGACAACAGCTTAAGTCTTTTGAAAAAACTCAGGGCAATCAAAGTTAGGACCGTATACGTTTACAAAAGTGACGGGTAATGAGTTCAAGAGACCTGTAAGAATTAAGTACCTTCCCCCTGGATCCACAGTAACTGAGCTTTGACAGAAAGGAATATTCTTCCTGAACAAAATTGCAACCCCTCTTGCTTTAGCTCCAAAATTAGCATTGTATGCCTGACCCAACCAATTAGCACGTAGCACAGATTGAACCTTGCGCTTAGCATGCGTCTCCTGTAAAAAAATGATGTCAGGTTGCAATAGTTTAAGGTGTGCAAGAACCTTAGCCCTTTTTACAGGATTACCCAGGCCTTTCACATTCCAACTGACCAACCTCAGTGTAGTCTTATTGGATGTGTTTAACATAAATGTTACGTATCCTAATTCGACTAACTAACCAGTACTTATACACTCTGTAATTATCACATTTAAGATTGTACCACCATAGAACAAAAACATCAAAACATAAAACACTAAGAACAGTCCCACGAAAAAAGAGGGGCCTCCCCAATCAAAGCCCTTCTCCACCCAAAATACCCAATAGGAACATAGTAGTAGCTACAATCCTACCCTTAACCCATCCCGCAGCCCCACACCAGCAAAGGAGATTTATAAGACACTTTATGAAAGAAAAAAAAAAAAAGAAAAGTAAAGAAAAAGAGGGAAAAGTTCAGATAAATTAAAAAAACAAGAGCCATATAAACCCATATATGTGTGAGCTTTACTATGCTCCCATTCAGCAAATCAAAGAGTAATCAGAGACCCTGAGGGCTTATACTGTCCATATTGTAGAGAGTAATAACAGCAATAATACTGACCTAAACTGTATGAGCCCACATCAACACGCCCATGAGAACAGTAAAAATAAGGCTTATGCAGAGAAACATATACCTGCGGAAATAGACAGTTGTGGCAAAAAAGTCCTACTCATTCGTACCCACTGCCAGTTTCTGGTCCAGGAATCTTTTGGCAGCCTCCGGCTTATCAAAAGTCTGTGTGACCCCGAAATCGAGCAGGATGAATAAAGCCGTAGCGTAGATTGGCCTCCCTGCACCGTTTGCGGACTTCTTCAACTTCTTGCGCCGTGCCAGCACCTCCGCGGTCAGATCCGGAAAGATGAAAACTTTCGCCCCGTTGTACTGCAGCGGAGCTTTCTGTGCTGCCAGCCTCAGGATACGCTCACGGGTTTGATAGTAGTGCAGCCTTACAATAAAAGGACGAGGCCGGTCCCTGTCAGCTGGCTTGGGGCCCAGGGCACGGTGCGCTCTATCCACCACGACCCTGCCCGTGAAGTTCTCACTCCCCAGAAGCTTAGGAATAAGCTCAGAAGCAAAGTCCAGTGGGTTTCCTTTCTCCGTCCCCTCCGCAACTCCAAGGATCCTGATATTCTGTCGTCTTGACCGCGACTCGAGGTCATCCAATTTTTTGTGATGTAAATCGTATCCTTTCTGGAGCGAGTCGCAGAGTGCTTCTAAAACAGCAATCCTCTCGTCATGCCCATTTACAGCCTCCTCAATATCATGTATCCTCCCAGTTACAGTGGAAAGAGTGGCCTCCATGGCATTCATCGTGGTTGAAATAGCAGTGAATTTGCTATCGACCGAAGTCTCCAATCTAGCAATTGCACTCATTATGTCGGCCGGCGTCGGGTTAGCTACTTGGGAAGTCACGGGGCCTTTTGCACTTGGCTCCTCAGCTAGCGCGTGCTCGTTAGCCACATTCGCTAACTCACCTTCATCTTCTCCGATTTTCTCAGTCTTTTCACGGGCTTTTGAAGCTTTAGGTTTCGTCATTGTTATAAAGTATATACAGACGTCAGGAATCAACAGAAAGGTGTCAAAAAACAGATGGATATGAGTAAAAAATTAAGGGCCGGTGCGGAGCTCTTCCAAAAAACGTCTTACGCCATTGCCTGCTAACCACGCCCCTCGACTCTCCTTCCTGGTGTTGTGTTGGTCTCCCTGTGTTCCATCTCGTCTCCCCGGTCTCATATTAGTCATATGTTTTCATGTCTGCGTGTCCTGTTGTCAAGGTCTTGTGTGTTTGTCTGGTTCTCACTGCCACTTCCTGTCTTACTTGCGTCATGTTCAGTTTTGCTTCCTCTGTCTCATTGTGTCTGATTAGCTGTGTTTCCCTGTTGTTTCTCTACCCTTGTTATGCCTTGCATAAGTCCTGTGTTTCCCTCTGTCCAGGTATCTCCCTCATACCTGGCTGTGTGCTGTGTTTGTTGGTTTAGCTTCCTATGTTCCCCAGTCTAGTTTTGTATTCTTCAGTTCGTTGACTTTTGAGTTTATTTTTGCATCCATGAGTCTGCGTGTGGGTCCAGTCCTGCCTGCTTCACACAACAACTCATGGCAGAAGCAAACATGACTCCTTTAAAGTTTGCAGAATACTGATGTGTGTAAGACAGCTTCAAGAAAGAAGAAACACTGAGTGGTTGGAGCCACAGAGAGCTAAACTTAAATACACTGAAGCTCCTTCATTTATAAACAAAAGGTTATCACAAATCTATTGTTAATATTTCACAGAGCTTCACAAACGTGCAGTGTAAACACCATAAACAAAGTGTCTGTGAAGATTCCTCCTCTGCTCCTGTGCTTCTGTCCAACATCAGAAGTCAGCTGGTGTTTCTCACTGTGAACAAATTCAAACACTGTTCTTTCCATCAGCAGGAGGGTTGTTCTTAACCCTCATAATGACTTCCTGTTTGCCATTCACCTGTGGTCCTCAGGAGTCAAAAATACCCTCACTTCATTTGAGTGTTTTTGAAAGTACATAGTATAAACTGTCAATAAATCAAATCAAATCAAATCACTTTTATTGTCACGTCACATGTGCAGGTACAGTGGTACAGTACATGTGAGTGAAATTCTTGTGTGCAAGCTTCACAAGCAACAGAGTTGTGCAAAAATACAGTAACGTAAAACAAGCAAAATATAGAAATGGCTAATCTAAAAAGTAATAAATATATGTACAATATATAAAGGTATATACATTACTAAATGTGTATACTAAATATGTTTTTCTACGTGTGTGTGTGTGTGTGAGTGTGTATATAGTGTGTATACATGTTTTACAAATGAAATAAAGTAAACAATAAAATAAGATATATAAAATATACAGAGGTTGGTATGTGCAAAACACTGGCATTAATGTACAGTGTGGAGTGCATAATGTTGAAGTTCTGGTAAGTGAGGGTGAGGTGTCTATGATGTGTTCAGCAGTCTGATGGCCTGATGGAAAAAGCTGTCTCTCAGTCTGCTGGTACGGGACCGGATGCTGCAGAACCTCCTTCCTGATGGAAGTAGTCTGAACAGTTTGTGGCTGGGGTGACTGGAGTCCTTGATGATCCTCCCCGCTTTCCTCAGGCACCGCTTCCTGTAGATGTCTTGGAGGGAGGGAAGCTCACCTCCAATTAACCGTTCAGCACACCGCACTACTCTCTGGAGAGCTTTGCGGTTGTAAGCGGTGCTGTTGCCATACCAGGTGGTGATGCATCCAGTGAGGATGCTCTCAATGGGACAGAAGGTCCTGAGGATGCGGGGGCTCATGCCCAATCTTTTCAGTCTCCTGAGAAAGAAGAGGCGCTGCTGCGCCTTCTTCACTGTTTTGTTTATGTGTACTGACCACGTAAGATCCTCAGCCAGATGTACACCAAGGAAGCGGAAGCTGCTCACTCTCTCCACAGCGGCGCCGTTGATGGTGATGGGGGTGTGTACTCCTCTGCACCTCCAGAAGTCCACTATCAGCTCCTTTGTCTTTGCGACGTTGAGGGTGAGATGGTTGTCTTGACACCAGTGGGTCAGGGCGCTGACCTCCTCCCTGTAGGCCGTCTCATCACCGTTGGTGATAAGACCCACCACTGTAATGTCGTTCGCACACTTCACAATGATGTTGGAGTTTCTAGTGGCCGTGCAGTCGTAGGTGTAGAGTGAGTACAGGAGAGGGCTCAGTACACACCCCTGTGGAGCACCAGTGTTCAGTGTGATGGGGGATGAGGTGGTGCTGCCCAGTCTGACCACTTGGCGTCTGTCAGACAGGAAGTTAAGAATCCAGCTGCAGAGGGAGCTGCTCAGTCCTAGATCCTGCAATTTCCTGTCCAGCTTCGAGGGAACGATGGTATTGAATGCTGAGCTGTAATCTACAAACAGCATTCTCACATACGTGTCTCTCTTCTCCAGGTGTGACAGGGCAGCATGGAGTGTCAGGGCTATGGCATCATCAGTGGACCTGTTGTGGCGGTATGCGAACTGTAGAGGGTCCAGTGAGTCGGGTAGTGCTGAGCAGATGAAGTCCCTGACCAGCTTCTCGAAGCATTTGCTCACGATGGGGGTCAGGGCTACAGGTCGCCAGTCGTTCAATGATGAGATGGTGGAGGATTTGGGTACAGGGACGATGGTGGCCATTCTGAAGCAGGCTGGGACTACAGACAGAGAGAGGGAAAGGTTGAAGATGTGTGTAAACACTCCAGCCAGCTGAGCCGCGCATGACTTGAGGACGCGGCCGGGAATCCCGTCCGGACCAGTAGCTTTGCGTGCGTTCACTCTCCTGAAGCACTTCCGCACATCCTCCTCAGACACAGTGTGCGCACTGACGTCATCCGCGGTGTGCACACTGTCCGGTCTCATGGTGTTCGCTGTGTCGAATCTAGCGTAGAATACGTTTAGATCCTCACACAGAGATGCCGTGGTCTGCAGTGTGCTGGTTTTCCCTCTAAAGTCTGTGATTGTGTTCAAAGGCACAAACTGTCTTTGTTGGGATGTCCATGCATTGTTTCTGTCTTTCTCTTTCCCATCCTCTGGTCCTGTACGTTCTGATTGTACTAACTTAAAATAAAAAATAATTAAAAATAATAAAAAAAATCCTAGTAGAAATCTCATAAACTACAGAAATCAAGTGGACCAGTGTAGTAAAGGGTCAAAATGTTGGGTATTTTTCTTGGCCTTCAAACAATAATTCTGATGCTAAAGTGCCGGGGAGGACAGGCAAAAAAAGAAATAGAAAAATGTATCTAACACCATCACTCAGCTCTGTGTTGTTTCCTTTCTCAGTAACTTCTATTTTTGTTGTGCTGCTTCCTCCTTTTCTCTTTGGTTCCTGTTTTCATGTTCTTTCCACTTTAAATCAATTTGTCATGTGATGCTTGTAACCCTCCTTTTCAGTTCAGACGCACTCAGATAAAACACAGATTTCAGTCACAAAGCAGGGTGATTTACATGTTCCAGATATCTTTCTGTCTTTTGATACCCAATACTTCAAATCAAACTTAAATTGCAGGTGGTGAGTTTGTGGTGTTGGAGCTTTTCAGAAGCTGCTCTTTTCTTTTTGCATTGAATGGATGAAGACAAAGGTGGAGAAGTGTCTTAAGTCACAAACAAATATTTATCTGAATGTGAAATATGAGTTGAACAAAGTATGTTATTAGTCTAAAATTACACCTTAGGATGGAGCTCATACTGCTTATCACACACTTTATAATATCTGAATGATAGTTCAGTGCTGCAGGTTTTATCTTCACTTTTGGCGAGGAAATAGTGAGCCAACCACAAACTTTAAATTTGTGATATAAGGACTTTGGTGGAGGCATATTTTACCTGAAAGAAACACAAGAGTGAAGCTTAGTTTGTAAAGGTGGACTGCCAACATCTACCACCCCATCTCTCATCGTATGACAGGACAGGCTTCAGCCCACTCTACAACGCTGAACTGGATAAATGGTTGAGAAAAGGGATGAATGGAAATGTCTGGAGCGCATTATCAGGTGGTGGGACAGATCATATGGTAACATGATGCTTTTAATCTTTGTAAATGATAACTACAGGCCCGCCCTCACCAACCCCTCAGTGTGGCAACATTTAGTGTTAAAGGGGAAGTGACGAAGCTGAAGGCGTCTCCGTGCTTCTCAGACTGGTGTTCAGTCGTCATCCAGGCATAATGCAGACTCCGTGTGTCTCTCTGCTCCTCGGTGAGTCAAACTCAGAGCTCCTTCGCTCCTTCATTCATTTATTATCCATTTAACAGAGATTCACTGCACTGAACAAAGAAATAACAGTAATAAATGCATGAATTAGTTTTTCTGCATCACTGGTCAAAAATGACTCCAAGGTTCCTCACAGTGTTACTGGTGGCCAAGGTAATGCCATCCAGAGTAAGAATTTGGTTAGATACCATATTTCTAAGATTTTCTGGGCTGAATACAATAACCTCAGTTTGATCTGAATTAAGAAGCAGAAAGTTAGCGGCCATCCAGCTCTTTATGTCTTTAAGATATCCCTGCAGTTTAAGTAATCTGGTCTTTAAGTGATGACATGATGATTCCTGCATCCGGGCCCAAACTATCCGACGTTTAATATGGCTTTTGTGTTGTTCTAATGTTCTATTGCTTTGTATCTTGTTCTATTTAATCTCTATCTATTTAAGTTAGCGTTCATCCTGCAGCTTCACTGTGTTTATGTTATGCTAACATAGCTGTGTAGCTAGCGATCACGTAGTACATCATTATATACCAGCTAGCCCAACTTCAGTAACCCTACAAACATCACTGCTGTTTAGTTTTCTGTCTTCGTTTATGTTGGAACTGACAGCAGAACTATCTGGTCGTTCAGTGATGACGTGACGAATCCTACTTCTGAGCCTAAAGTAGTCTGCGTTTAATATGGCTTTTGTTTGTATCTTCTTCTATTTAATCTCAAAAAGCTCCTAAAACAGTCAGTGATCACTGTCGACCTCCCTCGGCTTTTATTACCGCTAATCATTTATTTAAGCTCAGTTTTTAAAACCTTAGGATGTAACTACAGCCCAGCCCATGCAGCAGCATATGAATGACTAACCTCGTATTGTGGATGGATTAACTCAGTTGTTCTCCTGGCTGAAGTTTAGTCCTTTTACAGCATCCTGCCATGTGATTACATTTGATCCTGACCACTGAGAACACTCACGTTAACTTTTATCGAGTGGAAAAAAAATTAGCTTGTTTATATTATGATAACATAGCTGTGTAACTAGCGGTCACGTAGCACATCATTATATACCAGCTAGCCAAACTTCAGTAACCCTACAAACGTAATTGAGGTTTAGATTTCTGTCTTCATTTATGTTGGAAGTGATAACAGAGCTGTACGTTTTAATTTGTTTCCAAAACCCCGCAGTCACAACATGCTATATTGTATTTAGATAGAAGCTAGCGAGTTAACTTCCTGCTAACTTCTAACTCTGTTAAATGTCATAAATTCCGTTTTCATGGATGCCTGGATGACAACTCAATTGTTACACCTGGTAGAGCACAACACTGATCATTTTATCAAAGATGAAAGACTTTAGACAGTTTTTCAACTCTCAGTAATGCCACAGTGATCGTTTGATATATGGACCTGCAGCGGAGTTTAGGCTCAGACACGGCCAGTGACTTAACGACCAGATACGTTTGAATTTGTTTCAGAAACCTCTCAGTCAGAACCAATGACTGTAGAAAACATGGATGACCGACGCTTCCTGGTGTCTGGCTGCAGTATAGGTCATAAACCTCGCATCCTCCATGTTTGCAGATGGGACTGGGGTCATCTAAAATAAATTGGTTTTCCTCGGATAATTTTTTTCCAAAGATTCTTTCTTTTGTTTTCAATAGTTCTCATCACGCTGATTGATGTCCAAGAGGTCTCCTTTCCTACGGTGGCCCTGAAGTGCAAACCACAAAAACAAATCACAAAACGCACAACAAATTGAAAAGCGCAAAAACAAATTGAAAAGCGCAAAAACAAATTGAAAAGCGCAACAACAAATCTCTTAATGCAAAAACAAATTGAAAAGCGCAAAAACAAAGTTCACTTACCTCAAAAACAAATTCACTTACCGCAAAAACAAATTCACTTACCGCAAAAACAAATTCACTTAACGCAAAATCAAATTGAAAAGCACAAAAACAAATTGAAAAGTGCAAAAACAAATTGAAAAGCGCAAAAACAAATTGAAAAGCGCAACAACAAAAACCAAACCAGAAGAGGTAGGTAGGTACCAATGCTGCAACAACAGGCATCACTGATTGGATGATGGATCCGGTAGCCTTTTGAACCGGAAGTTGTTCTGCCGAACGTATTCTGTAAGCCAGGTTGAACTTGCATTCCGTCCTCCTTAATGTCGAGTTCTCAGCACACTTCACATTGGTCAAGCATTTCATACACCTGCTCTCATTCTCCAGAGGGCAGTAGGTGTATATCTTTCCGCATAAGCGAAGCGGCAGCTCTCCCACTGACAGTGTTCCATTGTTCATCACACACACCGGTAGTTGAGCTGCATTCAGCTTGTTCAACAATATTATGTCTGGCAGTGGGTCTGACACTTGAGGCCAGGCCAATAAGTCAGTTTTTCCAGAACAATTCGTGTTCAGAAGTGGCGAATTACTCCAGGTGATGTTCAGAGGTGTACTATAGTTGGCCTTGGACATGGGGACTCTGTTGCCAGGATGAGTTGCTAAGCCTAACAGACACCAACTTCTGTCCTCTGGTATGCTGTACGGCCACAGTCCAGATGTATATGCTGACAACGGCATATGAGCACACACATAGCAGTCCGTCCTATTGTTCAAGTGAGCAGTTGTATTCATAAACTGCCACCAATAGTTTGTAGAATAGCCATGAGGGTATTGGGTGTGGTTTCCTTGGACATACAGGGTCTCCACTGCTGACCATGATGACATCAAAGCCATTACACCCAGCAGGGTAGCCAACACTTTTCCAGCCATTCTGATGGTTTCTTCACCGGATTGAGACGAGGGGCCATGGAGGCTTTCCCCCCCCTTTGTACCCAGTCTTCCTGCCACTTACTCCGAGCTGGCCTGGATGTGTGTCACCTTTTTGCAGTGGCTTTGGTGTATCCAGGTGGGTCGCTCAGCGATCTTCACAGCTGTTGGTGTTGTCAGCAGAGCCTGATATGGTCCGTCCCACCGTGGCTTCGACCAGCACTTCCTCTTTATGACCTTTATCAGCACCCAGTCCCCTGGCTTCAGACGTTCTTCCTGTACAGAAACAGAATCATCTGGCAGATTATTTGCACTCATGACTTCTTTACTTTTCAGCATCTTAATCATCCAGTCTGCTAGTGTGTTTTCTTCTTCTGCTTTATCATTATCAATACAAAACACTGGAACTCTAAATGGCCTGCCATATATTATTTCAAAGGGAGTTAGGCCATTATCAGTTGGCGTGATTCTCATATACATTTTCACAAGCTCAATGCAGTCTACCCATGTTCTGCCTGTTTCCTCCATTGTTTTCCTGAGTCTCAGTTTTACTGTGCCATTAGTCCTTTCAACCAACCCTGCACTTTGTGGGTGGTATGAGCAGTGGTTTTTCAGTGTTATCCCCAGATGTTGTGACATTTTCTCAATTACTTCATTCACAAAATGAGGACCATTGTCACTGTATATAGTCTGGGGGATCCCATGCTCTGGGATCACATTTTTGCATATTGCCTTAGCCACTGAAATAGCATCTGCCTTCTTAGTGGGGACAATTTCAACCCACTTTGAGAACGGGCACACAATTACCAGGCAGTACCTGTAGGTGTTACAGTTAGACAACTCAATGAAATCCATATGGATTACTTCAAATGGGTAGCTGGGTCTGGGAAACCTTCCTCTTTTAGGCCTGAGGTTCCCCTGAGCATTATGTTTACAACATATTAAACATGCTTTACAAAAATGTTTTGAATAAGCATTGAATCCCAGTGTGAAAAACTGCTGTTCGACTGCTGCCACCATCCCAGCTGTGGAGACATGGCAGAGCCCATGGCTCAAAATTGCAGCAGTCCTGTATAAGTTCTTAGGCAAAATAGGTTTATCACAAAGATAGTAGACATCACCTCTCAGGCTTGCTCCTTTAGTGAGCCACAGCTGCTTCTCAGCTGGAGGTGAATGTGACTGCATGTCTGCTAACACATCATGTGTAATGGGCATAGTTTGCTCCTGAGATGTCAGAATATGAACCCCATGTGATCCAAGGGCCGCTTCCTTTGCAATTTTATCTGCAAAGGCGTTGCCTAGTATAATGGGGTCAGTGCCACGAGTGTGTGCTGCACACTTACAAACTGCAACTTTACTGGGCAGTAAGACTGCTTTCAACAGGTCCTGTAAAAGTGTTGCATGCTCCACAGGTTTCCCTGTTGATGTTGTCATGCCTCATCTTGACCACTGAGCGGCAAAGAAATGAAGTGTAGCATAGGCATATTGACTGTCTGTATATATAGTCACTGCCTGCCCCTCAGCTGCTTTACAGGCTTCCGTCAGAGTCACTATCTCAGCTGCTTGGGCAGACATGGAATGCGATAACTGCCCAGCACGGATGACCTGCACATCATCCACAACAGCAAAGCCTGTTTTAGTCTTTCCCCCTGCCGTTTTAAAACTTGAACCATCAACAAACCAAACCTTGCCCTCAGCGAGTGGTATGTCCGTTAAATCACTTCTAGGTTTACACTGTTTTTCCACATCCTCACGACACACATGTGGTGTACCCTCTTCCTCTGTGGGTAATAGTGTAGAGGGATTCAAAGTTGTACACCACTTAATAGTTACGTGTGGCTGGGAGAGCAACAATGACATCAAAGATAAGTGTCTTGCCGGTGACAAGAATGTCATTTTAGTCTGTAGCAATAAAACATCCACCTCATGTGGAACTAGCAGGGTCAAAGGGTGAAACAAAACAATTTCACCAGAACACTTTACGGCTTCAGCAGCTGCACACACAGATCGCACACAGTGAGGTAAGGCACAAGCCACTGAATCCAGCCTCTTAGAATAATAAGCTACTGGCTTCATTCTACCTCCGCACTTTTGTGCTAACATGGATGTCATAAAATGCCCTTTACAATCAACAGTCTGAACAAAGGGCTTGTTATAATCTGGAAGTCCTAGAACTGATGCTCCTGTCAGCATCTGTTTCAGCATGCACAGAGCTTGCTCCCCCTCAGGGGTCCAACTCAAACTTTCTGACATAGCTAAAGGTTTACTGTACATCATATCTAGTAATGGCTGCGCAACTTCAGCATAATGGGGCATCCACGATCGACAGAAATTTAGCAACCCTAGAAATTGCATCATGTGTTTCTTTGTCTCTGGCCTAGGTGCTGCCAAAATAGCTGTTTTCCTCTCTGGATCTATGCTCTTCCCTGCAGCACTAAGCAGATGTCCTAAAAATTTCACTTCTGTCTTTACCCACTGTAGCTTTGAAAGTGAGGCCTTGTTACCTGTTTCAGCTAAGTGAGTCAACAATGCCAATGATACGTTCCTACAGTTCTGCTCTGAATTGGATGCAATTAAAATATCATCGACATATACCAACATCTGTGAATGTGATGGAACTACAAAATCAGACAGACAATTTGTAATATTCTGTGTGAAAATTGTAGGACTATCACAAAAACCTTGCGGCAATCTGGTGTATGTGTATTTTTTGTGAATCAGCCTTTCTAACTGGGAAGATGGGTGTGTTACATACTGCCTGTGGAGCTTCAACTAGTATCCCTGCTTTGATCATATCCTCTATCACTGGTTTAATGCCTTCCACTGCATCAGGCTTCAAGGGATATTGTTTCACTCTTGGCCTAAAAGACGTTTTGGGCTTTATTACTACTGGACTCGCTGTTGTCATTAACCCCACATCAGTCTTCCCAGTAGACCAGAGCTTCTCTGGGACCTGTTTAAGCTCCGGGTGATCTCTAAAATCTACAACGTATCATTCTGTTTTGTCATTCTCACCCCCCTCTAAGTGTGTTTGTGGTGTAGTATGTGCCACCCATCCCAGCTTTTTACGAAAGATGCTGTGCTGCATGTCTGTCTCCCAACCCCCTCCAGCTTTCTGCCACATTTCAACACTTTCCCCCTGCCTCACCAAAGATGCTAAGTCTGTCCACTCAGCCATGCCACTCTTTGTCAATGAAATATGTGGTGTCTGCCCTGTAAAAAGTTGTTGTGCAGCTTCAGAAAGGATCACACTACATCCAGCCATGGTTTCACCATCAGTATATACTGCTTTTATGGTGATTCTCAGTGTTCTGATTAACATTTTGTTTTCTGATGAAAGCAGAAATGCGTGGATGGAAGCCATTCATCAGAGCATGCTTCAACTGCTGCTGATATGGGCTGGCCTTCTCCGCACTCTCTACAAGTCCGCTATGCTCTTTAAAAACTTCCTCTAATCTCGCCCTAAACTCATGGACATCCTCTCCTTCTTTCTGCACACATTGGGCAATTTTGTTGTAATCTACAGAAGCTTTAAAGGTAGTTCTAAGACGCTCATAGACCCCATTAACTTGGCCTTTTAAATTGTCATGGCCATAGGGTAGGATGGTATTACCATCCCTCCCTGTGTAGGTGCCTCGCACCCGAGCCCAGTTATATGTGAGACACCTCCGAAACGTGGCTTCGGTTTCCTGGCCGTTTAAGCGGTACGAGGAGCAGAGTTGCTTGTGTCGGGCGATAAATTCATCAACATTAGTCAACGGGTCTCCTAAACCTTTACATGCCTCTGCACATTCAGATTCAGTCCATGGCCTGTAAACACAAATAACACGGTTTTCGTCACCTGCAACACCAAAATGGGGATTCGCGACCTCCACCATGGGAAAGGTATCTAGGGCAGGGTAGACAGGCATACCAGCTGCACTCGTCTCACCCGTTTTTGTTTTGGATCTAGTGTTATAAGGGCTTAAATATTGTGCTGCGACATCCCCAAACTCCTGTCGCACTCTATCCTCCTCCTCTCTCTCTCTCCTTTCCTGCTCCTGCTTTTCTTCCTCCTCTCTGGCCTCTCTCTCCCTCTCTAATGCTGCTCTACGCTGTTGGTCTCTTAACGTCAGCACCACTGAAGTCGACTGCACGGTCTCATCTTCAGGTTTCACAGCTAATGCCTGCAAAGCTGCCCTCTTTGCATTCACTGCCTCCTGTCTTTTCTGCGCCTGCTCTAACCACAGTTTTGCAGATGCCAGCTGTAACTTTCTCTCCTGTTTCAATTTCCCTTTTGCACAAGCTGCCTTTACTGTCAACTGGTCTATTAACATTTGACATTGTCCTACAACCAATTTACCTTCAAAACCATATTTCTTGCGCCAATGTCCTAAATACTTTGTGCTTCCAGGAGCGAATTTCATCATAAACTTCTCGTCACCCTCTGACGCACTCTTGGTTGCTTGGGAACCCATAATAACAACAACAGCTGACGTCACAGACCGCGTGTTCTGCTCCGCACCCACTCACACGGACACTCTCACAACATCAACACAAAATATGTCTACAATTTTACCCTGCCTGCGTGAACCCGCACGGCTGTTACGCTCCTGGACTCGCGTGTACCCGCGCAGTCACTGAGCTGCACCTGCCTGCGTGAAACCGCACGGCAGAGGCCCGCGTGAAACCGCGCGGCCGTGCAATTAAGGAGCCGTCGCTCTCTTTTATTTATAAGCCTGCGATTAACCGCACAGCTCAGGTCCGAGTGAAACCGCGCGACCGTGCTCGCGTGAACCCACGCAGCTACAGTAATCTCTTTCACACGGTTATAGAGTCGTACTCATTGAACTTACTTGGTGTTGCTTATTGCGTGCAGCATCAGTCCCGTCAGATCCCGTCAATCGTCATCCATCGAGGAGAAAAACAGACGGCTAATCCACCGGCCTGATGGCGAATTCTCACGTCTCGGGTCTTTGTTACAGGACCTCTATAAGTCCTGGCTGACGTCAGTCTTTCGGCGTGTCCCTTTTTCCCCCGGTGAATGTCGATTCCAAGGATCCGGCTCAAGAAGGACCAATTAATGATAGGTTTGTAGCATAAACCTATTTGCTGGAATGTTCAGGACAATTTGCTACACAGCAAAGAACAAGACACAAGTAGGCAACGTCTTTGTGTTACTCATGCATGAGGAGGCCTGCCTGGAGCCAAGTGTCGTTCCACCCACTTGACCACCGTCAGACTCTCAGCCAGGTTTCCCATAGCACTCCTTTTATTGTGGTTACATGACTATGCATAGGTTCATTAACATATGACATCTTATAGGTATACATGTGAACAAAGAATACCTTGTGTGTGTGTGTGTGTGTGTGTGTGTGTGTGTGTGTGTGTGTATCTGTGTGTGTGTGGGGTCAAGATGTGACCCCAGGAAGACTCCCCAAGGCTGGTGCCCGGAGTCTAGCGGTACATCTGAACAAAAGGCTCTTATACTTAACCAGATATACGTGTGTTTGCTATACCATATATCAGCAAGAGAAGATACCCCTCTCCTAGGAGGAGTGTGATCTATGCCAGAACACTCTAAAGAGGAGTGGACGCACTCCCCTCTTCATGCTACACAGAGTTGTTACAGACCTCCTAGGATGAGACATTCTTTCAATATGCCATCAACTATATACTTCTAAACACAAATGATTACATGTTTCTTAATACAAATGACAATAATAAAACATAACCCCAACAGTGGTTATGAGAAAGAGCAGTCAACGGCTGTATCCCAATTCAGGATCTGCAGCCTTAAAGTACGCAGCCTCAACGATCCTCAAGGGCCGCGTACTCAAAGGCCGGAAGTGCGAGGCTTGTGAAATGGGACAGTCTAGCCTCCGTCGCGCTGCCCAGGTTGCCCAGCAACCATAACACCAACCGCTGGAAACGTTTCATACAGCTTTGATGGAAATGAAGGAGATATTTTGTTCGTGTGTTTGTTTCTACACGAGCTTTGTGTGATTTAATAAGTATCTGAGGCTGAGACCACAGGACTGTAAAATATGATTGCTGGCATTCATATCTGTACTGAACAGTCATTTAAGATTAGCTAGTAAATAACAATTAGCTAATGTTGTTCATGAGACTAAAGTCAGTGTAAATATGATATGGCCAATATTGTAGTTATTATATTAATCATAAGTTATTACAGCAGTGAGCTTGAACTCTCAAATCAAATCACTTCTATTGTCACATCACATGTGCAGGTACAGCACATGTGAGTGAAATTCATTTGAGTGAACTCTGTGTCAAATACTGAGCTTCAGTAAAGATTCAAGTTGCAGTTATTTATATGTCCTATGACCTTAAACCTTCACTCAAAGACAAGTTGGTAGAGCAGTCACCAAACTTCCGAACAGAACAACTTCCGGTTCAAAAGGCTACCGGATCCATCATCCAATCAGTGATGCCTGTTGTTGCAGCATTGGTACCTACCTACCCGGTTTGGTTTTTGTTTTTGCGCTTTTCAATTTGTTGTGCGTTTTGTGATTTGTTTTTGCGCTTTTCAATTTGTTTTTGCGTTAAGTGATTTGTTGTTGCGCTTTTCAATTTGTTTTTGCGTTAAGAGATTTGTTTTTGCGTTAAGAGATTTGTTTTTGCGCTTTTAAATTTGTTTTTGCGCTTTTAAATTTGTTGTGCGTTTTGTGATTTGTTTTTGCGCTTTTCAATTTGTTTTTGCGTTAAGAGATTTGTTTTTGCGCTTTTCAATTTGTTGTGCGTTTTGTGATTTGTTTTTGCGCTTTTCAATTTGTTTTTGCGTTAAGAGATTTGTTTTTGCGCTTTTCAATTTGTTGTGCGTTTTGTGATTTGTTTTTGTGGTTTGCACTTCAGGGCCACCGTACCTTTCCCATAAGTTTGATTCTAATGGACTACTTGCACAATCACTTCCGCGTTCTATGTAGTCCTGCCCCGGTGCTTCCGGTATGGTTAAACCATGGCGACGTTCTACACTCGCTGCCTACAAGAGCTCCCAAAATTGAACATCACTGATGTTCATCGGATTTGCAGAGTGACGACTACCCCAGCCAGCAAATTGGATAAAGGATTTAAGTTATATGCTGCATCATATATACACAACTACGAAGGTAAGAAAACGTAAATTAACCGACAAAGAAACGTTAGCTAACGTCAAATGCAAACACTACGTTACTCCGCTATGTCCTTCATTTGATGTCAATTCTCTACATTACATGTTTTCTTAAACGGTGTTTTATGTCGTCCGAAACTATAGTTGAGGTTTTCTTAACTAATGTCGCTTTTGTTGTTAGACACTGTTATAATAGCGTTAGGTAGTTGGCTAACTAAGGAGGTAGTTAACTACCTAATGCTACTCTTGCTAAGTGTAAAGTACATATGTTTAAGACGTGCTGACATGAGTAATACAGAAATAATGCTAATGGTACTTGTATCTTTATTCAGTGTCCAATAAAGACAGGTTGTCAGGGGAGGTCGGTGTGAGAGCCCTGTGCTACAGGTCAATGAGGAAGAGTGAGGCACCACACAGACTAAGTGTAGGCAGGAAGCTGTGTAAAGTTGTTAATCCCGTTCAGTGGGGTTCAGTTCATTTAAGCATTAGTTAAGTGCATTCCTAAAGGCCCATCAACTTGAATGTTTTCCTTGTCTCCCTGCTTTATCACTCCTAATTTGACTAGTCAGATAGTTTAATCAACGTGTGTTTGGGTGATCAGAAACATTTGACACCAAGTTAATACTGCAAATATACACAATCTAAGTTATTACAGTTATCAAGGATGGTTAAGTTGTTTTAATAGGGAGAGAAGGAAACACTATGCATTCAGGAGGGTAAGCCTGTAGGGGTCAGTAACCATAACACTGAACTATGTTCCTGTTCGGCTCTTCCATGAGGATGATGTTACATTTTTAATTTTCGTTCTTTCTTCGTAGATTAAGCTTCTGGATTCATCGCCGGTGGTACTGACACATAGCCAGTGCTCCTGTGTGGCAGGCGCTGTTATGTGCAATCACACTGTGGCACTGCTCTTCCAAACAGCACAATACTCACAACTCAGAGTGCCGGTTGTCCCCCCCTGTGCATAGCTGCACGGAATCTGAACAGCAATGGCACAAGCCACGGACAGTGGTAATTTAAATTAGGTTAAAGTTTTTGAATTAGTCCATGTTTACATATGAACAGCAACACCATCCATAGTAAATGTGTCTTCTGTTAGGGTGTGAAGCCAGGACCCATCAACTCCATGATCTTCACTAAGCCGGTACCAAATAGGATGGCCCAGACTGGAGTACGGTAATTAGATTTGTAAAATTTGGTTTCCTGTGTTACAAATGCATGTTGCTATTTGTTCATACATACATGTGTCTTCAGAAAGTGTAATGTTGTATGTAAATTAATACCTATTCTGACACATGTATGTATGAACAAACTCTGGGATGTATATGTACATGACTGTCTCTAACTTATGCACCACTGTTTTACACCTTTTAGTTTTTAGTTTAGTTGTTGTTCAGTATAATAACCTTCTTCCTTACATTATTGTCATTGATGTTTTCTTTAGGAGTGGCTTCTACAGAGGCATGGTGGGTCCGTTACCAGATCCCTGCTTGTTCAGAATAACGGAGGCATATGCAAAATTTAATATTGAGGACAGGCCACTTGTGACCACAATGAACATGAGACCTGACAAGCCCCTTGTGGAAAGTGCTTTTGGGCTGGTGCAGGAGGGCAGTGTTCTGTCATATCAGCAGCCGGTTTTGACAACCCGGTACATCACACTACACCGTGATGCACCACCAACACCGCACTTGCCTCTGGAGGGTATGACATCTTGCCATCAGATTGTGTGTTTGTGTGCTCAGAAGAAGAGCTTCTGCATCTGAAAAGCTTGTCTGTAACTCTGGAAATGGCTCACAAAATAGAGGAAGCTACACGTGAGCAAAGCTCTTCATCTGAGTGGCATCAGCTCCGCAGGCCCAGAGTGACTGCCTCTAGGTTTCGGGAGGTGTGTCACGTCAGAGGCCAGAGCTCGGCAGAGTCACTAGCAGAGCGTATATTGAAGGGAACAAGGCAGACAGCAGACATGAGGAGAGGAACTGAGATGGAGCCTGCAATAGCAGCAGAGTATAGTAGGCTAATGAATGTTAACTACTCACCCTGTGGTCTGGTCATTCACCCCATTGCCCCCTGGCTTGCTGCATCTCCTGATGGTGTTGTTTTTGACCCCAATGAATACCCCCAGTTTGGCCTTGTCGAATTCAAATGTCCCAATGTACAAAACTTTATTGACTGCAAATATGTGCAGATGGAATGTGGTACCCCTAAACTAAAAAATAGCCACGCATATTACTGGCAAGTGCAAGGACAACTGCTCATCAGTGGGATGCAGTGGTGTGACTTTGTTGTGTGGGCACAAGAGGACTACCTAGTGCAAAGAATATACATGGATACAGATGTGCACAATGCAATCAGAGAAAAGGCTGACTATTTCTTTTTTTACATATATATGCCAAAATACCTGTGTTTGGAAAAATGAACAGTGAAAACATAGCAAAAAGGAAAACAGATTCTTCAGGCTGGCTGGAACAAAATAACTGATGTTTTATTTGCAATGTATTTCATGAATTATTTTGTTGTTACTTGTTGTTACATGTTACTTTTATGTGAAATCAATAAACTGTTATTTAAGCAATGGCATCAATTTCATTTTTTAAAAACACACATTAAAACATTGAATTTGTGCTGAACTTATTTACATGGTAAGTATTTAAAAATCCATGCCTAGCATACTGACATACATTTAGACAATAACACAACTGAATGAAGAAAATGACAAATGGTATTTTGGATGTTACAAAAGCACAATGTCACTTATGATTTTAAAACGATTTAGTGATTTACTTTATAATTTTGATAAACAATTTTGTTGAATATGAATAGTAATATAGTAGTATAATTAAACAGTATTATTAACATTCAACATTTGCAATGAATTAGAATTATCAATAACTGTAACTCAACTATCAGCACTCAAGTACCAGTTCTGTAATCAAGTTTTGTCAAGGAAGAAATGCAACTGTAGTGGCCTCAGCTGCAGGTCATTTTCCATAAGTTACTTGTACTGGCACTGGTGTCTTGGGAAAAGTCCATCTTGTCTCACTTAACCCATTTTTAACTAATGCTGTGTTCTGGTAATTTGACAGCATACATGCTACTGCAAACAGTTGGTTGATATTGTAAACATGTGTGACATGGTAATGATGCTATCAAAAGTTTGTTCTGTTTTATCCTCCTAATGACTCGCTCCACATGTACCCTGAGTCTGGCTATGGCCTGCGTCTCCTTAACCTGGTATGCTGGCATCTGCTTCTGCTTAGATAGAAAAGGTGGGCAGTACACTTTGCATTTACAACAATCGGTGATTAGGAAGCCCTTATCTACCATCACTGCCATGTCTTCAGTCAACTTCTCAGCAATGCCTGATTGTTTGAATAGTTCCTTGTCACTAACCGAACCAGCATACAGATTAGAGATGAATGTCACTGGACCATGTGGAGCTATGCCAACCAGGGCTTTCATCGTACAGTGGGATTTGTACGAAGAGTACATTTCACTCTGGAGAAGTGGTGAGGATGGTGTCTGACACCTCAGCTCTGTACAGTCAAGGATCATCTGGGTGTCTGAGAAATCTTTGAATTCCTCAGGGAGGTAAGCTTGCACTTCTTCACGTGTAAGCCAGATGCACTGAGACCCCAGTGCAGTGGCAAGAAAATTTGTCCATGTTGCAATAATGCGGCTCACTGTGGACTGGTGTATGTTAAATCGGTGTGCCAGGTCCCTCTCCTTCAAACCAACTGACAGGAAAACCAGGAAGAGAAAGAACTCGTCAATTGGCTGTAGCAGCTGCCTCTGGAAGGTGAAAACAAAAGGAAAATGTTACTCCTTAAGCTATGAACTAGTAAAATTATGCTTTTCTTGGCTAAATGTTTTGTAATGGTTATGCATACCATACTGTACCATGGGGTAAACAATGAGGTGCTGTAGTACACAGGTGTATGTATGTAAAGGATGCTGAGTCATTTAGCATATATATACCTGTGTATGTATGTTATTGTACATAATGTAATGTAATTGTACATAAATACATTAACATTACACCTCTAGTTCTAACTACCAACAAACCCATAACCTACCGTTGATGTGCGTGCAGGTGTCAACAATTCTTCGTTCCTATTGGCAGCTGACTTGGCTCTTGAAACCCGGATCATTTTGTAGATGCAAGGCTCAATCAAAACCAAAATGCCATCAAATGATCATAGCTTGGAAATCTATTCATGAGAGAGACAAACATCATGTCAATCATTAATTAACATTACACACTGACATAAAAATAATGTAAACTGTGACAAATATGCTAATGGTATGCTGTATAACATAGTCTGATTAAGAGTCTATTTGGTGTTGTATTTTACCTGTAGCATATTGTTTAAATACTAAAGCATCTACATGAAACACACAATCAGCAGAGAAAAAGTAAATATCTATTTTGTTTTCATTAAGACTGGAAACACTTTCGAAATTTAACTGATGGTGACTTTGGTATATTTTAAACAGTTAGCTTGAATAGAGCTTAGGTGTACCTGGTATAGAATCGGATGTCAGTGTCGGAGCCAGCAAAACGCTGTAACCCAAATTCTCGCTGGACACGTAACTCCTGTATTTCCTTCCTCAGAGTCTCCACGTCTTTGGACAGGTCTTCTGCAGCTGATGCAGATATGTCTAATGCAGACGGCTCAGGGACTGAGGAGTAGTCATGATCTCTTGTAAGACTGTGCTCTTCTTGATCGTCAGCAGGAACTAGTTCAGGGCGTCGCTCCGTTCTCTCCCAAACACTACGCCGCGGTGGTTCAACTTTATAGCCATTCCACTCAAAAAGTGTTGGTACAGCACCTTTAATAAGCCGCCTTCGACCATCAAGGGTTGTTGGCTCTATGAGTTGATCACTGGCAAAGTGTCTGCTGCAGACCCTGGTGTGAGAGGTAATCGTGAAATGATCCCGGCGTATGTTTACCAGCCATTGTCTTCTCAAGTCGGAATGGGTCGGAAAGCCATGAAAACTTAGTATGCCGTTAAATTTGGCTGAAGCCGAACAAAGTGGGACACAGCAATGCTCGGAGTATTTCTTCTCCTGTTTTTGAAAATGTTCTGTTTTAAATACTTTCCTTTTTATACTCATTCTGAAGTGACATTAGCGTAGCTACCAATACATAAACAAACATACCGGAAACGCCCAAGCGGTAGTATTTGGAAACGGAAATACGTCACATGCCTTAGTGCAAGTAGTCCATTTCTACCGCGGTGGTGTTAAATTGAGGTGAAACGTCATCGTAGCAGCTTTGACTGGCAGCTGCAGTCACGGAGAAACTTGCGTATCTCTGTTCGGGAATAGCAGATAGAGCGTAGGCTCTGAGAGGACGCCCTTCGTTTACGCTACGAAAACACGACCGATTGTTTTAACCTGACAGCCTGAGGTGTTCTTCAGTAAACTGGACTACCCAGAAGGACCCGAGGCCCCGCTGCACTTTTTCGGTAAGTTAAACGTGTTTGTAAGCTAATCCGTAACTACAGTCCTTAGCTCGGTCCTGAGACCTAGCTAGCTAAGATGAGCACTCAGCTGTCAGGGTTCGTTTAGCTAATCTGTGCAGGTGAATGAACTTACCAAAGAAATCAAGAGAAACGTTCCGGGCTAATCAGTCACTAATTACTGTCACTGTACTTTTATTACAAGTATTATAGTTCAAAAAACAACAGGCTGCACCCTGCTGCAGCTTCTGTGCAGAGGTGAATATTAAATATGTGCAAACAACAGCAGGTTTTCTGTGTCGACGTGTGTAAAGACAGTAACATCTTTATTAAAAGCTTGTACTTCAGTAACTCCTCATTAATCAGGAACTATGGATTAAAGTACTATTGTGCAATACTGAAAAAATGTAAGAGAAGAACTTCAGATCCTGAGTGTGTGAGGACAGAAGAATCAGCTTCATTTCAATATTGAGGGATAAAATTTATATCTGAGTTTGATGGTTCTGTTCTGTTTGTGATTACAGGAGCTGCCCTCAGATTCAGACCTCAGCACCACCCAGTGACAGCAGACAGATCATCCAACATGTTCACATGTTAACTGCAAAATGAACTGATGAAAACAGTACAAAGGTTAAAGTACCACACGTGCTGTAGTGAAAGCTGCAGCTTTATTGATAAAGTTAAAGACAAAAAAACAGAAGGATTAATCACTCATGTAACTGTGTCACTATATATCAGCATTAACAGGACCTCAGTTTGGTGTTTCACAAAGCTGCTGATCTCAGACCTGCACAGCTTCTGTGTTAAACACTTGATGTACTCGGCTGCACGAAAAGAATATAAGATTTTCTCTAACACAATTTTAAAAAAGTTTTATTGATTAAAAAATACACTATATCTGATTCATATCGGTATCGGCAGATATCCAAATTTATGATATCGGTATCATAAAAAAGTGGTATTGTGCCATCTCTATGTACAACACAATGCCTGGTGATTAAACCATGAAATAGTTTCATTAAAAAACATCCCTTTGACTAAATCCAGTGTGGTAGCCTGACTGTGCCACTGTTATGTATGTGATTAGTCTTTAGTACAAATGTCACCGTTTCACAGACAAGACTACAGGCCTTACTTTTGCAAGCCTCTGTACATATATGTAGATGCAACATAGAAGTAAACAGATATGTAAGACTGTTCATATGCATTAATGCTCCATTTTAACATAATAATATACATAATAATACATACATAATAATAATAATAAATGACTGTGTCTCAGTTATACTGGTAACACATCTCAACCACAGTTTCCACTCTCCTGTGCTTTTGCACGTTTCTGCTCTGTGAGTAAACTGAGCTCCAGCTTGTGCTGCCAGGATTTTAACCCTGGCTGACTCAGAGCCTCACACACATGTGGAGGAGCTCACTGATGAGCTGGGAACCATATTTAGCTGTGATTATGTTGACTGTGGAGAAACTGCTTTAGTGTGTGGAGCCAAACATGGTGACGATGCTCAGAGTCAAAGCTGAGAAAGTGGTCTCAGTGGTGGAAGGTCACCTCTTACAAGCTTCAGGTCCACGTTAGTCACATCAGCTGACTGCAGGTTGGAAAATCTGATTTGGTTTGTTTGGATCTGACAGGGTCTGGGTAAAGACTGTGGTCTGCCTGTTTGTGACCTCTGACCTTTAGTGACCTCTGACCTTTAGTGACCTCTGACCTCCTGTTGCAGGTGTGTGTGTGCTGCTGCTGTCTGCACCGACTGTTTCTGCAGGTGAGTTGATGAAGTGAAAACAATCAGTGAGACTCCAACAAGAACACAAATACATTTACTCTGTGTGCATGTGTGTGTGTGTGTGTGTGTGTGTGTCCTCCAGTGTCTCTGTCTGTCGGTCCAAACCTTCAGCAGTTCGTCAGAGGATCTTTAGTGGATCTGAGTTGTGTTGATGATGGACAGACAGCTGATGGATGGACAGTGAAGAGGACCAGAGGAGGACCCACTGAGGACTGTGGAGCAGCTCCAGGCTTTGGGAGGCTTCTTGGTTCCTACTGTGTTGTGGATCTTTCTGCTCCCAATGAAACCTTCTGGTGTGAGGACTCCTCTGGACAGCAGAGTGACAGAGTCTCCTTCAGTGTCCAATCAGACACTACAGGTGAGATGTTCCAGCTGTGTCTCTGTGTCTGTGTGACTCTGCTCTCATTAACTCTGTTTGTCTCTGATGGTCAGATAAAGGTGTCATCCTGGAGATCCCTGCACTTCCTGTGAGGACAGGAAGTGATGTCATTCTGCGCTGCAGACAGAGGAATGGTGCCACAGTCGAAGCTTATTTCTTCATCAAAGGAAGTTCTGTTGGTCATAAACCAGAGCACATCATCACTAACATCACGCAGGCTGATGAAGGTCTCTACTGGTGTTCTACTAATCAGGGAGGAACGTCTCCTCAGAGCTCTCTGAGGGTCAGAGGTCAGAACACTGACATCACTTCCTGTTTAAAACCTGATGTAACATTGTGACCTGATAATAAACTGACTGAACCATCTTCATCATCTCTCCTCCAGATCCTCTCAAAATCATCCGTCCTCCTCCTCCTCACTGTCCTCCTCCTCCAAGCACCTCCACAAACTTTGCACCTCCTGTAGAAACTGGTCTTACGTGTCCTCCCTGTTCTTCTCCTCCTCCTCCTCCCTCCCTCCTGGTCCCAGTTGTGGCAGGTCTGGTCTCTGGGGTTCTCCTGGTTCTGGTTCTGGGTGGAGTTTCGTTCCTCTGCAGTAAACTAAAAGGTGATAAACCTGCACAGAAGTAAAAGTCACATGAGTTTGATGTGCACCATTACTCCTCCTGTGCTGATGTTTCTCTGTGTGATGTAGGAGGTCGGGGAGCAGACCTGTGGAGCTGTGGAGGTGACGGCTGTCTGAGACGGAGCGTCTGCCTCTGCTGTGAGTCTCCTTCATGTTACGTGTATTATCTGTGTTTCCACCACTGGAGGGCGCTGTGGGTTATTGATGTGTGGGAACAGTAACCAATGGTGGTGTCAAAATTCATAAGCTGCATCCTGCTGACAATGCATTTGTAGGCCGATGACGTTACAGTGACGGGCTGAAGGCTGTCCAGATTCATAGATTCCTTCGAATGCAGCTGACAAATGCGTCCTCCTTTTCACTGAATTTTAAGGATTGGTTGGGTGTGTCCTTCATCGCCCACCATATCCCAGAATTCATAGTGCGGCCCAGCCAAACTCCAGTTTCCAGCAATGGCGGTCGCTACTAAGTTTTAAAATTACTCTTATTAATCTTTCTGGGTCACAAAATAAACTTGTAACATATTTTGATATGTAGCTATGTAAACTTCAAATATCTGCTCGGTTTATAAAGATATCGCATATCTGCAAAAGTACTCTGACGTTTTCTGAGACGTCTGTTACCCACCAGCTCGATAGCTGGCTGAGAGCTCGAGGGTCACTGAAGCCGCCGAGAACAGTCCAACTCCCGGCACATCATTTTCAGATCACCGCGGACTTTCGCTAATCAGGTTAAACTAATATAGAAGTCACTTAGACAACCTAAAAAATGTTATTGTTTGTCCTTTTTTCAGTTTTTTATTTGTTCGCGAGTAAATCTGTTTGGCTGAGATTAAAGTGATTAGATTAGATTAGATTAGATTAGATACAATAAAACTTTATTAATCCCCCAGGTGGGTTCCTCCTTGGTTTTCACACAGCTGAATAAACGTGAAACAGAAAACTAATTAAACAGAAGTGTGAGATGGTCGAAAATTTGCACCAGTGTCCTGTTGTATTTTAGATAGCAAGGAGCAGACTGCCGAGTTCAATCATCTCCACCAAGACAGTGGTGACACTAATCTGAAGGCTACAGTGTCCAATTCCCCGTCTGTTTACTTCGACCTACCAGACCTTCTGAATGTTTCTCTTTGGTCATGTGACCATTTGATCTCTGATCAGTGTGTTCTTCAGTTTCAGGCCTGTTTCTGCTGACTGCTGCAGGTGAGCTGATGTTCCTACACCTGTCTGTCCTCATCATGACCTCTGACCTTTGGTGACCTTTAGTGACCTCTGTCCTATTGCAGGTGGGTGTGTGCTGCTGCTGTCTGCTCTGACAGTTTCTACAGGTGAGTTGAAGGTAACAGGAACGCTGAGGTGATGTAGGTGCTCTGTGGTCACTGCTCCATCATCATGTCTAACAATCCTCGGTCAGCCTCTTCTTCTTCTTCTCTCCTTTATCTGACTGACTGTTTACAGCTGATAAATAAAGTTTCAGCTTCTGCTCAGTTTTTCCTGCTTGACACAAGAGCTGCTGTTTTATCATTCTTTAAACAGCTTTAAACCCCCTGTGGCTCAGGGGGTTGGGAAGTGCATCTGTAACCGGAAGGTCGCCGGTTTGATCCCCATGCTCTCTGTCCTGGTCGTTGTGTCCTTGGGCAAGACACTTTACCGCCTACTGGTGTTGGCCAGAGGGGCCGATGGCACGATATGGCAGCCTCACTTCTATCAGTCTGCCCCAGGGCAGCTGTGGCTACAACTATAGCTTGCCTCCACCAGTGTGTGAATGTGAGAGTGAATGAATAATGGCATTATAAAGCGCTTTGGGTGCCTTGAAAAGCGCTATATAAATCCAATCCATTATTAACATTTTTTAACATTTTTTTCTGACTTAACTATTTTTTTATTGTAACAAATTTTTCAAAGTTTATGAAACTCTGAGGGGAATTCACTCTCTTGGTGTGTCCACACTCACTCAAAGGGCCTCGAACACTAAGAAAAAACCTGGCTTCCACAAGAGGAACTACAAAGACCATAAAACCACAGTTCTAACAATGTAACCTTGGCCTGCAACACCCACAGGTTTGGGTCAGATCTGACCTACAAACATGTACACCTGAGGGTCAAAGGTCAGAGCTGTAGATACAAGGCTGGCCTTCAGTGCAAATTTACTTACAGCAAAATGCACAAGGCTCTGTGCGGTTATAACAGGCAGCTCTATGTCTACATCATGCAGGATTCAAAGTACTGTATGGAGTCATTTGACTCATAAAGACCTCCTGACTCCTCCTCTGTGTCCTCCTCTTTCAGGTCCTCCTCTCCCCTCTGAGTCTGTGCTGAGGCTCTTCTGCCATCTAGTGGTCTTCTGTCCGTACTGCATCTCCACTGGTCTGCTGCTGTCCATCTCTTGGAGCAGGAAGACACCAAACAAACCGGCCGTCTCCATGGAGATGAGCCAGCGTGATGGAGGAGGTCAGGGACTGGCTGAAGATGGTGATGATGTCACTGATGATGACACTGATGATGTCACCACTGAGCATGCCTTCTAAGCTGCAGACTGTGTGTCAGGGTACCAGCATCTGCAGTATTACTGTATCTTGGTTCCTCTTTTGCTATATTGGAGAAAAGTTCTAATTTTTACTGTCAGTATGGATTAGTTAGGTTTGGGTTTATTGCTGTGCCTCTGTACATTCTCCCAGCCCATCATGTGCGTCTCCTCCTGTTGTCTTCCAAGTTAGTCTAGTTCTTCCATCCTGTCTCCTGTGTGTGGAGATTAGGAAATTGTTTTACTGTTACTATTCATAACCAGTATTTTTACAGTTGCATCATTTATCATTATCATTTCATCAAAGCATTAATATGAATCTCTTGATGTTATATTACAGTTTGTATTTCAGGGGGGACCATAATTACATAATAATTGCATAATAATCTTTCATTGCAGGTTTAACTGTACTCATGTTATCTATATTCCATTTTGTGTTTATTAGAGAGTTGAAGCTTGGTTAGGTTAATTAAGGGTCTGAAGCTACAGGCAGCGTGAGGTTAAGGTGACCCAAGCTATTAAAGGATTGCATATATGTTCACAATACAACACATCTCATATCAGGTACAAACACCATAGAGGCAGAAACCTGCTGCAGTGGAGTCTGCCTGGTAACAAATGACTAGTAGGAGGTTTACTGAGTTCAAGACACATGGTGGGGCCTGCACACATACACACACAGTTTCTAGAATTGTTTTGCTCAAGATTGCTTGGTGATCTGTCCAGCGTACGTAACTGTGGAAGCAATAACAGGAAACATTTGGCGGGGAGTGAAGGGTCTCTAAGGGTCCAATGTACTGGAATGTTCTTGGATTACGGGAATTGATACGTGGATTTCCAGTAAATCCAACTGCTTTGACGCATGATCATCGTCATTAACTGTTATAAATATGACTGTGTATCTCTCGTTCGGAGGGAGATGGCGCTGGTGGTGTAATAATGCTCTTCTTTCCCGCACATATATGCGTATAATAAAATCACTATTCTTGACACACAATGGACCTCCAGTCGTTTGTCTCTTACCTCAAACACGAATCAGGACATGTGTCATGTTGTCACAGCCTTTTATGTTCCAAACACCAAAACAGTGCAAGAAAAGGCCATGGGTGGCAACGGGAGGTTTGTTTCAGAACGCACTTCTGACTCCATTGTTTAAAAATAATATGCTGTTTATTTTGTGGAAAATTATAAACAAAAATCAGCCAAATAACTTCTTAAAACTTCAAATTAAATAGAAAGTAACTTAATTTGCTTTAACAACTATAGAAGTGGTCAAAAAATCATTTTCTAACCCTCCTTTCCTCTCTGACATTTGGCAGACATTTGGCAAACAAAAACCATCTTTACCACACCCATCCAGGGTGCTCCTAATCCCTGGATTAATGGGAGGGTCCATAAGCTAATAAACCAATCACTTTCCGAAACCTTTTCCAACAATTAATTACAAATTTATGCAACAAAACTATGTCAGTATATTCTTACAACTTTAAAGAAAAAACTAAAATGAATACAAATTGCATTTTATAAACATTCAACAAAAATGACCGCAACATTCTGGCTCCTAATTCCTGTGTAACAGGAATTACTTCTGTCTAAGTGGCCATCACAAAATGCAATACCAATAATTTTCTTCTGTAGTCCATATGTCTTCTTTAAAAACAAACAAAAGGAAAGGTCAGTGTTCTATGATTTCAAGTCTCTGTTGTTCAGATGTTTGCTTTGAGTGTATTCAAAAAAGGTGTATGTTGCATAATGGAGTGTAGAGCCAAGTGAGTGTCAGTGTAAATGTAGAGAGAGAGGTTCCAGAACTTGGCTCAGTTGGATTCATTATTTCATCTAGATGGCCTCCACCAGGAGACATATTTAGTTTATTGGCCTCTCCAGCTCATTTGTTCGTGTCTAACACGGCAAACTACTCCGTGTGCATCGGTCATGGTTTCAGTGATGCGGCCAATGGGCCAAGAACTTCTTGGTGCAGCTCCATCAACAATAAGCACAACATCACCAATGCAAAAGTTCTGTTGGGATTCAGAGATTCTTGTATTGCTATCATATAATCTGCCTTATGATGAATGCATTGATAACATGTTTTACAGTATTATTTTAACAGTAATATTGTTTACAGGGTTCTTATTGCATTGAATATGTTTGTCATCACATTAACCTTTCTATTCACAGGTTTATTTATGATCATTCTATACACAATGCATAGCTGTGCTTGTTTAGAGTTGATGTTCCATCCAAGAGGGTTTTAAGCTTCACTGGTGAGAGTGTCCAGGTGATACATGTTGAGGGAGGATGAGAATATAGCAGGTTAATTGCATGCATGCTTACAATACACATATTAATCTAGCAACAGGCCTGAGCGCAGGCCCAAGTGTCTTTGACCTTTTTGTAACTGGCTGCCCTTTTACCTACTTAGTAGCAGATGACGGGAGGCTATAACTAGTCCTCAGACACTCTGAAGGCTTAAGACTATGATTGTGCATGGAAGGTGTTGCAGAAAGGGGAAGTTATATGTCTGTTATATGTCTGTTTATAGCTATTGAAGATGTACCAGATATACCATTGACTGTACACGATGAACTTCTGTTTTGTGTTGACGCCATGGGGGGCGGATACCCCACTGCTTTAAAAGTGTTCTCAACATGTATTTTTGTCAGAGGACATATCCTGATATGTCTTCTCCGCTGCTAATAAACTCATCGTTTCATTGCACTTTTCTGGAAGCCTCCGTCGTTTGTTGTCTGGTCTGCAGTTGATCGATCTCGCTTCAGTTCCTACGAATCTTGTTCCATTTCTGTCGTTCCTGCAACATAGGAAGGTATTCTTTCACCCACCTTTTCCAGAATAGATCCACAATATACTGGGCTTGTTTCCATCGTCTTCGCAGATACAGATCCTCTTTTTTGAATAAACCTTGGTGGCAGCACAGGTTTGCCTTTTAACTGGAGCAAGTGATTTGGAGTAAGAGCTTCTACATCATTGTGATCATCAGAAGAAGGTGTGATTGGGTGGTCATTCACTATAGCCTCCACTTCACACAAAACTGTATGCAAGGTTTCATCATCTAGTACTTGCTGATTTGTGATAGAGTATAATATTATCTTTATTTCTTGCACCAAGCGCTCCCATACTCCACCATGATGGGCCCCATAAGGTGGGTTAAAGGTCCACTTTATGCCATCCTGTGCTAATTCTTTTTGGATTTTACTTTGGTTTAGCTCTAACATAGCTTGTTTTAACTCATGATTTGAGCTGACAAAGTTGGTTCCATTGTCTGACCGGATTTCTTTGACCTGTCCTCTGCGGCAGATGAATCTCCTGATGGCATTAATGCAGGAGCCTGTATCAAGAGAATGTGCCAACTCAAGGTGAACTGCACGTCAGGTTAGGCATGTGAAAAGAACTCCATACCTCTTAACCAGACTCCTGCCTCTCTTTATTCTATCAATAGGAAGATCAGAAATTTTCTGCACAACTTTGCCGTTGTCTTTGACACACTATACAGTCTTTGATTATTTTTCTATCTGCCGAATTAGCATGAGGGATCCAGCATTGACGGCGAAGGGTTGAAAGCATGTGATTTCTTCCTCTGTGACCAACCTTTTCATGAATGTGCTGAAGAATAAGCTTTGAAACATGGCTTTCTTTTGGCAAAATTGCAGGATGTTTTGTTTCCTCAGGCAAATCTGCTTTACTCAGTCTTCCACCCACTCTCAAAACACCATTAGTAACTACAGGATCAAGCTTATCCAGATGACTTGACTTCCTTACAGTGCCGGAGTTTACTGCAGTTATTTCATCGGCAACAAAGAACAGACGGGATTAACCTGACACAGGCTCAAACCTGAAGAAACAAACTACTGTACGACAGAGAACTGCTCATCAGGAACAATCTCCAAGAAAACTGATTAATATGAACTCACTGCTAATGAAACCAGCTGAGGACCTGGTGGAAACAATCACAGACCAGTGACCAGTGAGTACAAAGCCCCCAAACGGCAACAAATGGAAAGAAGACTAAAGGAGGACTTGATGAGACCACTAAGACCTCGTTGTACAGTCTTTTTGATGGGCTGCATATGGTAACAGGGATGTTAGCGTGACTCTGAGGGCATCTCTGCTCATCAGAAGTCTGCATCTGTATCTCTGCTCCTCGGTGAGTCAGCTGTTCATTCATTCCAGCTCCATTTTATAGTCACTTATAATGTTGAACTCCACTGTCCACCGTAAAGGAACATATACAAAATTCCTGAGCCCTTTGAGGTGCACAGCTCTAAACCTGGTATCCTCCAAGTTTACTTAAAAATGTTTTTTTTTCCAGTGTTCCTATTATCTTTATAATTATGTAGGTTACTACAGTATACCATTACAGCCTCAGTTAGTGCAGTTCTTTAACGATAGCTTCTCTCCTGTGATCTCCATCACATTCTTGAAAATGTCCTGGCAGACACAGCAAATCTGTCTACATGTACTGATATGCGACAGGAGTGCCATACGCCTGTGCTAAATGCTTCCCATTTTCAGGGGTTGTCCTGCTCTTTCTCCAGTTCACCAAGCAGCTGATATGGAATCACAATGGCTCGCTAGACATTGTGATCCCTCAAGTTCATGATGATCAAGCGAGATTCCTACCATTCACATTTACTCATTTGAGTTCAAAAGATGCAGACCACTAATAGACGTGCATAAAATCACTCCAGAAAAAATGGTCAGCTGCAGATAGCCAATACATGTCCAGTCGTACAGTCATAGTGTTGCATTTTAGAGAATGACATGACAGCAATATGAGTTGCACACAATATGTTTATCACCCTGTTTGACACAGATGTGATGGTTCCAGTACCAGAGCCTCAACCCATCACGCATTACCAACAGATGCTTCGATCAAACTTCCAGGACAAGTTTATGTGTGCACAAGAAGGGTGGGCAGAAGATATACAGCGTCTGGCTGATATCTACACAGAACTATACATCACAGCTGGGTATGACATACATATCAACATACAGCATGAGGTCCGGCAGATTGAAAAGGCATGGAAGCCGGAAGAAACAGAGAAAGTCGTTAAACCCACAGACATATTCAAACATCCTTCTGGAGAATACAGACCAATTAAAACAGTGATGACCAATGGAATCACAGGAATTGGAAAAACGTTCCTTATTCAAAAGTTTGTGTTGGACTGGGCTGAACAAAGATCCAATCAAGATGTGCATCTGGTTTTCCCCTTCACCTTCCGTCAGCTGAATCCACTGAAGGGAGAAAAGTTCAGTTTGGCAGAGCTCATTCATGAATGTATCCCAGAAACTGTAGGCATCACAGAGGAGGCTCTTAATTACATCTTTAAAGATATTCAGTCATCGGGAATCACCAACTATGACAAAAGTAAATTCAAACTTCTGTTTGTGTTTGATGGGCTGGATGAGAGTCGCCTTCATCTCGACTTTCATTCTGAAGATATTCGCTCTGTCGATGTAACAAAGTCAACTAAAACAGATGTCTTGTTGAGAAAACTCATCAATGGAAAATTACTACGCTCTGCTCACATCTGGATAACCACACGGCCTGCAGCAGCCAATCAGATCCCTCGAGAGTTTATCAGCAGCACAACAGAGGTCAGAGGGTTCACTGACCCACAGAAGGAGGAGTACTTCAGGAAGAGATTCAAAGGTAAGGAGCAAGCTGTCAAAATCATCTCCCACATCAAGACAACAGGAAGCCTCCACATCATGTGCCATATCCCAGTCTTCTGCTGGATCACTGCTACAGTTCTAGAAGATGTGCTGAAAACCAGAGGAGGACAGCTGCCCAAGACCCTGACTGAGATGTACGCAGAGTTCCTGGTGTTTCAGATTGATCGGACAAAAGAAAAGTATGGCCCACAGAAAAGCATTGAATACATTATGTCATTAGCAAAACTTGCCTTTCAGCAACTGGACAAGGGCAACCTGATCTTCTATGAAAAAGATCTGAGAGAGAGCAGCACTGATGTTAGTGAAGCCTCAGTATGCTCAGGAGTGTTCACAGAGATCTTCAAAGAAGAGCGAGGAAGGAAAGGGAAAGATGAGATGTTCAGCTTTGTCCATCTGAGTGTTCAGGAGTTTCTGGCTGCTCTTTATGTAAGGATGTCGCTTAATAACAGCAACATAAATGTCATGCCTTTACCACAACCATCACTAAAAAACCTTCGACTGCTTTTAAGTAAGACATCTTCAAAGAAGATCCACAGGATTTCCATTGACAGGGCCTTGCAGAGTTCAAATGGACACCTGGACTTATTCCTTCGCTTCCTCCTGGGTCTATCACTGCAGACCAATCAGGATAAACTGCAGGACCTGTTAATGACAAAAGACAGTGGCACAGAGAACAATCAGAAAACAGTCCAATACATCAAGAAGAAGCTCAGTGAGAATCTGTCTCCAGACAGATGCATCAATCTGTTCCACTGTCTGAATGAGCTAAATGATCGTTCTCTGGTGGAGGAGATCCAACAGTCCCTGAGTTCAGGAAGTCTCTCCACAGATAAACTGTCTTCTGCTCAGTGGTAAGCTCTGGTCTTCATCTTACTGTCATCAGAAAAAGATCTGGATGTGTTTGACCTGAAGAAATACTCTGCATCAGAGGAGGCTCTTCTGAGGCTGTTGCCAGTTGTAAAAGCCTCCCACAGAGCTCTGTGAGTGCACGAATAACTGTGACACAGGGCTGTTATCAACTAGTAATTCTCAGTCAGCAGATCTTCATATAACTACATGCTAACATTAATTATGGCTTTAGATTTAGTATAAAGCTTACTTTAAGTTTAATATTTGAATTATAGCTGAGATTATCCTGTGAAATAGCACCATAAAAGCACTACTCAACTACCATCTTTTTTTCCTCATGAAACTTTAACTGAAATAACCTAACAGCGTTTTACACTGTCTGTCATAGATTCAGTTTCACTGTGTGTCTTTATCTGTTCTCCAGGCTAAGTGGCTGCAATCTGTCAGAAAGAAGTTGTGGAGCTATGTTATCAGTCATCAGCTCACGGTCGACTAAGCTAAGAGAACTGGACCTGAATAACAATGACCTGTGGGATTCTGGAGTGAAGCTGCTGTCTGTGGGATTGGAGAGTCTACACTGTACACTGGAGGCTCTGAGGTTAGGGTTCGGCTTATCTTTAGTGAATGACCAGCAGCTGACTTTCTTGATATGTAGCTTTATATACACATTAATTAACTGCTTAAGCGGTATTTGATGATGCAGTCATAATAAGCCATCTTTTATTTGTGTATTTAGATAAATGGCATATAAAATTCATAGCCACATTGATGTCAATCATTGGTTTGTGGTGCAGAATTATGAACCTTTTCGGTTTGCATTTTGGGCATGCCAACAAGGCGCATTCATACAATGTATAGATACAAGGTACAAATACAGATACCCACTAATTATTGCAAATATGTTAAATAATATTTTCATTTTACTACCAAAAAAGTAATGTGCCTTTATTGTCATTGATGTAGAACTTACAATTAAATCAGGAAATTTGCTCCACTATCAGGTGCATTAAAAAGTCACAATCACACACATTCACACAAGATGACTAAAATATATGTATATAGAAGGGCATAGATTTGGCATGGACGGAGGGGACATGTCCCCACCAATATCCAGCGATTATTGAATCGTCCCCACCAATAATTTGATCGCTTCTTGTAAAAAAAACCCAAACCCGATAGAAAGAAAGAAAAAAAGATCTGTCAGCGTCTCAGTCACCCAGCGGTGCAGAAAGAGTTAAATTACGTTCTCTACTGGAGTCCGTCCTCATGTGACAAATATGGCCAATGTGACTGGCTGTGCCTTTCAGGGAGCTCTGTTTAGTTTCAGCAGCGGCAAACCTGCGCTGGGAGGAGGACGGTAGCAAGGAGGAAGAACATGCATATAAGAAAGTATTTTTCAAAGAAACCTGTAAGTCACTTAAAGCCAAGTTCACTCATGAAATGTGTCCATCATAATAACGTTACAGGCTATGCTAGGCTTTGGCCCACATCAGTCTAAAATTGTATGTAACCATTAATAACGTGTTTTGGACACTAACTGCACAACATGCAGCTCTATTAGTTCTCTCAGTCTCAGAGCAACATTTCTAATTTTGATTGAAACTGTCAGAGAAAACAGCAGCCTCGAGCAAGCCAGGATATTAATTTAAAGAGGCTGTTAAAATTATACGTCTAAGGTTAAAATGTTGGTGACACAATAATTTCATCCTCGTGACGCTGACATATTCATGGGGTTAGTTTTTGAGACAAAATATCATGTGATAGTTATGATTTTGCAAATATTCCACCTTGTAGTGCAGTTTGCACTGCAATTGTTAGGCTGCTGATATAAATTGATTGATTAGTGTAGATTTGACAAAGAGTCTGAATTGACATGTCTCACTTTTTATATGGCACGAATCAATGTGTTATTTTATCAAGAGGCAATATGTCCTAGTGCAGTCAGAGGGGAAAAGCCAGGGCCAAAGGTGAGGCACATCAAGCACAGAATAATAATTTTGTGGTCATCTTAGATGAGTTTTATGGACAAAAACCACCAGTTCATTTAGTGTTCCCTTAGTGCTAATGTATAAGAGACGTTGGTGTACTATAACTGAAGTAATCGTGTCAAGATAAGATAAGATTACCTTTCGTTTTGTCACAGCAGAAAGTGGACAGTGCAAAGTTATATAGCAAAAATTAGAATACAATAAGAATAATATACTGTACACAACTGTACCGAATAGAATAAAATAGTAGAATAAAATATACATTAGGATAAAAATAGAATACAAATGTTATATGCAACTGTGTAAAAATACAACTTGCAACGTCTTATTGCACATGTGTGTGTTTGAGCAGCTGCAAAAGTCTTTGTTGTGGAGTCTGACAGCAGTGGGGAGGAAAGACCTGCGAAATCGCTCCATCCCACATTTAAGTCCTTAAAGTCATATTCTTTAATTGTCTTGACTCTATTTGAAGCTATTTTTAATTTTGTATGATACCTGATTTATATGTAATATGGCTGAAGTAAACTAAAGTCTAAAATACTCAGTCAGTCATTTGTTTAATAGTAATTTAACATTATATAATTCACATATAAAACTATGAATTGTAATTTTAAATGGTTTAAAAGCATGTAGAATAGCATATGTAGGCAAGTATATTTCTCCTTTTTTATCAAGAAGCAAAGACGAAAAGGAAAAAAAAAGAAACAGGGCGGGGTTCGGTGGTTGAAACACCCGTCCCCACCAATGCCAAAACCAAATCTACGCCCTTGTGGGGTATACTCTGTCAGAACTACGGCCTGTTTAGAGGTGCTAATAAACATAAACATAGCTGCTGAGTGTGCATTAAAGAGCCTACTGTAACACCGGCAGTATAAATGTGTCACAGAGGAAACATTAAATCAGACACACAGGGGGAGTTTAAAGATAGACCAACTGAGATCTCAGTTATCAGTGGCACCATTAATGTTGCACTAGTGGCAGCAGGATTAGAGGAATCATGAAATAGAACAGGTGTAAATGAGACACACATGAAGTCAGCAGTTAACCTCAAACTGCTGCAATCCCCCGACTCAGCCCGAGGACCTCGGGGCTTTAAACTGGGTTATTAAAGATCCAAAAGGAGGCGGCAGTCCACTGCTGACCATGGCAACACTCCTTAACAACGTCACACTTTATGGTTATCTGTTTGTGGAGGGGTGTGGTTTGTGGCTCAGCGGAAGGGGAGGGGTGGAGCAGCGGCTTAGGTGTGGTGTCAGAGGAGGCTGGTCATCACAGCTGGTGAGCATCATCTAATCACACCTACATTAGTACTAATATAGTACTGTTAGCCAAAAGTCACAGCAAACTTTATTTATAAAGCTTTATTATTTATAAAACTTTTTTTTATAAAACTTTATTTAAAAACAGCAACCTGACATGCTGGAAATAGCAACAAAATAAAATGTAAATAAAATAATACAAATAAATATAAAACAAATAGAATTAAATTACAACACAAAAGGAGAGCATCAACGCACTACAACATATAAACTCATATAGCAGCAGTATTACAGAGTGCAGAGTGAGGTAGTGCAGATAAAGCAGCAGAGTGAGTGCGAGAGGAAAACAGCTGTAATGAAAAGCGCTGCTGTGTTAATAAAGTTTCATGTGTTTGAAGCACAGAGTTCCGACTGATCCATGATTAGAATCGTTTGAGGGGTTATAATCAGATCACTCATTACACGTTTAAAGGCTTTTATTCTCTCGGCTGCAGACTTGCTGCTGTAATAAATATTAAATATAAAAAGTGAATTCAAACATAATCTGTGGTCAGATCTGATCTGAGGTCAGCTGGTACACTGCTGGTGTTTCAGGATCAGATGGTAATGTTTGCAGAGCAATAAAGGTTTTACAAAATTCTTCACTGCCAACAGAAAAAAATTAGTCCAGTGATCCTGAATTTTTGTGATTGATGCTCATTATTGAAGCACAGAGACTCAGATATGAAATCACTAACACAGCAATAATATTAGAATACAGTAGATTAAAACTGTAATACTATTCAAACATGTTAAATAAGTAACACTGCAATAATATTAAAATACATAAATCACTAATACTGCAATAACAGTGTGACCTCCAACATGAATGTTTATAGCTTCAGGTCACAGAGGTGGGCCTGATTGTCACTTTCTAAAATGATTTTCCATCTTTATCATTTTTCAGGGCTGAAAACCAGATTTATTAAAAACTGCAGCCAAATCAGTTTTAGTTAATCATATTAATGCTGATGGTGGACCGACATTAATATGTTACTAACACAATATTGATGTTACGTCCCCACATAAAAGCTAGGCGATGAGCGAGGGGGGCAGTAACAGTTGGATCCGGGTGAAATGAAAGGAACGCCAGGCAGATGGTTTTTAACACAAAATAAGTCTTTATTATGATCAGTTAACTCAATAATCATGTAAATGGTAACAACAGAAAGAGAAAGAGAGCTGCTTTAATTATAACTCAAACAGGTCAACCCAAAGAGAATGGTGGCCACTTCAACAAAGAAAACAACTATAAGGCTTCAACAGAAAAAGACAGCAACGCTGCTATTAGCAAAAACTAGGCAGGCCAAACAAAGTAATGGAGGCCGCCGACACTCAAGCAAAAAAACTGCCCAGATGAGCTACTCACGGCAAGCCACGCACAGTGGGGCTAGTCACACACACAGCAGGCCTTTCCCACACCTAAGCTGGAAACACACACTATCCACCACAGAGGAAAATCCACCAGAAGCCTCTCCCCCCTCCACACTGCTCTCCTCCAGCTTATATCACCTCTCAGGGTAATTGGTGGTAACGAGGGCAGATGAGCAGCAGGTGTGTCCTAACGGAGAAGGCAGGGGCGGAGAGAGACAAGGGGAGGGGCAAGAAAGAAGGAGGAGGAGAGGGAGAAGACCACACCACACCACACCTACATCACAGGATGTAACATTCCCCCCACCTTATATTCACACTATACAAAACACAGAAGAAACTCATCACTATGTACTGCGTGAGAGTGCATCAGCCACCAGGTTTTCACTCCCTTTCTTGTGTTGGATAACCAGGTCATAATCTTGTACCAGCAAAGCCCAGCGCATTAGCCGCTGGTTGTGGTTGTACATATGTTGGAGAAACGTAAGGGGATTGTGATCTGTATACACAGATACTGGAAAGGAGCTAGAGCCCACATACACAGTAAAGTGCTGCAAGGCCATCAGCAGCGCTAGAGCTTCTTTCTCTATGGTGGAATAGTTTAGCTGATGGCGCTTGAACTTTACAGAGTAGTAGCAGACTGGGTGACACACACCCTCTGCGTCGTCCTGTAGTAGCACCGCACCAGCTCCGGTGGCACTGGCGTCAACTTCCAGTTTGAAAGGCTGAGAGAAGTTGGGGGCTGCCAAGACTGGGGCGCTGCAAAGGAGAGATTTTGCAGACTCGAATGCATGCTGGCATTCCCCTGACCACTCAAAAGGGATTTTGGGGCTACATAGCTTTGTCAAAGGGGCCACAACTACTGCAAAGTTCTTGCAAAAACAGCGATAGTATCCAGTCATGCCCAGGAACCGCTTTAACGCCCGCCTAGTGGCTGGGGCCGGGTAGCTGAGGATAGCCTCGACTTTTGCCTACACCGGGCGAACCCGCCCGAAACCCACCTGCTTTCCCAGATACGTGACTGTCGCTTTGGCAAACTCGCACTTAGCGAGATTTAGAGTTAACGAGGCATCGGCCAGTCGCTAAAACACTGCTTGTAGGATGGCCACATGCTCTTCCCATGTGTCCGTGTATATCACTACATCATCCACGTTAGTTTTTGGAACACCCCCACTAAGGAACTTCTCTTTCAACACCTTTAGTGGGCCCCGCACATCGCGGCCAAACACAAGGGTAGCCGGGCTGAACCCTAAGGACTCCTGCTTGGCATCGCGTATCGCAAACAGCACAAAGGGGACACCCTCATCCCAACTTCTGCCCGTGTCATGGCAGTACTTTTTCAGCATGGCCTTAAGTGTTTGGTGCCAACGCTCAAGTGCACCCTGCAACTCTGGGTGGTAAGCACTAGACACGGAATGAGAAATGCCAAGGGAGATTAAAGTCTGTTTAAATGCTCAGGATAGGAAATTAGTTCCCTGGTCCGTTTGCACTGTTTTTGGGAGACCAAAGGTGATAAAAAAATTTGATTAGCGCCTTAGTAATGTTTGCAGTGGTGATCCTCTGCAGAGGAATTGCTTCAGGGAACCGCGTGGACAAGCACATTATGGTCAATAAAAACTGATTACCTGCCCGTGTTCTTGGCAAAGGACCAACACAATCGACCAAAACGTGTTCAAATGGCTCACCAACAGCAGGTATTGGACATAGTGGGGCGGGGGGCACAGTTTGGTTTGGTTTGCCCACCAGTTGACACGTGTGACAAGTATTACAATACTTTGCAACATCTGCCTTCGTTGCCGGCCAAGTGCTGCAAAATACGGTCATATGTTTTAGTTATCCCCAAATGTCCTGACCATGAATGATCATGGGCTAATTGTAGCACGTGCTGATGTAAACTAGCCGGGACCACTATCTGTTGGGCTACACTCCAGTCCTCCCCTGGCTTTGAGGTCCACCTGCGCATCAACAATCCATCACAAACAACAAATGTCTGCTTCCTGTCTCCTGTCGGACCATCACTCTTATCTACGGCGGCAAAACATTTGGCTAACGATGGGTCCTTTTTCTGAGCGATCATAAGGGCCTCCCGCGTGAGGAGAGGAGGGGCTGCAGGTTCAGGAGCAGGCTCAGCTACTTCTTGAGCCAGTTTCTTGGCATCAAGACCCACCTCCTCCAAGGAGCGCATCACATCCTTTTCCAAAATAGAGCCGACCACTGACTCTGACAAGTCAACCACTTCTTCCTGCCGATGGGCGTGTGACCGGGTAAGAACACCCACAGGAAATACATCCGGGTGCTGCCGGCCTAAAGCGTCTGACAAAGGACTTGGGTCAGGGGTCTTCGTGACCTCTGGGGTAGGATAAACCTTCCCGCCTGCGATGTCATTGCCAATTATGAAATCCACGCCATCAATCGGGAAACAAGGACACACAGCCACAGGAAAAACACCACTTACTAGGTCACTCTGCACCCAAATTCAATGGAGGGGGGCGGGCACATAAGTCATTCCAACGCCTCTAACAATAACATCAGTGCCACTGGCAGTCTTTTCATCAAAGGCAAGTGCACTGGCCAGTATGAGGGACTGTGAGCCACCTGTGTCACGTAAAATGGTCACAGTACGCTCATCTTTAGGCTCACCAGAGAGTGACACCGCTCCTTTGAAAATGAAGGGTTTAAAACATTCTCAGTCTCAGTGCTAAGGGGTCTGTTAACAGGGGAAGCGGTTTTAATCACCCCTATCCCTTTTGACTTATGTGGTGTTGAGGCTGGCTGCCTTCGCCTGTAGGCTTCACAGTCCGCTATTAGATGGCCAGATTTAAAATAGTAAAAACATTTCCGGTCTGACCTGGGACGTGGCACAGGCACCTCCCCCCTTGGGCCTTGCTCACCACTAGCACCGCTAGCCTTCGCTAGTGTGTCGCGTCGCTCTTGCTTAATGACACTGGCTTTATGGACGAGTGCGAACTCGTCTGCCAGTGTCGCGGCCTGCTGCAACGTGGAGACTTTCTGTTCGTTCAGATATACTGCCATCCGCTCAGAGATGCAGTTTTTAAATTCCTCAATGAGAATTAACTCCCGTACCGGAACCAGGTCTTTAGCTTTACAGGCCATACACCATTGGTCAACGAGGACACTTTTTTCCCTCGCGAAATCCAGGAAGGATTGACCCTGCACCTTTTTCAACCCCCGAAATCGCTGCCTTTAAGCCTCGGGGACTAGTTCGTAGGCTAACAGGATAGCACTTTTTAGTTTGTCGTAATCCAAACTGCACTCAGCGGACAAAGAGGAACAAACCTCCTGTGCCTTGCCCACCAGCTTGCACTGCAGCAGGATGGCCCATGCATCCCGCGGCCAACGGAAGGCTGTTGCTATCCGTTCAAATGATTCAAAATAAATCTCTACCTCAGTGTCACGAAAAACAGGGACCAGATGACTATTCCTGCCTACATCAAACTGTGCCTCGGTCTGTGACAGCGAGGCCGCCACAGGAGGGGAGGCGGCCTGCTGGAGTTCCAGCTGTCGCAGCTTGACCTTCGTCTCCGCCTCCACCTTCTTTAGCTCGACCTCCCTAGCCCTAGCCAGTTCCGCCTCCAAACGCCTAAGCTCTATCTCCCTTTTCAGCTGGAACTCTCTCTCAAGCTCCTCCTTTTCCAGCTGGAGACGAGCCAGACGGACTTTGAGCCTAGCATCCTGCTTAGAACCCTCTGATGACTGGGTGGAGAGCGGATCAAAACGGGGCAGCGTCATTGGCCCGCCCTCGGGCAGCCCCTGGCCCACAGGTGTAGACACTGATGGTTCTACGACCTGGCTTGGAACATGAGGCGCTGCACTTGGTCCAGCCGGACCGGGTGTGCTCGGGGGTTCTTGCATTGCAACCACCCCCTTCTCCAACAGCCCAGACACCAGAGCGGCCTTCAGCTCCGCTTTGCGTAGACCAGTGGAGACACTGATCCCATAATATGTTGCCACCTCCTACAGATCCCTCTTCCTACAAACATCCAGGACAGCGAGCGACGGCTTTGCCGTAAACCCAGCAATATCAAAAGTGGCCATGAAACCAAAACGGCCCGCAAAACACATAAGTTAACCACCCAAGGGCCACACAACACCTTTACTACACAAACAAAAGAACAGGCAAAACAAAATGTGTTGTGTGAAGTCAACCATTAACTAAAATACTACCAACCCTCTCCCCAGTCCTGCCTACTCAGAATCTAGCCTCACCTAGCTTCTGGAGCGTACCAGGCTCGAGGCCACTTTAAAGGCAAATCATCGAGTGCCAAAGGCACCGAAAAGCCTAACCCCCAACAGAGAATTAATCCCCACCCGGGTTTGCTCCGAAAATAACAAAGGCAAAACAAAAAAATGAGTGTTCGAAGGAAGAGCAAACGCTCAGCTAGACACTCCCCTGTTCTAGCCAGGGAGAGCAGCAGCTAGTCAAATGACCCTCACACAACACACAAACACCTGTACACAATCGTAATTAGCTCAACTCCATTCATTCCGATCCTGGACGAGCCCCCACTTTGTTACGTCTCCACATAAAAGCTAGGCGATGAGGGTGGGGGGGCAGTAACAGTTGGATCCGGGTGAAATGAAAAGAACGCCAGGCAGATGGTATTTAACACAAAATAAGTCTTTATTATAATAAATATAATGGGGCTAGTCACACACACAGCAGGCCTTTCCCACACTTAGGCTGGAAACACACACTATCCACCACAGAGGAAAATCCACCAGAAGCCTCTCCCACTGCTCCTACCACTCCACACCGTAGGCAGGACAATCACACACACATAACACGCAACGCGGAGACACCAGAGATAGCCACCCTCCCACATCCAGTCCATCCCCAGCTTATATAACCTCAGAGAGGTGATTGCTGACTGGGCCCAGGTGGTAAACGAGGCCAATGAGCATCAGCTGTGTCCTGGGGAGAGAGAAGAAGCGAGAGAGAGACAGAGGGGTGGAGCAAGAAAGGAGGAGGCGGAGAAAAACACCACGCCCACACAAGGGCAATTTCAGGAGGCCCAGCTAGGGACATAACAATTGACAAACATAACTCACTCAAATTTGGATATTATATTATAGAGTATTGAATATGATATATAATATATTATAATACTACTGAATATTTCCTGATCAATCAGGAAGTATGTTGCAGGAAAGGAGAGCCTGTTTAGTTACAACATACTGACATGTAACACAGAGACGTTTACTCTGTTCTACAGTTACCATAGAAACACACACTATTGACAATATGAGTATTTCTCTGTTACCTGTAACACCTGACTGACTCTACTGAGGATCTGATACTGTGACACACATGTAGACTCGCCTAGGGGTCACCATGGCAACGGGTGAATAAAGAGTAGAGCCTCCATTGGATGGTACCAGTGCAGCAAGAATGAAGGTGTAAGTAATGAGCATATTAATGTCGAGAGGCCTGATAAACAAAGTGACCAAAGACAAATAATCCCTGATGTTAATCCAGATTCACAGAGATTATTCTGCTGTTTACCAACTGCTGTGATGAACACGCCTGTTTATGATGAGTATGAATGTGAAAACTGTAAGACAGCTTGAACTTCAGGCCTTGGTCAGCTGCAGAGAGGTGATGAGAGGTGAGTCACATCAATGCAATCAGGACATATTCAGGGAAAACCTCATTTAAACACCAGCTTCTTCATTCTACATTCTACAAGACACCAAGTACTAGAAACACAGATAAACTCAAGAGACACTGGAAAGAACTAAAGTCAAGACTAAAGCGAACAAAGCTAAAGTCATCTTATCAATGTAAAGGAAAGATAATGAGTTCACACAAACACAGATGGAGAAAAGGCTTTTCTACCTACTGTTTCCTGTTTACAATGAGAGCAGCTGATCATGCAGTTACCCACAGGTGAGTTGATCATCCCAGACTGTGGAGCTGATGGACAGGAAGAAACAGGGGGACACGCTGCTGGCGGAGGCCGCCCGACCATGACACTAACAGGTTCCATGATGTAGAGATAATCAGTGTTAGGTGTCAGTAGTCATAATCTTATGCCTGACTGGTTTATGGTGACTCACTGAAACAGACTCTGATGTCATTCTGGAGCAAAGCCTCAAATATATCAGCAGCATTAAAAATGAGATTTTACCCAGCCTTCGGTTTTTTGGAGATGTAATTGCCTTCTATATGTATCCAAAAAGGTTGATTCTGTTCATGTGGACAGTGGGAGAAACGTTTCATCACTGATCCAAGTGACTTCTTCAGTCTTAGCTGGTCTTTAATCATTTGTACAAGACAGTTTGCATATTAATGATCATGAACTGTCCTCACAGCCCGTTGTTCCTTCAGTGGTGCTGGTTTCAGTCATTGTGCAAATGTAACGCAAAGTTATTTAAGAGCTAGTTTTATTGCAATGGATGAGTTTACTGACTGACGCGCAGAAGAAATGGTTCTTTATGGAGCCTAGAGGGTGTGAATGACGAGACCAAAGACTGCAATATCTTGTACCAAAAATATATTGAATAAATGGGGGAAAGGGGAAATTGAACAAAAATAATTAATACAACACACAACACAAATAAATGCCAACAATTGAATAATAAATCAATGGGATTTTTCTGTGCAGGGGTCCTTTTTGTTAAGAGTCCTTTTTGGTCCTTTGTTAAAGTTTCTTTTTAAAGTTCACTTTTTAAGGAATTCCTCCTTAGGGTCCAGCTTCATACAGTGGGGATATGTGTCCGTAATCCAAAGACGGCAAATTGGGGGAAAAGAACAAAGAATGGTTCTTTCTCGCCACTTCAATATGAAGAAGATCAGTTTAAAGGGGGGAAAAAAACCTGACCTGTAGGTCAGAAAAATGTTCATTAGCATATCAAGTTCGATTCAGTTTACCGGCAAACAATTACATTTTTCTGCAAGTCTGTGCAACAATGCAAATCATCATCATCAATCACAAATGTACAACAGTTAAATTAGTAATCATCTTGGCTACGTAGCTTAATCTATACATTCCAGTGGCTTACGCTACAAACAAATACAAAAATAGCAATAAAGGAAAACAACTGTCTAACAGACAGCATAGCCGAATTCAAGGCAACACATAACAATAATCATTTAATTGCACTTTGTTTCAAAGTAAGCCCATTAAAGTGCTTAAGTAAATAAAAGTGTTCAAAAACAGCGGTTTTTGAACCGGAGTTCTGCTCGCGGTGGGAACACCGCCGAACAAAGGCATTTCTTTTTTAATCGCGAAAATGATCGCCTGGTTACTGACAAAAGGTTGTTATTGGTAGATGTTAAGAACACTTACCACTGAGGTGATACAATTTTATAGACGGGTTTAGGGGAGAAAAACGCTTTGTTTTCCAACGCGGTTCCACACGACATAAGCTTACAGCCACAGCAGGAGTCGAACCCGGAAGTATCCCTCCACGGCCGTATTCATCGTTGCCGCGACGTGGAAGGAGCCAATCAGGAGAGGGGCCTCAAATCAGCTGGCTTGAGTCATGTGACAGGGAGTAGTTGATATGGGTTACACAAAGGTACTGTTCATAAGATTGGGGTTTGTTTATGGAAGTCGTTCTTTTGGATGGTGGATGCTGAGCGACCTCTGACCTGGATGCTCGTCCTTGCGAGAGTCGTCAGCTGATTCGGGCCTTTCAGCACCTCGCAAGAGCCGATTTACTTATCTGGATGACTGAGCATGCATCAAGACACTTCTATATGAACTTAACTTTGAAGCTTAATAAGAAGGCCTGATAATAAAGTTGATCATCTCAGTGTGGTTTGATAAAGTACATCAGCAGACCACAAAGCCTCAGCTGAACCATCTCAGTGTGTCATCAAATGTTGACTGTCTGGCGATCTCACAGCTGTGGTGATATTTGTGGAAACAAGCACAAAGTGAGAGATGTGTCTGTTTGTCTCTGTGGTCACCTCTCAGAGCTGCTGAGGCTGAAGCAGGATTAAAAATAACTTTGCGTGTGCAGTTCTTTGGATGAATACACAAACTAACCTGAAACATTTTCTTTGTACTAAAATAAAAGAGAACTAATTTAAACTTAAATGACTTAAAATGTTGGTCAGATGTCATGAAACACCACTAAATTAATTCTGAGATTGAAACCAGAATTTCTTTTTTGTGTGGAGGTCTGAAGTGACCATAAGGAGATGAGAAAAACACAATCTTATACTGATTAAAACAATGTGCACAGGTGAAACATTTAAAATGTTAAAACAATATGTTTGGAAAGAGCAATGTATGTCCCTCAGCTGTGAAAGGCTGATGGAGCTAAACAAACAAATATTATACCATACTGCCTGTGATACCTCGCTCTGACTTGCAGCTCTGACTCGAGCACCAAGCACCGTGGTCAGTAAGCAGAGATTTTGTTCCCAGAGATGAGCAATTTATTTACAGTGACCTCCAGTATATGTCAAATTTAACAAAACTCAAAAAGCAAATGAATTCGGTAACACCACTCACCTCTCCTCCCTCCTCTGAATCAAGCAGAGACTCACTACATACAGAGTAGGGCTGCCACAAACGATTATTTTGATAGTCGACTAGTCACCGATTATTTTTGCGATTAGTCGACTAATCAGATCATGCATCCATTGGACGTAAAACGTACAGCTTATTGCACCAGCACGCATCTGCTCTTATATAACTATCATTAGCTTACAGCTTTAAGTGTTTAAGGTATGTGCTAACTAAAAATAAAGACAAGATGGTAGTTTATTAAATTTTAATGAAATTTGCAGATTGTTTCGGTGAAGTTTAATAAACTCAGCCGTCTGCTCCTTGCTATCTAAAATATAACAGGACACCGGAGTATATTCTTGAGCATCTCACACTTCTGATAATCAGTTGTTTATTCAGCTGTGTAAAACTATAACTTTAATCTCAGCCAAACCAATTTACTCAGGAACAAATAAAATACTAAAAAAAGCCAAACAATAACAATTTTTAGTTATCTAAGTGACTTCTATATGTTTAACCTGAGTAGCGAAAGACGGCGGTGGGTTTGAAAATGATTTGCCGGGAGTCCGCTGTTCTCACGGGCTCTAGTGAGCCTTGCCCCCGGCTAGCTATCGAGCTAGTGGGTAACAGACGTCTCCGAAAACGTCGGAGCGCTTTTGAAAATATGTGGTGTCTTGATAAACTGAGCAGATATTTCAGGTTTACACAGCTACATTCTTGCCTGAAAATATGTTAAACGTTTATTTTGTGACCCAGAAAGAATAATAAGAGTAATATTAAAACTAACTAGCTGCCGCCATTGTTGGAAACTGAGCTGGGCTGCGCTATGAATTCTGGGACACAGCTTCTTCTTCTTCTTCTTCTTCTTCGGGGTTTAACAGCAGCTGGCATCCTTGTACATGCAGTGCTGCCATCTTCTGTTTCAGTCCATTATTACACTCTTAAATCCTACAACTTATTCCTGAGTCTTTTGTGATCTTACAAAGCTTCAAACGACGCGTCGACTATTAAATCAGTCGTCGACGATTTTGATAGTCGACGTAATCGTGACTAGTCGACTAATCGTGGCAGCCCTAATACAGAGCTATCAATGTACCTTCAGTTAGTCTAGTCAGTACCACCAGTTTGAGCTGAGGAATCTAAAACTCAACGCAAATGACTGAGAGTTACATAAAGCTCCCAACTCTTCAGATTAACACATTAAAGCTCAGCTCAGATCAAATAATTATTGTGGGTGATTTTAACATCCATGTAGATGCTAAAAATGACAGCCTCAACATGGCATTTGGGCTGGCTGTAGCTCACGTGGTAGAGCAGGTCACCTACTGATCGGAAGGCTGGTGGTTCGATTCCTGGCTTCCCCCAGTCTGCATGCCAATTATCCTTACAGGGCTCTAGAGTGCGATCAATTTGGTCGCAAATGCGACCAAATTTTTCCGTCGTGCGACTAAAAAAAACCATTTGGTCGCACCGGTGCGACCAACTGTTACCAACATTTGGTCGCACCTGTTTGGGTAACAAAAAAAAAAATCTCTGCAACTCTCCATGTGGTCAACAACAGACACACATTATGCCCTATCGTGGACTAAACCAATCAGAGATAGTCAGGGGCGGGACCTCTCTGATTGGCCGTGGTCCAGTGGAAAGTGCAGGTAGAAGAGGGAGGTGAGTAGCTTTAATAAGGCGATATCAATTCATTAACGGATTCCACATAAAGACGTAAACACAGAGCGACCCGACGCATCAGAATCAGCTTTGTCTTTCTCGGCTTTCTCACCGGACGGCCCGCAGACGGACACGCTGTCTGAGCTTAGCGATTCTGATGCGTCGGGTCCGCGCTGTGTTTACGTCTTTTTGCGCTGATTCTGAGCTGCAGGTTTTGTCTCTCCAACCAAAATTCGCCCAAAAAGAAGCAGCAAACTGCGCTTCACATTTGATCAATGCCGTCATGAATTCCCTCTGACTTTTGCTGTTTTGCTTCCACCACGATAAAAATTACACTTCCTGCACAGCTCCCTGTGTGTGCTTCAAGAACAGTTTCCTGTCTCAAATCTCTGTTTTCTGGATTATTCATTCGCTTATTACCCACCAGTCTACCGTTGTTTACAGCGCTGTCTTTTTCTTTTTTCATGTAAATGACGTCCGACAAGAAAGCCTAATTTCTGCTGTTCAATACTGAAGAAATTTAAACTTCTTAAAATTATGCAAGATTGCAGAATACTCCAGAATATTTTAAGGTTATCTGCTATAAAAAGCCAGACCAGGAAAATCTCCTTCATGTTTTTCTGTGTTTTATTCTCAGTTACTTTGACACAAAGGCATCTGCTGTGATGTTCACAATTCTGATGAAGTCTCATGTGTATCAGTACTGATAAATGATCTGAATTATAATATTTCTGACTGTCTGAGGCTAAACTGAATCGAATCAGGACTTTGAGAACCGGAATCGAATGGATTATAGAAATCAGTGATGATACTCAGCCCTAGTGAGCAGCCTAGGCCCGACAGAAGTGGATGTAGCTGTGGGTAATAAGAAAAGATGAAAAGAACTATTGATAACTTTGTGTTAAGTTAAGGCCTGATCCGTCTGAAATTCATAGCCAGCTCTGACACAGTGCCATCAATCTTTGAATGCTGAAAAAACAGCAAAGTATCCAGAAAACACACTTCATGCTGCAATAAATGCACTGCCCAAGTGTCCCCTCTCCCCACTGCCTTTCAGCAGCATGCAACAGCAAACAGGTCGTCAGAGGAGGCCAAGATTATGATTAAGTTTAACATTTTCTACAATATTGACAAAGCACTTTAAGCACAACATTGTTAGTTAATAATTTAGAAATGAATATTGTCTGTATGGACTTCCCCCCAAAGAAGGTGCTCATGTAAAACTGCAGTGTTAAGCGAAGCGGTTGAAAAATTTGAGTGCGCCTAACTTTTGTGCCGGTACGCCACACTTTCGTGCCGGTACGCCTAAATTTTTTAAGTTAGGCGTACTGGTGCGCCCATGTCAAAAAGTTAGTCTAGAGCCCTGCCTTGGGCAAGATACTAACCCCAAATTGCTTCCATCGGAGTATGAATGTGTGTGAATGTTAGCTAAAAAGAAGCACTTAGACAAATGTGCTTGTGCGAATGGGTGAATGCACAAGTAGTGTAAAGCGCTTCGAGTGCTCAGAAGAGTAGAAAAGCGCTATATAAGAACCAGTCCATTTACCATTTAATCTGTTATTAGACTCCATTGGCTTCTCTAAAAATGTAAAAGAACCCACCCACCACTTAAATCACACTCTAGATCTTGTTTTAACATATGGCATAGAAACTGAACATTTAACAGTGTTTCCTGAAAACCCTCTGCTGTCTGATCATTTCCTGATAACATTTACATTTACAATAATTGATTACACAGCAGTGGAGAGTAGACTTTATCACAGTGGTGAAATATTTAACCCAACATGTACACATTTTTAAATTTTCCTTGTTTTTCATGTTCTACATGACAGATTTAAGCTGACTACATTCATTACTATCAAATAAAAATGAAATAAAGTGTTTATTCCTATGTACTATTATTGTATTGCATTAGAGTAGCACAAGGTTCAGTTGGCTTCACACAAAAACAGCTGCTAGAAACTTCCAAAGAACTACATTTACTTTCTTACTTTGAGTACATTTCAGTAGTTATTTTTTTATTCTACTTGAATACAGAAATGTCATCAGTACTTCAACTTTTACTGAAGTATTTTTAGCACACATATTTGTACTTCTACTCTTCAAGTATAGATATTGTCACTCCTCTCAGGATCAGCATTATCCAGATTCATAGCTCTCACAGATAGATGATGCCGCAGGAGTATTAAAGTAGGTAAGAGTAAAGGGACAGCTGACACAGACTGGTGTGTGTGTGTGTGTGTGTGTGTGTGTGTGTGTGTGTGTGTGTGTGTGTGTGTGTGTGTGCCGCACCAAAATGGAGTTTCAGAGTGCAGCTCTGCGCGTGCTGCATCCTATGTGAAAGTGTCAGAATTGCAAACAGAACATAGTTTCACATAAAAGACCCTGTCACACTTACTCTGCCTACACAAATATTGTTAAATACATTTTAGTTTCAGTTCAGTTTCAGTTTCAGTTTTATTTGTCATATGCAAGTTAGCACAGGGTCAACATCGCAATGAAATGTGTTTGACGAGCAGCGGTCACTCAGCAGCATGATACAGTAGGAAAAAATATAATAAAATATAATATAATAAAATAAAATAAAAAATAGAAAAATAGTAAAGAGCAAAATATTAGAGAGACATGGTAAAAGAGAAAAGATGACTAAATATATATGTATCTATAAATATAAATATATGTACACTAGTGATTAAATAAGAAAATCTTGAAAAGAAATATGACGGGAGGGCAGATGGGATATTGCACAGGAATGAGCAGCAGAAATTTACAGTATTGCACTTTTTAAATATAAATTACAATAACAATAAAGTGAAGTGACCAGTGCAGATTAATCAGAGTACTTGTGAAGCTGCAGGGTAGCTTCTGAGTCCTGTGTTGTGTGTGTTTAAGTGTTGTGGTTGAGGTGTCGTATGGCTTGATGGTGGAAACTGTTTTTAAGTCTTGTAGTCTGAGCAGATAGACTCCTGTAACGTCTGCCAGATGGTAACAAGGAGAACAGCTGATGTGCTGGGTGGCTGTGGTCCTTGATGATGCTGTGTGCTTTACGGAGGCATCGCTGGAGATAAATGTTCTGAATGGCAGGAAGCCTCGTGCCAGTGATGTGCTCTGCTGCCTTCACCACCCTCTGTAGTGATTTACGGCTGCTAGCAGAGCAGCTTCCGTACCAAACTGTGATGCAGCTCGTCAGCAAGCTCTCAATTGCACACCTGTAGAAATTTGAGATGATGCTGGCGTTCATGCCAAACTTCCTCAGCCTCCTCAGGAAGTAAAGCCGCTGGCGAGCTTTCCTGATAGCAGTGTCTGTGTGAAGGGTCCAGGAGAAGTCCTCAGTGATGTTGACTCCAAGGAACTTGAAGCTGCTGACCCTTTCGACCTTGACACCGTTGATGTGGATGGGTTGGTGTTCCCTGACTGGTCGCTTTCGGTAGTCCACTATCATTTCTCTAGTTTTGCTGATGTTGAGAGTCAGGTTATTTTCCAGGCACCACTGTACAGTGCCATCACCTCCTCTCTATAGGCCGTCTCATCATTACCTGTGATGAGGCCTATGATGGTTGTGTCATCAGCAAACTTGATGATGATGTTGGACTCATGTTTAGCAACACAGTCGTGTGTGAACAGGGAATATAGGAGGGGGCTAAGCACACAACCCTGTGGCGTTCCTGTGTATAGGATGAGTGATGAGGAAGTGTGCTTACCAACTCTCACCACCTGGGGCCTGTTTGTGAGGAAGTTTAGAATCCATCTGCAGATCGGTGTTCCCAGCCCAAGGTCGACGAGCTTCGTGGCAAGTTTTGAGGGGATGATGGTGTTAAATGCCGAGCTGTAGTCGATGAAGAGCATTCTTGCATATGTATTCCCTTTCTCCAGGTGAGTGAGGGTGGTGTGTGTTGCCAGGGCGATGGCATCCTCTGTGGCTCTGTTTGTCCGATAGGCAAACTGAAGAGGGTCCAGTGTGTCAGGGAGGGAGGAGCAGATGTGACCTTTGACCAGCCGCTCCAGGCACTTCATGATGACGGATGTCAGTGCAACAGGACGGTAGTCATTCAGACAGGAGACCACTGTTTTTTTGGGAACGGGAATGCTGGTGGATGCTTTGAGGGACGTGGGGACCACTGACTGCCTCAGGGAGAGGTTGAAGATGTTGGTGAACACCTCTGCCAGCTCGCCTGCACACACTCTGAGTAGCCGGCCTGGGATGCCGTCCGGTCCTGGAGCTTTGTGAGGATTGACCTTTTAAAGGTCCATCTCACAGCTTCTGTTTTCAGAGTTAAAGTTGCAGCCTCACTGTCCTCCTGAGGGTAGAGGATCTGCTCTCTGTTGTCTGCATCAAAACGAGCATAGAAGTTGTTAAGCTCGTCTGCGAGAGATGCAGTGGGCTGAACACTGACTGTGTTGACCTTCTTGTAGTCAGTGATGCAGCGCAGTCCATTCCACAGTCGCCTGGTGTCAAAGCTGTGGTAGCTGGACTCCATTTTGTCCCTGTAGTCCTTTCTGGCCTTTTTATGGACTTTCGGAGGTCATACCTGGCTGCTTTATATGCATCAGCATCCCCGGAGTTAAAGGCAGAGGTCCGCACTTTTAGCTTGGCGCAAACGTCTTTATTTACCCAGGGTTTCTGATTTGGGTATATGCGGACAGTGGTTTTTGTGATGATATCATCCATGCACTTTCCAATATATCCAATGACAGAGTCTGTGAGTTCATTGATGTTGCCATCAGCTGCATCCGCAAATATCTGCCAGTCAGTTGTCTCAAAGCAGTCCTGCAGGACCTCCTCAGCCTCACTGTCCCATTTGTAAATAACCCTGGAAGCTGGTTTTTCCTGTTTTAGTCTTTGTCTGTATGCAGGCAGCAGCAGAATGGAACAATGGTCTGCCTTACCAAAAGCTGGGCGGGGGAGGGGTTTGTAGCACTCTTTGAATGGAGTGTAACAATGGTCCAGTGTTTGATCACCTCTTGTGGGGAAGGAGATGTGCTGATAGTATTTGGGGAGAACCTTCTTCATGTTGGCTCTGTTGAAGTCTCCCAGCACAATAAAGGCAGCTTCTGGATTTTTGTTCTCAAGTCCAGTGATGATGTCATACAGTTCGTCCATAGCAGTAGCTTTATCAGTGTGTGGAGGAATGTAAACAGCTGAGAGGAGAACTGAGCTGAACTCCCTCGGGAGGTAAAAAGGCCTGACTTTAATGGTCAGCAGCTCGAGGCTCTGAGAGCAGTAAGTTTTTAAGATACACACATCTCTAGCCCACAAGGAGTTAACCATAAAGCACACCCCTCCTCCCCTTTTCTTGCCTGAGTCCTTCGTTCGGTCTCCCCGGTAAACAGTGAATCCATCCGGCGTGATGGCGCAGTCGGGGACGCTGGGCTCCAGCCATGTCTCTGTGAAGGCCAGAACGCAGCAGTTCCTGATGTCTTGTTGGTGTTTAATCCGTGCACGCAGCTCGTCAAGTTTGTTGTCCAGAGACTGGAGATTCGCGAGCAGGATGCTGGGGAGAGGTGGCTTGCTGTTTCTCTGTCGCGTTCGGCACAAAACTCCGGCGCGTTTCCCCTCTTTGTTTTCCCTCGACGTCGCGTGAGTAAACAAAGGATCCCAGGCAGCAGCAGAGCGTCCCACGGAGTCGAAACCTGCTGTAAAGTCCGAACTGGCTGACGAACGTAGCTCCAGAAGCGTTTGTCTGTCATACCGAGTGTATGATCGCGCTGTGCGCACAGTAATAGAAAGCAGAACAAAATAAATAATTACATTTTTGCTGAGATGACTGGGAGCTCTCGTCGGTGCAGCCATCTTACGGCGCAACCGGAAACCGGTTTAAGAGCTGCTTTTAAAAGTCCAAAGGTATTCATAGCTAATGTTGATGAGTTAATGGGTGGGAACATGTACCATATTCAGTGACGCCGTGAAAGTGGAAAAAAAAACTGGAAAGTGTTGAAGCTAAAGGCGCCTGCGCTGCTTAGACTGATGTTCAGTCTCCCTCCAGACACCATGAAAACTGCATGTGTCACTCTGCTCTTCGGTGAGTCAAATATTCGTTCTGTCATTTGGGCTCTAACTTCAGATTATCAGATGTCACAGACATCATCAGTGCTGATCATTTAGATTTAGATTTAGATTATTATTGTAATGCTCTGTTTGACAGCTTGGACTAATCATCTCTTTCATCCCTCTGAGCTGCACAAAATGCAACAACCAGACTACAAACGGCTCAGAACTTTGGGTCACAGTCAATTTAAAGACTTGCTTTAAAGTTCCTGCACTGATATTCAGATCACCAAATGGACAGGATGACCAGCTGTCATCACCAACAAACGCTTTTGTGAGAAGTATTAAATAAATATTATAGTGAGCATCTTAAATACTTTTTCTCTTTGTTACTTCTCACTAATACACTTAATTTATGGAAATCTGTGATTTCTTTTTCTGTGTGGATTAGATGGTTTGTTACGAGAAACTCGTGAGAATTTCATGACAACAGCACCTTTAGAAATATTTCCTTAGCCAGTTGTTGTTTAATATGTATTTTACCTGCTGTGTGTATATATATTAAAACATTTTTCACACACACAATACAACGTTTTGGCATCTGAATCATAGTAATATATGATTTTATTACTTAACTTGCAAATGACAGAAGTCATAAAATGGTAGCATGCTTCCTGCTGGTAACACATCAGGTCATCATGCTGGTGTGATAATGCCCCTAGTGGCAAAAATTGGAGCTATATTCATTAATTACATTTAAAATATGCAGCATCAGAAAGAAAAAAAAAGCTTTTACTCAAGAGATGATGATTTATCTTCATCTCTTCATCATATCCTTTGGTTTGTGTGACTCACTTGGTGGCAGTACTCTCCAGAACACTGGTTCTTCTACCCATGCCGTACTCCACCATCACCTCATGCACTGGCTACAACTGCTTTGATGGGGTGATGTTTCACATTTCTACCACATGAAGTAGTGATTATTTAAGACCTTGTATGTGAGGAGCAGGATTTTGAATTCTGGATTTAACAGGAATGAAGGGAAGCCAAAACAGGAGAAATATGCTCTCTCTTTCTAGTCCCTGTCAGGACTCTTGCTGCAGCATTTTGGAATAGCTGAAGACTTTTCAGCGAGTTTTTAGGACATCCTGATAATAATGAATTACAGTAGTCCAGCCTGGAAGTAATAAATGCATGAACTAGTTTTTCAGCATCACTCTTAGACAGGATATTTCTAATTTTAGAGATGTTGCTCAAATGGAAGAAAGCAGTCTTACATATTTGTTTAATATGTGCATTGAAGGACATGTCCTGGTCAAAAATGACTCCAAGGTTCCTCACAGTGTTACTAGAGGCCAAGGTAATAAAGAGAGAGACCTAATATCTAATAATCCACATTTCATTGTTTTACTCTTTGGTTCAGATGTGGATACTGTATTGTTTTTTTCTTTGTGATTTTTTATGTTTAAGTTTTTTATTGCTGGTTTTTGGTTTGTTTTTTGTCTGTTTGGGAGCTGACACAGTCTCAATGGAGATGGGTTTTTGGGGGATAGCAGGAGGAGAGAAGCTGCAGAGAGGCGTGAAAGACTGCAACTCTGCTTCCTGGTCCCAACTCTGGATAGTTATATTTTGGGGGGGTTTAATAAATTGGTCCATATTTCTAGAAATGAGAGCTGCTCCATCCAGAGTGGGTGTCTTTGTCTGTCAGTCCAAACCTTCAGCAGGTCTTCAGTGGATCTTCTTCTGCTTCTTCTGTGTCTCTGAGCTGTGTTGATGATGATGGACAGACAGCTGATGGATGGACAGTGAAGAGGACCAGAGGAGGACTCACTGAGGACTGTGGAGCAGCTGCAGGTTTTGAGATGGTTCATGGTTCCTACTGTGTTGTAGTTCGCTTCGTCTCCTCTGATGTGCAGACCCGTGTACACTGTCAGGCTTTTCTGCCTCTTCATGTCTTTGGCCTCTGGGATGAGTTTTATGAGCGTGTAGTTACCTTACCAACTCTGTATCACAGCAGAGTGTGAAATGACAAACATCTCGATCTCACCTGGCAGAGAAGGTGCCTGGACTGTACTTTGTACCTCCCTCGGTCAGTAGCAACTGGTTGGCTGTGAATAAATCATCGCCCCCTGCTGGTACTTCAGCTAAAGTGAGTGTGTCCATTTCACACTAAGGAGAGGCAAAGTGTGGAATCCACACTGTGGACCAGCGTGTCTGTTAATCACTTGCTGTGATATAAGAGGATAATCATGTCTGAGAGGTGGAGGATATTTAACCATGACCTGCATGGTCGAGAGCCCGAGAGCTCCGCCCCCAGAGCACAGGAAGTCTAAGGAACTTGGAAAGAAAAGCAGAAAACAAAAGAAAAATCTGGGACTCTCCAACAATTGCTCTTAGAATTAAAGAAGCAACACCTCTTCACGAAATCTAAAGAAGTCCAGATACTTTTCTTTACAAGCTCTATAGACCACTCTGCAGTCCTTTATCAGTTTTTCTGTGGATTAACTCTCATGATGGGACAGACTATATATTGGCTTTATGAAGAACAACAGATGAAGATAAAATCATTTTTATTTGAGAAATGTCCTGAAACCATTTTGTCCCCCAGTCTGGATCTGTTCTTTGTGGGGTTTCTATCGAAAACAGCTTCATGGTTCTCACAGAGCGTTTCAGACGTGTTTCAGAGACATGTTCAGCTGATTCAGGTCTCTCAGGACTGAGACGTTTCCTGTGTCTGATCCAGCAGCATCACTTCATTCATATCTTCAGGTCTTCAGGTCCCCCTGAGGTCAGGTGGCCATCAAACCTCAGAGAAAGGCTGGCAGGAGGACAGGTAACACAACAACCACGTTTTCATCTACAGGCTCAGAGTTGTATTAATATCCTTCCTCTCGCTCTGACCCTGTAAACCAGTATATTACTGCTCTGATGTGGCCTCTGTAGAAAAGAGGGTCAGGCCTTTGAAGTGCACACAGGTGGGTCTAAATGTGGTGCTTTAACTGTGTTCCAGCGTTTTATTAAATTATGACCTGAAAAACATGTTTAAGCTCTGTTAGAAACTGCACCAATACCATCAGACATAGATCTGTGATCTAGTGGGAAAACCTTTCATATCTGTGATGTAGAGGAACATACATGAGCATTGGTGTCCTGATCTTCTGAAGATCCCTTCACAAAGTGAATTCTGGTTTAAATTTAAAGATGATATCAGCATGTGTGATTAAAAAAATCTTCTTCAGATAGAAGAGCTTCCTCTGGCATGTTGAACAGGTGAGTCAGCACTTAGATCTGTGGGAGCTCTGTAAAGTGTTCACAGTGACTGTGGGTCAGTAACAGCTGCCCACTGAGTCACTGACACACACTTCAACATCATGTGACATCCTACTGAAACTGTAGAAACAGCTCAGCAGCAGTTTCTACTGCCGTCTGTAGAGGGCGCCAGAGGAATGCATGTGAAACTGTTAAAGGCAGATGACCATGTGCTCTTTGTGTTACAGAGCAGTCGGCTGATCCAGGTGTTGTGTATTCATCACTGAGAGCAGGTCATGTGTCCACCATGAGTGCCAGCAGAGGTCAGAGGTGAAACCAGCTGGTGAGCTCAGCCTGATGGACGACCTTCATCCTTCACTCTGCTCCTCTTCATCACGCTGTCTTCATGTTCGATGTTCCAGTAATCCTGATCAGAGGCGGCTCTGAGTTCATTAAAGAAAGACATCGTCAGAGGAGCTCTGATACCAGGATTCACCATGGCAACCAGTAAATGTCTTCATGTTTACTGGTTTCCCTCCATTTGAACCCAGTGCAGTGATGAACGTGATGACTCGTGGCTGTTAAACAGGCGCTCTGATGTTTCTCATAGATGAAGCTGTGATCAGAGTTTAAATGTTAAATGTGATTGTTGAGCTGACAGAGCGTCCACATCAAACCTGTGTGACGTCTCACTGATGGAGCTGTGACATCAGTAATACTGACATATCTGCACTGGAGCAGAGGTCAAAGTTCAAACTTCAGCTCTGTTGGTGTCACATGATTAAACCGTCATGTCACGTGATTACTTTGTTATGCTATATTAACCCGCTCTGCTTGCTAATCTAATGTTTCCTGTAAAGTCTTCTCTGTATGGGCCTTTGTCTGATTTTAAATTGTTACATGAAGAAACTTGAAGCTTTTTATGACTTTATGAATAAAACTCACCTGAAACCTTCCTGTTTTTACGAGTGCTGCATTCAGATGCTCACATTCAGCAGCTGGTGAGCCTCACAGCTCAGATATAACAGGACATAATCATTTAAAGTAAAAGCTGAACAGACAGAAACAGAAACCACACTCAGAGCCAAAGATCTTTGACAAAAGCCACATAATCATGGTAAACATAACATGTTACGTGAAGTCCATCATGTATTTGAGTGTTTATGAAACACTGAGACATACATACATAAATTTATGCAACAACCAGCAGACGGCGTCTGTGAGTCAGTCCTGTCTGAGGATTCTCTGTTTGCGGCTCTTCTTCTCCTGTCAGCAGCTTTCTTTGGTTCATGGCGGGCAGGACATCTGGGGTACGGGGCCCAGTGGGCTGATGCACATTATAGGGCTGTTGTAAATTATCGCACGACTAATATTGTTAATGAACTACAATAGCACGCTCTTACTCCAACTATGAACAACTCTGCACAGTAGACTCCCTCCCTCTGTGCATGTTTGTCACACTTATTGATTCCAATCATTAAACAAATGCAATATTAGACAAATAAAACCTGATTAAATACACAATGCAGCTTTTAAATGATGATTACATATATGGACACAAAAACGTATCAAAACCTACCAGGCGCTGTGTGGGCGTGCTTCTCATCAGTGGAGCGTTTGCTCAGACAGTGAAAGTGTTAACAGGGAAGTGGTGAAGCTGAAGACGTCTCTGCTGCTCAGGCTTCAAACATTCAGCCGCCATTCAGACCCCGTCTGCCTCTCTGCTCCTTGTGAGTCAAACGTTCATCTACTTATTGATTCATGATATCATCTGAGCTCCAACACACACTCACAGAGGAAAACACACATTTAGGAATTCACCCTGGACAGGACACCAGACCATCTTCAGAGTCAACTGCATCATTCAAAGGCTGAGTTTATTAGAAAATACCCAAAATGTCGAAACTGAGAAACTGTGGGCCACAACTATTAATCACTGAAATCACCTGTTTCTAGTCTTATAAGCACAGGTGTGTAAAATCCAGCAGCTGCCATGCAGACTGCATTTAGAAACATCACTGAAAGAATGGATCTTTCTAAAGAGCTCAGTAAATGTGAGGCTAGTACTGTAACAGGGTCGTACCGCTGAAACACGTTGGTTTGTGAAGTTTCTTTGATTCTAAATGTTCAACGATCGAGTCTAATCGAAATTATTTTACAGTGGAAACATTTAGTAACCACAGCGGCTCAGTCAGGATATATCAGACCACATATGGTTACAGAAGACAGTCGTTAAGTCCCGAGGCACATGGTGTGAAAAAGGCGAAGCTCCAAACATCCTGACACTGACAGACCCTGTTCATCATCAGGAGGGACAAACTGCTGCAGTTTAAAGACCAAATTATTCAGTTTCTAGCTTGATATAAAAACATACAAACTGCACAATAAGCTAACAACCAACACTTATCATACAACCTGACTGAGCCTGAAAGAAGAATGGCTCATGCAAATACCAATTTCCCTTGCAAGACCCTGCCAGAGGTAACCTGTCCAAACAACTAGAACTTTGGATCACACTTACAGTGACCTCTGACCTTTAGTGACCTCTGTCCTCATGTTGCAGGTGTGTGTGTGCTGCTGCTGTCTGCACCGACTGTTTCTGCAGGTGAGTTGATGGAAGTGAAACAATCAGTGAGACTCCAACAAGAACACAAATACATTTACTCTGTGTGTGTGTGTGTGTGTGTGTGTGTGTGTGTGTGTGTGTGTGTGTGTGTGTGTGTGTGTGTGTGTGTGTGTCCTCCAGTGTCTCTGTCTGTCAGTCCAAACCTTCAGCAGTTCTTCAGAGGATCTTCTTCAGTGTATCTGAGTTGTGTTGATGATGGACAGACAGCTGATGGATGGACAGTGAAGAGGACCAGAGGAGGACTCACTGAGGACTGTGGAGCAGCTGCAGGCTTTGGGAGGGTTCTTGGTTCCTACTGTGTTCTGGATCGCTCCGTCTCCTCTGATGGAAGTTACTTCTGTGAGAACTCATCTGGACAGCAGAGCGATGAAGTGTCCATCAGTGTTTCAGGTACAGACAGTCAGATGTTCCAGCTGTGTCTCTGTGCAGATGTTTCCAGAGGTTGGATGTAACATTCCTGTTTTTCCAAAGACATCACGTCTTGACTCTGCTCTGTTTGTGTCTCTGTAAGTGTCACAGAGACACAGTTGAGCTGTTTAGTGGTGAAGGAGGAACATCATCAGCTGTTTCTTCATCACAGCACACAGGAAGTGCATATTTTGCGCCTTCGGCCCCAACTTATCTCCCTCCTGGTCACCTGGTCCAGCCCTAACTATATGCTTTAGCAAAAAGGAAAGTTTGAAGCCTAATCTTGAAAGTAGAGATAGTGTCTGTCTCCTGAATCCAAACTGGAAGCTGGTTCCACAGAAGAGGGGCCTGAAAACTGAAGGCTCTGCCTCCCATTCTACTTTTAAATACTCTAGGGACAACAAGTAGGCCTGCAGTGTGAGAGCGAAGTGCTCTAATAGGGTGATATGGTACTACAAGGTCATTAAGATATGATTGGGCCTGATTATTTAAGACCTTGTATGTGAGGAGCACATTTGAATTCAATTCTGGATTTAACAGGAAGCCAATGAAGGGAAGCCAAAACAGGAGAAATCTGCTCTCTCTTTCTGGTCCCTATAGATATGTCTATAACAGAAAAGCCAGAGTGTCCTTCATCTGATGAACTAACTCAGAGTTTTACTCAGACCGTCTTCCTGGAACAGAGCCTGTGTGTGTACGATGAGTCTCAGTGTGGTGGACTGAAGGTCCTCAGGAGATACATGTCCCGTTTTAGTGGAAGAATCAGCAATCTAGCCTGATTTTTCCTACTGAACTCTTTATTCTAAAACATTTAGAGACCTGAGCTCCATCACACCTGTGGTACCAATGTGCAGGTGTGTTGAGCTGCTGAGTGGACAAGTCCTGGTGCTGAGCTCAAGCCCAGTCTGGGGTCTGAGAGACTATTTGTTCTCTGAAGTGTTCACGTGTGTCTGTGTGGAGTTTTTAAATGAATCTTTAACTTAAACCCAGAAACAGCTGTGAGAGAGCATCACTCACAAATCTCAGCTGCTGCAGCGTGACATCTTTATGAGTGATGTTAAAATCAGATCAACCACAAAATCAAGATGTGAGGGTGAAGAGCTGGTCCCTTCATCATCATCATCATCTGCTGTGTGGGATCAGATTATGGGTCCAGTTTATGATTTAGGTGATCTCTGAAATGTCAGCTGTGTTGTTTTGTGGCACAAACACAACTCTGCACTTTCTGTGTATGACTCGTTTTATTTATGATGATGGGTCCTAAATCTGAGGTATTCCACTTATTATTCTCATACATTCTCAGTTTCATCACTGACAGAGCTTTAGTCAGCTGTGATTGGTCGGTGAGCCTGATGGATGACCGCTGGGCTGATGTCTGCACTGCTTCCCTCCCACAGTTAATGCAGCATTGATAACATATAAAACATACAAAACATATAAAACCCCAAATCATCTTTTCATGTAATGGATGGTTGAATTTAAAATTACACACACACTGGGATTATAAAATCATGTTAGCACTGAGCTGCTGTGCTATGCTGACACAACCAGTATCAAGCTTTTATCTCAGTAATTATCATTCATGTTCCTTTGTTTCCTTCAACGTTTCTATTCTGACAGAGATGAATTCTATGAGCATCATCACTGCTGTGAAGCTGGTCACCTGATCACAGGTGCGCCCTCCTGTGGCCTTCAGGTGCAGAAGCATTTTCATGTGAGGAAAGTGTCATAGAGTGGACTGATTATAGAAGTGTTACTACCACCTAGTGGTAACTAGGCAGAATGTCCTTTTGTAAGGGAAGTTGTCTTCAGGAAGTAGTGCTCTCTTGCTTCAGTGGACGAGAGCAATCTGGAGCCCTGTACTGTACTGGACCCCAAACCAAGTACTGAGAGTATAAATGAACAGAGTTTCAGAAGGTGAACGTTTCTGAATGTCTATTGTTTAATGTGAAGTTGAAGCAGACGGTAAAGTGGAGCAGCACACAGAGTCATCATGTCTTTGAATAAATCCTCACAGTGAGGTAACTCTAATCATCTTATTTCTAATAACGCATTGTTGTGGAAATCTGATACACTGATTTACACAAACAGGTTGTCTTTGCGTTTGCAGAGAGTCAAACAACCAAACATCACAACAGCAAGAATCACAGAGTCATTTATAGAAACATGTCATCCTTCCAGGTCAGCTTTACACAGAGAAGGACTGATGTTAAAGTTTTCCTTTCACCTCACAGTTCAACACTTTGATACTAAAATAAATAAATATATAAATATGTGGAGTAAGTTTGTTCGACTGAACCGTTACAACACATTCAGATTACAGTTCATGTCACACTGATAGGAACAACACACTCAGACCACAGGCTTCAGCACACAGATATAAACAAGTACATGCATGAGCATAATATTCTTCTCTGCTGTTTATTAAAAGCTGATCTTCTCTGAAACTCTGATGGTTCCTGACAGTCAGCAGCTTTGACCTTTGACCCACAAGAAGTTTTCATAATTTTAAATAGATCAGATCAGAGTGTGTTTGAGGTTCTGTATAATCAGCCTGCAGCAGTAATGTCTGTTACAGGATTACTTTAGGATCATTTATGTTAGTATTATGTTGGGTCAGCTGCTTCTAATAAATGAATCCAGCTCAGGGTTCACTGATGTGTTTGTTTTAGTTCGGATCGACATGAGGAGGCTGAAGGAGGTCCTCAGGATGGAGACTCAGGTGGAGCTCAGGGTTTATCAGAGGAGAGCTGCAGTGGTGGACACGCTGTTGTCATGGAGATGAGTCTTTAGTAGTCTACGGGGGCTGCAGACATTTTTAAATGTGTTTTGTAACAAAAACGCACACATACAAACAGCACGTGGTGACCCATAGTGCCTTCTACTTATGCTCCATCTTATTGTGTTACACTTGCACTCGAGTTTGTTTATTTACATCATACTTTTAGGAAGGATTTGTAGTGTAATACTGTAATATTCACATCATGTCCGTCACCTCCACACTGAACATTTCACACCAACTTTAACAACAGATGAAAAACAAGAGGAACAGAGAGAAGGAGGGAGGAAGAGGGCATGACTCAGAGGAAGCTCGATCAATGGTGGATTCCTCTGGTTGCTTGTTTTTTTCTCCTGAAGAGCAGACAAACAGATTGAGTCTCAGCTCAGAGTCCTGATCAACTTATTTCTACATCAGACACTTGAACATATCATGTGACTCTGAACATGTTTTTTTTTCTAAAAGATTGTAAATATTGATCATCAGGTCCACAGGAACCAATCAGTGACAGTGATCAGAGCTGCCAGGCTTCATGAACATGGCAGAGCTGTGCAGTGATTCTGTCCTAGTGGTAAAAGTGTGTTACTGCGACTCGGCGCTCATCACATGACATCAGTGAGGCAAACTGCATTTTCCCCAAACAAACAACAGGAAACAGTTTTTAGAGAAAGATGAGAAAACTTTAGGAATCAGAATTTGATCCAGTTGTGTTTGTAAAGCAGATCATTGGATTAACAACAGGAGCCAGTTTATCAGAACTTTGTCTGAAGGAACCAGGAGAAGAATCTGTGTGATGCAGCTTTGACACTTATGAAACAACATTGCTACTGGCTTTGCTGGTTCACAGTAACATCATGTAAAATCTAATGGTGGAGAATGAAGGTCCACTGTCCTGGCAGGTTATCGTCTAAATAAGGTGGTCAGACATGATGTATTTGTGGGGTCAGGGCGTGGCCAATAACCAGACCTGGGGCTGCTGATCTTTTTACATATGGAAGTCATAGGAGCCCAACTCCTGCAAACTGCACAGGACTCTGAGTGGGTTTATGATGTGTTTACTGACCTGTGTCAGATGTGTCCCCCATCTTCAACCTTAATGTCAGACTTTCTATCTGAGGAGAGAACAGAGCACATCAGGATCACACTGAAAGACAGATAACAGTGATTTCATTCTCACTTACTTTGGACAAACAGATGTTACTCTCACCTTTGACACTGAGAGTCACTGATTTCTGTAGCAGCTTGTATCCATACTTGTTGTAGACGGTGCAGGTGTAGACTCCACTGTCAGTGAGGTGGAGGTCTTTCAGGGTCAGACTGAGGTCTTTAGTAGTCACAGGATCTTCATTCATCTCTGTGCGGCTACTGTAAACCTGCTCCTGGTCGTCTTCATCTGAGAGGTTGTTTCCACTCTCATACACATGGACCATCTTTTCTTCAGGGTGAGTGAGTCTCCACTCTGCTTTGATGTCACGTGGAAGGTCAGCTGTGATTTTAAAAGGGATTAGGACAGACCCCTCTCCCTCCATCACCTCCACCATCTCTGTCTGGTATCCTGAGAGGAGAACAGACAGACAGACCATCATCATCCATCATCTCCTCTGCTGTGTAACCAGCAGCTATTTACTCCTGTTTTAAGTTATTGTAGACAAACAGCTGTTACTCTCACCTCTGACACTGAGTGTCACTACTTTCTGTAGCAGGATGCTGCCATCCTTGTTGTAGACGGTGCAGGTGTAGCCACCACGGTCACTAAGTTGGAGGCCTTTCAGGGTCAGACTGAGGTCTTTATTATTCAGAGGCCCTTCGTTCATCTCTGTGCGGCCTTTATAATCCTCGTCCATTAAGAGAGACTGGTTTTGGCTATTCTGATACACATGGACGATGATATTTTGATGTTTCCACTCTACTTTGATGTCCTGAAGGAGGTCTTCTGTGATTTTAAAGGGCAGCAGGACAGACGCCTCTCCCTGTGTCACTTCCACCATCTCCAGTGGATAGTCTGAGATGAAAACAGAGGTCAAAATTAGGTGTGCAGGCATCAGTGAGTGAGTGTCATCCTCCATATTCTCTAACCCAAACCCTTTACTCCTGTTTTTAGTTAATGTGGGCAAACAGCTGTTACACTCACCTCTGACACTGAGAGTCACTACTTTCTGTAGCAGCATGTGTCCATCCTTGTTGTAGACGGTGCAGGTGTAGACTCCACTGTCAGTGAGGCGGAGATCTTTCAGGGTCAGACTGAGGTCTTTAGTTGTCAGTGGATCTTCAGTCATCTCTGCACGACCTCTGTATACATGGTCCCATGAGGGAGACTCATTTTTACTCCTTTCATACACGTAGACCATCCGGTCTTCAGGGTTAATGAGTCTCCACTCAACTTTGACATCCTGAGGAAGGTGATCTGTGACTTTAAAAGGCAGCAGGATAGACTTCTCTCCTTGTGTCGCAGTCACCATTTCCACCGGGTAGACTGAGATCAGAACAGAGTAGAACATGAGGTGCACAGAGAAACACAATGAGACATCAATGAAAGCCATTCATAGTTCTTACTGTCATAGTTTATTAACTGCCAGGCTGGGCAAGCACACACCCTGCAAGCTCACTGTAAGTACTGCAGTCTGAATTGTTTTTAAATGTCTACAATGGCAGGCATCAATGAAAGAGTCTCAAATAAAAAGAGTTGGACAACCCCAGACCATGAGATGAAAGAAGCTGACTGCACTAGGGTGGTAGTCAGAGGCTGTGGTCCTGGTGTTCCAATACCTCAGCATAACTCAGGCTCGCTCTGGAACCAGTCCCCTGGAGAGGGGCTGCACTCTGTTCCACTCTGGAGTTGTCCTCCAATAAGAGGCGATGGGCAGGAGTGGGTATAATCGTACCCACCCAGTTAACTGCCTGTTTGTTGGGGTTTACCCAGGCAAATGAGAGGATTGCCTCACTGTGCCTTTAGGTTGGGAAATGGGCCATGACTGTCATTTGTGCCTATGTCCCAAACACTTGGGGTCTAGTGGGGTGCTGGAAAGTGTCTCATCCAGGGACTCCATTTTTCTGCTGCTGGAGCAACTCAACACCCACATGGGCATTGACAGTGTGACCTGGAGGTGTGTGATTGAGACAAATGGCCTAACAGATCTGAATGCGAGTGAAGTTCTGTTATTGGACTTGCTAACCACAGCTTGTCCTTATTCAAGCATAAGTGTGTTCATAAGTAGACATGGCATCAGGTCACTCTAGATCACACGTCAAGGATTGATTTTGTAATTTTATCAACAGATCTGTGGCTGTGCGTCTTAGACACTTGGATAAAGAGAGGTGCTGAGTAAGCTGATCATCACCTGGTGGTTAGCCGGATCACCATCATCAGGCTTAAGAAGGAAACTTATTGGGTTTGGTTAGCTTGTGAGAATTCAGATGCAGCTGACAGAAACTGGCAGGATTAGTGGTTCTGGCAAACAATGAGATTTAACACTTCCAAGTCCAAAACCGTGGCTCTCAGCTGGAAAAGGGTTGAGTGCCCACTCTGAGTCAGAGAATAGTTACTATCCCAAGTGGAGCAATTCAAATATGTCAGAATCTTTATCACGAGTGAGAGGAAGGTGGAGGGCAAGCTTGTTAGCTAGATTGGGGTGAAGTCTGGAGTGAAAGAGACATGTGCTAAAGAGCAAGCTGACCGTAAACTTGAAGCTGTGGATTTACTGGTTAATCGATATTCCTACCCTCCTCTACGGTCAAGAGGTCTGGGTGGTGACCAAAAGAATGAGGTCACGGATACAAGTGGCAGAAATTTGTTTTCTTTGAAGGGTCTTTAGGTTCTCTTTTAGAATTAGGATGAGGAGCTCGGTCATTTGAGAGGGACTCTTCAATATCGAAAGGAACCAGTTGATGTGGTTTGGACATCTGACGAGGATGCCTCCTGGGTGAGGCGTCTGAGCATATCCCAGCAGGAGGAGGCCCCTAAGCAGACCCAGGACACGCGGGAGAGATCATGTCTCTTGGCTGGCCTGGGAACGCCTTGGTGTTCCCACGGATAAGCTACAAAACCTCACCACTTGATGGATTCTTGTAGAATTACGGCTTATTATTAGAGCCTCGCAGACTAATATTAACTGTACTTCAACATAATATTACCATATTGTGTGTGTATAAGGAGCCCAAAATGGCACCTGCTAAGAGATATGCTTACAAAGCAGATTTCAACATCAAGGCAATAAGTTACGCTCTAGAACATGGAAATAGAGCAGCTGTGAGAGAATTCAGTATCAATGAATCAATGGTACGGAAGTGGAGGAAGCAAGAAGATGGCGTGCGCCAATAAAGAAGACCAAATAACATTTTAGAGGGAAGAAGGTGCGACAGCCACAGATAGAGGACATAATTGAACAGTGGGTTATTGAACAAAGAACAGCAGGTAGAAGCATCTCTATGGTCTCTATTTGACTCAAGGCAACAACAGTAGTGCGTGACATAGATCAACGTCTTTCAAGGAAGACCTTCTTGGTGCTTCTGTTTTATGAAAAGGCAAAATCTCTCAATCTGCACAAGAACTACCATCTCGAAACAATTGCTTACGGATTACAAAGAAAAGCTGGACATTTTTCGCACCTACTGCAAGAATAAGATCACTAAAAAGACGATCACATCACCAACATGGATGAGGTCGCCTCACCTTTGAAATCCCCATTTACTGTACTGTCAAGAAAACAGGGACCAGTACGGTGTCTATGCTCACCACAGGGAAGGAGAAGCCATCCTTCACTGTAGTTCGCGGTTGCCATTCTAATGGCCAAAATTACCACCCATGGTCATTTTCAAGAGGAAGTCTTTGCCAAAAGAAAAGTTCCCCGCATTCTTCAAGACTAACCCAAAGGGCTGGATGGACGGGTGAGTTACACCAATGGATCACAGATGCTTGGGCTAAGACATCAGTCTCAAATGTCATCCGAGCTTTTACGAAGGATGTAATCATCACTAAACAGCTAAGTAACAGCAATGAGACCATCTATCCATCCACTTCCGCTTATCCTTTTCAGGGTCGCAGGGGGTGCTGGAGCTTTTTCAGTTCATTCTGCTTCCACAAATCCTTCAAATTCTTCATCTTCAGTGTCGGAGTTAAGCAGTTGGGCGATTTTGGCATCAAGCATGCCCAGATCACACTCATCTTTATTGGTCGGTTGGTGCTAAGCCCTGTGACAGACTGGCGACCTGTCCAGGGTGTACCCTGCCTCTCGCCCTATGACAGCTGGGATAGGCAGTATTTTATGCAATGTTAACAATGTTGAGAGATACTCTGAATGAGTTGAATGAAGTTTGACAGTGACTGTATTGTATTGCTTAATGCACCTTATGATCTGCAAAATACGGTAACTTCAACAGGGATATTAGTATTCTGAGTCTGATCCGTGAGGCTGCACAAACAGCTGCTTTACTTTTTGCTACTTTCTGGACTCTGACACATTTATTCTCACCTCTGACTGTGATCGACACGACTTTCTGTAGCAGGATTTCTTCACCCTCACTGTAGACAGTGCAGGTGTAGGTACCATCATCAGTGTGTTGCAGGTTTCCATTTGTTAGTGGCTCTTGATTCACCTCCTGATCGTGAGACTGGTTACGGCCATTCTGACGCACGTGGACTTTCTTGTCTTTGTGTTTCCATTCCACGGTGACATCCTGAAGCTTCAGGACTTCAGTTGTAAATGGCAGAATGACAGACTGCATCCCTTTAACTACTTCCATCACCTCGGGAACTAAGAGGAGAACAGAGGTTTACAGACAAACAGACATCAGTGAGGTTGATCCTCCATCATCTCCTCTGCTGTGTAACCAGCAGCTCCTGTTTTCAGTGTTTCTCTGACTTGGAGCTGAACTGCTTGTGTGCTGATGTGTGAGGCTGCACAAACAGATGTACAGCTTTTATTCTCACATGGCTGGAAACAGCTGGACACACTCAAAGGTTTACACATCTGGGATTCACACTGTGGACAAACAGCTGTTACACTCACCTCTGACACTAAGAGTCACTACTTTCTGTAGCAGGATGTCTGCATTTCTGTCATAGACAGTGCAGGTGTAGACTCCACGATCACTAAGTTGGGGGTCTTTCAGTTTCAGACTGAAGTCTTTATTTCTCAGAGGATCTTCATTCATCTCTGTGCGGTCTCTGTGATTCTGGTCCTTTAATAGAGACTGATTACCACCATTCTTATACACATGGACCATCGTGTTTTGATGTCTCCACTCCACTTTGACGTCCAGAGGAACATTTTTTTCTTCTGTGATCTGAAAGCACAGCTGGACAGACTCCTCCCCCTGTTTCACCTCAACCATCTCCACTGGATAGACTGAGAGAAGAACAGAGCAGAACATGACATCAGTGAGTGAGGTCCTCCATCATCTCCTCTGCTATGTAACCATCAGTTTTCAGTGTGTCTCTGACTTGGAGCTGAACTGCGTGTGTGCAGCATTCACTCTGACACAGCTGGAAACAGCTGGACAGACTCATGTTTCCCCTGAATGGGAGTGGGAGCTGGTTTTGATGAGGATCTGTGATTCTACATGAGCAGCTTCTTTTATTTACCAGCTGCTGTGGAGTCAAATCATCATGTTAGTTCATTTGTATATTGAGTTAATATGACCTGGTGTGTATAAAACGTATAGCACTGATCAGGTGGGTAAGGCATGTGGGAGTGCCATCAAACATTGTTAGCTCTATAACTCCATCTGAGCTGGAGGAATACATTTTGAGGTCTTCTGCAGCCTGTGATTAAGACCTTGACTGCCCTGGAACTAAAGGGAACTTTATTGTATTTTATATGAAATTATAGTTCAATCATATTGACCTACAGATGGTCACCAGTAGATGCACTAGAATGGGGGGTAACAGCTATCCTGTGAGTAGTTTAAGTATTGGGTCCTCCTCTTTGTGCTGCTTCCTTGAGCAGCATCAGTCTCCAGGGTACCAACACTTGTTTCTATTATAACCAAGTCTCTGTCTATATCACTGTGACTGTGGGTGTCATGTTCATGTTGTGATGGGGAGACGATTGCTGTTGCTTTTATTTATTGAGGAACACACACACAGTCATATACACTTATATACCTTTTCTGCTCTTCATCATTTTATATCTATGATACATGAAGACACCAAAGCCAGCAGCCAGGAGAACCACAGAAACCAGGACAACTGAGAGAACTATGGGCCAGACTGCAGGAGGTTCTGTAGCACAAACATAAATTTTACTGAAATTATAACAGTATTCATGAGGACGTGATCTCTGTCTGCAGCACTGACCTGTCACCTTCAGTTGGATATCGATCTGGCTCTGATTTCCTCTAAATACTCGGGTGTTGCAGGTGTAGTTTCCACTGTCAGAGACTGTGGGGTTCCTCAGAGTGAGGCTGAGGTCTCCAGTCTGCAGAGCGTCGGCTCTCAGTGATGTTCGGTTGGTGTAACGAACGTTCTGATCTTTAAAATCATCACCACTCTGCAGACGCACGTGGACTGTTGGGTCCTTGAGCTCCTCACGGTCCCACACTGCTGCTAAGAAGTCACTGGAAACATCAGCTGGTAACTGACAGGGCAGCAGGACAGACTCCACCCCATCATACACCTTCACCTCCATACCTGAGGCATGCTGGGAAACTGAGGAGAAAAATATAAAGCAGGTGGGTGCTGTGATTTTGCAACTAGCTGAGAGACTCGGGACCCAAATGCTTCACACCACCAGGTAAAGTTTCAAAGTGTTTCCTGATGGTTCACAGATGAACTAAACAGGTAAAGAGGAGCCGACTGAGTCAACAGAAGTGACCGACTCAGTAGAAGCAGACGTCCTCGGCACATGTGCAAATGTGTCAGCCTGTCTGAGTCTAAGCTGTCCCTCTGATGGACTCCACCTACTCCACCCTGCCTGTGCTGTCTTCTTTATCTCTGTTCTGATGGTTAACCTCAGGTATTTCTGCTCCTTCATGATCACCTCCCCACCCGTCTCTCTCTCTCATCCACACACATGTATTTTGTCTTGCTTCTACTAACTTTCATTCCTATTCTCTCCACAGCATACCTCCACCTCTCCATGCTCTCCTCCACCTGCTCCCTACTCTCTCTACAGATCACAGTGTCGTCTGCAAACATCAGAGTCCACACAGACTCCTGCCCGACCTCATCTGTCATTCTGTCCATCACCTCTGCAGAGAAGAAGGAGCTCAGAGCAGATAACTGATATGATCCCACCCCACCTTAAAACCACCTGTCGCTCCTCCCACACACCTCTCTCTGTCCTCGTAGATGTCCTGCACCACCCACACAGACTTCCTCATGCAGTACCACAGTTCCTCTCTCAGAAGTTAATCATCTGCTTCCTCTGGTCCACAAAGTAAAAGTGAGTGATGGGTGTGCATTGCTGAATTACAGTGATCCAAAACACACTGCCAAGGCAACGAAGGATTGGCTCAAAAAGAAGCATATTAAGGTCTTGGAGTGGCAGAGTCAGTCTCCAGAACTTAATCCCACAGAGAATCTGTGGAGGGAGCTGAAGGCTCAAGTGGTCAAACATCAGCCATGAAACATTATTGACTTGGAGAGGATCTGCAAAGAGAAGTGGGAAAAAATCCCCCCATGGATGTGTGCAAAACTTGTTGTCAGCTACAAGACACATCTGAGCCAAACTTGCCAGCACAAGTTTTGCCGCTAAGTACTTGTTGCATCTTCAAAAAATAACAATGAAATAAGTGAACCTTACACAGGAGTATCGTTGCAACTTGTTTACTGAACCTTCTTTTCAGTACATGTTCAGAGCATCAGTGTCCGTTTCACTGCCTCCTACAGGACACTCACTTCTTCCACTTTCTTACAACATTAATGTAATGTAATAATATACTGCCTCTCCTGGCATTACCATTGTAACAACACACTCATTCTATCTGTTTCTTGATATGAATAACAGGAACTTAGGATGTATGTATCTCTATATATAATAACTATTATGCATGCCAATAATATTTATATAAACAACTAATTTCTAGCGATACCACATCTCCTCCCCCCTTAAGTCAACAACTCCCTTGACTAATAAATAACTGCTTATCTAAAGAATGCTTAACAAGCAATCAACATATAACTAGGGTAGCCATACAACTCTACATATGTTTTAATGGGTTTTGGGTTTGTTTTTGTTTTTTGCTAACTAGGAAGGAACGTCCTTCCTGTGAGATCAAAGCGCATTGTTGGTCTATTTCTGGAAGATCTCACTCTATCTAACAAAGTCCTTTAAAGTCTCTGGTGGACATCTCTCTCTCTGAGAATGTCGCAACACTAGTGCCACTGAGGAGTTTCCTGGAGTGGGAGTCTCCGGAGCATGAGGCAACTGCGATGATGGCGGTTGCGGCGATGTGTCTAACTCTGATGGCAAGCAGCGCTCAGGAACTGCTTCTGTGTCATGAAATGGCTCCACCTCCCTGTCCAGTGTACTGGGAACAGTGTCAGCCACTCTTGCTCTCACCTGATCCACGTGCCGCTTCACAGTTTGACCTGATCCAATGGTAACAATGTAAGACACTGGACCCGATGCTCTCACAATGACTGCGGGAATCCACTTTGGGCCAAAGGACTAGTTTCTGATGAACACCTTGTCTCCAAGTGTGAAACTTCTTAGTCTTTTCTTGGTGTCATGATTTTCTTTCTGTTTCAGTTGTTTGTGCTTTGTTTTCACATCAGGCATGAGCAAGTCCAAAACTGATCTGAGCTTCCGTGACATCATCAAGTCTGCAGGTTATAAACCAGTAGTGGCATGCAGTGTGATGTGATAACTGAACAGGAATCTGGACAGTCTGGTTTGCAAGGTATCACCTTTGACTTTCTTCATCCCCTCCTTAAAGGTCTGGACCGCCCTCTCAGCCAGCCCATTTGAAGAAGAGTGGAAAGGTGCTGACCTCACATGGTCAATTCCATTCTGCTTCATGAATGACTCAAATTCAGCACTTGTGAAACATGTTCCATTGTCTGAAACTAACATTTTAGGTGGTCCAAACACACTGAAACTCTGTCGCAGTTTCTCTATAGTCACCTGTGATGTAGAGAATTTCACAGGGTAAACGTCCATCCACTTGGAATGAGCATCCACAATGATTAGAAACATCTTCCCAAGGAAAGGCCCCGCATAGTCCACATGGATCCTGGACCATGGTGACTCCGGCCACTCCCACGGGTGTAATGGTGCTGTGGGTGGTGACTTGTGGTGTTTATGACATTCCTCACATGCCTGCACTTCTCTTTCAATGGTCTCATCCATCCCTGGCCACCATACATAAGACCTTGCTAAGCCTTTCATCTTCGATCTGCCTGTATGAGTCTGGTGCCGGCAAACGGCTGAGTGCATCCGTGTTTTCATGGTGTTTTCCTGGCTTGTACCTGATGTTGTACTCGTAAGCACTCAATGTCACGGCCCATCTTTGTACTCTTGGTGAGCCCATCTGAGGTATAGGCTTCTTTTCATTGAACAGTGAGATCGGAGGTTTATGATCTGTGTAAATCGTGAAAACTCGGCCATACAAGTATTTGTGAGATTTCTCGATGCCAAATATCACAGCTAAGCCTTCTTTGTCAAACTGACAATACTTTTTCTCAGCAGGAGAGAGTGTGCATGACATGAACCCCAAAGGTCTCTCGCTACCATCCTCCATCTTATGTGACAATACGGTGCCTACGCCGTATGGGGATGCATCACATGAGAGAACCAACTCACGGTCAGCAGAATAATGAACTAACACCTCCGCTGAGTTCAACAGGTTCTTGGATTTCTGGAATGCTTCCTCTTGTCTCTTTTGCCATGTCCAGCGTACCTCATGTCTCAAAGGTTCATGTAGGGGTGCCAACAGGGTTGCCAGGTTTGGAAGGAATTTGTTGTAGTCTTTTAGCAACCCTAAGTATGCTTTTGATTCAGTGACATTTGTGGGGGTAGGTGCGTCCATGATTGCTTTAACTTTCTTTTCCACTGGGTGGAGCCCCTGGGCATCTACTATGTGCCCCTTTCTCTTGCATGAAGGCACACTTGCACCTCTTTAACCTCAACCCGGCCTCCTCCAACCGGGTCAGCACCTCATCCAGGTTCTGTAGATGGCTTACCTCATCCACCCCAGTCACTAAGATGTCATCTAAATACACGGCTACCTGAGGTATCCCCTTCAAAAGGCTTTCCGTGGTCCTCTGGAATATTGCTGGAGCAGAGGCCACTCCAAAAGGCAGTCTGTTATACGTGAACAGCCCCCTGGATGTGTTTACTGTGATATACTTTTTCGATTCGTCATCCAAGAGGATTTGCTGGTAAGCGTGGCTCATGTCTAGTTTTGAGAACTGCTTACCCCCAGATAGTGTGGCAAACAGGTCCTCCATTCTGGGTATTGGATACCGCTCCAGTGAAGCCACTGTATTTACAGTAAGCTTGTAATCCGCACACAGTCTTATGGTCCCTGTGGGCTTCAGAAGTGGCATTACTGGTGCTGCCCATTCAGCATATTTCACTGGCGAGATGATGCCTTCTTTTATTTCCTCATTGACTTTTGCTCGCATAGCAAAGGGGACAGAACATGGACGGAAGAAGCGTGCGGTGGCAACACTTTTCACATGAATAGCAGCTTTCATACCTTTCAGGGTGCCCAACTCCTTTTTGAATACATCCTCATGTTTACTTAACACTTGCTGTAGTGTTTTTTCTGTTGCTTTGACCTGGTGCAGCTTTCTATTGTTACGATGGTTTTTCACTTCACTCCAGTCCAATTTAATTTCGAGCCAAGCTCGACCTAGCAAGCTGGGGTCATCCCCTTCGACCACCGGGGGCAGATATTTTTCCTGCTGCTTATATTTGACCTTATCACCTTAACAGGATCCCCTGTATAAGTTTCCAGTTTGATTTTGATGGGCTGCAGGCTGGAGGGCTTGGTGTCTTTGCTTGTTTCTCTGAATGTCGCTTCGTTCATGACTGTTAGGCAACATATGTCTATTTCAAAGTTCACCTTTTTCCCATCAGTTTGCATATCCACAGTGTAGGGATCTACTTTTCTCAAGTGTACCACACTGCCAGACCCTAACTTGAAGAGTTTTCTTTTGTGCCCTTGACACAGTTCAAAGTGAAAGAGTCATCTTCAGAGCTATCAGTTTTGCTGTTATCTGCTTTCTCACCCACATTGAGAGTATGGTAGTGTGAACTCTGCTTTTTGTCACTCTTTACATATGTCGATGCATACTATTTCTGGTTCAGTTTAGTCTTGCTTCTACAAGCTCTGGCTATGTGTCCCACTTTACCACAAGCATGACATTTTCCTTGATTGTACGCACAGTCTGCCACTGTGTGCTTGGTTCCTTTGCAACAATAACACTCTTTGCTTTCTCCATTAAAGGTACGACTCTCCTGTTGTCCTTTGGTGAGGCTGAAAAATTTTGTTGTCGCCCCTGAGGTCTGCAGATCCTGTGCACTTTTATTTGTAGTCTCCATGGCTACTGCAATTGACAGGGCCTTGTCAAAAGTAAGGTCTATTTCTGACAAGAGATGCCTCTGAATGCGTTCATGCTTAATTCTGAAGACAATCCTATCTCTCAACATCTGTTGTAACGTGTTGCCATAGTTACAATCCTTTGCGAGATGATGCAGCTGCGCAACATATTCCATGATGGTTTCATTCAGCTTTATTCGAATTTATACCTTTGCAAAATTTCACTGGGCTTCGGATCAAAGCTGCATATAGGACTACTTTGTGTGGTAATACCCAAGTTTCTCATTCGTGGGATAACAAAGGTTCTATTTAGATTTTTAGATTTCTGTAGCTCACATTGTTATCAAACGTTATTAGAAATTCATGATTCCGTCTCCGTCTCAAGCACAAATTGTGTTTGTTTGCCTCTGAGCCTGCATCTAAGTGTCAGTTTCCTGCTTCACCCTGAAACACTGATGCTTTAAACAGATGGATGGACTGAAACCAAAATGATGCTTCATTATTTGTAGTGTCTGCCCTGCATGAGAGCTGCAGAGAGGTAGGTTCACTCAGCAGACTGCACACATCACATCATCCTAGCTTTAAACATGAGCATGCATTCAAACAGGATCAGAACAACTTTCTTACCAGGTATGAGGAGCAGCAGCATAATCATCATCTTCGGTTACAAGTCCTGCTGGAGCTGATCCTGCTCACTGAACCAGCATCTCTGTGAGCAGCCCGTGCCTCTGCAGACACTCCCAGAGACTGCTGCATAGATGTCACTTTACTTTCACTTTCCATTCCACAGCTGGGGCATTTCCATATAATCAATCAGAAATAAAACAGGGGGCGGGAATCGTGGCTCATGTTTGTTTCTGTGTCCTGTGACACTTTCATTCTGGTTTTATAGATAATTTATGTGGATTTCAGGCGTGAGGTCACAGCTCAGACACTCCCTTCTTCTGTGCCTACAGCCTGTCTCCATTATCAGTCATCATAATTTTACCATCTCTGTGAAAGTCTGCAGATTTCTTTATTAAATCATAAGATTCTTGAATTCATCAAATCTCTCTGTGCCTGGGTCCTCGTCACAAAACATGATGATGGGTCTGTCTAGCACAGGCCCACTGCTGGAGTGAGACAATTTTACTACAACAGCAAAAGCAAGACGCAAGTCCCCAGAGCTCTTTGTGTTACTCGTGCAGGAGGGAGAGAACCGTGCCAGCGCCGTTCCTTCGCTTGACCCCAGTCGCTCTCGTCTGCTCCCTCGTAACACTGCTCTTCTATTGAGGTTACATGAATATGCATAGATTCATTAACATATGACGTCTTACATAAGTATACATGTGACCAAAGAATACCAGTCTGTGCATAGTGTGTGTGTGTGCGTGTGTGTGTGTGTGTGGGGGGGGGGTTCAGTGGTCCACCTAAACAAAGGCTCTTACACCTAACCAGATATACGTGTGTTTACTATACCATATATCATATACGACCTCTCTCATGACCCTGGGAAGCGTGTGATCTATGCCAGAACACTCTGAAGAGGAGTGAACGCACTCCCCTCTTCATGCTGTACAGAGTTGTTACAGACCTCCTAGGATGAGACATTCTTTCAATGTACAAATGATTATATATTTCTAAGCATAGATGACAATCAATAATATAAACCTAACACATGACATCACTCTTTTGTACATTTTAACACAATTTAATCCCCACAGTTGTGAAAGAAAAGCAAAACACTAAAGTCTGTAACAAAACCATCAAATCTGATAAAGCTTATTTAGATGCTGCAAACGAAGAATGGATTGGAATTAAAAAATACATATCCTAACCTTAATTACTGGGGAAATGATGAATGATGATCATAGTGAGTAAAAAGTAAACTGAGTGAATTTTTTGGAGAGAGATTCACTTTTAATGTGTTTGTATAATATAATACAGATATATAAAAATACACTCCAAAAACTGAGTCCTTGAAATGTACAAATGTACAAAATATTAATAAAAACATTATAAAAATGGAGGCAACTTTGCCGATGGTACAATGTATAAAAAGAGCTTTACTGCAGATACTACTATGGCTCTGCAGATTTTTTATTTTATTTTAACCTATGTCGCCTCACCTTGAGGTTGGAAAATCTGTCTATCACATTTTGGTGGTCAAGTCTCTCAAGCAGTTTACCAGTTTCTGTTTTGCCTGTCACGTTTCCCTGTCTGTTTTCTTACCTGGTTCTTCCTGACCTTGTACTTTCTCCTCACGTTCCCCTCTTTCCTCTCTCCCTCTTTGGACTGACAATCATACACAAATAGATTGTATTCAATTGGATGAAAAATTACATTAATATGAAAAAAAAAGACTATTAAGATCACTAATGAAAAAAAGTCCTCTCTCAGTGTACTTTCAACCAAAAGGCAAATAACCAAACCACATGTACATCTAATAAAAGATATAAATATTGAAACACTGATCCAACATTATCCTTTATTGACGGATCATTTGATTTTACACTTTTACCTGAATGTGGCTCCTGGGTTTGATATCGGCACATATGCCAAAATAAGCAGCTTCTCTCATTGCATTTCAAACAGGACAGTGGTAACAACAGTAGGCTACGGACAATTTTAAGTTTTAGATTTTAAATATGCTATATACATTTCACAGGAAAATGAAATGTAGCTGATTTTACTACAGAGTAGGACGGATTGTAGGGTAGCAAACATCGTCGGAAAACACGTTTCCAACACTGCAGGTTACCTGGGTGTAATGTTTTTCAGCTAAAAAGAAACATGGTCTGACTCCTACCTAAATTTATAAAGAGTAACTGAAGGTTATATGCAGGTAATATGTCCTGTTTTAAGCCAGGCACTTCCACCTCCGCTCCGCTGCGTCTCAGCCACCATCGATCTGGCAGAAAGGGCGCTGAAGCACCCCCAAAAATGGGCTAAAATCACCCCTGCTCATAGAGTGTCACCCCCAACCTCAACCTCTTAGATGGCTCCATTTAAAAACAAGATCACAAGCAGGCACACTAGGATCAGGCTGGACTCTCCAAGTCATCAGCCTGTGAACCCTGGGAGAACATCACCATCAGTGCAGCACCCCTCCAACCCCTCCAACCAGACCTTTATGGCGGTGTCACCAGCTGGAAGCCAATCCTCTCCAAAGGACACCTGAAGCACTCCTAAGTCATGACAGCTAAATCCTGAACTCCAGGTCTGACTTTGGCACAATTCCCAAAGAAGCATGACTGAGTCACTGTGACTTCACTAATACCATCCTCAGAGTCAAACACATGCTGCACAGGTGTTGTGAGACCATATCAGTGAGACCATGAAACACAGGAGAGACTTCCAGAAAAATTCAGTAAGAGTCCTGGATGGTCCCCCTATAATCTGGACCTGTTCCTGCAGATATCTGAGAGTCAACGATGTGTACTGATGGTGTCCATCCAGCCTGGCTGAGCTCAAATGATCTGAGGAGAAGAGCCTCCAAAGGAAAGGTGTGCCAAACTTACAGGCCATCACCAAACCCTGGCCTTCTCTGACCACATGCACGTATGCAGCTGTGGAAGTCAGTAAACATCAACCTCTGAGTCAAACTCAGACTCTGAATCAGAAGCCAAACCATGGTTTTAGTGGAAGAACTCAAAGTTAGCAAACCAGAGGTACACTCATTGGCCCAAACAGTCACACCTGGATTCAATGAAATGAAAAGCATCAGTTAGGGTTATACATATATATATAACCCTAACTGATGCAGTGAGTGGCTTTTCATTTCTTAAGCAGGTCAGCTGATCACCTGAATACATGAATGTTTTGTTCCATGTGAGGATTTCTGCTTTTCTGGTGGTCCAGGCTAGTCCAAGATGCCATCACCAGGCTTCCAACTGTGAAAGTGTGGGTCAGGGAGATTCACCACCACAGACCCGAACCCCACAGAGAACATTTGGAAGAAGACTTTATGCGCAGCTTACCGAAACGATGCTACAGCTAATGCTAAAGGCAGTCAATGACCGCCTCTAAATCAGACCCGACCAACACAGACTGAAAGTTCATCAGTTCCCATCATAAGTCACGGCTCGCCATCCCGACACCTTTAAAGGAAAAAGATGAAGCAGGAAAAGAAACAGAAACAGTTTCAGGAGCATCATGTAGAGACGTGCAGGATAAAAATACAAACTGAGAGTCGCAGCACTGTGCAGGACCAAAATCTGACACCGCAGAGCAAATGGACATATATTTAAATCCACACCGAATATCTGAACATGTCCAAATACTACAAACCTTCAGCTAACCTGTCAGTCCAACAGTGACCCAGAGCAGACATCCAGATCAACAAAAGCAGAAAACACCAGAAGAAGGTGAAAGTTTTAGATGGATCCATCTGAAATCTGTGGGGTGACCTGATGAGGGCGCTCATAGAGCTGCAATGTTCCTGCAAACAACATGGCCAAAAATCTAAAGGTGCTTCTACAGAGTTTGAGAAGCACCTTTAGGGGTCTTCACCTGAATGCAACCAGGTTATTGTAGGTTTTTATTTTATCTCCTTTAATATTCCAGCCCAGTTCAGGGCGATGGTGAAGTTAAAGGTGGAAAGGTTCTGGAGTGATTAAGGTGAGTTTCCAGACATTTCTGCTGATTCAGTGATCCTGTCGTTCTCTCTGACTGTGACTATGATGAAGCACAGGTGAGGTCACATGGATATGCTGCTGTTTTGTAGGTTTCTTTCAGATCTGTGACTTAAAACACTGTCAGCAAGTTTTATGATGGACACTTTAAAATGTGATCTCACCCCAACCGGTCGTGGCCGCCCCTCCCTGAGCCTGGTTCTGCTGGAAGTTTCTTCCTGTTAAAATTGAGTTTTTTCTTCCCACTGTCACCAACGTGCTTGCTCATAGGGGGTCATATGATTGTTTGGTTTTTCTCTGTATGTATTATTGTAGGAGCTACCTTACAATATAAAGCGCCTTGAGGTGACTGTTGTTGTGATTCGGTGCTGTGTAAATAAAGCTGAATTGAATTGATCTCTGAGCTAAGAGTGAAATAATGTCTCCATTTGGCAGAACAGGATCTGTACCCACACACCAGGAGGAGGTCACTTGTTATGATTAAGATGCAGGATTACATGGAAAAAAGATCATTTAATAATGAACTTGTGATGTTGGTGTAACAGAGAGATTCTTCACTTGATGACTGATTTCTGCAGTAACGGGCGCATTTTGACTGAGCTCAGTCAGACGGGTAGTGAAAGTGTTGGAGCAGAGGGACGTGTTGAATGTGTAACAGGGAAGTGATGAAGCTGAAAGCGTCTCTGCTGCTCAGGCTTCAGACTCTCAGTTATCACTCAGACATGAAGACTGCGTCCGTCTGTCTGCTCCGGGGTGAGTGAACATGTATTCCTTACAGCTTCATCCAACACGCGCTCAGACAGCACGTCTGCATGAGTGCATCAGGGTAACTTCCACTGATGTATCACCTGAGTATCTGCAGCCTGCAGGTACATGAGCTCAGATCATGTACCCGTTCTGCTCAGAGTCGGGATGAGGTTCTTGGTTCTGGTTTTCCTTCAGTCGAGGAACATAAACATCCTAAAACAGCATCATTTCTGAACCCTAACTGAGCTTTCATTGACCTCTGACCCTCAGTGACCTCTGACCTTTAGTGACCTCTGCCCTCCTGTTGCAGGCGTGTGTGTGCTGCTGCTGTCTGCACTGACTGTTTCTGCAGGTGAGTCTTTTCTAAGTTTATATTTATGATTTCAGGTGCAGAGACAGTCTGCAGTCATTCCTCTGTGACAGAACAGAGTGCGTTTTATATACACTGAGCCAATACTTACTTCTAAAGGTTTGTCTAACAGTAGTAATCCCACTCTACTGGACAATACAGTTACATGTTTACTTATTTTTACGGAGTTATTCATTCTTTTGGAAGTGTCCTAAAATTCCAGTTCTTCATATAAGTTATAAATCTTTTTAAATATGGCCTTATGCACAATGTTCTCCACCAGCTGTAATTTTTCCATTAATACATTTTTACTGCCTTACAGTCTTTAAAATAATCGAATTGCTGTTTGCCGGTCTTAATCTTAAGGAAAGCCCTTTAAAGAGGTCCCTCATTGACCCTGTAGTCACAGACTTACACTAAGTTGTAGATTTTGTAGAGAGTATAATTTACCAGAGCAAATATCCGTCTGTCATCACCCTTGTTTCCACGTATCAGGATGGTTCACAGATGCATTAAAGAACAACACATCCACCCTTATTCACAATATAATCTGATATTTTTGGTAATAAGGGTTAAGCATAAAACATCCTCGCTTTTACTTTTTGTATTATGACGTCTGTATAATAAATGGTTCGTAGGAAAAAGTCCAAATTTATAAATATCAACAGTGTTAAGACAGAGATGATTAAAATAAGCAAACATTTTGTTAATAATTTTACGCAGGCACGGGTCTTTTATTATGACATAAACAGTAATAATTGTGAAAAGGACGGTCAGTCATTCCATGTCACATAACACGGACCTTTTATAATGATTTTTAACTTCATATATCAAATACTTTTCAAGATACTTTATAAAAATATCACATTGCAAAGACACATAGTGACAGTTCCTGAATTGTACTGTACATGAAACATAAACATAAAATTCTCAGACACAAAAATAAAGAAAATCCTTTTTTCATTCAACTTTCCTGTATGAATTAGTGCGACTGCAGTGATGCAGATGCTGACGGATGCCGGTCCGTCATGGTGAAGAGAGAGCCGTTGATTTATCAGTCGATCTGCATCCCTACCCTCACCCATTCTCACAAACTCTGGCTTTGACCGAAAGAATAAGATTGTGGATGCAAACGACGGAAATGAGTTTTCTCCAAGGTGTGGCTGTCAGAGTTAGCCAGAGATAGGATGAGGAGTTCGTCAATCTGCTATTCATCCATCCAGTAGAGCTGCTATTCCTCCATGTCAAATTAACCAGTTGAGGATGTCTGGGAATCTGTTAAAGAAGCCTACTGGAGCTAGGTGTTTCGGGCATGTCCCACTGAAAGAGGTCTCAGGGAAGACCAAGGACATGCTGCAGAGATTCTATATCTCGGCTGGTCTGGGAGCACCTTCGTGTTTCCCGACCACTCGGGGGCCTGAAAGCTAAAGGCGCTGCTTTCCATTTTACTTTTAAAACAAGTAACAGAAACTCAGTTTTGCTTAAAAAAATAATGAATAAAATCTGAAGCAATGTTATTTTTATTTTGACGGTGGGTTTTAGAAAGAGTGAGGTTGTCAAGAAGGAAACCACTTTTGATGAATGTTTTAATGCATGTTAAATTATTCAGGTAAAGACATTGATTCTCTTAAAATGTTTCTCCCAATCAAAGCACTATGTCCACATGAGCCCTATCGCCCAAGGATCTGAAATTGGACTCTTAAGCAGACTTTTCATATTTTTGTATTTTATTAGCAGAGGTTAGCTTGGGCCCCATCAGGATTCTAGTCCTGGTTTCTGGTCCTGAAGGTCTCATGATTAATGCCCACCCTGAATCTGCTTTCTCCTCCTTTACAGTTGTAACTCCATGTGTTGCTGGCGATCTTTGTTCTAACAATTTCCTCTTTCTGTCCTCCAGTCTATCTGTCTGCCAGTCCAAACTTTCAGCAGTTCTTCAGTGGACCCACATCTGTGTCTTTGGGCTGCGTTGATGATGACGATGGACAGGAAGTTGACGGATGGACGGTGAGGAGGACCAGAGGAGGACTCACTGAGGACTGTGGAGCAGCTGAAGACTTTGTGATGATTGACAGTTTGTGTCTTCTGGATCGTAACTCGTCCTACAGTGGAAACTTCTGGTGTGAAAGCTTATCTGGAGAGAAAAGTGATGAAGTTACCATCAGCGTGTCCAGTACAGAAAGTGAGATGTTCCAGCTGTGTCTCTGTCTCTGTGTGACTCTGCTCTGAACTGTGTCTCAAACATTACTCTGTTTTATTGTTATTCAGAAAAAGGTGTGATCTTGGAGATCCCTGTACTTCCTGTGAGACCAGGAACTGGTGTCATTCTACAATGCAAGAAGAAGAACGGTGACACAGTTCCATCTTATTTCTTCATGAATGGACGCCTCGTTGGACCTGGATCTACATCGGAGTACAACATCAGAAGAGCCCAGTACTCTGATGAAGGTCTCTACTGGTGTGCTACTGATACGTTTGGAGAATCTCCTCAGAGCTTTCTGAGGGTCAGAGGTCAGTACAATGACATCACTTCCTGTTTAAAGACCTGGCCTGCTCAGCTAACTCATTTACCTGTTTCATCATTTCTCCTGCAGGGTCTCCTATAACGTCTCTTAAAACATCCGTCTCTTCTGAGACCAATTCTTCCCTTTCCACTTTGCTTCTTCCAAACAATTCTTCCTCCCCTCCTCCTCCTCCTCTTCCTTCTTCTCCCTCTGTGTCTTGGATCAGAGTCATCTGCCACCTGTTGGCCTTCTGCCCGTACTGCATCTGCACCATCCTGCTCCTGTCCATCTGCTGCAGCAGGAGCTCAGGTACAAACTCAGGCAGATTCTCACATAAACACTTTGATCACATCAACACCGTCCTGATTTCTCCACTCTGCCCGCAGGTAACAAACATGCTGTCTCCATGGAGACGCCCCTGCGTGACGCGGAGTATGATGACATTGTTGCTGATGTCACCACTGAGCATGTCTTCTAAGCTGATAGATCCTCTGAGGAATCTGAAAGTGTCCAAAGCTGTAAACTCTGTTCACTGATCAATCAATAAGCTGTCAAATTGATTTCTGAAGTATTGAATCAAAGTGTAAAAACATAAATCCGACTAATTTATATTCACACCTGTTTGTTTCTGTGATGTCTTTGTGCTTTAACTGGATCCAACCACAATAAAAGATTCAGACATCAAAAACGTGTGATTGAGACGAGCTGCACAGGACTAAAGGGGAACATCATCAGGAAACTGCACTCATAACACACTAAAACCTATAATTGCAACCGCATTGAAACATCCACAGACCAACCAGGAGAGAGCACACAGAGCAGAACTAATCTCATTGGCTGGACGCTCACTTCTATTTAAATCTTATGAAAACAGCTCCGTCATACCTGAACACAACACTTCTGCTCTCATGGTCTATAACTGCAGCTTTAACATCAACAACACAAACATCTGACATTATTACAATGAGATATTTTATTATATCATCTTATTATAAGATGCTCATTTATAAGGTGCAGAGCAAACATGCTGAGAGGAGTCAGAGGTCAAAGTTCAGCCATCTCCTTCAGTGGTTTGATTCTCCTGTGAGCAGAGAGAGGATCTGAAACTGCAGCAGGAACTGTTGATCAGGAACCTTTGAACAGTTTCAGATAATGATGACTTTTTAATATTTTTTTTTTTTTTTTTTTTTTTTTTAAGATAAGATGACCTTTATTAGTCCCACAGGTGGGAAATTTGTTTTGTTACAGCAAAAGTGCAAAGTTATGTAGCAGAAATGAGAAAACACTGGAATGCAATAAAATACAATAAAATAAAATACTATATACAATAGAATAAAATAGAATAGAATAATATATACAATAGAATAAAATAGAATAATATATACAATAGAATAAAATAGAAATACAATACTATATACAACTGAGTAGGAAAATACAAAAATACAACTTCGTCAGAAGAAGAATTGCACATAGAGCAGTCTTATTGCACATGTGTGGGTTTGTGTGTTTGATCAGCTGCAAAAGTCTTTATTGTGGAGTCTGACAGCCAGTAGCGGTTTTAGATACGGGCGACACGGGCGGTTGCCCGGGGCGGCATCGTGGTGGTGGCGGCATCACGGGCAAAAAAAATGCTCGTACTCATGCTGCCCCGACATCAGCCAGCGCATAGTGGGAATGGCATAGGCACCGATCGGTTTTCTATCGCCCATTTGCTGGGAGTAAGGGCGCCCTCCGTTTGCGAGGTGCGCCTGCTGCTTGCGGCACAGGGAGGCGAGGGCAGGGCGGCGGGGGATTCTCTGACCGGCTGGAGCAGCATCTAATAACCAACTCGCAAAATAAAACAAAATAAAAACAAACCAACAAACATGAAAACAGCAGACATTATGATACAGAGTTATAATTTGCACCGATGTTTTTTCGAAATTCCGTATGCAAAAAGTGAGCGCGAGAGCCCTCGGTGCGCCTGCTCGCTGCTGAAGTCAAAGTAAACTTTATTGTCATCTCCGCTACATACAGTCCAGTATATAGAGAGACGAGACGACGGGGCTCCAGTTACAGCAGTGCAAGTAAACAAACAATAAATATAAGAAGAGTAAGAAAATAAATATACACTTTAGGACCAGGGGTAAAGGGATCAATAACAATTTAAAATTTACAGTTTGATGATTTAAAGTCTCACACACAACACGTTGAAAGGGGAGGGGCCGGCTGCTTCCAAATAGAGCACATTTCATTTATAATGTTGTAAATCCAAACCCATTATGTATTCATGATTTGAATCCTGAGTTGTGTGAAATCTCAGAAATAAACCCTAGACAAAGTGAATCTGTGAACTAAGGAGTAGGTGTGTTAGATTATGTTGTGGTGATCCTCGGGTTGAGGGATGGGTGTTCATACTGGAGTGCAAAATAAAAACCAATGGAAGATGGACAAGAAAAGTTCAAAGCCATCAGGTGCTCAGTTTAGAAAAAAGAGAAAAGAAGAGGAGAAGAAACAAGCAAAGATACAGGTAAGCAGATGTGTCATTGGATAATGGCAGGTCATCCTGAAACAATCAGAATCAGAATACTTTATTAATCCCTAAGGAAATTATGTGGGTTACAGTTGCTCCAAGAAGAAATGGTAAAAATACTCCAAACAATACATTATGTTACAGATTTTAATATTAATTAGTCATTGTCAATTGTCGATTTGTCCTGTTGTCATTGTATGACGAATTATGATGGCTGTTTGGTAGCCATTTGCATACAATGCATACTCTCTCTCTCTTCATATATGTGTGTGTGTGTACAACAGTTTTATGTTAATGTACAGTCCTTAATATGTTTTGTCTGTGTGTGTGTGTGTGTGTGGGGGGGGCCAGAGGGAGTGTTCGCCCAGGGCGCCAAACAGGCTAGGACCGCCACTGCATAAATGCCATCAGCCTCTCCACAATTGACCGCATCCTCCGAAAGAATCAATTCCGGATGAAACAGGCATACCGAGTCCCTTTCGAATGAAACTCTGACAGAGTGAAAAACCAACGTGTGGAATATGTTCAGGTATGAGTTTTGATACTGTATAAGGTATTGTGTACCATCACAGCATGGCAGTTTATGCTGCCATCTCAGCACTCTTGAACTTTGGTTCAGGGTACCGATTGACTCTACTGTGTTATGTGTTTTGCAGAGAATCTTTGAGATTGAAGGACGGCCTGTTCCCCATGAAATGATCTTTGTGGATGAGGCAGGTTTTAACCTGACCCAAAGAAGGAAAAGGGGAGGAACATAATTGGCCATCGGGCTATTGTAAATGTCCCTGGTCAGCGTGGGGGAATGTCACTATGTGCGCAGCCATCAGCCAATGAGGGTACTCCACCGCCATGCCGTACTAGGACCCTATAACACTATGCTTCTCCTTGCTTTTCTTTTTTTTTTTTTTTTTTTTTTTTTTTTTAACCTGTCCCGCTTTGGTTCTTTTGCCATCAGAATTATTGTCTAAAGGCGAAGAAAGATGCCCAACGGATTTACTTTACCAAATTGACCATCCCAGCCTTGCCGTAATGGTCCATTTGATTCACCTTTATTGTTTATTTTATTTTCACTTGCTGAATACGGGACAGACTTAACTGGGGAAAGAAAGGGAGAAAGAAAGAGGAAAGAAAAACAGCGGGGAAGAGGGACGGGGAAAAAGGGCAAAAACCAAAACCAACAGAATAAGCAGACAAAAAAATACATATATCGATCATCTGGATCACCTGTTGAGAAAGAAAGAGAAAGCAAGCAGAAGAAAACGAGAGTAATAAACAACATCACAATGATCTATGGAATATGACAGTAAATACTAAATATTAAACATTATTGTGCAGCACGTAAGATCGACAGCGCACAGTGTGCTTTGAGGTAGGAGCCAAAAGGGTGTAGTTTGTGTGTGATCACCTGTGTGTACACTTGTGAGCATGAACGCGCTTGTTTTAAAAGGTTCCTTCATGTAATGATCTGCTAGAGGGTGTGGGGGCCACTGCCCCGTCCTCCAGGGCATGAAGCAGGTATGGAGGAGATCAAAACTCCAGACATCCAGAGGCCCCAGAGAACACAAGAGACCAAGGAAGACCAACAGAGGGCAGCCGCCGCCACTATCCCAGAAAGAGCTGAGGAGAGTCCCAGATGAGGGGTCACTCAGCAGCCGCGAGCAGAAGCCAAGGGGGTTGCAGTGGCGTGCCCGTGAGCTCCGCCGGCAGCCAGCTGTGCCTGAGTGACCGAGCCCGGGCCGAGAGGCCGAGGGCACCCGCCTCCGGCGTGGCCCGAGCGAGCCCCAGGCTCCAGGCCCCGATAAGCAGCCGCCAAGGAGTGAGCCGGTGTGTACCTGGGCGCCCACCCCCGGACACAGAGAACCACCAACGCACCGATGTCTGAGGGCGTCCACCACCGGCAGGGGAAGTGGTGGGGGGAGATAGGCCTCAAACCTTGGAGGGCCTGAGATGTCCCCAGAGAGGTGGCGTCTGATACCCAACCTGACATATAGACACAGACATACAGGCACACACAGATACAAACATCCATTCCCACCCTCATGCTCTCATAGGCAATTATTCCACACTCAACCAACGCGGAGACAGACATAAAGAGACGCTGTACACACAATCACTCTCCCCAAGCGTACTCTAAGAACCGGGTCCGGGTACCCTTGCCCTGGAGGGGAAACTGCACCCAGACCCAGGTGGTGTTACCCTTTTCCTGCGGTGGGGAGAAGCAGACCGCCCGACTCCGCAGCAGCAGGGAGGCCCCACATTCCAGACCCCAGTCGGACGGCCAACTCCTCCTCCTAGCCCCCGCTCCAGCAGGCCGCAGAGAACGGGGTGTGTGAAGACTCAAACCTCCCTCCACCCGCTCATATGTAGTGTTGATGTAGGTGTGTTCTAAGGTGCATTTAAAACCCAGGAGGGCATGGAGCTACCTGCCAGAGCAGCAGGTAGGCGCATAGCCCCTCCTGCTAGCCCTCAATGTCTACGTGTATTTAAAATTGAGAGGTGGGCAACGACGCCAGGGGTGAGGTGTACACCCTGATGGTAATTTGGATTCTGTGTGACGTGCCCACCCCAAGATCCTATATGTATGTGTAATGAGAGTGTGAGTAATGTGAATGTCTAAGTTGTGGGATAAAATTGAGGCAGAGGCAGCCAGAAGGGGACAGAGGGGGATGCCTCCCTGCACCCTGGTGACACACCCCTACCCCAAGGCCCTGCATGTGTGGGTGACTGTGGTGGAGCGAGAAGAGGGAGGCAGCTGGAGATGGGGAGGGAAGGAAGGGAGGGCAGTGACCCCTCCTGGGGCCAGCTCCCCGCTGACCCCAGTAGGCACCCCATACTCTGCAACCCGCCAGGAAAGGGGGCCCAGGCCCATCCGGACCGGGGCCCAGTGCAGCAGCGCCGCCCAGCCCCACAGAGCCCGGGACAGTCCACCCGACCCCACCACAGAGAAAACTACACCCACCCCATCGACTTTTTAATATTTCATGAATTTATTAAGAAAGAAATGAATCACAAACCAGGTCTTTATGTCTTTAGAAAATGTTTGTATAATGAACTAGTGGATTTGTGTCATCTGGCTTTTGGATCAGTAAAGCTGGGTATCATCTGCATAGCAATGAACAAATGCAGTGTTTTCTAATAATACTGCCTGAAGGAAGTATGTACAATGTGGAAAGTTACTGGTCCCAGCACAGAACCCTGAGGAACTCTGTGACAAGCATTCATTCATGAAAATCATTATAAAATGGGGAAAACCAAGAGTATAACAATATAAAGTGATTAAAATAAATGAAAAAAGAAAACACTGACACTGAGCAAATACACAAAGAGTTACAGAGTCAGGTTTGTGTTCCTGTCAGGCTGAAAACAAACCGCAATGATCCGGCCTTTGCTAAACTCTCTGATACATGCAGTACTGTGAGGCTCCACCAACAGCACACAGGGATACCCAATGGGATCAAAGGGAAGTGATGAAAGGGAAGCTGAAGGCGTCTGACACAGTCAGTCAGCATCCAGACAGCATGAAGGCTGCAGCTGCCTCTCTGCTCCTGCTCGGTGAGTCCCACCTTCATTCTTTCACTCTCACTGCAGCAGAGTCTGACCTTTGACCTCTGACTGTCACATTGCCCTGTTTACAGCAGCTGCTCGATTCAAATATGTGATTCAGAGCGAGTCAGTCATCATAAAGGATGTAATGTCAGAGTTTATGTGGATAACATGACCCAGCTGATGGTTTCAGTCTGTGTGGGAGTATTTCATCATGACAGGACGAGGACACGGACACTGGCTGTATCCCAATTCAGGGTCTGCAGCCTTAAAGTACGCAGCCTCAACGATCCTCAAGGGCCGCGTACTCAAAGACCGCTGAGGCCGGAAGTGAGAGGCTTGTGAAATGGGACGGTCTAGCCTCCGTGGCGCTGCCCAGGTTGCCTAGCAACCATGACACCAACCGCTGGAAACGTTTCATACAGCTTTGTTTGACAGAAATGAAGGAGAACATATTTTGTTCGTGTGTTTATTTCTACACGAGCTTTGTGTGATTTAATAAGTATCTGAGGCTGAGACCACAGGACTGTAAAACATGATTGCTGGCCTTCATATCTGTACTGAACAGTCATTTAAGATTAGCTAGTAAATAACAATTAGCTAATGTTGTTCATGAGACTAAAGTCAGTGTAAATATGATATGGCCAATATTATAGTTATTATATTAATCATAAGTTATTACAGCAGTGAGTTTGAACTCTCAAATCAAATCACTTCTATTGTCACATCACATGTGCAGGTACACTGGTACAGCACATGTGAGTGAACTCTGTGTCAAATACTGAGCTTCAGTAAAGATTCAAGTTCCAGTTATTTATATTTCCTATCACCTTAAATCTTCACTCAAAGACACTCAAGTATCTCTGACAGTGTATATACAGATGTATTATATATAAGAGACAAATATTGTTCGTTTAATATGTTGGCATTACTAAATTTGGCTCAATGCTTACATATATGTGTAAAAAGAAAATGTACGAGCTGTGATAACTGTTTCTGATAGAATGAAGATCAGACTGATATATTAAATATTCCCTTATTGAGTGAGAAAATCAGACCATGTCATAACTGCTTTAAGTCATACAGAATAGATATCAGAGCCTTAAACAGGCTGACTTCTGCTAAATGGGTCAAACTGGGCAGAAAGTCTACAAACACATAACATCCTTATAGAATATGATGTAACACTATAGATCAACTTACCTCAGAATATATAAAGCATCTAAACAATTACAACAATATGATGCAACAAACACAGCAGTGCTACTAATCCAAAATACTCAAAGCTTCATAGAACTGAAACAAACATTTATTTTTAGCTCCATTCTGCTGCTGATACATACTTTAGGTTTCTGAATATTAAACTTGTTGCTGCCTTTCATAGTGTGTAACCTGAAGGCCCTGAGTACTTTCTCCCACACTGAAAACACTGGGATGATAACATTATTTGAACATTACCTAATAAGACTGATTCAGGACAGACAGTTAGTTATGTTAAACTTTCCTAGCAGTCCTTCACAAACAGGGAACAGTCTGTCTATTCTCTCCATCTGTCAGCTGCTGCTGGCTCTTCCTCCTCCTCTTCCTCACACACTGCTGAGTTGGTCCTGGTGGATCATCAGGGGTGCAAAGCCTCACAGATGATGTGCAGCAGTGGGTCCCTCAGTCTGTCCTCACTCTGGACACTTGCAGTTGTCACACATGGAAATCAAATGTGTGATAAGCTGCAGGATTCAAACACAAGTGTAACTTATAAATACATGTTCATACTTTTATTCCACAATCAGAGAGAAAGAAACAGAGAGAGAGTGCAGGACAGACAGACAGGTGACAGTCTCAGGTGTACACACTGCTACAAAACAGCACAAGAGAAGGAGGATTTAGTGTTTGTGTTATTACGAGTGCTAAACAAGAAGAGTTCCCAGATGGTCCAGTGGACACATGTGTGACTCCTGTGATTAAAGCATCTTTCTTTCAGCTTAACGAGTGAACCGTCAGCTCGTTCAAACACACGTTAAAGTCCGTTTGGCTCGACACCACCGAACAGAGGCAGCAATATAACATAGCTAACATTAACAGTGCAGTGAATCCTGCTTGTGCCGTCATATTCAGGACTGCAAACCGAGCAGCATCACTGACTTTCAGCTTGTTGTGTTTGTGGATATATGACTGACTTTAATTATCCATAAAATCATCACATTCTCTGTAAGATTAAAGTCAGCTATTGTATTATTATATTTTAAAGGCTTTAAAACCAAGTAAACGCTGAAAGTACAAACATCGCTAATGTCACATAACTTTGCCGACATGTTGCCAACAGTAATGTTTTAATGTTCCTCATTATTAAACATTCGCACATAAATAAGTGACATCATATTCAGTACTTACGTTTAACAGTTTACTCTTGACCGCTCCGCTTCTGCCGTCTGCGCAAAATTATCCACAGTGACTGCCGCGCTATGAATTGTGGGATATGTTGGGCCATGAAGTCTACACCGCCACAGCCTTAAAATTCAGGAAATAAAGGACGCATTTGAGGGCCGCATTTCGAGCAGCCTTTGAATTGGGACAGCCTTGTAGCGCGCTGTGACGTGTCGGCCTTAAATGCGGCCTTTAAGGCTGCAGACCCTGAATTGGGATACAGCCACTGTGTCAAACTCAGTGACCATCATTTACGTCCTGTCACTTCCTAAAGGTAGAATCCCAACATCTGTGACTGGTGCTTTTGGACTGTACTGACTCTTTTTCACAGTTCTAGTAAGAGCTGAAGGTAGTACACCTGTTTGTTTGTATGTGCACACAGGAACTGGGCCCATTGTTTTACTCTGAGCTGTCTGTAGATGTTTGTGTCCACAGAACAGCTGTCTGCTGTGATGCTTCTCAGGAACACAGAGTAACAGCCTCCTCTGTTACAATCAGCTCAGTCGTCTCTCTTTACTGTATTTCACTGATGGAACAGGAACTGTTCTTCAACATGATATACTCAGGCTATGTCAGTCACTGACCTCTGATGCTCTGTGACCTGTAACCCTCAGTGACCTCTGACCTCCCATTACAGGTGTGTGTGTGCTGCTGCTGTCTGCACAGAATGTTTCTGCAGGTGAGTAGATGGAAGTGCGGCTTCATCAAATCTGTTGTTGTTTGGCCTTTTTAAGTTTTATTTAACTATTAGACATTTAAACTTGAAGTTTCAGGTCCACAAGTTCAGTTACTGTAAGAATAACTTGTTTTCTTTTTGGCATGAATGCTAGTTAGTTAACAGGACTAAGAGTTAATGTTGCAGCTAAGTTGTGCTCCACAAACTGAGAGAACAATTTCCTGCAGACTGATTCTTTGCTGATTTGGAATAGATTTGCACAATAATTGCAAAAGACCACCAAAGAACAAATTAAGTTATTTTATTTACATTAAGCATTGACTCAAACTCAGAATATGAATATCTGACGATGTGTCAGAGGCATGTGTGGTCCTTTAAAATCTGCCTGTGCCTCAAAACTATGTACTGATTTTAAAATGGTCTTTAAAAGTAATATAAGAAAAAATCCATAAACAAAGTTAATTATGCTGATGACACATTCGCGTTTTTGACAGTTATATTTGATGATTTAAAGGATTTATGTTTTTATAGTCTTTAACAGTGTTGGGCAAGTTACTTTGAAAAAGTAATTAATTATAGTAACTGAGTTAGTAACTGAGTTACAATATTCTAAAAGTAATTAATTACTTGAAAAGTAACTATTGCGCTACTTGAAAAAAAACGTTTAACCCTCTGGGGTCCAGGGTATAATTGACCATTTTTAACTACTCTTGATTTTCTCAATCAGAACCTGATCTGTTCACTGATCGATCAATAACCCTCAAATTACTGATGAATTACTGAATTATTGGATGAAAGCTTTGTTTGACATTGTTAGCATCTTCAAACACTGAAATCTCTGTGCACCTCTCTAAAGTTATTTACTGCATTTTAAGTATTTACCACTGATTCCCAACCTTTGGGAGCCACGGCACGTTTCACATTAGAAAAATCACACCACCAACAAAAACGTCACAGAAAGTATATTGATAGCTTTTCCCTGCACACCAGGTACAGTGGTACTGGCTCGGTTTGTCCCCAGTGTACCAGTTTTACTTTCTTCTGACCACTACTCATGCTAGGACCTTCATCTGCGTCTGAGTTTTCTCCAGGACCAGCAGTGTGCATGACCTCTTTAAAAAAAAAGATATTTTAATGCTCAGATCTCAATATTGTTGTTATCCATGAATTTTCGGTTCCATGGATAAAAAGATAAAATTAAAACGGATTGTATTCCATTAAGATTCCAAATTACAGTTTTTTACTTTCATTTCTGAAGAGGAACTTTACATTTGGGGGTTTTTTAGAAGTCCAGTGTGCCAGCTCAAATTTGGTTTTATAAAAAACAAATTCAGTTTCCAAAAGGTAATACAGGGAGAACTCAGCGAAAACAAGTGTTTGATGACAGGAGGTTTAATAAGTGTGTTGATCAGTGTTTGTGGAAGCTCTGACAGACTTAGTTCAGTTCTGAAACTTTACTGTGGCCTCACAGCTCTTCTTCTACTGTGTCATCGAAGAACCTTCAAACTCTCTGAGCTGTTTTTCCTCCTCAGTCCTGTTTGATGACAGAAAGCAGTCAGAATGCACCAAACTGTATCCTAATCTCACTTCTGATGATGATGGTTATTAACACATTATTTATCAACTTGTTTCTTTACTAACAAACAAATTATTTGAACATGTCAGCAAATAGCAGATTGTAGAAAAGCAAAATAGTAACCCTTTAACTCCAAGTGTCTCATATTTGATGCATGAGTTTTTCACACTTCTACATCGTCAATGTCATTTTACATTTTAAACAATAACCTGCTGGATGCAGCAAATGTAATACAAGTTAAAACTCAAATAGAGAAATGACTTTTACATTTTTTAAGTTCTGTTTTTTATGTTTCATCAGAAGGCTCAATAAACATTCAATAAAAAAAACTTTATTTTCTGGCTATTATTTCATAGTTAATGTTTTTAACGGCACAGAAGCTAAACAAAAGTCATCCAAGGTCAGTATGCAATGACATGAGTCAACATCACACTGCTCTGCTCTGTTTTTTCAATTAATTTTTCCATTAAGTATTTAATCATTCATTATTTTGACACTGTTGATTTGTTTCACACAGTCTGTTCTGTGTGGTGACTTCAGCCGTCTGTGAGTGTTTATTAATACGGTGCTTTAACCGCCATCATCTTCTTCAAGGCATCAGTGACACAGAGTGCACAGGTCAGGTCAGGCATCTGTTTGTCTTCCCAATAAACACGTTAGAAAGACACCAAACCAACAAAACCTCTGCTTCAAACACTAAATCCATCCATTCACTTCTGCCTGTCGCTCGAGCCCTCGTTTATCCCTCGTTTCAAACAGCTTCTGGATGTTACCTGGCTACTGTCTACTATGTCTTTTAATATTATCATCTAATAAATCCATGAATTTCATTGCATGTAATTGAATAAATGATGAATTTGTTGACTTTAGAATTAGGAGTCAACTTTATTGTCATTACACATGTATAAACAGGGACTGAAATATAATTTGCATCTAATCAGACGTGCAAGAGCAGTAAGTGCAATAAGAGCAGATTATATGCAGATAAGGATAGTGTGAAAGGTGGGAACAGTTATGAACAGAATATGTACAAATAAGCTAAGTATGCAGATGTTTATATTACTATACCAAAAGCAAATATACTGATGTAGTACGGACAATGTACAGATATACAAGTCAAGTGGCTTTATTGTCATTTCAACCATGTGCAGTGGTACAGTACAGAGTAAAATGAGACAGCTTTCCTCTGAGACCCTGGTGCTACGCATGACATATAACAGACAAACAGACGACTACGTAAAGTACAATGTGCAAAAAATTGCAAATAAACAAGACAACACAGTGCAATGGAAATGTGCAAAATGCTAAGTATTTTGCAAAAGTAACTTGGTGTGTGTGTGTGTGTCAGTCTAGTCACTGAGTGTTCAGGAGTCTGACGACACGACTATGTCAGTGTCCTAAAACTACAGCAACTTTATCATGTTAATTTATCATCATCATCATCATCATCGTTTCTTTATATAGCACTTTAAAAACACACAAGGCTGACCAAAGTGCTGAACAATAGAAACATACTAGATACCATAAGAATAATAAATACGATAAAATAATAAACATAGCGAAAACAATAAAATACAAGTAAACACAAGTCAGTCAACCACTGAGTCAAAAGCCAGTAAATAAAAATGCGTTTTCAATCTGGATTTAAAAACCAGCACTGATTTCGACTAATGTGAAGAGGAAGATTATTCCAAAGCTTAGGAGCCAGGATAGAGAACGCTCGGTCTCCTCTCAGTTTCAGCCGTGATTTGGGGACTGAGAGCAACAGCTGCTCAGCTGACCAGAGCGAACGAGTGGGGACATAGGGCTTCAGCAAATCAGACATATATGCAGGTGCCAGACCATTTAAAGATTTAAAAACCAATAAAAGAACTTTAAAATGAATCCTAAATTCAATTGGAAGCCAGTGCAGGGAGGCCAGGACCGGAGTAATGTGCTCAAATTTCCTTTTACCAGATAAAAACTGTGCCGCAGCTACTGTACTAGTTGCAGGCGTGTCAGAGTGCCCGGTCCAACCCCTATTAGAAGGGAGTTACAATAATCCAGGCGTGAGGTTATAAAAGCGTGGATAACAGTCTCCAAGTCACGCCTTGAAAGAAAAGGTTTAACCTTCGACAGACGCCTGAGTTGATAGAATGATGATTTCACCACCCCATTCACGTGGCCATCAAAGGTAAGTGCAGAGTCAATTTTTAACCCAAGATTGGTAATCGAGCTCTTCAGGTGAGGGGTCAGAGCAGCAAGGTCAACATCAGGGATATCAGAGGAACGATTTGGGCCAAACAGAATTGCTTCCTTTTTACTTTCATTCAAATTTAAAAAGTTTTGAGCCATCCATGACTTAACATCACTAAGGCAATCAAGCAGGAGTCTTATTGGGGAGCTATCAGAATGACTGAAAGGAAAATAAAGCTGGCAACCATCAGCATATAAATGAAATTAAACTTTATGTTTACGAAAGATCGCACCCAGTGACAGGAGATACAATGAAAACAGTAATGGCCCAAGAATAGATCCCTGTGGTACACCCCATGACAGAGGGGCCACAGAGGACGATGACGAGCCCAACTTAACACAGAAGCTCCTGTTTGACAGATATGATTTTATCCACAGGAGAGCCAAGCCAGAAATGCCCACACAATGCTGTAATCGAGAGATCAGCAGGTCGTGATCCACTGTGTCAAATGCAGCAGTCATATCTAGTAGCATAAGCACTACGTGTTTACCACAGTCTGTCGCTACCAGGATATCGTTCATAACCTTTATGAGAGCTGTCTCTGTGCTATGAAACGGCCTAAAGCCGGACTGAAAAACTTCAAACATTTGAGAATTGTTTAGATAATCCATCAGCTGAGTGTGAACAACCTTTTCCAAGATCTTACTCAGAAAAGGAAGTTTAGAAATGGGTCTAAAATTTGACATTACTGAAATATCTGAGCCTGGCTTCTTAAGTAAGGGATGAATAACTGCATGCTTAAACTCACTTGGTACTTGACCTGACAAGAGGCTGGTATTGATTATGTTCAGAATATGTGGTCCAACAGTAGGAAACACCTCTTTCAGAAAACGGGGATGAACGACATCATTCGGAGAACCACATGGTTTAGCAGTTAACACAAGCTTCTCTAATTCTGGTAGAACAATTGGTTGGAAAGCAATAAGCAAATTTAAACAGGGAACATGCACAGGCGGGCCAACAGAAGATAAAGTGGAGGGTCTCAAACTGGCAACCTTATCCACAAAGAAATTAAGAAACCTATTACAGAAGATTGCAAAAGAAATTTATCATTCAAGTTTTTCAAAGTAAAATGATTCAGCTGATGTTTGCCTCGGGTCTCCTGGCACCGCTTCACAAATATTGCTGTGAAACTTCATTTATTACATTTTTCTGTGAATATTTAATGAAAGTGAAGAGAGAGGTGAATAGCATGTGTTACAATCAAAGCAGTTTACTAACAGTCACCAGTTCACTTTCCATGGGATCCAGAAGCTGCTGTAAATGTTTCTGACTACAATAAAGTTGTGTCATCAGCAAAGAAGATACACCTCAGAGACATGAGACTGAACATTAACCTGTAATAAATAAACAACGACGGTCCAAGTACCGAACCGTCTTTGGACGAGAGTGCAGAAACATGAGTGAGACTCCTTTATATTCTCATCCAGTTGTTTCTGCTTTAACAGCAACGATAAAAGGAGGAAGATCATCAGGGCGCTGCAGCAGCTTCACTCCGAACACTCTAAAATGACCTGTAATGATACCAGCAGGAAACAGTCACAAAGAAACCCAACAGAGTGGAACTGATCTCAGCAGCTGGATGCTCACGTCTATTTTAGCTCTTCTGGAAACAGCTCAGTCAAACCTGAAATGACAAACTGGGACTTCTGCTTTTCATGCACAAACTGCTTCCATCCTGTCCATGACCTGCCTGTGAGGCCATGAACCTGCTGCTGTGATCTCACACACACCTTCATACATCAAGCTATTTTTTGCACAACCCACTGCCATTGTTGCATTTTTCTATTGCACTGTTGTGTCTGTATCATTTTATTCTGTCTTTGTTTTGATTTTTTGCCATTTTTGCACTTTATGTCGTCCTGTGTTGATTGTCTGTTATATGTCATATGTAGCAACATGGTCTTGGAGGAACATTGTCTCATTTCATTGTGTACTGTACCTGGACATGGTTGTGTAACACAGTAATGGGAAAAGACAATATTAATTATTATTAATTAAAGACAATATTAATGGGCCAATAGGTTCGACTATAGAAGCACAGGGATGTGTTTCAATGAGACACAGAGACAGGAATGTAACTCAAAAGAACCAGCCGGCTTTAGTGAAATAAACCATGAGTTTGACAACCACAGGTTAAAGGCGCTTTACAATTGTAGAAAAGAAAACCTACAACAAATGAAAGCAAAGTAAACACATAAACTACTAAAATAGTAACTTTTGATCTCAATGTTGGGACACCCTAGTAACCTGGCTCCTTAACTGTTATAGAAAATAGATTACCCAAATTCAATGTTCAAATAAAGTATCCCAAATAAAACATGTCCAAGGGGTAAAGTCCAAAAATTCCCAGGGTGTGAAAGAAAATAGTTGTGAGAGAATGTCAGTCAGTGGTGTTATGTATAACCAGCTGTGTGTGAAAGTGTGAGTGATACAGTCCTACCACACCACTGTTAGGGTCCCTGGGTCGTCGACCCAGTGTTTTGTGTTTTTGGTTCTTTGATTTTGTTATTTCATTATATTCTAGCTTTGCTTTATGGGTTTTAGGATTATTCTTAGTTTAGGTTCTCTGGGTGGGGTTTTGTTAGAGTTTTAGTGTTCTGGTTTTCTGTCTGTGATCCACAGTTGCTGTCTCCCCTGTCTGCTGTATCCCCACGTCCAGTCAGTGTCTGTGTCTGCCCTGGTCCCACGTCTCTGTTCCCTCTGTTGTAGTGCCTGCATGTGAGTCTGTGTCTTTTGTTCAGTCTGTGTTATGTGTTTCCTGTTTTACTTTGAAGGTCTCTGTCTTATCTCAGTGTGTTCAGTTTATGCTTCCTTGTCTCGTCAGTTCTGATTTCCCCCAGCTGTGCTCTCCTTCTGTGTCTCATTCCCCTCGTTACTTCCCGGTGTATTTAAACCCTGTGTTTCTCTGAGTCAGTGTTGTGTCGTCCCTCATGCTGTGTGGATCTCCCTGTGTCTCACTGTGAGTTTAGTTTATGAGTTTAGTTTGCTTTTGTGTGACGTTCTCCTGCCAGCAAATAAAGCTGAGTTCTTTGTGTTTAAACCTCATGCCTGAGTGCCTGCATATTGGGTCCAACTCCTGCCTGCCACACAGCGACTCATGACAACTGCAAGGTGCAGCAGATCATCAAGAAAGAAGCGAATCTCAGTCTTTCAAAGTGCAGATGGGAAGGCTCGCCATCTAATTCACTGGAGGAATCCGCCTCAGGAACAATCCAGTGTACAAAAAAACCTGACCTGTCAACAGACAGGGTCAGCAACTCAAATATTAATTATGCTGTCCTAACTATAATTCACAACTTAGAATTTTGATGACATCATATTTGACATAAATGACAAAAATAAAACATCTCTGTTATACAAACTATGCATTAATGCAATGTATTGTTAAAACGCTTTTTTTAATTGTAAAACAAACACTTTCCCAATAATATATGAAAACATTAAAACTTACAATCCAACTAAGTAAAGTTATTGCAAATGCGACAATTATAAATCAAAACAATTTAGATAAATCAGTTACTCAACAATAAAGTGCAAAACAAACTAACTGAGACATACAGTATGTGCTCACTGATCTCAGCACATCGTGGCCGAAGACAATGGTATGGTGTCTCTCAGTCGAAATATGTATGGGGTTAGAACAGGGGTGGGCAATCTCAGTCCACGAGGGCTGGTGTCCCTGCAGGTTTTAGATCTCACCTTGGGTCAACACACCTGAATCACATGATTGGTTCATTACCAGGCCTCTGGAGAACTTCAGGACATGTTGAGGAGCTAATTTAGCCATTTAAATCAGCTGTGTTGGTTCGAAGACACATCTAAAACCTGCAGGGACACCGGCCCTCGTGGACTGAGATTGCCCACCCCTGGGTTAGAATGATGCCACCTTAAAATGAAACTGAAAAAATATTGAAACCGAAAAACAATATTGTAACTGAAATAAGTGTACTCTTGTATTGAAAGTGAAAAAAATTGATAGTGAAAAACAATTAATTGGAACTACATTTTTTGTTTCACTTACAATTTTTTTTCAGTTTCAATCTGCTGGCACTGTCTGGGGGCGCACTTGAGGGGCGGAGATTCTGACCTGCATGTATTTGCATACATTATAGAGGCCACTAGTGCTGACCAAGCTGCCATATTTCTCTCTTCACCTCCTTCAATGGCTGCTTCAATTTCAGGTAGACCCTCTAAACCGCACGTAAGCAACCATTTTTCCTTTCCTTGCTGTCCCACTGGACTGGACATGAGTTTAGTTTTTTTTAGCTACATCTGGTGAAGTTGTGGTAAAATGTTAATGTAACCCTGTGATGCCTCAAAGGCATTTATGCCATTTATCTTTCATGTTTGCTTTAAAAATATTCATTTGTATGTATTTAAGTTAAAAAGAACAGTAAAAAGAGTTAAAAATGTTAAGTAGATTTAATTTTGAAGGTGAACTTGCTAATGACCTCACTTCCTGGTGGGTTACAGTTCATTTCCTGTTTACTTCCTCTTCCTGGTTGCTCTAAGAGGGAGAGTGACATGCGGTCATGCTCTGAGGCTTATCCACAGCCATCCACTTGGGAACATTGTTCAGGCAACGCCGTAAGTGTATATATTTCATGATAAAGGTGTTAAAAAGGCATAAATAGCAGTATTTGTTAAAAACTATATTTTATTTGTAATTCATGAAGGTTGATTTGTACATGTTAAAAAAGGCAGTTTTGATGATCATTACTGTTGCTCAAGCTAATACGAAGATGTAAGGTCACATTTTGAGTTATTTTGTGATGCAATATTTATGTAAACACGATCATTTTTTCTATTCTGTATTTCTTTTCAACTACAGTTTTCACCGCTTGTCAAATGAAGATTCTGAGTAAAAAGTCAACTCTACTCGGACTCCTGTATTCATTGACAGAGGTTTAGCTTGGTGTTTAATCAGAGTTGCTACACTCTGCAACAGAACACTACAGTGAAAAGGCGGCACTCGATGATGTCCCACGTGTTCGTGATGGCAGCAAGCAACAAGTCATCGGTATCAAATACCAGGAGCAACGTGACATCAGCATCATCTGTAAGTGCGGCTCGCGCCAGAGCTAAAGCAGAAGCTGCTAAGGTACGAGCATCGTATGCTAGCCAGGAGGCTAAATTAAAACTGGAAAAGGCTGCTAGAGAAGCAGAAAGGAAAACTAGAGAGGCTCAAAATCAGTTGGAAGCCGCTAGAATTGATACAGAACTGGAAGTGCTAACATTAAATCGTGAAGCAGACGCAGCCATCGCTGAAGCACAGGTGTTAGAAGATGTAGCAGAAATGCATGGAAATGTAGAAAATGTGAAATCTGAGTCAGAAGACAGGCTTAGATTGCAACGTATTAGTGAATATGTTTGCTCTCAAAATGATCAGAATCTGTCTACCTTTGCACCAGTATCTGTCCCACCTGTTAAATCTGTAGACCGTGCAGAATCACAAGACAGTTTCAGAACATGGCATCCACCTGCAAGCTTAGCGAAATTCCAACATAGCAATAGCAAGCCCAAGCCTGAAGCGGATGATGGGACACATCCACCCACAACAAACCTGTCTAAACTGACCAGAGCTGAATCGAAGACTGACATCGAATGGACAAACCCTCGCACGTATCTAGGTGCTCAGTCACAAACACCCCGACATATGCTTCCAGTGAGCGTGTCACAACCACCAGACCCTCTGGCACAGTATTTGGCGCGACGTGATCTCGTCACGTCAGGACTGTACCAATTTGATGATAAGCCAGAGAATTTCCGTGCATGGCGGTCCTCATTCACTAACGCTGTGGCTGAGGTTCAACTTACAGAAACACAAGAATTAGACCTCATGACCAAATGGTTAGGAAAAGAGTCTGGACAGCAAATAAGATGCATACGCTCAGTGCACATGAATAATGCCGGTTTGGCTCTGCGCAAGGCATGGGAGAGGTTGAATGACTGCTATGGTGCCCCTGAAATGATTGAGCAGTCACTGTTTCAGAGACTTGACAGTTTTCCAAAAATTGCGGCCAAAGATCACATCAGATTACGTGAACTTGGGGATTTGCTCATGGAGATACAAGGCGCCAAGGAGGATGGATACCTCACTGGCCTGTCGTATCTAGACACCTCCAGAGGTATGGGACCCATAGTAGACAAGCTCCCATATGGGCTCCAGGAGAAGTGGGTGTCATCTGGGTCGTGGTACAAAGAGGAGAACAACGGCTGCTTCCCTCCCTTTAGTTACTTTTGTAACTTTGTGTGTCATGAGGCAAGGAAGCGAAATGACCCCAGCTTTATTCGTCAAAGCAACAGCGCAAACCCCACAAAACCAGAAAGATTACCTATGAAGAGCTTTAACACCAACAAGTCTATCGCAGTTCACAAAACAGATGTCTCTACAATCAACAACGACCCTAATAAGAACTGCCCATTGCACAATAAACCTCATCCACTTAAAAAATGCAGGACATTCAGAAACAAGTCCATCGATGACAGGAAGGCCTTTCTAAAACAGAAAGGAATATGCTTCAAGTGTTGTTCTTCAACTTCACATGTTGCCAAAGACTGCAAATCTTCCGTGAAATGCTTAGAGTGTGAAAGCATCTATCATGATGCAGCCATGCACCCTGGCCCACAACCTCAACTCACCAAGGCTCCTCCACCACCACAAGAGAACGGCGGGAGGAGAAGATGATTCGAACGTAACTGATGTTAGAACCAGCTGCACAGAGGTTTGTGGCCCCGGCCAGTGGGGTCGTTCTTGCTCTAAGATCTGCCTTGCAAAGGTCTACCCCAAACATTCAAAACACAAAGCCATTAAAGCTTATGTAATTCTGGACGACCAGAGCAATCGCTCTTTAGCCAGGCCAGAGTTCTTTGAGCTGTTTGGTGTGGAGAACAAACCACTCTTATACCATCTCAGAACATGCTCCGGCGTCATCGAAACGTACGGCAGAAAGGCAGAAGGATTCCAGATAGAGTCGTTGGACGGCAACGTTCTCATACCTCTTCCACCACTCCTTGAGTGCCGTGAAATCCCCAACAATCGAGCTGAAATCCCAACACCAGGTGCAGTTTTGCATCAGCCTCATCTCCACCATATAGCCAAACACATCCCTGATCTGGACCCAGAAGCAGAGATACTCTTGCTGCTTGGGAGAGACGTGCTTAGAGCACACAAGGTCAGGCAGCAAGTTAACGGGCCACACGCTCCCTTTGCACAACGCCTCGATCTAGGCTGGGTAGTGATAGGGAGGTGTGCCTAGGTAATGTGCATAAGCCAACGGTTGACACATTCAAGACCCATGTGCTAGACAGCGGTCGCCATTCCATATTTCAGCCCTGTGCAAGTTTCATGCAGGTCAAAGAAACACAGCCAAGCTTCAGCAAGTCTAACAAAATGCCAGAGAGGATGCTAGGACACACAGTGTTTAACCAATCTGAACATGATAACAAACCTGCCCCATCAATAGAAGACATCCTCTTCCTAGAGATCATGGATACTAATGTCCACAGAGATGACGCTGGTAGTTGGGTTGCTCCATTGCCGTTCAAGGAGCCACGGCAACGCTTGCCAAATAATAAAGAGCATGCGGTTAAGAGGTTTGAATCCTTGCAACGCCAATTCAGGAAGAAACCCGAGATGCAGAAACAATATGTGGCATTCATGGAGAAGATCATTGCCAATGGTCACGCAGAGGTGGCACCACCCTTGAGGGAAGATGAAGAGTGCTGGTTTCTTCCATCATTCGGGTATACCACCCACAAAAGCCCAACCAAATCAGGGTGGTTTTTGATTCCAGCGCGCAGTACTGCGGGGTCTCCCTCAATGACGTGCTTCTGACTGGTCCCGACCTCAACAATTCTCTCTTGGGTGTCCTTCTACGCTTTCAAGGAGAGAGTAGCTATCCTCGCCGACATCCAACAAATGTTTCACTGCTTTTTGGTCCATGAAAGGCACCGCAACTTCCTCCGGTTTTTGTGGTATGAGGACAACGACCTCACCAAGGCAGTTATCGACTACCGCATGAGGGTTCACGTCTTTGGCAACTCACCATCTCCGGCTGTGGCCATCTATGGTCTGCGAAGAGCCATTGCTGAAGGTGCCCAGAAGTACGGTGCCGACACAGTGAAATTTGTGGAAAGGCACTTTTACGTGGATGATGGCTTGGTGTCTCTCCCATCTGAAGCAGAAGCAATCGACCTTCTCCAACGGACTCAGACTTCACTTGCTGAATCAAACCTCCGCTTGCACAAGTTTGTGTCGAACAGTCCAGCAGTCACTGGAGCTTTCCCGCCAGAAGATTGTGTCCCACTCATCAAGGATCTGGATTTGAGTGGGGAGACAGCACCCATGCAGCGCAGCCTGGGTTTGCTGTGGGAGATCAGAAAAGACACATTCACATTCTCTGCATCAACTATTATCAAACCTTTCACCCGACGTGGAGTCCTCTCTACGGTCAATAGTGTTTTTGATCCGATGGGTATGCTGGCACCTGTCACAATCCAGGGACGAGCTCTTCTTAGGGAACTTAGTTCGGAACCGACTGACTGGGATGCACCTCTCCCAGAAGACAAGTTGAAGAAATGGGAAACCTGGAGAGATTCTCTTCAAGTCCTAAAGGAGCTTCATGTGCCACGTGCGTACACATCAACCTCGCTCACCAAAGCTGCGCACACAGAGTTGTTTGTATTCTCAGATGCCTCAACTATGGCCATTGGGGCTATCGCTTACTTGAGAGCCATTCAGGAGGATGGAAAAGTGGAAGTAGGATTTGTTATGGGCAAAGCCAAATTAGCACCCCAGTCTGAACCAACCATCCCGAGGCTCGAACTCTGTGCCGCTGTCCTTGCAGTAGAAATGGCGGATCTCATCCGGGAGGAGCTGGATCTGAAATTGGATGCTGTCAGGTTCTACACGGACAGTAAGGTAGTACTCGGGTACATTTGTAATACAACAAAACGCTTCTACACACATGTCCATAACAGAGTCCAACGTATCCGACAATCTACCAGACCAGAACAATGGCATTATGTGTGCACGGAAGAAAACCCTGCGGACCATGCATCCAGATCGTTGCCTGCATCCCATCTGGCACGGAGTTCTTGGTTCACCGGACCTTCATTCCTGCATCAGTTATCTGCAGAAACAACACAAACCGGTGAGACGTTTGAGCTTATCGACCCAGGAAATGACTCAGAGATTCGACCACAGGTACGCACCTTCACTACTCATCTGAAGGAACCTGTACTTACCCTGATCGCTTTCGCTTTCTCCACCTTTACCTCTCTACTGCAAGCAGTGGCATTCCTTATCCATGTGGCAAGATCTCACAAACATTCAAACCAAAACAGCAGGTGTACAGGATGGCACATATGTTGCTTACCCCGTACTGTGGACGAAATAGCTCAAGCGAAACATGTCATTCTGCAAGCAGCACAAAGGCCAGCCTTTGCCAAGGAACTGTCAGCCCTCCAAGCAAACAAAGTGGTGCCCACAAACAGCCCGTTGCATAAACTCAGTCCAACTTTGGAGAGTAGTCTCATCTGTGTTGGAGGCAGACTGAAACATTCTCAACTAACGTGTGAAGAAAAGAACCCAGTAATCCTACCCAAGGACAGCCACGTTTCCTTACTGCTCGTACGACATCACCATGAGCAGGTGAGACATCAAGGTCGACATCTCACAGAAGGTGCAGTAAGGGCAGCTGGACTGTGGATTTTGGGTGGTAAGCGACTAATCAATTCAGTCCTACACAAATGCGTAATCTGCCGGAAGCTGCGTGGGAGACCGGAAGAACAACGTATGGCTGACTTACCACCGGAACGTCTCAAGGTTTGCCCTCCCTTCACATACGTTGGGCTTGACGTCTTTGGGCCTTGGTCTGTTGTAACCAGACGCACCAGAGGAGGACAGGCAGAGAGCAAACGGTGGGCCATGATGTTTAGTTGTTTGAGTTCAAGGGCCGTCCACATTGAGCTGATTGAGTCTATGGACACATCTAGCTGTATAAACGCTCTTAGGCGGTTCTTCGCTCTCAGAGGCCCTGCAAAGGAACTTCAGTCTGATTGTGGGACCAACTTCATTGGAGCTAGCAAGGAGTTGGAGATGGATAATACTGTACAGGGGTACCTCAGCAAGCAAGGATGTAGCTGGAACTTCAGACCTCCACATGCTTCCCACATGGGAGGCTCATGGGAACGGATGATTGGTGTTGCCAGGAGAATCCTTGATTCCATGCTCTTGCAGCAAAAGAGTCGCCTAACCCATGAAGTGCTGTCAACACTAATGGCAGAAATTACAGCTATCATCAATGCACGTCCACTCCTACCTGTGTCTACAGACCCACACCAACCTTTCATTCTTTCACCGGCCATGCTCCTCACACAGAAATCAGGAGTTCCACCTCCTCCAGGAGATTTCACAGATAAGGACCTCTTCACAAAACAATGGAGGCAGGTTCAAGCACTCATGAACCAGTTTTGGGCCCGTTGGAGCAAAGAATACTTACCATCCTTACAACAAACACAAAATGGACAGTGACACGCAGAAACCTTCAAGTTGGGGATCTGGTCCTCCTCAGGGACAAGCAGACCATCCGCAACTACTGGCCCATGGCCATAGTCACAGCAACCTTTCCTGGGAAGGATGGACATGTGAGAAAGGTTGAGGTAAAACGACGACCGACCAAGGTGACACAAGAACCTTCCTAAGGCCAGTTGCAGAAGTGGTTCTTCTTCTGCCTAAGGCCTGATTTAAGGACTGTTGTGTGGGCTCATTCAGGTTCATAGTGGCCTCACATAGGCCAGGCGGGGAGTGTGATGCCTCAAAGGCATTTATGCCATTTATCTTTAATGTTTGCTTTAAAAATATTCATTTGTATGTATTTAAGTTAAAAAGAACAGTAAAAAGAGTTAAAAATGTTAAGTAGATTTAATTTTGAAGGTGAACTTGCTAATGACCTCACTTCCTGGTGGGTTACAGTTCATTTCCTGTTTACTTCCTCTTCCTGGTTGCTCTAAGAGGGAGAGTGACATGCGGTCATGCTCTGAGGCTTATCCACAGCCATCCACTTGGGAACATTGTTCAGGCAACGCCGTAAGTGTATATATTTCATGATAAAGGTGTTAAAAAGGCATAAATAGCAGTATTTGTTAAAAACTATATTTTATTTGTAATTCATGAAGGTTGATTTTTACATGTTAAAAAAGGCAGTTTTGATGATCATTACTGTTGCTCAAGCTAATACGAAGATGTAAGGTCACATTTTGAGTTATTTTGTGATGCAATATTTATGTAAACACGATCATTTTTTCTATTCTGTATTTCTTTTCAACTACAGTTTTCACCGCTTGTCAAATGAAGATTCTGAGTAAAAAGTCAACTCTACTCGGACTCCTGTATTCATTGACAGAGGTTTAGCTTGGTGTTTAATCAGAGTTGCTACACTCTGCAACAGAACACTACAAACCCAGTGTTAATTTGGTTATCTGATATTGTGTGATATTCAGTATATATGTATATATCTATATTGGGTGTTCGGTTATAAAATGTTCTTCAATGATTTTGAGGGTTTTTGTATTGCTATTGATTTGCGGCTGCTTTACAACGGTCGACTGGGGTAGTACATCCTGGCGGGAGGGGCTACGAGCTCACATGGCTTGTAGCTGTGCCAGAGAGCAAGCTTGGGTGAGCTAGTGGGGAATATCTCCATCTGCAGTAGCCTTAAAAAGACTATTGTTCGTTCTCCTGCCAGAAGCCTCGCTGCTGTGCTGTCTCGCTGGTGCCATTAAAGGATCGGCGGCTGCCATCCGTTCCTCCCGACCTCGAGTATTGGACCGACGTACTTACACACATGTCCGCACTCAGTGCCATACACTCTCCTTTTTTTGCTGGCCAGCTATCACGATTGGTTTGGGGGGGGGTTTGCATTCACAAAGACTATACAAGATGTTTTGGTTATTGTCAAATAGACACTCTCTGATTACAGACTGAGGAGGTTGTAGTGTTACAACCACAGGACTGAGAAAAAAAAGACTCTGCATAATATGTTCATAAGTGACCATAAGTGGTCATTGAGAAAATATATTTTTTCTCTTCTTGTCTTTGTTTACATTGCATTCCAGGGAAATTTTAAGTTGTTCAGGTTGTAAACATCTGCACTTAGAGTTGGTTAAGTTTCCTTTGGTGTATCAGTGTCAAGCTGATGTCTGAGAGGGTATGTTGAGAAGTGTTAAGGACGTATGTCCATCAATCCTTTAAAGTGTTGGACACCGATGGTAAACTGCCATCAGACCCTAAATAAATTGTCCTCTGCTTGTTATCTTCACTCATTCTTTGGTGAGTAGACGTATTGGTTACATTATCACTCAGCACCTTGAAATTAGCCCCATACAAATAATCATGGAACTTCTAGCTTACTGCCCACTTGAGGGTAAGAAATTCTAATTTATCTACAGGGTAATTCTTTTCACTTGTGGAGAGGCCACGACTAGCATAAGCTACTACTCGAGTCTGTATTTCAGTCTCCAGATGTGCAAAGCTGGTAGAGACATACCCTAAAAGACTGGCAGCTGTAATTGCAGCAAAAGGTGGTTCTACAAAGTATTGACTCAGGGGGCTGAATAATTACACACACCCCACTTTTCAGTTATTTATTTGTAAAAAATGTTTGGAATCATGTATGATTTTCGTTCCACTTCTCACGTGTACACCACTTTGTATTGGTCTTTCACCTGGAATTCCAATAAAATTGATTCATGTTTGTGGCTGTAATGTGACAAAATGTGGAAAAGTTCAAGGGGGCCGAATACTTTTGCAAGCCACTGTAGATGAAATTCAACATTCAGAAAATCTGGGTTAGGCGCCCTCCTCGTAAGAACCTGAAGCAGGCTTCTGCAGGGTACTGGATCCCTTCATGCCTTGAACTCCCACAGCCCTCATTTCATAGTGTTTATTGTATCCCAGCACCTGCCACAGTCATTAGCTTCACTAAGTAGACTTCATAACAGTAGTCATTCAGCTTTCTTCTCAGCCCAGTGCCCACCATAGACATTCTAGTTCCTAGTATGCATTTCTGCCCTCACCATCTACATCTTCTGTCTGAGTTGAATCTGTTTTGGGTCCAATCTGCTAATAAGGCTCACGCCATGACAGTTAGGCTTAAGTTCAGTTTCATTCTAGTTTTGTTTAATATAATTATTAGAATTAATATAATAATATAAAGTTCAGTATCATTTCTGATTTGATTGATTGATTGAAGCATTTATCTGTCACTTGCATTTGCCTGCAGTGAAATTGGATCTTTTCCAACTGTACATTCAATACACAAACATCACAATGGTGAGACAGATTAGAACAGGTAGCATAAAGAAAACAATGAAATGATTAACACAGAAGGAAGTGGAAAAAGAAACTCTGCTCATCCTGATCCCTAATAGGGGATTCGAATGAGAACCGAGAACAAAAACTCCTCAGCACGAAAAGCAAGACAAGCAAAAGGGAAATATGCCAACATACACAGCAGCATCAAGGACTGCAAACTCTGTGCATCCTAAAGTGATGCTGAACCTTGTTGTACATCGGATAGGAGGCAAGCATGGGAGGCGTTGGATTTGGGGAGGGGTGTGTGAGCGCGTGTCTATGTCAGTGTACATCTGTGCGTGTCTGTGTGTGTCCCATGTTCAGCTGAGAGGAAGTGTCACCACGCTCGGTTAAGTGAAGGTCAACATTCTCCAGTGAAGGAGGGATAAAGACTTCCAAACAGTCCTGTTATCAGTGGAGAATTTTGCTGTTCCAGTCAGCTTCGACCTTGGCAGCTGGCATCAGTGGGATAGTCGTGTGAGTGAAGATGGTGGTTGTTTGGTTTTAGTGCGAACAACTGCATCCAATTTTTACAGTTGGTCAAATGTCCGTCACTGGTCACAAGTTCTCTCAATTTCGTTGCAGAGCCATGAGCTTCTCCAAAATCTTGTCCATATGCATTCAATAAACAGTTTGAGTACTCACAGCCCTGCCCATCCTCTATTATGTTGGCCACCTTATATCAAAGAACAAGAAGCAAAAGCTTCTTGTTCTTTGATAAGCCAGGGCCAAGTACGCTCCGATCAGCCAGAACTCTGCTATCGTGGTTCTGAATAGGTAGATGTCGTTCAGTGTCCTCCATTGAGAGTCTCGCCAGATAAACGATGTGACCAACCATCAAGTATCTGGCAGCAAATATCTCGGCTTCTCATCTAGAAGAGGGTGTTAATTTCGTTACCGGACCAGTTGATCAAATCCATTATTCTTTAGATTTTACAGAACAAGACTGACAGACTCTTTGAGGGTTAGAGTTAGACAAGACCAGACAGGGACATGAAGTTAAGCAGGAAAGATAAGGGAGGGAGAGGGTGAGAGATGCGTCCGAGCTGAAGAGTCTATTTACTATTACTAGAGTCCATAAGTCGTTTCTCGTCTTCCGTTTCACGTGTTTCTTGTCTGCATGTTTCATGTTGTCAAGCTTGTGTGTCATGCCTACGTATGTGTTTCCTGTTTTATTTTGAAGAGTTGGGTGTCTCCATGTTCAGTGTGTTTCATTTTAGTTCCCCTGTGGTGTCATTAGCAATGTTCCCTCTAAGCTGCGCACGTGCGCAATTGCGCACTGCTGACACGGTCTCTGCGCAGAAAAAATCTGCGTTGCGCACAAAAAAAAAATTCTAACCTGAATTGAAATTAAAGTAATTATGTTAACAATTCTGTTTTGCAGTGTTAGTCAGTAAGTGACTGGCTGCTCCCGTATGGGATTAGAACGATGCCACCTTATCCCATAGTCCAGCCAATGATGCGATTCACATTCGTATACGCAGCTAATCAACGTTGTTGACAGGCTATGACAGCGTCCTTATGTGCCGACACCGGTGTTTTAGCTAGCAAAGCGGCGTGGCTGATGTGGAGTGAAGCCACGTTAATGACAACGTGTACAACCACTGGAGATGTGAGCAGGACAGACGAACAATTGACGGAAAAGTGTGGACTTTATACCAGTTTTTAAATTGTGTTGATAGGCCACGTAAAACCAGAGTTATGCTAAAAATATCTGCAATGTTTGGTTTTCTTCCTGAATACTATCGTTGTTTATATTTACTGCGGGAAGAAATGGTAAAAACGGCGTTTTATAAGAAAAAAGGCTCGAAAGCCTGTGAGCAAAGATTTAAACCAAAAACCCACCCTTTCCTATTGGTGGAAAAATGTACCATGTCGACCAATCAAAACATGGCATTTAGATGTTTAGGAAGGGGGAAGTTTTAGGAGTGACGGCGGTGTTTTGAGACGTGAGAGATTTGCAACGTTTAGCGCAAATCTTGTGTAGTTAGTGTGTAATTAGTGTGTAGTTAGTGTGTAGTGTAGTCAATAGTTTTGTTGTGTGTCAGAACAATGAGGCGACTGCTGAATGTTACAGGTTTTACAGGAGTGATACATCTCCTGTTGTCAGGCCTGCAGGTATCAGGCTGTTGTTCTCCTTTATCTCATAGTGGACAGAAATTATGTTTTGGAGTGGCACAAATAATTTTTGTGGCATCAGATTTGATGCAGAACAGCTGATTGTTCTGTAAATAGTTTGAAATGTTTGTTTAAAAAACACTTTGGGTGCATTTTTAGGTAAACAACTGCAAAAAACTTTGTTGTTTGCAAAACTGAGCTACTTTTTTGAAGAAGTAACTATATAATTAATTGCCCAACATTGGTCTTTATATACTATATTTTGCAGACAGAGAGTTACAGGACTCTCTCCCAGACCACAGACTCATAATACAAGTCAGAGCTTTATTTTAAAAAAAAAGAAAGTTGTGTTTTAAAAATTGGAGTTCAAGTTATTTTTACTTCCAATAGTGTTAACATACTACACAGGTCATGAACAAGATTTTTTTACATTTTCATTGTAAGTGGGCTAAAGAAGTTAATTAAAACTAGTCTAACATAAATATAAATGCTGTAATGTGATTATTTTATAAACCATGTAACTTGGATGGATTAGATGCTGGCGTGACCACAGTGCACACGTCTGCTGTTGCTCACAGTGGTCCAAGGGACGCTCAGGGAGTTTGTGTGTTCAGACACATGAAAAATTAGAGGGAACATTGGTCATTAGGTGTATTCCAGTCAGCTGTTTCCTCATGTGTTTCTACTTCCCCTGATCACCTCCTTCTGTGCATTTAGTCTCTGTGTTGTTGTTCATTCCTTGTCAGGTTGTCTGTTTTGTCTTCATGCCTAGTCACATCACATCATAGAGCTTTTCAATGTTCAGGTTCATGTTTGGATTATTTCATAGTTACATTGTTGCATGTTCCTGTTCAGTTTCACTTTTGATCAGCTGTAAAACTGCCTGTTTCAGTTTAAGCATTGTTTCAAATAAATTGCATGCTCAAAAAAAATGTTTTCTCCCATTTCTTCTTGTTGCATGTTGAAGCTCTACTTGGAACCTTGTTAAGATCCAACCATGCAAAACATGATTTTGACATTTTCAAGCAGTCTTAAACTTTTGATCAGGACTCTCAGATAATTTTAGCTTTCAGAGCCTCTGAACAGCTTATTACTGCACATTTTCCCTCTTTTCTCTGTCTCTTTCTCTTTATCACTCTGTCTCTTTCTTCTTGATAATCTGCCCCTCCCAACCTGTCAGCTCAATCATATTATTAACATTAACATATTATTTATTCACATACAGGATAAATAAACTGACAAAGCATTCAGATCATAATTCTCCTTCTAAAGCTGCTGAACAGGACAGAAAAAACAACAACAATAATAAATCTCAAACTAAAAATCAATTATTTTTAACCCTTGCTTGAAAATGAAAGTGAAAGTAAACTGGTGTTTGTGCAGCAGTCTCTGGGAGTGTCTGCAGTGCTGCTGCATGTGTCTGACTGAGGATCAGATTTAACGTGACTTTGCAGGATGAAGATGCCACTGATGCTGATGCTCGTCTTCCTCGGTAAGAAAGCTGCTCTGATACTCTGTATGCATGTACACACACACACACCCACACACACAGGTTATTATATATGCAGTGCACTGATGTCTGCTCTCTGTGTCCTGCTGAATGAAGCCCTCCCTGCTCGGGTCGATGCAGGGCGGATCCCATCACATGGCTCAAATAACTGAAAACTATGAAGCTTAGTGAGGTTTTAGCTCATCATGGATAAAGCACTGACACACATTCACGCAGATCTCAGTGTTTTATTCATTTTGAAGCAGCTCATGAAGAACAGGTTAATGACAGTGTGCATGACTCATGAAACACAACATCACAACAGTTTGTTTAGAAGCTGTTTATATTTAGAAGGTTGAAGTAAATGAATTCTTTTTTTTTTTTACTTCAGTATCTTAAAATTTCAATGGTAACTTTGTTAATATAACATTAGGTAATATTTAAATTATTCTGAACAAACTGCATCTCTGCTGTTCACCTGTTTCATGTCACAGTGGCATCTTTTACATATTTGTCAGCTTCGTTCAGATTATTCTGATTAATTTTGCATTAATTATTGTAAATATACAAATGAAACCTTACTGATTGTTTTTCATCACCCAACACAAAGCTAAATTCTGCTTCATCATCTCCACACTGCACTTTGCTCTAAAGGAAATTCGCTGTGTGTGTGTGTGTGTGTGTGTGTGTGTGTGTGTGTGTGTGTGTGTGTGTGTGATTATCTAGTATGACATAATCACAGACACGCATACAATGTAACTGTTTTGGTTGTGCTGCATGAAAGACGAGTGTGTATTGGGGAGGTTGAGTCATTCAGGAGAACTCTCCCCTTACATTAACTGTTACTGTACCACCTTAATAAACCACATGCTTAAGACTCTGCGTGAAAGTTAAAATATCTATGTTCAGTGCAGAAAGATATATAGTGTATATAGTTATATAGTAGGGGTTCAACAATACTCGTATCGATATTGAACCGTTCGATACAGTGCTTTCGGTTCGGTACGCATATGTATCGAACAATACAAAATTTTTAATTTATTTTATCAACTTTTCTTCTAATGATGCTGTCTGTGTTGAGCGCTCAGTGGATCTGCGTTCGACTACTCCGCCTAGGCTGCACTGTCGAGCGCAGATCCACTGAGCTCAACGCAAGCTAGCAAGACAGAAGCTAAGCTCGTTGCAACATGGCAACTGCCTGACTGATATTAGTGAAATATTAGTGTCATTTCATTCTTTTCAAAGGTTTATTTGCATGACGCACAAACAGACACAATTGAAAGGTACAAATGTGTTGTGCATGAAACGAATTCAAACGTGCTGCAGATGTGTGTCACAAGTTGATCTGGCTGTAGGCTGTGGCACTTGGCCAGAGGTGGCGCTGGTTGATTCGAGTCCATGTTAGTGCACACAAAGTAAACTGCACGCTTTAGTTGTGAAGCAAAAACGCTGAAACCGGAGAAATAAAACATGCGAGGGGGACGATAACGACGACAAGAGTCTCCCGATCGTTTACTCTTCCTGTCCTGTGAACAACATCGGCGTGGTGTTAATTGTTTGCTGTTTTTGCGATCGCGTCGTGCATGAGGATATCACCAGGTAAACTCGCGACATTTTTAAACATTTTGTTGTTCAACAGCATCAAGACTGACGGCGTGTGTTTGAGATAACCTCACAAGTGTCACAGATGACACATTTGGCGGGTTTTTTTGCTGGTTTGTCGGTAGCAGCTCCTGAAACGCAAGACTGCCACACATCTGTTCGACCAACGCCAGTTAATCTAAACGCCAGTCAATCTGGAACACTCTCCAGCCCCACGCACGGGGCAATCCGCTGTAACTCGTTAATGAAGATTTGCCGCGTTATGGTGTTAATGTCATTTTAACGAGATTAACGCTTACAGCACTAGTGGGAACACAACGAATATGACTGCACATTTATGCCGACATCATCCTAGTGCAAAGACAAGTGGAAGCAGACAAAAACAACAAGCACGTGTAACCGAGGACAAGGTATGAGTGAACGGGACAAAGAAATAAATTGATCATTTATTTATTACATTAATTAAACATACAAATGCCCCATTATTTCCAGACAGGACTTACAACACATCCTGCTGATATCCCAGCTGCACATGAGACTTACCACACTAACCGTGCGAATATAACTACACTGCAACCCGTCACACCCCGCTTAGCGACACTGCAATCGTGACACGCACTGCAAACAATTCAGGTCTCAGCGCAGCTGGGACTCAGCGCTATGTATGGCCTGCAATCTGGGAGACAAAGGGAAGTGGCACAAACAATTAAACAAAAAAACAAAAAAGGGAGGTTAGTCCGCCCTTACACAACTCGCTCTCAATCAATAACCGCCTTTACGGCTGGACGGACTAACCAAAAGAAAATTACAAATCAATCAAAAGAACGAAAAAGGACAGCAGAGACAGCACAGCTGAAAAACAAACAACATTATCAATTAAAATATTACCCAATAAAATGTCAATTTTATGAAACCATTTAAAATCATGAAGCTAAAACAAACACTCAATATACCTACAATATTGATCAGTTTCCCTCTTGCGCCAAGATCGATCTAGGGCTTGATCAATTCTTCTATTAAAATTGGTGGTCACACTAAAAAAGTCCAACGACACATTAAAAATAGGCACACACAACCAGCAAATGATCCAAACAAAAATGGCAAAAGTCTCTTACCGACAGTATACCCACTCGCACCCGAGTGAATTAATTGCCTCTGGTTTCTTCCACAGAAGAGCGCTGACTTCACCCCACACACCCACTACCTTTTCACAGCTCTTGCAGCCAATCACCTGGCAGAGAGCAACAAACTGCCAGGTGACACTTGTTACAACCCTCCCCTTCAAAGGGCATCGGCGACCCGACGATGAGCTGAAAAGAGAGCACACTTAAAATTTGGCTCATTTTATAGTGGATTGTGGCAATTTAAATGGGTTTGAGTGCTGTCCAGCAGTCTTCCTTATTGACCTACGAGGCCCTTGCGCCAAGCTGGCAACATCTTCCTCCCCAGGTTCTAGGTCTCCAGAACAGTCCAAATGGGGCACCCCCATATGTGTGGGACTCAACGTCCCTTCCTTCAACACCGCAGAATCACTTCCATCTCCCTGTTCTGCAAACATCTGTTCCACTTCATCAACCATACTGTTATTTGTGGCCAACATTCCAGTTAGATCATCCTGTTTTGACATTTGTAGACCACTATCTTGATCTCCATCTAACTCCCTAATTGGAATGTTTCTCAACTCAGTTCGATGTACTTGTCGAAGTGGACCAGTGTGTCCAGCAGGAGCGACTGAATATACTACGCCATGACCAGGAGGAAGTCGCACTACTTGAAAAGGCGTGGGGTCCCAAAAATCTTGAATCTTATTGCGACCTCTTACAGAGTGGTTTCTCATATACACCAAATCGCCCTGCTCCAAATCAGGGCTAGCGCATTTAGAGGAGTTCAAATCTCTCTGAACCCTTCTCTTTTCTAACCGTTGCTGCACAACATCATATGCAGCAGCCAGGGACCTTTAGTGTTCCTGTACCCACTCTTCAAGAGTGACGTCCTCATCAATTCCACTGCCAGCACCCAGCCAAAAATCCACTGGCAAACGTGGCTCTCTCCCGAACATCAAATAATATGGAGTCATACCAGTTGACTGATGTACTGTGGTGTTATACGCATATGTGACTTGGGAGAGATGCCGGGGCCACCGGCGCTTTTGTTCAGGAGGCAGGGCACGCAGCAAGTCATGAAGTGTACGATTAAATCGTTCACATTGACCATTACCTTGCGGATGATAGGGAGTCGTCCGACTCTTCTCTATCTTATAAATCTTACACAGCTGTTGCACCAAAGCACTTTCAAAATTTCGCCCCTGATCAGAATGTATGCTACTTGGAGGCCCAAATAAATGAAACCAATGCTTCACTAAAGCTTCTGCCACTGTGCTGGCTCGCTGATCTTTCGTAGGGACAGTCTGAGTATATTTAGAAAATATGTCAGTCATTACCAAAATATTCTCTTTACCATCGGTTGAGGGTTCAAGTACTGTAAAATCAATTGCCAAAATTTCATGAGGCCGAGATGCAGAAATACTGCCCATAAAGGTTTTAATCTTTGGCACAACAGCCTTAGAAAGAACACACCTTTCACAATCTCTGCACCATCTCTCAATATCTACATACATATGTGGCCAATAATATCGTGAGTGTACCAACTGCAGTGTACGCTCAACCCCTTGATGGCCATGCTCATCGTGGAGTAAACGAAGGACGCGGCTCTGTAAACACTGCGGCAACACAAGCTGGTCAACCTCCCTCCCTCCATCAGGAGTATGAGTGCAGCGATATAACACAGACTCCCTTTGTTTCATCCGCCCCCATTGACGGACCAATTCCCTCGAACCCTTACCAAGACCATCTCTTTCCTTTGAATCGGGCAACCTGGCCACCTCCCAATACTTTAAGAAAGGGTCAATCACCGGGTCTTGTTTCTGTAACCTACAGAGATCAGAGAAAGAACAACCAGGTAAAACACTTATCTCTGCCTGAACACTAGGAATCATCTCACACTGCACTCCAATATCATTAGATAACGGACCATCCAATTCCATTACAGTTCCATGTAGGCGGGACAGTGCGTCTGCATTAGCATTCTGAGCCCCAGGCCGGTATTTTATGGTCAAATCAAAAGCGGCCAGCTCTGATGCCCACCTCTGTTCTGTGGCACCTAGCTTTGCCGTGGACAAATGGCTTAGAGGGTTATTGTCTGTAAATACAGTGCAACGATGACCCAAAAGATACTCCCTAAACTTTTCAGTGACTGCCCACTTAAGAGCTACAAGCTCAAGCTTCATGGAACTATAATTTTTCATATTCCGCTCTGTAGGCTTTAAGCTCCGACTAGCAAAAGCTATTGGCCGCAACTTACCCTCATACTCCTGGGAGAGCACTGCCCCTAGACCGCCATAACTTGCATCTACTTCCAACGTAAATGGCTTCTGAAAATCAGCAAAAGCAAGCACTGGTGCAGAAACTAAGGCAGTCTTGAGCTGATGAAAACTTCGTTCACACTCTAAATCCCAGGAATCCAATAACGGTTTTGGGGGGGTCCTACCTTTTCTACCTGGAGGGAGGAGTGTCGAGACCAGTCTATGCAAGGGAGCAGCCATGCTTGAAAAACCCGCTATGAACCTCCTATAATAACTAGCAAATCCTAAAAAGGAACGCAGCTCTGCTAGATTGCTGGGCATTTTCCAATCCCGCACTGCAGCTATTTTATCTGGATCAGTAGAAACTCCTTCGGCAGACACCACATGCCCCAAATACTTCACTTGCCTCTGGAAAAACTGGCACTTTGAGAGTTTCACTTTAAGCCCCTCTTTATCCAGACGAGAGAATATTTCTTCCAACCGCTCCAAATGCTGTTGCACAGAGGATGAAAAAACAATCACATCATCCAAATACAAAAGCACCGACTGATGTCTGCAATCTCCAAACAAACGCTCCATCAGGCGCTGAAATGTACTGGGTGCATTACACAAACCAAAAGGCATGCGGTTGAACTCAAACAAACCAAACGGGGTACAAAATGCAGTTTTAATTTTATCCTTCTCAGCCATTTCCACCTGATTATAACCACTAGCCAGGTCCAAAGTGGAAAACCACTGAGCACCAGTCAAAGCATCCAAGGATTCTTCAATCCTTGGCAGAGGAAATGCATCCTTTCTGGTCTTGACGTTTAACTGTCTATAATCGACACACATGCGTAGACTTCCATCCTTCTTTTGAACAAGAACTATTGGGGATGAATACGGACTACTACTTTCTCTGATGATGCGAGCTTGCAGCAGCTGTTTGATATGATCCCTTGCCAGTTCATACTGAGACGGAGGGATTTGCCTGTAAGGTTGTCGCACTGGTGTTTCATCTATCAAAGGAATTTCATGAGTGATCAATTTACTACAACCAACATCCAACTCATTTTTGGCAAACATGCCGCTATACTTCTGCAATAAAACTTTTGCTTGCCGTTTCTCGCTCTCCTCAAGATTTTCAAATTCAGGCAGATCCAATTCCGCTGAATTGGATGCCATTGTATGACTGGAAATATAAGCTGTACAACACTGTGAATTTACAGAGACCTGTATTTCAGAATGACCCTCTACTAGCACACTGGCCAGTTGAACTGTAGCAATCACCCGACGAGGTGTCAACCAGACATCAGCTTTACCCACATTAGTAACTGGAACAAAAGCCTCCCCTCCTTCTCCCTTTACCAATGAAGGAGACACCAATAAGCCTTCCGGGAGAAAACCATCATCAGGCCCTAGGGGTTCAATCAAAAGGTCAATGGGTGTATTCACGGGCATCTTTGGACAGGTAACAGGAACATAACTTTGCGTTCCAGCTGGAACACAGAAAGACTTCTTACCCTGTACTCTAACACGATGGGGTTCGGGAGAATTTGCCATGCCTTCCATCATTTGGCAGTATCTCAGCGCTCTTCTCCACCCACGGGGCGCAGTCTTCAAAACTGGAGCCTCCCAGAGGTCAGAACCATATTGTTTACACAATTCAGAGTACAGAGGGTTCAATACATTCATTCCTAACACACCAGGTACAGATGTCTTTTTCTGTGCCATGTGGCTATCTGTTGGATCTCCCACAATCAACACCCCTCGACGAGGTAGGTGAATTCCCAGGATTGTAACATCCAACTCAATATACCCAGAATAAGGAATTTGTAAGCCATTAGCTGCTTTAAGCCCCAACCAACCACAGTCTTTGAGCTTTTCGTCACTGAGATGAGAAAAGTTATTTCTAAAAGAACTTTCTGTGATTGTTGTGACCATGGACCCTGTGTCCAGCAAACATGAAATAATAACCCCACCCAAATCAACCTCCCCTTCCAAGCATTCACCAACTAGATGGCTGAGTTCTACATTATTGGAGCCTTGCAACCCTCCCACCAGTGTGTGGCTCTGTGCACTGGTGGGTACTAGTTTTCCGCCGCCCTAGTAGTTTGGCCATCAGCCCTAGCTGCTCTTTCATGCTGATTTCCATCAGAATTGGGTAATGTCGGGCAAAATCGGGCAATATGTCCAACTTGCTCACACCTAAAACAAATGGGTTTACCATTCACCGTTCTTCTACGTCGAGAAGTGTGATTGCTAGAAGCAGCCACCTCCTGTGGGTTTAATGCCTTAATGACCAACTCTAATTGTGTCTGTTGGGCTTTAAAAAGGGACACCAACGCAGCATATTCTGATGTTCTGGAATCTACACTTTCACAGGAAGCTTGCATATCTCCAGAGACTGAAATAGACTGATTATATCTAGACCTAAAAGGCTGATTCTCATACTGTGCCATCCACCTGGTCGCTTCAGCTCTCGCCTCACGAATCGTCCACTGTGGATTGGCATTAATTAAATCTCTCAGCCTGATCCTCAATGTCTGATCTCTAACACCATCACAAAATTGATCACGCAGATCTTTTGAAGCTTTTCTTGCGGCTTCCTCATCCGTTTTAATAATCTGGTCCATTAAGGCCATCAAAGAATGAGAAAAGTCAATTAGAGACTCACCTTCTAATTGTTTACGATTGAAAAATCTGCGTTGCAAATGTGGAATTACAGGGATTATTTTACATAACCATCATCTTGTCATTGCATTAATTATCATTTCATCAAAGTGTTTATTGAAGCTGCTGGCATTATGGTATAATTTATATTATAGGGGTTATCCTAATCAAATATTAACATGTTTATTACAGGTGCAGTTATAACTACTTTAAAATGATTGAGTTAAATATATATATATCATAACTCATATGCTGAGTATATTGGTATAGTAAAATAGTAGCTGAGCAAAGGCCTGAATGTATTCAGCTTCTTGTTGCATTTGAGTTTGCCTAGTTACAGGTGACGGAAGGATGTCCAGCCCATGGTGACCTCAAAGGCCTTAGATCATCACCATATTCTTAAGAGGATGCCAGAAAGAGGAACCTCTATGTTGCAGTTAATTCTTAAAATACATGAATGTTCTGTACATGCAAATTATGTGCTTGTAAACGCAAGAAGGGGCGTTACAATACCCTGATGTTATAAAAGCAATCTAGAGTGTATTTTGGGTAGAGATGTACAACTGTTTTGCAGTTTGCACCTCTCCACGCTGCGTGCATTCATTAAAATCAATTGTTTGATTGACCTCTTCTGGACCATCATTGTTTTACTCTCATCCTCAATTTCTGAACCCGTAACATTTGGTGCATTGGCGGTTGAGGGAGAAAAGTTGGAGGTTGAGACTGAGAGGGTCCAAGGTGCTCAAACAGGCAGACACGAGTCAGTGGTCGAAGTGAGTGGACATAAGCGGCTTATTCAAAGGTAAGGCACTACCTGTTGAATTATTTCCAAACAGTGCTGAATTGGTTCTGACAAAATTGAAAGTCTACTCACTGAAAATTACTGGTAAACGTCTGTTTTGATTTTGGTGAAAATCTCATGAGAATTGAAGTTGAAGTAATGATAACGTAAGGTTAAGTGACAGTACTGATTAAAGGAAATGCAGTTGGACTGCTAAGGAAAGAGAATTTAAAGTAGTTGGACTACTGAATAGGAATAGGTAAAAGTAACGGAAATAGGAAAAGGACAAGTTAAAGTAGTTGGACTACTGAATTTAGGATATAGGTCATTTGAAATCTGTATATGGTCATACAGTTATAATTGAATATAAAGCCGGGCTTGGACACCGATATGGTGGGTTTGTGAGTTTTGGGGTGTCTTCAAAATAATTAAATTGTATAGAGCGGGACTCTGGGAGTCTAACAAGTGCATTTTTGTCGGAAGGTGACGCTTCCAATTTGTCGGTGACGATCGACATCTTCCTCGGGAGGATAGTTCACTTGGCAAGTGTGGAGAACTACGACACTCCAAAATAGCCACTGACTGGGTCAGTTTGCCGTCCGGGCGGTGGTTTGCACTTTTTGGTCAGTAGAAACCGGTTTTCGGGCGTGTAACTTTAACTTGAAACTTCGGGGAAGCCTGGGATGTGAAGTGTCCCCAAAACAGAGCTTTTCGGCAGGGGTTGAGTTGGTTGACGCTTTTAAATTGTGATAGAACATTAGATATGTGACCACGGTCCGGGGCCGAGACTGGTTAAATTGATCACAAAAAACTCAGGGAGTTTGTCCCTTGGAGGGTTAAGTTAAAATTTTGTCTAAATTCGGTAGGTTATGCAAGTTAAGGCCTTGTAAATATTATTTAATTTATCAGACGTCTCTGTGTTATAATTTCTATGTTTGTATATAGGCTCTGTCTGCCACGGGCACTGCAGCAGGCTGTTTATTTTGAGAGTGTGTCTGTGTTTATGTAAATGAGATGCCTGTGACATATTTAGAGTGACATTTCCTGTTTACTAAGGAGTGGCTAATGACTGACTGCAGAGCCTGGGTTAAGGACGACTTATATTGGTGTTTTAAGGGAAGAATTGTTTTTATTTCTACTTTGTTGGCATTACGGTTGTTAATTATGATGACTACTTTATGATACATGTAGAATTGGAGTATGGGTTTTGCTTTACACGTCCTTGAACGACGTAATACTTGTTGAGAGTAATAGGACTCATGTTTTATTGACTCTTTGTAATCACACCGTGTTTTTTGACCAACATTTTATAACAGTTTGTGTAAATACACATGTTGGATTCAGGGTATTGTGTAATGATTGTGTGACTGATGCTACAAAACTGACCTAAAGAATGGTGATGTGTGTGGAGAAGCGGGGTGTGAGACGATGAGAGGTTTCAGTTTTCTTTTTCTTTTTTCTTTTGACTTGCTCTTTCTGATTATGAAAGGCATGTTTAAAATACTCGTATGAAAGCGTATTTCGAGTGATTTTAATTGTGTGAATGCTGTCAGTATTTGATTTGAGTGACTGGGTGATTTGTCTGAGTAAGTGAAAAGGGAAGTTTGAGAGAGAGAAGGCAGTGCGTGTGAGACGATTTAGGGCGTCTGAAAGAGGTTAGAACATTTAAAAGTGTGTATGAAATATATTTCTTTTGTGATGTAAAGTAGGATGTTTTAAAGTTTGAAAGTGATTTTCATTCAAGAAATGCATGAGTGATGGTATGAGAGGTTGAGTGTCTTTTTCTCTCAGTTCAAAACACATAAGCATATACACTTGGTTAATTGTTTGGATGTGTGAAAGAGCTCGGTTTAAATGTGTGTGAGGGAAATGAAGGTGTATTGTTTTTAGACCAAGACTTAGTAAAACTAAAGAGGGTTTGTAGACTGTAAATATGAAAAAACAAGTGTTTGATTAATCGGTAGAAACAGGAAAGAGAAATAGGAAATACTGTGCTGCTGTGTGTGTGACAGGAAGGTGTGTGTGTGACTGATGATGTCAGGGGAGCACCCAGAGAAATGGACAGAGTTAAATTCTAAGAAGATGAAGCAAATGAAGCCTTTAAGGAAAAATGCATATATTAATAATTATATGGTTTAGTGTGTCAATACAGGTGGGCGTCTTTCAACTTTGCAACCTTGAGTTCAGCAGCAGAAAAGTAGATTAAAAGAATTGGGAGAATAAGCCAGTTTTTGGCTCGAAATTGTGCGGCTGGATCTCTCACTTTGTCCCTGAAGCGGAGAAGAAGTTCAAAGGACAGTTAATCGCCTGATGAAGACCGACAGAACATCGTGGACTTGAATACAGCAGGCAAACGACAGTGCCACTGATCCATTAACACTGATGACGACTGACGACCAGCAGCAGCATGTAAGAGTAATGCAAGATGTACTGTGAAAATACAGGCTGGGCAGTTGAACAGTGGGATAAAGAATTGTGGAAGAGCACTGGACATTGAGTGATATTTTGCCATGCTGGGACTTGATCTGAAAGAAAGACTGTAAAGAAACAGAGAAGAAGACAGCAGCTGAGTTGAGACTGTGTTTGCTGGAGCTTTGAAGCCCGAACAGGACATTGTGCAGAGAGGACCAGTGAGAGATGAAGCTGGACGAGAGTTTGACTGCGAGAATATAGGATATAATTGGATTGAAAATTGAAACCTGAACTCATGAATTGTTTAGGGATGTCCACTACAGCATAACAAAGAGGTAAACATTAGAAAAGGTAAGAATAATGAACGAAAATAATTGTCATTACCTTAATGAATAGAAAACACACATATACAAATTGTTACATGTGAGATTATTTTTGAAATGAATCAGAAGTGAGATAGTTTGAATCTAAAGCTCAGTGGTGAAATGCATAAATTAAATATGAATATATAGGATGCAATGAAGAAACAGCTTACACGTAGTGTACATTAACATGAATACATCGCAAGGCAACGAAGAACTCAGTTTACACCCAATTAACATAAAATGCAGGGAAGAACACGCTTACATGCCTGGCATAATTGGTGTTTCTGACCAGAGACAGAGAAATGGGTTATTTAACCACTGGTGATAATAATGAAAATGTCTTAGTTTTGTTATTTTCAGGAGTAAAGCAGACTTGGACCGCTCTCCAGATCCAGCAGTCGGAAGAAAGTTAGAAGTTAACATCTATGGATAAGTTAAGGCAAGTTTCTGGTTGAATTGTTCACAGCATGATGTGTCCAGGAACCTGAAAAGCAAGCCCCAGCTCCTGGCTGAAGACCAGGAGGGCGGTAATTTAAGGTGGGAAATCAAAATGTGGGTTAGTAACTCGGGGAAAAAGAAAACTGACTGCTTAACTGGAGAGTTGGGAAGAAGTCTGGGAGACTGTGAAGTCATAGATGCAAAATAACATATACCCATACACACACAAACAGAAAATGCATTAACCTTATAAAGACAAGCTCCTGAAGCTTAATGAACAGATATTGATTAAAAACCTGGCTAAGAACATAAGCATATGCAATGAAGATCTGCTTGCTGCTTGTATGAGTGAGAGAATGGTGTGAATGGTTAATAAAATTGATGGAAAGATTTAAAATAGATGGAAAAACACAAGAAAACTATTAAAGCAGTTTTTAAAAGGGTGACTTAGCAGTGCTTTTGCACTGAGTGATCAAAACAAGTGATGAGTATAGAAAGAAAATGAAAATAATTAAATAGTGGCATGAGGTTTAAAAAAGTATTTCTCTTGCCAAGTTAAATTGTTGAGATATGGCTGAGTATGGAAAAAGTTTGAGAGCTCGTGTGAATGTGGACAGAGGAGGTTGCTGTGTGTGTGTGATTGAGGCCTTAAAGGAGGGGTAGATTGTTCAGAGGTGCAAATTTGATTAGGAGGTTTATAAATTAGTGTTGACACATTGTTGTAAGGTGTTAGGCTGAATCTGAGTATGGTAAAGTGCTTAACCGGGGTTATTGTTGTGTACGAAACGGTGCAGTTTGGACAAGGTTTTCGGTGTGTCGAACGGGTGAAATTTAAGATTGTTTTAGATTTTTGAGGCTGTTGTTTTATTTCCATAGAGGGAGTTTTGATAAACATGGACATGTCTAAAAGGGCCCATAGTTTTTATAACAGTGCACTCAGGAAAAAACCTGTCAGGTGATTTTGTTTTGTACTTTGATGAGCTAATACTCAGCTCTCTTTTTTCTCATTTTTGTTGTAAGCAGGCCTGCAAAAGAGTGGATAACAGCGCTGACAAAGTAAAAGGATTGCCGCGAGCCAATCCAGTCTAAAAGCAGAAAGAACTATTTTCTTAAAAACAAAGTAAAACAAATAAATGAGTTGATGTTGCTGAGAGTGAAGACTGAATATTTGCGAGATAGTCTCCACTGTCAGCAATACCTGATGTTAATGCGCAGAGTGAATGTGTGTAAATGGATGGTGACTGGACGGACGAGGCAGACCATAGGTTGGACCGACTGGACACTGACAAAAGACTGGACTAAGGTTGGACACATGACTGATAATTGTTCTGTTTTAACTTTTCTGTTATAATACAGGTTGGATGAAGTGGAGAAACTGAGTATAAAAGGTGATGTTCTGGTTAACACACAGGTTTTTGTTTCTAGGACGTTTCAAGGATGCAGGCTGTGGATGGAGCCAAGAAAGGATTTGACATGATGATTAATTTGATTTCATTCCTTAAATACAGATTTGAAGGGCCGGAGCATTTATACATAATATGATAGGACTAAACTTTTCTTTTAATTTCCTAAGCTCGAGTGAAGGATTTTGAGTTTGTAACACATGAGATGTGTCACAAAAAGGGGGGTGTTAATATATGCGATTAGCTACATGAAATGTGTTCTTTTAGGGTTACTAGGCAAATGTCTACGTGACCTTTGCCTAATAACCTTTGTGATGATAAACTTGTTTACCGACTTGCTCTCTTGTAGAACAGACAGACTTAGAAAAGGGGAACCTCAGCTCTGAGTTCTGAGAATAACTCTGTTAAGTTGACAGGAAACACGTCGAGACAGCAATATAGGGCAAATCTGTTTGAGCTTGTAATTAAATGTGGGACTTGAAAAGAGGAAGCAAATTTGGTACAGGACGTACTTGAGATGATCAGACGAGAGAAAGGAGAAGAACAGAGCACAAATACACCGAGTTGTTTATATTACAAAGAAGATCAAAAGCTTGTTAGACACAGGTTATAATGGAAGCATAAAAGGGATGAGAGGAACTTTACATAACATAGAAATCCTGCAACAATTAAGTAAATTGCCCAAACACAGTGTTCAGACCGGATATGCGCTACCCGTTAAAGGGGGCGAAGAAATCAGGCCTAAGTTTGAAAAATGAAATGGGTTAACTCGATAGAGGATGTTTCCAAAGGTAGAGAAAATAAGGTAGGACCTTTTACCAGGAGAAAGCTAATTGTATCTTTTACACTTTACAGTGTGCATTGAGGGAAGTCAGGAATAGTTTAAATTAGAATTGAAAAAAATTAAACTAGGTGAAAAGGGGGTGTAGCAAGTAGATTTAGGGCAGTTCACAGCCTGGCGTAAACGCAAGGTGCTGTCACACAGCTTAAGTTATTTGGTTGATTTATTTATGACAAAATAATAAGGAAATATTAAAAATATACAACACGTTGAGGAGATCTCTTTTGTTATATTTTAGTGTTTAACATGGAAGATGCCTCTCTGGAGCTTCTCTCCTGATGCTACCCCACCAAAAGAAGCTTATTTATAGAGACTATGTCAGCTCCCAAACAGACAACAATAAACCAAGACTAGCAAAAAACAATGTAAATATAAAGAATAAGAAATAAAGAACAATACAGAATCCAAATCTGAACCAAAGAACAAAATAGTGAAATGTGGATTATTGGGTTTTTCTCTGTATATATGAAGTATTTGTAATGTGTATCTGCTAATGAAGGCTTGTAGAGGCTAGTTTATACTCACAAACGAGTGCTCAGCCAGACTGAAAAACAGGAAGCTTTAGTGCACAAGGCATATTAATAAATATAGACATAAAAAGAGGAACTCCCCATATAAACAACGTTCAAAAATGTGTGAAGTATAAAGTACCGAAATAACACTATATAAGTCACAGCTGATGATTCTAATGTTAGAGAGCTCTTGCAACTGGCGTCTGAGCTGTGCAGAGGTCTCTCTTAAGACAGGTACTTAGGTAGGTTACCATGAGGTTGAGTTAATTTTATACACAATGCATAACTGTGCTTGTTTAGAGTTGATGTTCCGTCCAAACAGGTTTTAAGCTTCACTGGTGAGAGTGTCCAGGTGATACATGTTGAGGGAAGATGAGAACATAGCAGGTGAATTGCACGCACGCTTACAAACACACATGATTTAAATATAGGCCAGGCCAAAGGCCTGGACTTGATGCAGCTTTCAACTTTACAGCTCCTAACTTGCAGGAATGGCGTGGAGTGTAATGAATGAAGGCAAAACATGCTTACAGACACAAACATGATATAGATTTATTTTACAGGGTAAAAGTGGACCACAGGTTGCTTTGTTTCTGCTTAGCAACTACTGAGGTAAAAGGTGTTAAAGATAAATATGCAATAAGTGAACAGGAAATGTGTGAGGGTGAGCCGGGTGAAACCAAATGTTGTAGATAATGGAAACTTGTCTAACGGGCATTAACAGTAACCTTGGCATGTTATGTATATGCTTGAGGCCAAAAGAGGCGTAAATCCAGATAGAAAACTTTGAAGTGTGCTTTTTAGCGGAGATTTAGGCTGACATGGGGATGGTGTGCATTTTACTTGGGTTGTGTTTAATAAGACTAAAAGCGTTGCTCACACACATAAAGAGTATTGAGATTAAATAAAGTTAATATAATGGATAGAGCCCAGAACAGGATAATACATAAGTGAAATCAAATGTAATGTTTGATTTCACTTTTATTGGGAAAATAATTAGCCAAGAAATGTGTATTGAATTCTCCACATACTTTGAAACTGCGCAACTCTGAGTGGGCAATGTAATGAAGCAACTGTTACATATTTGCATTAAACTAGCCAACATAGACTCACCACCACATGATGTTGCCCTGCAGCGGGGGCAGAAAATCATTTGCAAACCAGGGATCTTATGTTGATTATCATATTCTTACTTAGGTACACACACACACACAGAAGGGAAAAATTTCAAAACAAAACAAAAAACAACTTCGCTTAACCTGTCAAGCACAGGAGCAAAATAAAAATCTCTTTGGGCTCTGTTAAAATTTCTTTAGTAAAAGTGTAAAAGGCCAAACCTAAGAGGTTGGGCAACCCGGAAAGTCCCTCCAGTATCAGGAGTTAATAGTCAGGAAACATTCTTCACTTTAACGCCTTTTTTCTGAAAAACCACTGACTCATAGATGCAGATAGACATACAAGTGCACATACATCCAGATGTGCATTTAGACATTAAAAGTGTAGACACATGTACACACAGATTGGCAAACCGGTACAGAGTCTAGCTGAAGAGCTTAACAAAGTAGACGTGGCAGTAGGGTTTGTGATTTTGCCTGATATGATATTGTGAACTAACTTTGAATAATGACAGGAACCTTAGATGAACACAGTAAGTTAGTAAGGTGTAGCAGAGAAAGGTTGTTTGTTTTCTATCCCTTACAGGAGAAGATTTCCACTAGAGAAGGACCCAGAAAAGGAGCGGAGATTACCTAAGCATGAAGTGTTTTCAAGTGGGGGCTGGTGTTTTATTGCTGGACCACCTAGAGGACATGAGGTTGTTGTCGGATTTGCTGAGTCAGGGGGCGGCTAGAGAGGGTCAGAGCGAAGGTAGTGGACCTGGGAATGGTGTAGTGACGTCTTCGGAAGACGTCAAAAGGGGGAATTGTGGAATTACAGGGATTATTTTACATAACCATCATCTTGTCATTGCATTAATTATCATTTCATCAAAGTGTTTATTGAAGCTGCTGGCATTATGGTATAATTTATATTATAGGGGTTATCCTAATCAAATATTAACATGTTTATTACAGGTGCAGTTATAACTACTTTAAAATGATTGAGTTAAATATATATATATCATAACTCATATGCTGAGTATATTGGTATAGTAAAATAGTAGCTGAGCAAAGGCCTGAATGTATTCAGCTTCTTGTTGCATTTGAGTTTGCCTAGTTACAGGTGACGGAAGGATGTCCAGCCCATGGTGACCTCAAAGGCCTTAGATCATCACCATATTCTTAAGAGGATGCCAGAAAGAGGAACCTCTATGTTGCAGTTAATTCTTAAAATACATGAATGTTCTGTACATGCAAATTATGTGCTTGTAAACGCAAGAGGGGGCGTTACAATACCCTGATGTTATAAAAGCAATCTAGAGTGTATTTTGGGTAGAGATGTACAACTGTTTTGCAGTTTGCACCTCTCCACGCTGCGTGCATTCATTAAAATCAATTGTTTGATTGACCTCTTCTGGACCATCATTGTTTTACTCTCATCCTCAATTTCTGAACCCGTAACACAAAGAAATGTGGGAATCTAAGCAGCTGTAAGTTTCTTTCAGTGTATCAAAAATTTTCTCAACATTTTCTTTCTGTTCTTTTGGTAAAAACTTTCTCAGTGCGTGCAGTACCCTCTAAATGGTTAAAAATTATTTGAGCTTGCTCTTTTTCAGTTCTGCCTCTCGTGCGCACAAAGTCTCTCATTTGTTCAATCCACTCATCCAGAGTCAGTGAGCCCATATTGTCCAACTTCCCTGAAAATGTTGGCAACTTTCTATCCTGTTGTACATATACCACAGGATTGGGTCTCACAGTCTCTGATTCGCTTCCTGTAGCTCCTGTTGATGTGGAGGGCCTCTCTGTACCCACAGATGCTGTTTTCAAGTCTCTAAGTTCATTCTCCAACTCCTGTATACGTTGGGCCATTGTTTGTTGCTCGCTTCCCTCCATGATGGCGATCGAGACCTGGCTGCTCCTTCACTCCAATCTTACAAACCTGTCCCTGCTGTCCTTAAAAAAAATAACAAAAAAACGGCCACTCCCTTGAATCCTGTTCGTAACAACGCCAAAATGTAACCGAGGACAAGGTATGAGTGAACGGGACAAAGAAATAAATTGATCATTTATTTATTACATTAATTAAACATACAAATGCCCCATTATTTCCAGACAGGACTTACAACACATCCTGCTGATATCCCAGCTGCACATGAGACTTACCACACTAACCGTGCGAATATAACTACACTGCAACCCGTCACACCCCGCTTAGCGACACTGCAATCGTGACACGCACTGCAAACAATTCAGGTCTCAGCGCAGCTGGGACTCAGCGCTATGTATGGCCTGCAATCTGGGAGACAAAGGGAAGTGGCACAAACAATTAAACAAAAAAACAAAAAAGGGAGGTTAGTCCGCCCTTACACAACTCACTCTCAATCAATAACCGCCTTTACGGCTGGACGGACTAACCAAAAGAAAATTACAAATCAATCAAAAGAACGAAAAAGGACAGCAGAGACAGCACAGCTGAAAAACAAACAACATTATCAATTAAAATATTACCCAATAAAATGTCAATTTTATGAAACCATTTAAAATCATGAAGCTAAAAACAAACACTCAATATACCTACAATATTGATCAGTTTCCCTGCGCGCAGTCGATCTAGGGCTTGATCAATTCTTCTATTAAAATTGGTGGTCACACTAAAAAAGTCCAACGACACATTAAAAATAGGCACACACAACCAGCAAATGATCCAAACAAAAACGGCAAAAGTCTCTTACTGACAGTATACCCACTCGCACCCGAGTGAATTAATTGCCTCTGGTTTCTTCCACAGAAGAGCGCTGACTTCACCCCACACACCCACTACCTTTTCACAGCTCTTCAGCCAATCACCTGGCAGAGAGCAACAAACTGCCAGGTGACACTTGTTACACACGCATACTACAAACTTTACCCGAGTCATTTAGACAGCCGTTAGCACATGATTCTCCTTATGGGGACCTGATATGTTTAATATGGTGCTGAGAATATACCCAAGAAGAAGGGTATAGTATAGCTTTTATTTTGGAAAGAGCCATTTCTCTGTAATACACTCTCTTTTCCAAAGATGAGTGATTCCTCGATCAGATAGATTTATTTTATTTTTTAATTATTTTGTTGTTTCAGCAACATTACATTTAAAAACTGTACTTTTGAGTTAAAATATATATTTATAATTTTAATAAATGACAAATTAAAAAGGCATGAACATTTTTTGTATCGAAAAAATATCGAACCGTGACACCAAAGTATCAAACCGAACCGTGAATTTTGTGTATCGTTGCAGCCCTATTATATAGGTACACATGTCACACACAAATCCACCACCAAATGTTCCAGCATGGACAGCATCAGAGATGTGTCCATCAGAGGGACGGCTCAGAGTCAGACAGGCTGACATGTTTGCACATGTGCAGAAGACGTCTGCTTCTACTGAGTCACTCACTTTCCTGGTTGTTGACTCAGTCGGCTCCTCTTTACCTGTTTAGTTCATCTGTGAACCATCAGGAAAAACTTTGGAACTTTACCTGATGTCCCGAGTCTCTCAGCTGTTACAAAATCACAGCACTCACCTGCTTTATATTTTTATCCTCAGGTTCCCAGCATGCCTCAGGGGTGGAGGTGGAGGTGTATGAGGGGGTGGAGTCTGTCCTGCTGCCCTGTCAGGTACAAGCTGATGTTACCATTGACTCCACAGCAGCAGTGTGGGACCGTGAGGAGCTCAAGGACCCAACAGTCCACGTGCGTCTGCCGAGTGGTGACGATTTTAAAGATCAGAACATTCGTTACTTCAGTCGAACATCACTGAGAGCCGACGCTCTGCAGACTGGAGACCTCAGCCTCACACTGAGGAACCCCACAGTCTCTGACAGTGCAAACTACACCTGCACATACCGCAAGTATGGACAAGATCGGAACAAGACCTATGTAGACCTGAAGGTCACAGGTCAGTGCTGTCAGGTCAGATGCATGCTAATGGGGATTTATAAAAATCTGTTGGTTGATGTTCAGGTTGTTTATTTTGTGTCGATTACAGAACTTCCTCCTCGTTCTGCAGTCTGGTTCAAAGTCCTCTCAGGTGTCCTGGTTCCTGTGGTTCTTCTGGCTGTTACGTTTGGTGCATGTCTGTCTTGTAGATACAAAAAGTTAAAGAACAAAGAAGGTGAGTGTTTTATTGGACCATCTGATGAAATATCAGAACCTTGAAGGTAATCAGCAAAGTTTGATTTGGTGATTTGACAACACCATAGCTGACGTCTCCGTCCTGAATGAGTTGTTGGTGATCTTTACATCACTGATGGTTACCAAGAACTGTTAGATCATAGTTATCCTGTACAAGACGTCTGGACTGACTCTTTGTTTGAAGGGCCAAAGTTTCCGGTATTATCATTATAGGCTAACAGAAACTAACTAAAGCTGGTAGTGAGGAGACGCGCTGAGCTCTAAGTGCCTGCAGGAGTGTCCATCCTGTTATCCACTGATGATGCAACTGACTGATAACATAACAGTTAGGTGCAATCAATAACCACACCAGTTAATTTCAGCTCTCCTCTAATGTTCCTTCTCTTGGTAAAATTGATTAGTCTTATAATAGTGGTTAAAGAAAAAAAGGCGCCATGGATAGAAAAAGCTGTGACAACCATTAAAGAAGCAAATCTCCAGGCTAGAAGCTCCAGAAAACACAGAGTAACATCATGACAGCAGGTCCATGTGTTACCCTGTCTGTGGTTTACTGTAAGTGCAGTCAGATGTGTGATGAAATGAGTGTTACAGAAACACTCAGACTGTGTCCACCTCTCCCTCGAGCTTTTAGACTCTTCACAGCTTTGACTCGAGTGAAACCATGAGACACTGAAAGCTTTGACTCTGGTTGTTTCTGACAGACACATTCAGTTCAGCTCTGCTGCTGATTGGACACCAAACACAGCACAGTCTCTTCATGGAGCAAAGGAACACGTTTCAGACTGGAACCAGTCCAACGTGTTTTACTGTAAATATTTCACTTCATCCTGTCAAAGGAAGTTTGCTGCTGATGCTGTACAGCTCATGTTGTGCTTGGTTGTCCTTTCAGTTCGTGAGGTGGAGGTGGGTTCAGGTGTGGAGTTTGCCAAGCTGCCCTGCAAAGCCACAGTTCACCTGTCTAAGGCAAATAAAGTCGTGTGGAAGGACAGAGATGGCAGGATAGTCCACGTGTATCAGAAAGACTCTGAGCAGCCTGAAAAACAGCACAGACGTTACAGGAACCGAACAGAAATGAATGAAGACCCGCTGAAGACTGGAGACCTCAGTCTGACACTGAAATACCCCACACACACAGACAGAGACACCTACACCTGCACCGTCTACCGCAGGGAGGGAAAAGTCCTGATGGAGAAAAAAGTGGAGCTGAAAGTCGAAGGTCAGTACGCAGATGATCCTTATTCACAGTTTGTGTTTGATAAGTCAGTGGTTTGTAATGATTGAAGTAATTTGTGGAAGAGAAACTGGTGAATGTCAGCAGTTAATGTATCAGCCAGGCTCAAAGATAAGTTTGTGGGAAAGTGTAAATTTTATTCAGTTTTTGTAGTGGTTCAGATATTGTGAAGACGTTCATGAGATAAGATGAGTGTAAGAGAATTAGACATAAGACTTCAGAGCTCTGACTCTATCAGCCTGGCTACAGTGTTGCAAAAGAAAAAAAACCTGAGCTCGTTCACAATGTTTTAAAATGAGAGAAACTTTACAACAGCAGCAGGTGTCTGCAGAGAGGTGTGTGAGCCTGAAACATCCTGGTCTCAGTGTTGCATACAGATTTCCCTAAATCCTTCTTCCAAAGCTGGATAGATGCTGTCTCTCCTCATCAGAGCAGTTTTCCCAGAATCTAAGAGACATCATGTCTACACACGACAGCCAGTGGTTTAAGGATCACGCTGGGCTATGAACAGGCTGTAAACATTTTATGTTGATTCAGCTTTTATGAAAAAACATAAAAACTGGTGGATTAAATAAAAACATAAAGTCCACGACTGGTGTGTCATCAATAACAAGTAAAATATTATATGTTTCTTGTCCTCTCAGAGTGTAAGGTGGAGGCGAAGGAGGAGGGGGCGGAGTCTGTCTCTCTTCCCTTTCAAACCACAGAAAACCTGCCTGACGACAGTGAAGTGGTGTGGAAATGTTATGAACCAGAATACAGGAAGGTCTACGTGTATGAGAACGGCTCTGATTGGCCTGACAAACAGGATGACCATTACAAAGGTTGCACTGAGATGAAGAAAGACTCTCTGAAATCTGGAGACCTCAGTCTGACCCTGAGACACCCCACAGTGGGAGATGCTGGGAGATACGGATGTGAGGTCAACAGCAAGGAGGCCTGGAGATACAAGAGGGTGTGGCTCACAGTTAAAGGTTAGTTAGTTAATTTATGTTTGTTTGTTTGTTTGTGTGTGAGGTGTGACTCTTCTGTTTCCTCTGCAGGGAAATAAACAGAGGCCATCAGGATCAGCTCCACTGATCCATCTGCTCTGATCACTGATCAATCAGTTTGATGTGTTTGTTTGATTATTGATGAGTGAAGGACATCAGTGAACAGACGGTGCTGAAGTGGAAGACGCTGTCAGCTGCTAGTGAGGCCTGTTTAAGCCTGTTGTGTCCTATGTGTCTGTTCTCAGTATGATCACACAGCTAATGTATAAACTCCTACAAACCTGTGTTCTTGGAAAGTGCACTGTTGGCTGTTTCTGTAACTCTGACCAAATATAAGGTGTGTCAGCGTCATGTGGAGTAAACGTTAACAATACTGTGTGTATCTGTGGATGGTTTGTGGCTCGGCTGCAGGCGAGGGGAGGGGCACCGGGAAGGCTGGCGGGCACAGCTGAGATCCATCGCTGACCACACCTTTTTAGGAGCAGTGGGTGGAGCATGCTGGACACAGCTGTGTGAATGAAAATGTCTCAGAGCAAAATAAAAATGAGTTTGTCAGGAAACCTGTTCAGTTATCAGGTGTTTGTGTCACAGTGTCTGATGTAACAGCTGCCAAATACAAGACATCGTTTTCTCTTCGTCCAGCTCAGGGTTAAGTGGGGGAGGCTGTCATAGGGTAAAAGGTGGGGCACACCCAGTTACTGCCACCCACAGACATCTGCACTTATGGAGATTCAAAGGTTCAAATACAGAACTGCAGACTGGTGGCTGCTGTCAAATACAGCTGTTACCAACATAATGAGTTCACCTCGTGCCCACTAGAGGCCAGCAAAGTGAACCACAGAGGGAGCCAAACACTCGAGCCGTCCCACTGAGAGAAGCAGAACACTCAGCTCCTGTTTGCAGTGTTTCACAGGTGTTCCTGAACGCATCACTGTGATCCTGAAGAAAAGCTGAAACTCTTTTCCTGAGAGGATTTCTGCAGCTGATCCCAGTTAATGAACTAACACAGATCCAAACATGAGTTTGATATGAGTCTTTGAGTCTGTCCTGTCTGTGGATGATGGGACTGAAACGTTTACAATTTAAAAATCAGGGAAGAAGAAAGTAATGATCTCATAGGAGGAACACGGCGGGTCTGTGTACCGCGCTGGAACGATAGCGCTGTGCAGGATGGCTGCTGTGTTCGCTTCGGATGACTACTCACCAGGGGCGATTCTAGGATCAGAGCTTTGGGGGTGCTGAGCACCCCCAAAAATGGGCTAAAATCGCCCCTGCTACTCACCCCCACCCAACCCTGTGGCTTGTCATGTCTCTCACAATGTTGTGCTGTGGACATTTATGTGCTTTTGTGCAGAGGAGTTTTTTTGTTTCCTGTTCCCATGCTGTACCATGCACAGCATGAGTAGAGGTCTCTTTTTTTCCTCTTGTACTTTCCCATTGTAGTGCACATTTCAGTGTTTTTTGTGTAACGCTACCGATCTCCGACTTGTATCCCCATGTAATGTCTGTGCTGTGTGTGTAACGTCGGAGGGAGTCCCATTTCACTGCAGGGCAACCTCCATGTGACGAATAAAGCTTTGATTGATTGATAAATGAAACAAACAAAATCTCAAGATGACTGAGAAAAAACATCAAATGTTTAAACTGAGAAAATGCATTATTAAAAAAGGCTTAGCTTATTTGAACCTGAAGGCAAACATGATAACAAACTCCATGTTTTATATGAATCAAAACACAAGTGGCCTTTTCTTGAGGGTGTTTTTCTTTTTGTGTGTGTGTGTGGAGTCCTGTCTGTGCCGCTCAACAATAATATTTAACTATTAATCACAATTTTGTTAAATAAAATGACCTGGATCGCAGCAGTCACATGACTACCATTAACCAATGATCGCCCTTAACGGCAGAGTGCACTGGTTACGAGGTGGGAACGAGCTCACAAAGCGCACGCGCAGTTTTTGCCACATGGGTGGTGCAGAGCTGTAGGAGAAACACAAATAAACTGGGAGACACAGACTGATGCAAAGGAAACCAGTAAGTAGGTGTACAGCGTGGCAACTGACGAATTGAAACAGACGAGCGTGCTGTGTGTGTAATAGTGCGACAAAAATTACCTGCACAGGTGTGATGCTCATTAGCTGCCAGCTCACTGGGTACAGCAGTCAGGGCTCTGTAGGTCTGTGCACCGTTTTAGGGAACATATTTAGTTTTACAGTAAGTTACAGGATTCCCCCCCTTTCTATGCATACGCACATTATTATAATTATAATATTAAAAGAACATACATTAAGAAACAGATTAGATTTATACTTCAAATATGACAAAAAGCAGATTTTACAGCAGCAACATTTTGTGTCTCTACAGCTTAAATATTTTATAAGCTTTCTCCCTGCACAGAGATGATAGTCAAACAAACTGTATCACTGTATATGCATTATTTTTTATTTACTACTTTATTTATTCCCATTACTTTATTATTGTAGCACTAAGAATTAAAGATAAGGGAAGGATTCTGGATCAGTACCATGATGCAAACTTGTGGCCACATTCCAGACATGCCCTGTGAGGACATGAGGAGGAAAGAGTGACAGTAGGATCTGTGTGAGGCTGAAGGCAGTGGATCCCTCAGCAGCTGGATTACAAAGAGCACAGGTAACAATAACACCTGTACCAGCTGTTGCATTGCAGAAGTATTCAAGTATAAATGTTTTGTTTCTATAATATTTTTCTATCATTACTTTATTATGGATTAGGTGTAAAGGTGTTATGTCTGGATAATTAAGTAATAGATCAATACAATAGCAAATTCAGCAAATTGTTCTCCGATGGACAGCAAGTGGAGAGTGATAGAAGGAGGAAGAGAGTCAGACAGTATTTCACAGGCAGAGTTTATTTTTCACATTTTTTGTTGCCTTGTGTTTCCAAGCGCTGTCACCAATCTTTGGATTTTATCATTATCTCATAACACTTGTTTAATCAGCTCCCATCTCTCCTGTGGACTCTTTAATGTCTCAGTCTCAGACCAACAGCTCTGCCCTCCAGCAACATTGTACCCATCAGGTAAAACACAGGCTATGTTTGCTCTGCATTGTCCCCACATGATCACAGTGATATAGTATGATGTGATTCCATATGAGGTTCTTGATGAATGTGTGTTGTTGTTATTCTTCCTGGTTCTGTCTGTCTCTTTTTAACTTTGAGCACCCGCCCCTTCAAACATCTCTGCACGGCCCTGCCTCTGAGGAGTAATCTAAGGGTGTGAGGGGAAAGGACAAAAGAATATTGAAATATCTTTTCTACCATTGAAAAAACAAAGTCAGATTTTTGTTTTCAGAATTTCAACTTCCTGATTCATCTTCTTCCAATTATCTGGTCGTGGATCTGTTCTCTAAGTAGAGAAGCCCAGACCTCCCTCTTCCCAACACCACCACTCCACCCGAGAGATATAATCCAGCAGGTCCTCACCCAGGAAACAGAGAAAACAACACCGAAAGAATAAATGAACTCTAATCAATATATTACCTGTAAATTAAGTCAAAATGTTTCGATAATAACCCAAAATTTTGACTTGTGAATGGGGAAAAAGTTAAAGCCTTTTTGTCCCACGTTTGAACAGTTCGGTCCACGAGACATGAGAGGAGGCTGATATTAATAAAGTTAAACCTGTTGGAAAGAAACAGGCAGTAAAAACTTGTGTGAGTTAAAAGATTTATAAATATGACAACTTTATCACCAACACACGGGAGAATCTGATGGACTACAGTCAGGTATGATTATTACAGTGGAGTAAACGAATGTTTACACTGACAGTTGTAGTTTTTATTCTTTCAGCTGATGGTGTTTCACAGTTTGAGAGCAACAATGAGCACAAAGAACTCAGACAGGCTTGTCCTTGATACTGTAATACATTCAGTAATCACATTACAGTTACAGTCATGTTCTTACTGCGTGTAACAAAAGTTCATCAGTGATGTTTTTATCTTCCTGCCTCTGCACTCAGCTGGTTTCAGTTTGGGTGGAGAAGGAGGAAATTGCTGCAGCAGCAACATTACACAAGGTTTTTTCCACTTTTATCTTTAACATTATTCAGTAATAACCACTGAGATGATTTTCCTACTTGCTGACTAAAAACGTACCAACTCTGACTCAAATATCACAGAATAAACATGTGTAGTGGGGAAATGATGATCTGCTGACTCTGCTGGAGTTTGCTCTCTGATAAAGAAATGAACAGTCTGTACAAAGTAACCTCAGGGTGTCAGAGCTTCAACACAACGAGGCAGAACGACAAAAAACAAGACAGAGAGAGAGAGAGAGGGCCTCTCCTGAGTCCTCACATATACACACTATACTATACTAGCATCACCATGGCAACTGCACGACAGCTCCATCACATCCCAGTGTGCTCTGATAAGCCATTACCCCCATTTTAATTTCACTCCACTCCCTACCTCTACATTTGAGGATCCTTAAAATTCTTTTATTTGTTTTTAATCTCTTACTGGCCTGGGACTGCACGTGCTATAAATCAACACCAGATTGTGAACCGTAAGTCATCATTTCACAAGGTTTAATGCTACTTCAGGAAGTCCTTCCTACTCTTCTCTATCAATCTGGATGATGACTCACCTGAACTCACCTGTGAGCCACAAGAGCCCAAACATGATTTATATTTCACCTTCATGCACTTGTATTTATAGTGTACATGTTATTTATTAATGCAGTCTGCACTCCTCTCTTACACAATGTCAGTCTGACTTTTACTGTTTTAACCAACTTCATTTTTACTTTACTGTAAATATAAAAGTTCCTGCACTATCTCACACTATGAGACCCTTACCTGTGACACTTTAATTGAATGTGTTTATTGTAGTCTTGTATTTTTATCATTCTTTATCATGCTGCTGTTGGATCTATAGAGTTAAACTGCAGGCTTCTGTTAAAGACCTGGATGACCTCTATTGGTTAAAAGGTAGTTAAAAGGGGTTTGAGGGGTATGACAACAACCTCACCACTGAGCTGATGGAGCCTCTCAATGACTTGAAAGTTTAAAAACATGTAAACTCTACAGAGTCCTCTCTCTGATCTGTTCACTCATCCATCAGTAAGTTATCTAATTCATTTTTGAGGTGAATTAATGAATGAAAGTGTGGAAACATGAATCAGACTGCCTTATAAACTTCAAAAGGCCACTTTACTGCCCTCACACAGGTAACCAAACAGAGACACCTGACTGACTTCATAACAATGACACCAAAGGACACAACTCACAGAGGGGACCAGGAGAACGAAAGGACCAGAAGTCACCTATAAGAAACCCAGAGACACAAAACAGAGACACAACGTCATGGTAACAGAAACCAGGAACTGACACGTTTCTCAGAACCAAAAAACATGAAGACGTTATAGAAACTCAAAACACTGGACCTACGACCAAACAGAGCCGAGCTGAAGGAGAAACACCATCAGGACGCTACACCCCCAAACACACTAAAATAACCTGTAACGACAACAGCATGGAAACATCCACAGACCAACCAGGAGAGAGCACACAGAGCAGAACTGATCTCATTGGCTGGACGCTCACTTCTATTTAAATCTAATGACAGCAGCTCAGTCAAACCTGAACACACCACTTCTGCTCTCATGATCTATAACTGTGACATTAATGTCAACAACACAAACATCTGACATGATTGTAATGACATATTTTATTATATCATCTTATTATGAGACGCTTGTTTATAAGCTGCAGAGCAAACATGCTGAGAGTCAGAGGTCAAAGGTCAGTCGTCTCCTTTGGTGGTTTGATTCTCCTGTGATCAGAAGAGGATCTGAAACTGCAGCAGGAACTGTTGATCAGGAACCTTTGAAATAACTGTAACATGACCTGCTCCCATGTGTGGTCACTGTGGGACACCAGGACCATCGCTCCCTGTAACAGACCCTCTGTGTGACATCATCAGCAAAGACACCAACAGTTCATCCACCCTCCTGTGGTCTCTGTGAGGATCAGTGAGGGGCTCGTAGTGTCTCTGTGCTTTGACAAGATTTACAGCTTAATGACCAATGACCAGATTCTTTGTATCAATTTAAAACTGCACCACAATCTGAACTTGTCAAGAATAATTCAATAGTAAAGCAAAGGGTTTAAGTTCTGTATGAGAGTTTAGATTTAGACGCTCGGTTTGTCTTACTGTTGGATGCAGGCGATATGTACGCTGTAGAGTGTCAGGCAGCAAAGTTACCTGGTTAGACTGAGACGGTGCTATTAGAGCACGAGTTAGGCTCCAACAGAGAGAAGATGTTTGTGTAAACCTATAAAAATAACAGGTATTTACAGGTTTACTGGTCGAACAGCTCAGTGAGTAAATATTGAATGACAAGAAAAAATAAATGAATAGAATAAAAATATACAAATAAATTCATTAATAAAATAAAGAGCACAATAAGTAAAACTCTAACAAATGAATGCAGGTGTGGGTCTGAGGCAGGAAAGCTTTCCTGATGTTGTGATCTGTGAGAGAAGGAGCTGCACTGTCTGTCCAGTAGGTGGTGCAGAGGGTGGAGGGGGTAACAGCCTGTTTAATCACCTCCTCTTCATCACAGCCTCAGCAACTCAATTCAGTTTCTTCATATAGCACAAATGCACAGTAACAGCTTCATGTGGTAAATGATAAATGGATGGTGACATGCAGACTGAGGCAGCCAGGGATCAAACCACCACAGTAACTTTCAGTATTTATTATTTACTGATGCTGATGTAATATTTCTGCATGACATCATCAACAGTTTGTGCTGCAGCCTGCTGAACAGCTGAGCTGAACTCATCAGAGAAACAGCAGCATATTCATACAGAGAGCTCACAGGGACACACGATGTGATCTAAGGGAAGTGATGAAAGGAAGCTGACGGCGTCTGACACAGTCAGTCAGCATCCAGACAGCATGAAGGCTGCAGCTGCCTCTCTGCTCCTGCTCGGTGAGTCCAACCTTCATTCTTTCACTCTCACAGCTCAGGAGGTAGAGTGGGGCGTCTGTTAAGACCCCGGAGGTTGGTAGTTTGATTCCTGGCGGCTCCAGTCTGCATGCTAAATATTCTTGGGCAGGACATGAACACAAAGTTAGATGCATTGGACTGTGGATGTATGTGTATGTATGTTAGACATGAAGCACTCTGATAGAAAAAGCACAGAAAGAAGTGTTTGTGTGAATGAGGCAAGTTTCATACAGCCAGTAAATATTGAGTAAAGTGAGAGTTCAGGTAGTGTAGAAGAGCACTGTATGAGAACCACTCACAGCACAGACTCCAACAGGACAGAAGGCTTTCAGCCAGTTTGGACTGAGCAGCTCTCATTTCTACAAATCTGCCCAAATGTATTATGTGTTCAATACTGTTATCATAATATCCTGTTAGAGCCATTAAAGCACGCTGTAGGTATTACAGGTGCAGTGGTTTGTATCATATCTAAGAAGGTAAGTATACAGTTTCACTGACATGCAGGTGACACCATTTCTTTTGCCTGTCCTGACCGGCAACAATCAGAATAATCAGAACAATCTGAAAGCCAAGAAAGAAAAACGCCCCCCACAGTTATTTTCCCAAAGGGATCGTTATGGCTTTGCTACACTAAATGTCATAGTGTATTAGATTTGTTTTACTTTTAAGTTATTACACTCAGAACAGACAGGACTGGGGCCGGGACAGAAGAAAAACAAAGTAAAGATAAGTTGGGAAGAGAGTTAACAGAAGGAGAGAAACATAGAGGAGAAGAGGGACGGAGAGAGAAAAGACACTAAAATCTGTTTGATCACATCCTGAAGAAAAACAAGCAAAAAGAAGCAAAAAGCAAAAAGAAGCCAGCACACTAAGGAAACCACAGCAACAGCCACCATATGCATCAGTAACAGTAAATAATAAACACTGAATCCTGCTGAGCAGCACACTGGACGGATATTGCACAATATGTTTAGTGGCAGCAGCCAAGGAAGACACAGTGTGTGTCTGTGTACACCTGTGTGTGTGAGCATCAAGCCACATGATACACATCAGTTAGTTAAAGTGCAGGAATGTCTTGATGACTGAAACAATGCTGTAAGAATGTCCTTGACTAAACCATCACAGTAAACTGGTTTTACTTCCTCCTAAACCAGTTCAGTCGCCTTACACACTTTTTCCTCTGACATCGTCTCTCTTTACTGTATTTCACTGATGGAACAGGAACTGTTCTTCAAGATGATATACTCAGGCTGTGTCAGTCACTGACCTCTGACCCTCAGTGACCTCTGTCCTCCTGTTACAGGTGTGTGTGTGCTGCTGCTGTCTGCACCGACTGTTTCTGCAGGTGAGTTGATGATGTGAAAACAATCAGTGAGACTCCAACAAGAACACAAACACATTTGATCCCAACCACAGACTCATGAGCTCTCTGCATCACTCTGTTTGTGTCTGCTGATCCAATAAAGGTCTGATCCTGGAGATCCCTCCACATCCTGTGCCAGCAGGAAGTGATGTCACTCTGCGCTGCAGACAGAGTAATGGTGACATCATCACAGCCTATTTCCTCTTTAATGGAAGTCTTGTTGGAAATAAAAATAAATCAGAGTTCATCATCACAAACGTCCAGCAGTCTGATGAAGGTCTCTACTCCTGTGCTACTGATGTGTTTGGAGAATCTCCTCCGGGCTTTCTGAGGGTCAGAGGTCAGAACAATGACATCACTTCCTGTTTAAAAACATGAACTAACCTGAGCTGAAAATAAACAGGCTGAACCATCTTCATCATGTCTCCTACAGATCCTTCTGCTCATCTCCACACCCGCACCTCCTCTAATCCTGTGAACTCTCCTGCTCTTGTTTCTCCTGTAACAGACTCCTCCGCTCCTCCCTCCTCCTCCTCCATCCTCGTTCCGGTTGTAGCAAGTCTGGTTTCCGTGGTTCTTCTGGTTTTGGTGGTTTGGGGAGTTCTCTGGAGGAAACAGAAAGGTATGAAATCTTTCAGAGTTGTTGTTTTTTAAATAGATGATTAATATGGGCTCAAATTGTGGTCATAAATATTTTGTACTTGTAAGTCAGGCTTTGTATATGTAAAAAAGATTTGTGTTTGTGTAAAAAAGATTTGTATGTGGACTTAGCCAAAAAAAACCCTGCAAGTTACAAGTACAAATTTTGACCCGGTTTTTCTTCCTTTCATCTGATTGGTCAATGTCATGTCAATCACAAATTTAACTATCCAATCAGAGAACAGATGGGTTTGGCTGTCGGAGGGGAGCTTTTTTGAACTGGAGGTCCTTGAAGGGTAATACAGTTTGAAGCTGGAGGATCAATATATAAATATCCGATAGCAGCTAGGTCCGCTAACTTTCAGCAGCTGTTGAAAGGATAAAGTTGTGGTATGTCAGTGGTTAGAAAAACCATTATTACTTTAGGATTAGTTTAACTCAAAGTCAGGGTCGACCCGGGACCTTTGCTGTGAGTCACAGTGCGCAGCATAAAGGTCCTTTCACATCGGACGCAGGATGTGCTGCTAATGCTAACTAAAAGCTAAGGATCCAGAATTTGTTGCGTTGGCTGCTGAGCTCTGTGGGTTTTTGCAGCAGCTCTACCTGTACTAGATGCACCTGCTCCTTGTCGTTTCTGTCTCTGACTTTATGTCCTCTACAAGAGTTTCTGGGGTTTTATTTTTGCTGGTTCTTCAAATGTTCAATAAAAACATGTATGCTAATTCATAATGGAGAAAGCTTTGTAACTATCCCCACTAGTGAAGACTGTCATTTCCAAAACACAGCGAGTTTTTAGGACTTCCTGATAATAATGAATTACAGAGTCCAGCCTAAGTAATAAATGCATGAACTAGATCTTCAGCGTCACTCTGAAACCCTGTGAATGTGTTTGTGTGTTTCTTTGTTCAGCAGCGCTCCACTCCTCCTCTCCTGTACATGTGAACTGCAGTGACGTCACCATCACACAGAGAGACAACAGGAGAGGTACGCTGCGTGTGCTCTCAGCAGCATAACACACACACACACACACACACACACACGGTTTCTCAGGTAAATGATTCTGTGTGTGTGTGTGTGTGTGTGTGTGTGTGTGTGTGTGTGTGTTTTCCAGGTAAAAGTCCTGATGATCCAGATGTTATCTACTCTGATGTGAGGACTCGCACTTCAGGTACTGATGATGATGACGATGGTTCAGTGTAGTGATGAAGGACACACACCTTCACATTGGGAGCTGCTGAGAAGGTTAATCTCTGTTTGATGTTTTGTTCTGTAGAAACTGATACTTTTTATTCTCTCTGAACACAGATGTGCTCTTTTTAAAATCAGTGATAGCAAAGTTAGTGTGACTTCGTTCATCCTTCCAGCACAAACTCAGAGGAAAAGTCTTTAACAGAGATGATGGTTCAGAGTCAGTTTGGAGATACTGAGCTGGACTCTGGCCATACAGCACACATCTGATCAAACTGTGAGTCACAACTGAAGCTGCAGCATCATTCATTCATTTTTCTGTCTTTAGGCCCTGATGATGTTGTTTACCGTGAGGTGATCTTCAGAAGGTAGAGGAAAGCTGGTGAGACAACAGGTAACCATAACAACACACCTGAAAGTGAATTTATTTACCACCAAATGTGAAAAAAATGTCAAGTCAAAATCGAGTCAAAAATGACTCCAAGGTTCCTCACAGCATTACTGGAGGCCAAGGTAATGCCATCCAGAGTAAGAATCTGCTTAGATACCGTATTTCTAAGATTTTCAGGGCCGAGTACAATAACCTCAGTTTGATCTGAATTAAGAAGCAGAAAGTTAGCAGCCATCCAGGTCTTTATGTCTTTAAGACATTCCTGCAGAGTCCTGCATTCATAGAGGACTCTTCATTTACATGAACAAATTGGAGTCTATTAGATAGATATGATACAAACCACTGCAGTGCAGTACCTGTAATACCTACAGCATGTTCTAATCGCTCTAATAGGATATTATGGTCAACAGTATCGAACGCAGTACTGAGGTCTAGCAGGACAAGCACAGAGATGAGTCCACTGTCAGAGGCCATAAGAAGATCATTTGTAACCTTCACTAAAGCTGTTTCTGTGCTGTGATGAGCTCTGAAACCTGACTGAAACTCTTCAAATAAGCCATTCCTCTGCAGATGATCTGTTAGCTGTTTGACAACTACTCTTTCAAGGATGTTTGATATGAAAGGAAGGTTGGAGATTGGCCTATAATTAGCTAAGACAGCTGGGTCTAGAGATGCTTTTTAAGTAAAGGTTTAACTACAGCCAGCTTGAAGGCCTGTGGTACATAGCCGATTATTATAGATAGGTTGGTCATATTTAAGATTGAAGCATTAATTAATGGCAGGACTTCTTTGAGCAGTTTTGCAGGAATGGGGTCTAATTATAAGAAGAAAGCAGGTAAAACAACATATATACCTGGAAATGAAGTGTTTTATTTATCATAGTAACTCTAAACATTATGTTTTCTCAATGATCCTGTAGGAGTGCTAGAGACATAACTAAACTGACTAATATTAAACATAGTGGTGCTCTACACACACACACACACACACAGAGGACATATCTACAGTGTTGGGACTAACGCGTTATTAAGTAACGCGTTACAGTAACTACGTTATTATTGTGGTAACGAGCACGGTAACTAGTTATTATGCCAAAACCAGGAACGCGTTACTCTTTACTGGGATTTAGATAGGCTCGTTACTCGTTACTTCGTGTGGTGGATATCGCGGAGCTTCCACAGATTCAATAACATTAGCAAGTGGTGGAAGCCAGCAGGTGGATGAAGGAAAAGGGAGGCAAGAGGAGAGACCCGAAGCGGCCGCCGGTCCGCGTGTCAGGTGAACTGAACTTCAGGTAAGAAGTTATGACCTGCAGTCTATCGGAGTCAGATATAAACCAAGTTTAGGTGGAGTTTATTTTCGGTATGATGACTTTTTCGTACTGCGTGCTAGCTAGCATGACAGAGTTTCTATACAGCTGGGCGGGTGCTATGTTACTGATGTTGAACTTTATTTTGTTCATACGGTTAATTATTAGAGTTGCCAAACAGAATCGTCTGGTATTCAGAGAAAATATTACGCGTTTCGTACTGAGGTGAAAAGGAACACAGTTTGTCCCGGACTTCAGCTACAATGAAAAAGACACAAAGCTGAAGCTGCACAGCTGCCTCTTCTTCTCTCATTCTCTCCTGTTTCTACTTCAATCATGAAACTGATCAATGATCAGCTGATCGGCTTTTCTCTCTTGTTTATTTATCGCCCACTTTGCGCCAGAAAGAGGAAACCAGCGGATGTCGCGTTAAACAACAGCAGCACGTTTAAGCTTGATCAGCTGTTGTTAGAATTTATTTAATATTAATTTCTAGTATCAGCTGATGTTTGCTGGAGCCACAGCTGTAAAGCTGCTGGTCATGATATCGGTTTGGTTATCTGGTGAGAGGTAAACATGAAGATGAAACCAGGAGATAAACTTACTGAATCATCAGAGCTGAACAGGTGATGGAGAAACAGGTTTACCTTTTAGGTGACATGAATGAGTTGAAGGGAAGTTATGAACTGTTTCTGAGAGACAAATAACACCAGGATCCTTTTCTAAGCAGCTGACAGCTGGTAACTGTGCAGGGGCGGGTCTAGCAAAGTGTTGCCAGGGGGCCAGGTAGGGCATTAACAGGGAAAGGGGGGCACAAAGAAATACTTTCTTATTCTCATTTAAAATGTCTCGCTTTAAAAAAATAATTATCTGAGTCTTACAACAAACAATTGATAGATTGATACATATATACCATCAGAACAGTGTACATCACTGTCACAACAGTGTTTGTTTTCATTCAAAGGCTTTATGATTTTTCCTATAATGGTGGGCGGTCTCTAGTCAAAATGCCCGGACGATTTTTTTTGTCCCAGTCCAGCTCTGTATGCAGCTCATCTGCAGTCTGGTGTTACCTACATCTTCCTGTTCAGAAGGCAGAATTTCCGAGTTCTGAGTACAATCGAAAGCACCATGACTGCAGTTTTTGTGTTGGATGTAAAAAGTAGGCTAGAATCATGGCGGCGGTCAACGACGGTCCAGGCGTGGGATTTCTCTCGTGGAAATGTGCACATTATTTTTTCCTTTCTGTTGGTAGGCACAGTGCACTTGTGGCAAGTAAGCAAGATAGAAGACTGGCAGTGTGGCTGGGTATCCAGTTACGGAAGCAACACATTAACAAGAGAATTCTGAGTAAAACCAAAGTTACTTTCCCTAGTAACTAGTTACTTTGAAAGTAACGAGTAACTTGAAGTAACTGAGTTACTTTTTTAGAGAAGTAACTAGTAATGTAACTAAGTTACTAATTTAAAGTAACTTACCCAACACTGCATATCTAATACTTTAAACTGTATCTGTGTGTGTTCCAGAGCAGTCAGCTGATCCAGGTGTTGTGCATTGATTGAGAGCAGGTAACATTTCCGTACAGGTGTGTTAACAAAGGTCAGAGGTCAACAGCTAAGAGCTGACATCAGTGATGTTTGTCTCTGAACAGGAAGCTGAGGACACACTCGGTCTGATGGACGACCTTCATCCTTCACTCTGCTCCTCTTCTTCTCTTTGTGTCTCCTGAAACTCAGTTATTTGATTGTTCATCATGAAGAGCTGCACAAAACATTTTAAACTTTTTAGGATTTTCTGTTTCTATGCAGATATGATCTGATGGAAAATATAAAAAATATATATCAATAACATTTAAACAAATAAATCATTCAGTAAAATGAGCCTCAGTCTCAGGATGTTTTTAATAATTCAGTTACACACAGACAGTCAGTGACGGCTCCTCTCCTCAGCTTTCCTGCTGCCATCAGATGCTTGTTGTTGGAAATCTCACTCCTCATGCACTGGTATGATCAGCACTTGGTGACAGTAGGAAGGAAGAACTCCCTTTAACCTGAAGAATGTTTTACTTTTAACATCTTTCTGTATGATTGTCAGTGTTTTATGTTACTGCATGATTGCTTTTCTTTCATCTTTCAAGTCTCATGTATTGAATAAAATCCCCGAAACCCATAAAATAAAATCATGTCTGAAAATTTATCAGTCTCATAATTAAACACAACACCTGTGAATGCAGATGTAGAACCTGGAGCTACCTTTAATGGTTTTTTACAAAGAGAACAGGTGGTCCCACACTGAGTGGGAAAGGTGAAGATGTGGACAGAGTGTGCAGGCAGGTGAGTTCTCCCAGAGTGACTCCAACATGTTATCCTGAAGGAGCTGTGAGTGACTGGCTGAGGAGTTCAGAGAGGAGACAACATGCAGAGGTCCAAGGACAGAGACTGAACGTTTACCCTGCTAAAGCTTTCAAACTGCTGGAGGATGAACAGGTGGACAGCTGATGGGGGAGACCAGGTGTGTCAGCAGGAAGTAAACCTGCCACCTTTGATACAGGAGCTAATATGTCACCTGTCACTGGGCTCTTTATCATGGGCCACTTTTCAATCCACAGCTATGCAGCGTCTCCATGTCCCACCTGGGGGGTCACAACCCACAGTCTGAGAACCCAAACAGACAGAAAGCAGTGAATCAGACTCGTGTCAAAGTTTACAGCAGAAACAAACATGTTTGCAGCCTGATACACAAACTGTTTGGTGTCTCTTCATAACGCCTGTTTTTATATTAACGTTTGCATTATTAGGGGCGTGGCCTTTCTGACTGACAGGTGGATGGTGACACAGGTGGCTGTAGCTGCTAGCTTCACCTGAACTGGACCTCTGGGCTGTGTTTGTGCTTTTGGAGCATTTTTAATTTGACCAATAACATGGCTTCTGTGAGGTTACTATAGTAACAGAGCGTGCATGAGGGCGGGGCTCCCTCACAGCTGTCAACATATATAAAGTCAGTCTTTGGAGTGGTAATTAAAGTATTTTATTGTGCATGTGTTTAATGATGTAACCTCATTAATCATTATTAGTTAATAAATTACAGCCCTGACATAAGCTCTGATTTCTATTCTAATATCTGTAGGTAGTGCATATCATGGTATGTGTATTTATACAGAGACGTACTGTAACTACCACACAGTATATTCTTCTCTGGACCACTATGTCTTTATTTTTCATGGAGACACCAGGACAAAGTCATCATTTGTGTTCAAACCTGGGAATAAACATGATTCTGATCCTGGCATGTCTCTATTTGCCAGATGTGCACAGATGTGCGTTTCATGCCTTTTATTGGCTTTTAAATTGTGCGTCACTGTTACCTATATTATTTGGGTGAGAGCACAGAGAGAGAGAGGAGCACAGAGAGTGGGAGAAAGTAAGAGAGGATTACATGAATACAAGAACTATGACCTGTTAACTTGTGTCCAGGTGTGTGCAGTGTCAGTCTGCTGGTCCAGGGTCTGTACTGAGTCATGCTGCTGTAAGTGCTTGATGCTGGGCTGTCTCTCTGTGCAGAGGCAGAAACGATGTTGTGCACATTTTTCATCTTTTCTGCTTTGCTGCAAATCGTTCTTTAACTTTGTTGTAGAAATAATCACAATTGAGCCTTTGACCAAGTTTCATAATTACAGGCTCTGCCCTGAAACACCACATTAAATAAACATCTGTAGTTATTGATTCTGGCTTATTCTTGGATATCCAGTTAATTATGTTGCTATAGAAACAAACACTGTAGTGGGACATGAGTGAGTTCAGCTCCAAGCAGACACTAAAATGATTTATATACTTTCTTCAATTTTAAATTGGAATCCACTGCGTGCATGATTGGAGCTGATTCCTCCTAAAGCTTAGATCCTGGAGCCCTGCTGTGAAAGTGAAAGTAAACTGGTGATTGTGCGTCTTTCTCTGTGTGTGTCTGCAGTCTGTCTGAGGATCAGATTTAACAGGACTTTGACTGCAGGAGGAAGATGCAGTTGATGCTGCTGCTCCTCTTACTCGGTAAGAAAGACGCTCTTATTCTCTGCATGCACACACACTGACGTCTGCTCTCTGTGTCCTGATCAAACCTCTGCGTTTGTTCTAACGAGGCTACACACGAGAACCAGTAAGCTATCAGAGACAAAATTAGCTCACATTTTAGCTCCTCACTGCTCCCCTGCTATCCTCACATCTCCACTTGCTGTGAATGCTTGAATGCCTTAGCTCATCCTGAAATCATACACTCCCACTATCGTTGTACTGAGTGCCACTGACGTAAATAAATGATTGTTAAAAGCCCGATGCTGTGGCTGTGTCTGTTTATGCTGGGCTCACACTGTGCGATTTTTGGCCCATTTTGAGCCGATTTTTGAGTCGTGCGACCGTTTTGGCGATCGGCCCGATTTTGTCCTTCATCGTGCGTCGTGCATCGTGTAGTGTACGTGGGGTAACGAGAAGCGATTAACACCTCATGACCAGCTCCCGATCATCAATCGCTTGGTCAAATCCTCGCGACCGTCGTGAGGGTGTCACCGCAGCTTCTCACACTGCGCACGCGCAAACACAAATGTCAGCAAAAAATAGGGCGCAGCGTGTGATCTGGACACAAGCGATGGAGTCACAACTTGTACAACTATGGCAAGCTCACCCGAGCCTTTTCGATGTGGCCTCACAAAATTATCACGACCACAACAACCGTGAAAATAGTTGGATCTACATTGCTGCTCAATCACAGCTGCCTGATCAATGTTTTTCATTAGCAATTTAGCAAAGTTGATGGTGGTGGTGTGTGTGTCTGTGTGAGTGAAAGACACAGAGGGAGAGCGAGCGACAGAATTTCTGTTATAACCTTCATTTTTATGGACGCACAGTGTGAGCCCGGCATTAGGCGTGGGAAGTCGCGGGACACCCCACTCTTGTTGCGGTCCTCCTGAGCCGGGTCACAATTAGATAGCAAGATAGCAAGACGACATTGAATCTATGTTGATTTTTCATCCGAACCGTCGTATATGGTCGGGGTTGAAATGCCAATGTTGTAACAACATTGAAATACTGTGGTAAACCGACGGTCTTACTATAGAGACGTTGTAACGATGTTGATTCACCGTTGTTTTTTGTCATTGATATTTGATCTATTTATAGTCGACCAGGTGACAACAACAACGCCGAGAAAACGCTCTATTTATAGTTGACATCATTCGCCCGGTCACCATCAAAACCATCGATTTGTAGTTGAGCATTAAATTGCATTGCAACTGATCAGGTATAAAGTACCAGAGAAAGTAGATTTATTGTTCATTTGTTATCAATGACTTGGTCTAGTTCACCAGCTTTAAAAAATCGTGTCTACGTGCAATTTATGTATAGTTGACCGAAATTAAAGCAGCGATCACTTGGACTATTCCGCAGCACCCCTCTCACATTGGTACATCCCCCCAGGTATTCATTGTCTTCTACAGTAGAGCGGGACATTTGATTTACTCTCAGCGGAATTGACCGGAGAAGGCATCAGGTCATGCACTGCACTGGCCTGCACCACGATTAGTATAAGGTAAGAATGAATGATTTTTTTTTTCCTACTCGTTATTTCCATGTTTGCATTTGAATAACAGTAAAAAAACTCGTTAATGTTGTACATTAACGAGTTTTTTACTGTTATTTACGAGCCGGAAATTGTGTCTACTTCTTACAATCCGGCAACAAATAAATTGCACTGCGAACAAAGTATATCAACAAAGAAAACATTTTCGTTTCATAATTTCTTCGTTATATTCCCTTACAAAGCTAGCTTTAACGCTTCGAGTTTTCCTTTGTTCTTGCCGTCGCCTCGGCGCTTGACCCAGACTTTCGCTCTGTAGTTGCTTAGTACTACAAAAAATTCTAAATCTGTGATATATGATTGATAAACATAAAGTTAACTGTATAAACGTGTTCAATGACTTTGTTACTTTTGATGATTGGAGAGCACTCGCTTCAATTCGCACACGAAAACTTTAGACTCAGTTTGAATGCTCACGCAGCATGCCCATGTGACTGTGTAACAACCCTTTTGGGTCATAGCACCACTAGGGGGTCTCCTAGTGGGTGTGTTGTTGTTAGCGGCATCCATTTTCATGCTGCTCATGTTCTTTCTCTCTAAGAAACCTTACTGTTGTAACGGCCTGGCGCCTGCGACTACCGATCCCCGCACATGTATGTACGGACAGAGTAGAGCCGTGGAGACCTGGCTTGGATGGTGTATTGTATACAATAAAATAAAGGTCTGTTATTGGATTTAACCGACTGGCTTCGGGTATTTCAGCTAACCTCCACACCACATGCCTGCTGGACCTGCTAGCCGCTCCCGCCTCGCCAGACAGCTGTTACAACTTTACGTTGCACGCGTACATGACTTTCCGTTTGTGCCTTGAATAATGAATAAGGCTACGTCCACACGTACCAGCGTATTTTTGAAACCGCTGATTTTTCTATGCGTTGCACCTTTTGTCCACACGTAATGTATGTCTGGCCGTACATTGTGTTTGTATTTCCAGGCACATTTCACGAAGCAGAACGCAGTCTTCAGAGATATCCACGTGAACGCTGTGATACTGACCTTCAGTCCGAAGAAGAAACCCAGACCAGTCTTAAAAGAAAGCACAAGTAAAACCCTTTTATTCACAAACATATCTTTGATTGCTAAAATTTATGATCTTGTCTTTTATACATATCTGTGGTGCTTGCATACTGCAATATCACCACATAATATAGTCCAAAAAGTGGAAGTTTGTAAACTTTTAAAAATGCAAAGCCGTGTACACTTGTGCACTTCAAAAATTCATTGTATACTGTACCTTCTTGCACGTCTCTGTTTCCTGTGTGTGTTGTTAGAAATCAAACTAACTTTTCGGAAACAATATGCCAAAAGCATATTTACAATTACTTAAGACCGTTTTAATTTCTTTTCTTTAGACCAAATCCCTGTACACATATACGGGACTCAGAGGATGAGCAGCCTACAAAAAAAATGGTTTCCCCAGGCCCCTCGAGTGAAAATACCAGGTAATAAAATAATGTCTAGTGTCTGTGTACATATCTGTGTCTGACACAAGGAAACTTTTTGACAAGTTGTCTGTATTCTTAAATACTTAAAAATTATCTTTTTCTAAACAGCCCTCATCACTCCGCAGTCTGCCCCCAGCCCACTGATAGCAACCATCATAATGCCACACCCAGCTTCCGCACCTTTCGCCACTCCGGCACAAACCGACACAGCTTTGCGATCTCGCCAGCATGCAGAGTCTGATGTCTTCCTGTAGATGGTATGCTTTTAAAAAGCTTTAAAGCTGCATCACAATGTCATTGTACTCTTATCTAAAAAAAAAACCCAGTTTATACTCCTGAATGTCATCTTGTTGTGATTTTTTTTTTTTTTTCCTGTAGATTCCAGAGACTCTGTGAGGCCACTATTACAAGGCAAGTTTGAAAATCTTGGAATTTCACAGTTTACATGGTATAACAAATATATGTGACAGGCAAAAACTAGTAAACACTTTTAGCAGTTACAAGAACTAACAAATGAATATCCTACAAAAGGGAATAGAAATACATTGTACTGCCAATACTTTGGTTTATTCTTTGTATGACTTGAAAATCAGGCTTTAGGGAAAACTAAATGACATGTTTCTATCATCAATTACATGAAGTAAACACACAAGCACTTGCATACACATTTAAGACATGAGACACGCCAATTCCATCTCATAAAATGTGTCTATAGGTGAGACGCTTTGCGTTGATTGGTGCTGCTGGACCACACTGGAGGTGCGAGTCCGCTGTGTAATGGTTTATGCCATTACAAAGGAGCTGGCCTCTGTACTCAACTGGGCAGAGGAAAAAATACCAAGGACCAGACAAAGCAAAAAAGGGCATTTAAAGAGACAGCGCTGTGCAGATGCATATTTGGTAAGTTTTAACATTTATTGTAGTTTTATGAGCCTAAAGTGAACAATAAAGGGATCAATTGATGTGCTGGATGTGTTTCACATTTCCTATGTCTGTTTTTTGCTATATTACTTTGTCTTTCTTAATAACAAGACTTTCATGTCCGGTTAATCTGGAGATGGAGTCTTTGGTCTTCGGCTTGTTTTGTCCTCGGGTTGTACACTTTGTACAGCCCGAGGACCCCATGTTTTCTTTTTTTTTTTTTAAAGGATACACGGCACACCATGCTAAGACATATCACATTTTCAGCTTATAGCTCTTTGGAAATCAAATGCGGCAGTTTGCTGATTTCCGCCTGGTGACTTTCATGTTTATCAGCCTAGAAGTTTACATACTTTCTCCCTGCTGAAGACAATTAACAAGAGCTTATTCATGTGCTCTAATTCCCTTTTTTTGTCTTTGTTTTTTTTGTGTGTGTGTCTATTTTTGTCCTAGATGGCCTGGCGCAGCAGGTAGGGGCGAACTCTATGTCTGAGTTGGTCTTTGCTCAAGCAGTCCAGAAATGGCTCAGATATGCTCCAGATCGTACGGGTGGCGCGCAGGACACACATCATCCATCCCCATCCCGGAGTAAATAATAAAAAGTGATGTGAAACATAGAAATGTAAATAGGAAACTTTGTCTTTTAATAAAGTATTTTGCAAATGATACATGTCTATTGACCTTTTTTGTTTTTTTTGTTTTTTTTTCAATAAAAAGCAACTGTGCGAAAGAGGTGGAAAATCAATACCATAGCTCAACAGTGTTTCAATATCAGAATCTGACATTGTTTCAATGTCAACAGTGTTAGAAAATATAACGTCGAATCAATGTCAGGTTTCAACATTGATTCAACATCAAAACCTGACGTTGTTTCAATGTTAAAAATGGGTGCAAGAGTGACGTTGGGTCAACGTCACACTTCAACGTTGATTCAATGTCGCCTGATATTGACTCAACATTGTTTCAATGTTTCCTTGCTATCTGGGGGTTAGGGTTAGCTGTTGTGATAGCTGTTTGAAGCACTGTTACATATCACACTTTATTTATTATAATTCAGTTTTATTTATTTATCACATCACACCAACAGTCGCTGCAAGGCTCTTTATACTGTTATTAGACCCTATGATAATACAGAGGGCGGGGCATCTGCAATGCCTGGTGGGGGGGAGGGAGGAAGACAGGACAAAGACAGGCTGTGGAAGAGAGACAGACATTGTAGTGGCAATTCCTTTACCTTTGACAAAACTAACGTCCCACAATTTAAAGTCCACAAGCCACTGCTGCACTGAGGTAATATTTCGTACGCAGGCAAAAGAAGTCCATTGTCCAAACTTGAAAGTTGCGTTTTTACGGTTTATTTATCCAGTTTGGCAAGCAATAACAAGAATCCTTCCTGCTGCTTCTCCTGCTCTGGTAAAAAACCATAGGCCCACCCCAATGCATGCTGGTCCTATGCCAGTCTCTTTATTTATAGAAACAAAATGGCCCTACAGCTCTTACTAACTAATTTAACAAAATAACAACAAACAAACAAAACATTGAAACAAAATATTAACCAACAAATAAACTTGTAAATAAACCCCAAAATATAAGTAAACTAACAACAAACTTTAATTTCAAAATAATAAAAATAAAGAACAAATAGCTCCAACACTCCGGCCCCTAATTGTGCATACAATCACAATTACTTTAAAGTCCCAAAAGGAGGAGCTATTCCCTTAAACAGGTCCTTAATCTTTGTTGAGGGTTTTCTTCACGATGAGGCTTCCAGTAGCAAAATAAGTTTTGTCACTGGCCTTTCCAAAACACTAGTCTTTGTCTGTAGTCTCACAGAACGCACCAAGCCTTTTGCATCCTGGTTTACATTTAAGACTTTCGCCATCATCCACGATCCTCTTGGAGCTGTAGCGTCTGCAATTAAAACAACATCTCCAGGTATAAGGCATCTTTTAGTCTTCATCCATTTTTGTCTTTCTTGCATCAGAGGTAGGTACTCAGAAAGCCATCTCTTCCAGAACAACTCTGCCATGTACTGTACCTGTTTCCACCTTTTCCTGACATGCAGATCACTTGGATGAAACAGTCCTGGTGGTAAAATTGGTTTATTTTTCAGCAACAACAAGTGATTGGGTGTTAGTGCTTCAAGATCATTTGAGTCATCCGAAACTTTAGTAATGGGTCTGTCATTCAATATAGCTTCAACCTCACAGAAGACTGTTTGGAGTCCTTCATCATCCAGAACCTGCTCTTTGAGAACTGAGGCTAAAATACTCTTTATTGAGCGAATGAGGCGCTCCCACACACCGCCTTGGTGAGAAGCTGCTGGGACGTTAAAGTTCCATCTCATGCCATCCTGAACAAAAGCCTTTTGAATTTTAGCATGGTCCAGCCCAGTCAAACTTTCTTTCAACTCTCGATTCGCCCCAACAAAATTTGTAGCATTATCAGATCTAATGGTCGACACTGGGCCTCGTCTACAGATGAACCTCCGCACAGCATTTATACAGGAGTCTGTATCAAGTGTACAGGCAATCTCCAGATGTACTGCACGACTGGTCAAACAAGCAAAAAGAACTCCATACCTTTTAAGGAGACTTCGTCCTCTTTTAACACTTATAGGTCCAAAATAGTCCACTCCAACATTTGTGAATGGAGCTGTGTCTGGCAGGACTCTCTCTTCAGGGAGATCCGCCATCTTTTGTTCAACAAACTTTCCTCTGTTGCGTCTACACGTGATACAACGAGAGATAATTTTCCTGGCAGCAGAATTTGCATTTAGTATCCAGTATTTTTGTCTTAGTTTGGACAACATGTGTGCTCTTCCTGCATGTCCCAACCTTTGATGGATACAGCGTAAAATCAGTGTTGACACATGCATATCTTTTGTCAAAATTGCAGGATGCTTTACTTCCATAGGCATGGCTGCTTTATTCAATCGGCCACCCACTCTGAGGATTCCTGCATCCAACACTGGATCAAGTTTGTAGAGACAACTTCCCTTAGAGACTCCTTTGAGGCCATTGCTGATTAAAGCCATTTCAGTTGTAAATCTCTGTTGTTCTGCATATTGAATAATAGCTTGTTCTGCCCTTACTAAGTCTTTTGGAGTCAGATTTCCTTTTTTCAAAGTGGTCTTAAATCTTTCCATTCTTATCTCCACTTCTTTCTGACTTTCCAAATCATTCTTATTCAAACCTGCAGCAAGCAACTCTTTCCTCTTCTGCACCAGCAACACCAAAGCCTCTTTCATCTTTAAAAGCCAGGCTACAGAGATTTTAAGTTTTGCCCAAGACGAGAAGTAGTGGATAAGATAACTGGTAGGATTTTGTAATTCCTTCACAATGACATTCATTGTCAGGTCCTTTTTGACCTCTGGATCATCTGCAGAAATTACACGGTACTCCACATCCAGTTTAGGCCATTCCTTTTCCGATCTATAGAGAAATTCTGGCCCTTTTATCCATCTTCTACATTTGAGGAAATCTCCAGCTCTCATGCCTCTGGATGCATCATCTGCAGGATTCTCCTTGGAAGAAACATATCTCCACTGATTCACATCCATTGCTTCTCGGATGACAGCGATTCTGTTTGCAACAAAAGTATTAAATCTTCTGGTTTCATTGGAGATGTATTTCAGTACTGTTGTACTATCAGTCCAAAAAACTGATTTTTCCAACCTTACCTGCAGCTCTTTTTGCAGAAGCATATTCACTCGAACTGCAAGAACTGCAGCCGTCAATTCCAATCTGGGAATTGTAATTTGCTTAAGAGGAGCAACTCTTGCCTTTCCCAGGATAAAAGCAACATGCGTGATGTTATTCTTCTCCAACCTTAAATATGACACCGTTCCATACCCATCTTGACTTGCATCAGAAAAATGATGAAGTTGTGCCTTATCTAGTCTTCCAAAGCAAGTTGGTTTAATGCAACGTTCCACTTTGAACTTTGAAATCAGCTGGAGATCCTCCAGCCAATCACGCCAACGCTGGGAAAGAGAGTGGGGAATAACTTCATCCCACTTCAAATTTTGTCGGCAAAGCTCTTGTAGCAACAGTTTAGCTGGCATACTGAAGGGAGACAAGATTCCCAAAGGATCATACAGTGAGCTGACCACAGACAAAATGCCCCTTCTGGTTGTTGGACGGTCCTGCAAGGAGGTTTTGAACCGGAACTTGTCTGTTTCCATGCACCACTGTAAACCCAGTGCTCTCTCAACTGGAAGTTGATTTGTGTCCAAATCCAGATCCTTAATTTCTTTTGCTCTTCTTTCCTCTGGGATTGACATGAGCACTGTGCGACTGTTGCTGATCCATTTTGAAAGCTTAAATCCTCCTTTAGCGCAGATATCTGTCAGCCTCTTCACCATGTGCACTGCCTCCTCTTCTGAAGCAACAGATTTCAAACAATCATCCACATAAAAGTTTCTTTTGACTGTATCAACCACTTCAGCTGGAAACTGTTGTGCATTATCATCTGCAGTTCTCTGTAGAGCATAATTTGCACAGCTTGGCGAAGATACTGCTCCAAACAAATGCACCTTCATCCTGTATTCCTGTGCAGGCCTTGTAGTGTCGCCATGCTGCCACCACAGGAAACGGAGAAAGTTGACGTGTTTTTCTGAGACGTGCACCTGGTGAAACATGGAATCAATGTCCGCCATTAATGCAACAGGCTCTTGTCTAAATCTGATCAGAACTCCAACCAGCGAGTTTGTGAGATCAGGTCCCTGCAGAAGCTGACTGTTCAATGATGCTCCTTTATAAGTTGTTCCACAGTCAAATACAACTCTTAACTTGCCCTTTGTGGGATGATACACTCCATGATGAGGGATGTACCACACCTTTCCATCATCTTTGTGCAACTCATCTGCAGGCACAAACTCGGCATATCCTTGTTCAAACATGTTGTTTACACATTTGGTGTACTCATCCTTATAATGAGCATCCTTTTCAAATCTCCGTCTGAGACTCTGGAGACGCTGCTCCGCGACACAGAGGTTATTTGGCAAGCTGGGACCTTCTCTCCTGAAAGGCAAATCAATGTGATAATGATTTCCAATAAGCTTTATTGAACTACTAACAATATCCATGAAACACAGATCCTCTCTGGACATTTCATTCTGCTCCTCTGATGATCTTTCATTAAAATCATGATTGTACTGTTTAATCAACATTTCTTCAAGACGCTCAACAGAAACCCTATTGGCTGTTACAGCAGTGCAGTTGGTTTTATTTCCACTGTTACTTCCAGTGCGCAGGGGACCATTTATGACCCAGCCAACCTTTGTTTTTACAGCATAAGGTCCACCATCCACGCTGTTTATCACCTTCCATGGCTCTAAAACATTGGAAGCATCAGTGCCTATCAATAGCTCCACATCTGCATTAATGTTGTGAAGTTTAACAGGTTTAAGATGAGGCCACTGATCGATGTCGCCTTGCTGGGGAATATTGACTGTAGAAACTGGCATGGTCTTTTGAGTCAAAACATCTGGCAACGGCATGAAATCATTCGTTTCCAACCCAGACACTTCCAAACCAGACAGAACTTCTGCACTAACAATCCTATCTTGACTCATTGTTCTCAAAAGGATATTGGTCTTTTTACCTTTTAGATTCAGTCTTTTTGCCAGAGTTTCTGTACAGAATGTACCTGAGCTTCCAGGATCCAAAAACGCATAGGTTTGCACAATTTTATTACTCTTTTGGCTCTTAACTTGCACTGGAACTATAGAAAAAACTGCATCAACTTCATGACCGGCCCCAATATGCCCACATGTCTGAGTGGTTGCAGTTGAAAAGTTGACATTACAGCTTGTCATCTGTTGAGTTTGTTCTGAGGACGCACCTGGATCTTTTCGCTCTATGTGAAGAACCCGGGTGCTTTTGGTGACACACGTTGCAATCCAAACGACTCCTACAGTCTTTGCTTGTGTGACCAACTTTTAAACAACCAAAACAAATCCCCCTTTCCTTGATAAAAGTCAACTTATCCCGATGCATTTTAGCTTTAAACTGCTTACAATTTTCTAGTAAATGATTGCTGTGTGAACAAAACAAACAACTATGCAGAACAGTGGAATTTGTTCTGCTTCCAGTTAACTGAGTTTTGATTCCTGGCACTGTACTGACATTAGTGGCAAAACTACTTCCCTTTTTTCTTTGCTTGGTGGAACTTGAAGCTTTAAAGCTGCTTCCAGATTGTGAGTCTTGGATGTTGCCAAACACTGGATCTGATGCTACTTTTACCTGTTTTATTATAAAGGCAACCAGATCAGTGAACACTGCTCTGTAACCATTTTGTTCCTGCAGTTCATATGCAACAACTCTCCATTTTTCCCTCAATTTATATGGAAGTTTCATAACAACCATTCTCATGTTTGAGGGCAAATCCAACTCCTTCATATAAACAACTTGCTGTGTTAGATTCGAACATCCTTGAAGAAAAAGAGAGAATGACTGTAGACCTTTCACATCCTCACTTTTAATAGGTGCCCAACTCACAATCCTCTCCATATATGCAGAGGCAATTTTATTTTCGTTCCCAAAATGTTCTTCAAGAAGATCTTTGGCTGTGGAATAGCCCTGCTCAGGAGGTAAATGCTGACAACTATGCACCAAATCTCTAGGCTGCCCCCTAGTGAACTGCTCTAAAAAATGCAAACAGTCACTCCAGTTATCAGTTTTAGCTTCCACTCCATTTTCAAAGGCATTCATAAATGATCTGTACTGTAAAGGGTCTCCATCAAACACAGGGATGTTTCTGGCGGGGAGGACAGAAGATAAGTTTTGTTTTACAAGCAAAGTAGTGATATCATTTTGTTTTTGCATAATATTTACAATCTCCTTCGTGCAATTCTCAGTCAAAGTAGGAGACTGAGGCTGTGTTTGCTGCGTCACTTGAGCTGAATCATCCACCTCATGTTGGGTTTGACTTTGTCTTGGTATGATTACTTGTGATTCAGATGCAGAATTTATACCAGAGTAATCTCTTGATGCTGGAACAAATGTATCAGCACAAGGATTTAAACTAGGTGCTTCTTGTACGTGCCCTCTTCCAAAATAAGAGTTCATTCCATCAGAATGCTCAGAGCTACAAACTGAGTTTATTTTTAAGACACGAAGCTTCGCAGTAGTCGCTGCCAGCTCTGTTTCCAAGGATAATATCTCCTTTTCTTTTCTCAGTTTTTCTTTTTCTTTTCTCAGTTTTTCCTCTTGCGCTTCGATAGAATGTTTTTTCTTTAATGCAGCGAGTCGCTCCATGAGCGCTGCCTTGTCAGCCGCAGCTTTAATGCGTGCGGAAGATGTTGATGAAATTCGACTTTGCTGTGACAATGTTTTTGAAGGTGGCTTTACACTTAAGATATTAGAGACACTGTCTTCAGGATTTATTTCATCCAAACTTTCAACAGCTTGATCATTAAGAGCAGTATTGCTTTGTTCAGTATACGGCTCGCCTGCTTCCTGCAACCAAACCTTTACTTTGTCCATAAAACCAGAGAATGCTGTCACCTTAGACTGAAAATGTGCGGTTTGCCTTTTCACTTCATCTTCTGGCAGTGGCAAACTTAAAAAGGATTCTTGCAAAGCGTTTGCATCTTGATAGCATTTAATAAACTTCCCAAATTCAGAAGACACTTCCTTAACGTTCTCATGTGAGGTCAATAAAGCAGAAGTTTTCCCCATGTACTTAGATGCTTGCTTACACATTGAACTGCGCTTTTCTTGGCACGTCTTTATATACAAATCCAAACCCTTTGGCGTAAATTTGATGCTTCTTTTCTCTGCTTGCATCTTAGTGTCATCCTCTTGTTTACTCTTAATATCCGACATTTTTATTGTCCTCTTGGATTATTTCAAACATTATAAAGATGCACAGCACACTGAGAATCCAGAGCATAGAGCACAAACATGACATCTATTTACCGGCTGATTGCAGCGAACAAACATTTCCACAGAGGGCGTTGGCATGTTTCAATTAGCGATCCAATTATGCACCAATTTAGTACATCAAAACTCAGCTCATCAGTCTTTGTAGTGAGATTATGTCTTTAAACTCCAATAGCTTCACCGTTTTCCTTTACGGCTTAAACAATATTATCACTCACCAGCTTTTATGAACGAGTGACATGTTGATCCAGGCCTCAACATCAAATCCGTCTGGATTACTCACCAGACGATCCAATAACTTTTATTCAAGTTCGACGGTGGTCCTTGAAATCCTTATATCCAACATATCCATTAATGAAGGATTATTCCTTTGTCCACAGGGCTGGTTTTTTACTTTATGTAGTGGCAATTCCTTTACCTTTGACAAAACTAATGTCCCACAATTTAAAGTCCACAAGCCACTGCTGCACTGAGGTAATATTTCGTACGCAGGCAAAAGAAGTCCATTGTCCAAACTTGAAAGTTGCGTTTTTACGGTTTATTTATCCAGTTTGGCAAGCAATAACAAAAATCCTTCCTGCTGCTTCTCCTGCTCTGGTAAAAAACCATAGGCCCACCCCAATGCATGCTGGTCCTATGCCAGTCTCTTTATTTATAGAAACAAAATGGCCCTACAGCTCTTACTAACTAATTTAACAAAATAACAACAAACAAACAAAACATTGAAACAAAATATTAACCAACAAATAAACTTGTAAATAAACCCCAAAATATAAGTAAACTAACAACAAACTTTAATTTCAAAATAATAAAAATAAAGAACAAATAGCTCCAACAGACATTATTGGTAAGTAATGATTAGATACAGAGAGGTGTACAAACAGAGTGAGAGAAGAAGAAACATTCATCATGGGAATCCCCCAGCAGGGACGTCCTGAACTGACTTTAGTTAAGAAAGAAAAATCTCAGCCTGTGTTTGTGACATGTGATCAGAGATGATATTGATGTACATCATCCTTCAGTGTCCTTTCATGTCAACACTGAGCACAGAATTTAAAGTGCTGTAACTACATGTAGAAACATAATTTGTTGTTTCTGTCAGTGACATTTCAGCTTATCATGATGGAGCACAGTGATGTAACTACAGCACAGCTGATGGTCTGCAGGAGCAGAGAGAGTTTAACCTGTGTCTTCACCTCTGAAGGAAACATGAATCCAAACAGTGTTCCTTCATGTTCTGTACAGACTGTGCTGGATCAGGTTCTGTGGCTACAATAAACACAGTTTCTTTAGTTCACAAAGAAAAGTTATCCAGGATCAACGTGCAGTGGTGACAGTGATTCCTGAGATTAGGGACAAAACAGGTTCTAATCTTCTAAAAAATATTTTTTGATTTTTCAAAAACATATTTACATATTATTGTTACACAAAGTTCAGATTGTCTCACCATGTTTTGGTACAATCTCCCAGGTGTAACATGTTTTAATAATGTACATTTTTGCTGGAGAAGTGTGTAAGCTCGACACATATAATCAGTTTGTAGTTCAAAAAAATCTCCCTATGTTGGTCATGGAGAAGATAATTCCGAACATTTGTCCATGAGATATTTGGTATATGTCCCAGCTTCTGCTTGTGTAGACTGGTGATGATGGTTCATTAAGATTAACTAAAACAGCAGCAAATGGAACAAAGCAGACATCTTGGCGTCCTTTTTTCTTTGTTGAAATCCGACATTTGGCCCATGATGATGAAATATTTCTACATGACGATCTTGATGCTCTTCATTAACTGTTAAAGCTTTAGCCAGCCATCAGTTTTGGTCATACATGACAACAAGCCAGTCTCCTCTACAAACATCACTTGACCCTGCTCTAGTTGTAGTACCATCAGGTGCTCTACTGAGCTCTTTCTCCATTGCTTCCATCAAGATCACCAGAGGACTTTGTTTTGCAACAGCCCTCGAATTCTGATGTTCATCCAGAATCAAAAGAGTAAGACTGAAACACTGACAGATCTTTGGCTCACTGCAGAAACATGAAATGTCTGCGATGGATGATATTCCCCTGAGCTAATACTTGATGAGTTAGTCTAGTTCCTGTAATAGATTTCAAGGGTTGCATGAGTATAGTGTTGTAAGACGGGAACTAGTCAGTGGTAACATAGTGTAGCTCGAGAATGTATGGCAATCTGACATGAATATCTTTCAGGGCTTGATCCATGGCTGCTGCATCCTGGTGCTTGGACTCTAAAATTGTGCTGAACCCTGCCTTTTCATGTTTGGTGTAAAACATGCCAGTGTGAAGAGTTATCTGTGGGAGGTTTTGTCCATAATGACAGGATTGTACTTCTGAGATGAATTTACATTTCCAGGCCTCAGACAAGTCAACATACACAATAATTGTTGTTTCATTGCAATTTCTTATCATGTTCCTGTACTCCCTGTTTTGATTTTGAACTAGGTGGAAATGGGTGGTTGTTTCACTTCTTGATTTGTCTTGGTAGACAACCATAAGCTCTGACAGAGTGGCAGTGTGTTTCTGAAGTTTGGTGTGAAAATGAGCTCCATCTTCTGTTTGCTCTTTGATACGTTTCCACTGCTTCCACTCCACTTGTGTTGTCGCTTACTCTGGAGGAAGGCTTTAATATTTGTTTAGACGTATTGAACAAGTACGTACTATGCAAGATTCATTAGCTGGAGAACAACACACAAGCTGGAATGACTCTTCAAGTTTGCTGGTTGACACAGCTTTGAATGACTTCAGAGCCTCATACTCAGTTTTGTATTCTCGTGGTACTGGCATTGTCATGTTGTTTGATCTGACGCTCTAGGCCAGGGGTGGGCACCGAGGGCCGGTGTCCCTGCAGGTTTTACATGTGTCCTTGAACCAACACAGCTGATTTAAATGGCTAAATTATCTCCTCAACACGTCCTGATGTCCTCCAGAGGCCTGGTAACGAACTAATCATGTGATTCAGGTGTGTTGACCCAAGGTGAGATCTAAAACCTGCAGGGACACCGGCCCTCGGGGCCTGGAATTGCCCACCCCTGCTCTAGGCGATGTGATGCAGAATGGACGCAATGCACAGAAGGATGAATAACTATGTTAAATGTTTGGGTTTTGCTTGCAATAAGTGCATTGTGAAGGTTTTGCATAATCATTCTTTGACATTTGACTTTTCCTCTGGTGATGGTGTCTTGCTTATCTGTTGTTATTCAAGAATGGTTTTCAAAGAAACTGTGAACACTTGAAGAGATTGTCTGAAGGAAATTAAACTTTCTTTGCTTTGGTATGTTTTCTCTCAGTGTTTTGTAACTCATGCCAAACTTTCGATCCTTGTGCATCACGTGATATTTTTTGAGTATTCTGCCAGATAAAGACAACTTTGGTACATTATTGACTTAAATACTTCATGACAAGAGCTGTAATGTTAATTTTTACATGACTTTTAATATTTCTTTTAGTATTTAATATTTTCACACCTGCTTCTGGACAATAGACTTTTAAAGTGCTGGTAATGTATTGTACCATTTCAAATGAATATATATGTATAAATGGTATTTGTTGTATAAATATTGCCTTGGTTTGTCTTTCAGTCAGTTGGGTTAACACTTTAATGTATATTTTTAGGCCCAAAATTGATGAATGTTTTGTCTCTTATCTCAAGATTCACTTGGTGAGTGTTCTAACTAGGTGTGCTGTCCATGCTGATTCCTTACTGCTGAACTGTTTAAAGAATTCAGAAACTCTTGAAAACTTGAATGTTTTGTTGGGTCACTTGTCTCTGCACAAACTCACTAAAATGGTCAAACTGACTTAATATCAGGACTAAATGATAACTAGAGTCTTTATTTGGTGACAGCAAAGCATCTCAAAACTAACTGAAGTCCAAAATGAAACTCAGAAACCCCCAAAAGTCAAAAGCAAACACAGGCAGTGAAAGAGCAGAGATGATGTGACAGATTGATGTTATAGGATATACACAGGTTATATATTAGTGATAAGAAACAGGTGGTCCTGTGTGATGACCTGCTCTCCTCTAATGTCGTTCACATGGATCTAACTGTCTCATGCTGTGTGTCCTTCAGGTCCTTTGCAGGTCCAGGTATTCACTGATAGCCTTCCTGTGTTTGTGGTCCTCTTCTCTTTACCTGATTAGTTGGACTGATCACCTGTGCACTGACCTCATCTTTACATTATAAAGACTTTGACCGTTGACCTGATCTCATTGTGCATTTACATCCTCATTCCGTATCACCAACTCACAGCACTGCTTCATGGTTCTCTCCTCAGCTTCCCAGCATGCCTCAGCAGTGGAGGTGTATGAGGGGGTGGAGTCTGTGCGTCTGCCCTGTCACGTACCAGCTGATGTTGCCCTGGAGTCCACAGCAGCAGTGTGGGACCGAGAGGACCTTAACATCAAAATAGTTCACGTGCGTCTGCGGAGCAGTGATGATTTTAAAGAACAAAGTATTCGTTACACCAACCGAACATCAATGAGAGCCGACGCTCTGCAGACTGGAGACCTCAGCCTCACTCTGAGGAACCCTACAGTCTCTGACAGTGGAACCTACAAATGCACTGTCCGAAAATATGGACGAGATCAGAGCAAGACTTATGTAGACCTCAAGATCACAGGTCAGTGCCGCAGATAAAGGTTGAAGTTCAGAGAAGAAGTGAACTCTGATGTTAATTCATCAAAATCTGTTGGATGATGTTCAGGATGTTTGTGTTTGTGTTGATTACAGTACGTCCTCCTCCAGTCTGGCCCATAGTTCTCTTTGCTCTTCTGGTTCCTGTGGTTCTCCTGGCTGCTGCCTTTGGTGTCTTCATGTATCCCAGATATAAAATGTTGAAGATGAGAAAAGGTGAGTGTGTGACTGTGTGTGTTATTGGATCACTGAGTGAAACATCAGTGAGTGCCTCCCTCAGAATCAGCTTTAGTGATTTAATGAGGTTTAAAAGTACACTAATTGGTGAAAGAAATGCCACAAATGCATTTTCCCTGCTGCTGTGCCTCTCCACACAGGCATGATTTTGTCTGTGTGGAGAGGCACAGCAGTTGCAGCGGTCCTTAAATGAAACTACAAATGAAACAACAGCTGTTGAATGATCCGTGAGGCTGTGGTGGATTTTTGTGTGATATGTATAACTATGTAACTATATACACTATATATCTATGTGCACTGAACATATATATTTTAATTTTCATATAGAGTCTTAAGCACAAGACATTTTTGCTTCATCGAGGTTTATTAAGTTGGTACAGTAACAGGGCAGTTAATGCTGTTGAGAGTTCGCCTGAATAACTCACTCTCCAGCTCTGGTAACTAACCTTCCCTAATGCACACTCAACATCTTTCATGCAGCACAACCAAAACAGTAACATTGTAACAGAGATCCTGAACACATCACAATAAAATATCATACGATATAAACACACACACACACACACACACACAATAAATGTTACATGGTAGCAGAGATACTGAAAACAACATAATGAGATCACTGTCATGTACACACACACACTATAAACCTACACTGGAGTGTTTATTTTTATGTAATGCATTTAACTCATATATTTGATGTAGTTAGGCCAAGTATTATTCACATTAATATCATAAGATTATCACAAAAACTATGCTATTTGCTGTACTAATGTGTGACCTTTGACCATGTTGTGACCTATTGTCAGAGGGTAAAGCAAAGGGTTAACCTATTGGTGTCACTTTGGACCGGGCCCTCAGCCAGGGCCAGGTGTGAACTCTGGCCGGTATTTGACCCTGCACCTGCTGTTCCTGGGTGCGTGGGAAAGTTACCCAACAGCAGGGGGCGGGGATACTGGTCCCTATATTAGGGGACCAGAGGACACCCCCAGGGCTCTTTTCCTCCTGCTGCTGCTACCTGTCCGTCTCTGTGTTGCTCTGCTGTCTGTGCTTAAGGCTGTACACCCCGGGGTTTTGCTTTGCTTGCTTTCTGCTTTGTAATTTTCTTGCTAAATGTCTGTATGTATTTTTCCTGCTGTTCATATGATTCAGTGTATTAAACTCTGTTCCAAGAATTCTACTCTTTTACAGAGCATCTTTTTGAGTGTCTTGATTTTAATTGGATTTGGATCTCCACATCGTTGGTGGGAGAAGGTTATCAGGATGGCTTCAAAATTTGCGACCACAAGGCTATTTTTGCTAATGCAGGCTATGACTTTTGGTGCTTATTACTTTTATACTTTTTAAAGTATTAAGCTTTTTATGCATTTTTTGTCCCATTGAAATGAATGGAAAACTTCCAACATTCTACTAAAACTTGCTTGTGTTTGAAACTGTTTTTCAGAGTTTAATGTAAATATTTCTGCGCTTAAGAGTAAAAAAATAATGGAATAAAATAAGTGCCCAGTTTTGAGCCATGTCGAATACTTCATGGGATTGCCAGGTGGTTCTGAGACACCAAACACTGAGCAGCATTTAAGCTCCATGTTTTCATAAAATCATCCAAACACAGAGTGTTATTTATTCTTTGATATTATTATTTGAAGAAAAACACCTCCCTAGCCTGACCTTGCTGCATTAAAATGATCTAGCAATTCTTAGCCTTATCTAAGTCCAGGACATCCTGTTCAGTCTCCTGCCCAGAAAAATAACACCCTTACTCTAACACTACATGTGATTTGAATTATAATGTTGAAGTGCACCTTAATATTTTTATTTATTCTTAAAACTCTTATATTGTTCAAAAGTCTTGAGCAACCTATAATTCCTCTGTATTTTGTGTAAGAGAGGCCAGACTTTCACCTAGTTTCTGTTTTTCTTTAAAAGTGCTCTCTGGGTTTTATGAAAGTGTCGCAAAGTTGTTCGTTGGACATTAGCCTCTAGATTTGAAGACTACCATAAAAATGCGGTCCATACTACTATGTCAATTCCATAAATTGAAGGTTGTCATATTTTTTTATGCTGAAACCTTCAATTTGTTTCAAGGAGGAGAGTTCATGATCTCACAGTTTCCCCAAGATAAATAAGAGGCTGGTATTTTGATGTGGGAGTTTTCATGAATGCAGCTCTCCACGTGAAAGTGTTTCTGACTCAGACAAGAATAAACTAAACTGTCAAGGGTGTGTGACAGAGCAGGTCTGGTGGCCGGCCGTGCGGAAGGCAGTGGGGGCGAGGATACAGTTCAGGAGGCTGACCGCGAAGGCAGCAGCAGCAGCGATGGAGCAGTTCAGAAGGCCTGCCACGAGGAAGGCAGCAACACAGCTCAGAAGGCGGAGGTCTCTGCACACCGACCTGCGACGGTGTGGATGTGTGAGACGAGCAGCATGTGGACATGCGGGCTGAGGAGGACGTGGACATGTGGGCGTGGCAGCCGCAGGACCAGACGAGGCAGGACCAGACAAGGGTGGCGTTGCAGGCGACAGCATGGAAACCGCATGTGGTGGCGTTGCAGGCAATGGTGTGGGAGCCGCAGATGGTGGAGCAGGTGGTGGCACTGCAGGTGACGACCACAGCTGTCTTGAGCACTGGAGCACAAAGAGTCAGAGGAGCAGGCTCAGAGAAAACAGTCTTTGTGAGGTTAACTTTCTGCTCTGAATGAACAGAAGAAAAATAGTCCTTTTCAGGCTGGCTGAGCTTCAGGACAACAGAGTCCCCTGGAGGAGCACCCTCCAGTACCCCACCCAGGGACTCCAAGAAGGCTGGGTACTCTGCACTGCCACTCAGTGCATAAGCGCTGATGGTCAGGACCTGTTACCCGACCTGGAGGCGCAGGGAACAAACCCTCTTGTCCACTGGGAGAAACCCAACGTACAGGCAGCAAGCCAAGGGGATACCAAGATACCCACACCAGACTAAGACAAAGTCCAGACCCTCTCAAGGAGACTGGTTCCAGAGCCCAAGCCGTGCCTTGAGGTGAACCCGACTTTATCTAGCCAGTACCTCTCAACCTCACGCACTAACTCAGGGTCCTTCCCCACCAGAGAGGTGACATTCCATGTCCCTATTGCCAGTCTTGGTCGCCGGGGATCAGTCCGCCAGGGCCTCCTGGCCGCCGCCCGGCACACAATGCATCCGACCCCTACGGTGCCTTCTGCGGGTGGTGGGCCTACAGGAAGATGGGCCCATGGCCCTTTTTCGGGCTGTGCCCTGCTGGGCCCCGTAGATTAAGTTCCAGCCACCAGACGCTCACCCTCAGGCACCCTCCCCGGGCCTGGCTTCAGGGTGGGGCCTAGTAATCCTAGGTAATCCCGGTAAGGTCCCAGACAACATAGTCCCTGGGATCCCTGGGACACACAAACCCCTCCACCACGATAAGGTAGCGATTCACAGAGAGGTAAAACCCAAAAATTATTGTCAAAAAGATACAGAACACTTTCTAAAATAGATCAATCAATATCCTGTTCTATTGCAAAATGGGAAGCAGACTTATCAGTCAGCTTAGACCAAAACTTCTGGTCTTAGGTATTGTCATGGTCTGCGTGGCGGATGTGGGGATGTGGGGAATGAAGACCCAAACGCAGGACTCTTTATGATGAACAGTGCGTTTATTTACAGTGCTGTAAATTGTTCACACAATAAATCCCGCGCTCCCCTGACTCCTGTGTCGTGTCTTCTTCCCAATAAGTCTGTGCCTCATTCTCTCCGCTCCATGTGTCTGTACTCCCTGTGCTCGCTGCTCTCTGGCTTTCCACGCTCCTCCTGGGGGAAACAATAGAAACAGCTGTCAGGACACTAACTACTGTGAGCATACCCTCACTGAACTTGTCTCTCTAAAAACAGTGATGTGACGTCTCACTCAACGATCCTGGGTCAGTGGGAGCTCCATCATACTCTTAAATAGCTCCTCCGATGCACCTGATCAGCAGCAGGTGTGTGGCATGATCTCCATGTGGCCAGCCCCCTAGCAGGGCCACACCCACCAGGCCTGCAGGTGCCTGTTACCTGGCCTACAGGAAACAGCCGCACCAGCAAACACACGCAGACACCCAGCACACACCTGCCTATACATACAATGAGCAAACACACAACAGCAGCACAGAGCAGCTAAAACACATATAATAATAACAAGTCCACACTGCTCATGGACCTTAGGTCCCTCAGACCCAGGTCCCTGACAGGTATGCTTAAAAACCTTTCAATTGATTAGAAGTCCCAGTCTGCAATTAATACAATACAAAATACTACATGGAGACAATTATATCCATGCTCTTTGGTTCTGTCCACCAGTTCAAAGGTTTTGGCCTGGGAAATGTGACGACCTATCAAAGTGTCTGAAATGTAACATACAACCTGCCCTCTAGTTTGCTTGTTGGGCAACTTGGATGACGTCACTGCAGAGATGAATACAGCCCACATGGTTTTCACTGCCATATGCATTGCCAAGAAAACCAACCTCATAAACTGGAAAAATCAAAATAATCTCAATCCTAACCAATATACCATCAAGACCGTCTGATAGACCACATTAGTCTTGATACAGCCTCTGCCAACACATTAGATCAATCCCTCTGAGCTCCTTTGATCGGCTTCTGTCATGGGTAAGGGAGGAGTCAGGCGCATACAGGAATTTGCAGTTCAACTTGACAGTTTATTTACACAACACCAGATGCAATATATGTACAAGTGGGGAAGAATCTAGGGGTTCAGGCATCCAAGGCAGGTTTTGCAAGGGAAAATCCTCTCACACACTCGCACTCCAACACGTGCCTCCAAGCACCGGCTCACTCGTACTCCAAGCGGGAAGTTAAGCAGCAGGTCCGGGGAAAACTGTTCAGAGAAGATCAGTCACAAAAGGGGAAACTCACTCACGAAAATGGTCACAAGAACTACAATCTAACACTAATATGTCTCACTCAATCGTCTCACTCAATCGTCCTCATGGGTGGTGTTTTCCCAATGGCTGCATGCAGGAGACTGGGGGAGGGTTTGTGCTTTCGGATGTGGGTCACTGGCCTGGTAGCCTTGATGCCCCTAGGTGGTCCGGGCTCTGGCTGGGCTCCTGGCTAGGCCCTGGGGGCTCGGCTCCTGGTTGGTGTGTCGCTGGCGGTTGTGGGTGGGTGCGTGTACGGGGGCCCTGCCCTGGCGCAGGGGGCCTCTGGTGCACCAGCGGAAATGGGGGCCTCTTCAACTGGCGGAGAGGTTGTCACATCCGTGCAGGAGGTCTTTGCTCTACAGGAGTCCACCCTGCAGGTGGGGGAGAGGCACAGGAGAAGTGGAGAATGAACTCAACCTGGCTGTGTATTGTCTTATGTAGTCTGGTAGATGATTGGATGATGGGGTGGGTGTAGTTTCCTCCGCGGTGGTCAAGTGGGGGGCAGGGCTATGGCTCCCCACACCCTCTAGCAGATCGTTACATGGATAAATCTTTTAAACTCAAGTGGGCTCACTCACACAGGTGTACACACGGGTGCTCACAGACATAAACTATATCTTCCTTTGCTGCTACTTTAAAGCACATTGTGCGGTGTTGGTCCTGCGTGCTGCTCAGTAACATTCAATATTTAGTATTTACTGTTACTTACACGTCTCTAGGTTGTTGCTTTGATCTCTATATTGTGTCGTTCTCTTGTTGTTGGTTTTGTTTTTTCTTCTTTTAATAGGTGATCCAACGGATTTTCTCAGTGTCTTTTCTTACTGTCCTCCCTTCCCCTCTGTTTTTTTCTCCATTGCTTTCTTTCTCTTTCTTTCTGTCTAATTGTCTGTCCAATTTGTAATAACTTAAAATAAAATAAATAAACAATAATAATATAGATCAATCAAGTGGGCCAATATGACATTGACATCTTCTTGAAAAAATTAATCCGTTGGGCAGCCTTCCTGGAGACATCTACAGGGTGGGCCATTTATATGGATACACCGTAACAACATGGGAATGTTTGGTGATATTAAAGTCCTGTTTGTGGCACATTAGTATATGTCAGGGGGGAAACTCCTCAAGATGGGTGGTGACCATGGTGGCCAATTAGAAGTCGGCCATCTTGGATACAACTTTTGTTTTTTCAATAGGAAGAGGGCCATGTGACACATCAAACTTATTGGTAATGTCACAAGAAAAACAATGGTGTGCTTGGTACTGGTGGAGAGTGCCAGCCCTTGTGCCTTCATATGAAACCAAGACCTCAAACACTGTGGTTGAAGGTGGATGGTATCATGAGTATCATGCCACAGGACCATGTGAATTTTAGCCATATAATTGTTTAGCGTCCATGTAGTACTTGTTAAACATGAAATTATAGTTTTGACAACTTAGTAATATTAATTTACCAGCTACTTTAATTTGGTTAAAAGGTAATCAGTTGTGATATTTGTGATTTCCATGTGTTATTCTTGATTTTTACAATATTTACTAATATTAACTCAGAAAGTTAAGGAAATGACTTACTGAGGAAATTATTTCAGCATATTCTTGCTGTGCAATGGATAAACAAAATGGGTCTAGTGGTCTGATTTTATGGCAAATAATCAATTTTAATAACACTTATCATTAGCACCATAAAGGGACAAATCAACCGTTTGGTCGACCACTTTTCAACAAAATTATTAAACATTTAATTTCGCTTTTTTAATGCTGTCAAGTGACATACATCTGTTTAGTAAGTCCTTTAACACTATCATATATCAAAAAATGATATCTTCCTACCTTAGTTTTATCAAAAACACTCAAAATATGTTGGATCGTTTTTTGTTTCTGACTTCCTGGTTGGGAAGTTTCCATTCACAGTGCCTTCTGGTGGATTTTTTTGGCATTACAGATTTAAACCAATTGGTAGAAAAGACTCAACAATGTAGGTCAATTTCAGTGAAAGCCTCAGTTAGATATAGGGCCTGAAAATGTGCTCTACCAATTGGTTGAGCAGAATTAAAATGAAGGCAATAGGGAGAGAGTGTTACAGCCATAGCCCTAAAGAATGTAGCCTCATGGGCAGTGAAGTCCGTACTGCAGGTGTGTTCGTGTTTTCCTCTTGTTGGGAACGAAGTATTATTTTTTGTCATTTTTGTTATTTCCATTTATTATTTTATTTTTGTTAATTCTATTTTTATTATTTTGTTATTTCTGTTATTACTGTCATTACTGTTGCATCATAATCATGTAGCAAGCATATGTATACAAGAAGTATTGATACAAGAGGTATTGATATTGCATTCAGATGTTCAAACATATTGGTATCATATTAGCCTTTATTACAGGTCCAGTAAAAAACCACTTTAAACTGTTGAGTTGAATCTATAACCCGAAGTGCTTTGGAATTTATAATTTTAATGTTTATGCAGACTGCAGGGTGAAAGAGTAACTCTGTGCTAAAAGAAGACAGGAAGTTATATGTCTTTGAAGTTACATGCTTTTGCAGGAAGTGAAACCAAAACCAGAGTTTTGATGATGCTATTATCATCTTTTATGCATTTATACGTCTGATTAAGCTTTGATTAAGTTTTAAGTAGTTGTAGTAGATTGAAATATTTGTTTTATACATTTTACATAGAAGTTAAGATCATCACAACACAGGATGGCCTTAGCCTGGTTGCCTAAGTTGAGGTCAACTAAGGTGCAGAGAGCAGATGCACACTCTGTGCACGCGCAGAGACATACACACACACACTGTTAGGGTGTAGGTGAGAGTTGACTGATGAAGCAGTAGATGCACGATGCGAGAGCTGAGCTGGCTTACGGGAAACCACCGGGGAGAAGATGGAAGCCAGTGTACTTTTAATTGTGCCTTAAGTTGTCGAATAGAACATTTGTGGTTTTGAAGCTGATGTATGTGATGACGCAATGAGGGGGCGTCACTAAATATACTCTGATGCATATAAAACTGTAGTTTGATGTTAGGAGATTGAAATTGTGGGGCTGTCTGCTTACGGAGTCCGCTCATTCTCCCACGCGTGTCATTTCATTAAAATCATCGTCTTTACCCTTTGGACCAGTGTGGTTACTTGCATTCCTCCTGTGTTTCCTTCCCTATATTTTTGAACCTTAACACTCTGAAACAATAAGTTCCGTTGGAGCAGCCTTTCAACGCCTCTCTCTGTCTCTCACTAGCAAAGTTGACCCACACAACAAAGTAAAACTAGTTTTCAGCTACGACCCCGACACGGAACCCGACATATTAACCAGGGGTCCCTTTACTACGGTTCGGAGCTGCGGACCTGCTTTCTATACGTGCGGAATAGTTTTCTATGCGAGATCACTGCAAAAAGTGCAGCTTTACCTAATGTCCACCCTACTGTTACTCATTTAATATTAAGATTTAAAAATCTCATTGGTATTGTTATTGCGAATAACCTTCAGTAAAAGTAATAAATCCCACAGCAATAGTACATTTATGTAGTTGTAAAAGGCATGATAATATATTAAGTAATCCAAAGTATTCCGTTACGTTACTCTCATTGAGCAACGTAACGGAATACGTTACAAAATACATTTTGGGGCATGTATTCTGTAATCTGTAGTGGAATACATTTTAAAAGTAACCTTCTCAACACTGGATACCGAAAATATAAAATAAGTATCAGCTGTTAATAATCTCCCGGTTATAGTGTAAAAACATGGTCTTCTTTGGGGCACTGATTGTATAGTTGCTCACTAACTCTATATTTCACCTTCAAAAACTGTTTATCTCGCCTTGTTTGATTTGACAATCATTATTTTCAGCACAACCTCAAATATCTGAAATTTGAGTTATTTTTTTCATTTTGACATACTATATTAGTACAATTGATCTAAATTCAGACAAAAAATTAAAAATCAGAGTAGAAAAAAGTTATATTTTTTACTGTAAAACCCACAAACATGTTTAACGAATCATTTTCATAACTTGAAATGCAAACAGAAATTGCACATTTCTAAAAATTATGCACAAGTTTTCCAGACAACAAAGTTATATGGTATTATTTACCTAAAAATGCAGCCAAGGCCTCGGGCGGTTTTTATATTAGAATTAGAATAATCCTTTACTTGTCCCACAAGGGGAAATTTGGTTGTAACAGCAGCCAAAAAGACACATATACAAACAAACAGTACACAGGACACAGAACAGAAACATACACCATTTTTCTTAGATATTTACATTAAGGACAACGGTTACTATAAACAGAGTACTGTACAGTTATGAAATTAAATAAAAATAACTACAGATAAGAGGCAAACCAGGTTGTAGTGTGAATCGGTTGGTTAAATTATTGCAGTTACAGCGCTGATGTAAACATCTATGTTTGTTGGGAGCAGTTCTGATTGTACAGTCTGACAGCTGCAGGGAGGAAGGACCTGCAGAAACGCTCCTTCATGCATCTAGGATGCATCAATCTCTCATTGAAGGAGCTCTGCAATTCAGCAAGATTTCCATGCATGGGGTGGGAGACTCTGTCCATCAGAGATGTTATTTTGGCCAGAGTCCTTCTGTCTCCCACCACCTGCACTGGGTCCAGGGTGCATCCCAGAACAGAGCTGACCTTCCTGATGAGTTTATCCAACCTCTTCCTCTCAGCTGCCGATAAACTGCTGCTCCAACATACCACACTGTAAAAAATGACAGATGCCACCACAGAGTCATAGAAGGTCTTTAAAATCACTCCCTGGACTCCAAATGACCTCAGCCGCCTCAGCAGGTAGAGTCTGCTCTGACCCTTCCTGTAAAGAGCATCAGTGTTTTGGCTCCAGTCCAGTTTATTATTCAGGTGAACACCCAGGTACCTATAAGAGTCCACTATGTCAATGTCCACTCCCTGGATGTTCACCGGTGTCAGTGTGGTGGGTCTGCGTCTCCGGAAGTCCACCACCAACTCCTTGGTTTTCCCAGCTGTTAAAGTAAATTGTTAAATGTTGTCATTTTTATGCTTACCATCTCTACATTGTTTTAACTCTGTGATGAAAGGAATTCCTTTGTCCCCCTCCCCTGCCTCTCGAGGTTCTTGGGGGTCTGTTTGATGTTTGGTAAGCTTCCTGCCCTTTGTATGGCTTCACTGTGTTATCCAGGGTGAACCATACATTGGGTGTGGGGGAGATTACCCTCTTTATGACCAAGGATGTTGCTTCCTGCTTTTATGACCCTTTTGGTCAGCAGGAGAACACACACACATTCTTACACACACACACACACACACACACACACACACATTCTTACACACACACACACACATATACATACAGTGCCTTGTCTTTGTAACCAAGGGGGGTTTACGAGGGGAGGTACGTGTTGTAAACTATTGTGTATTGTGTGAACCTTTTCAATAAAAGGCAGCGAGAGGAGGCCGTCGTCGGGGTCATTCGGAATGAGATTCGAAGTGCGTTTCTGAGATACCGACGAGGCCTCCCTTGCAAGTAAAACGATCGACCACTGTTGCCTTGTCTTTCTTTCACGGGAATAAGTCCTGGGGTCAGTGGGGTCTGAGTTTAGACCCAACACCAGCGTTGATCTGCAGGTGGTTCTGCTGACCCCAGTCCACAAAGTCCAGAGTCCACTGTCTGTACTTTGAGTCGTCCTCACCTGTGATGAGGCCGACCATGGCAGAGTCGTCAGAGAACTTCTGTAGGTGGCAGCGTGGGGAGTTGATGGAGAAGTCTGCAGTGTAGAGGGTGAAGAGGAACGGTGCCAGCACAGTTCCCTGTGGGGCCCCCGTACTGCAGACCAGCATATCAGAGACACAGCCCTGTGACCTCACATACTGTGGGCGTCCTGTGAGGTAGTCCAGTATCCACTGGGACATGTGGTGGTCCACTCCCGATAGCTCCAGCTTGTCTCTCAGAAGTCGTGGCTGGATGGTGTTGAAAGCACTGGAGAAATCAAAGAACATGATCCTCGCAGTGCTTCCAGGCTTCTCCAGGTGAGTCAGAGCTCGGTGCAGGAGGTAGATGATGGCGTCCTCCACCCCGATGCCAGGCTGGTAAGCAAACTGCAGCGGATCCAATGAAGACCTCACCAGGGGGCGCAGATGGTTTAGAACCAACCTCTCGAGGGTCTTCATCAGATGCGATGTCAGGGCTACCGGCCTGTAGCTTCTGAGGTCCTTGGGATGGGAGGTCTTGGTACCGGTACCACACAGGAGGTCTTCCACAGCTGTGGTACTTTCCCCAGTGACAGGCTCAGGTTGAACAGATATCCTAGGATGCCACACAGTTCATGTGCGCAGCATCTCAGGAGCCTGGAGCTGACGCCATCTGGACCTGCAGCCTTCCGCACCTTGATCTTGTGAAGCTCGTTCCTCACTTGAAGTGCTGAGATAGAAAGAGTGGGTTTTGGGGGAGGGGTGTGTATGTTGGAGTCCACAGAAGCCGGGGGTGGGTGTAATGACTGGGAGCTGGGAGGTGTGAAGCTGAGAGGTGTGAAGTCCCGAGATGAAGGAGATTGCAGCAGGGGGGACGATGCTGTGGGAGGGGTGGGTGGTTGATCAAACCTATTAAAATATTTATTTAGGTCATTCACCCACCCCAAGTCTCCTGCAGCCTGGGGGGTTGGTTTTTGTCCTGAGATTGTCTTCAGGCTGTTCCAAACCCCTCTGATGTTGTCCTGTTGCAGCTGCTCTTCCATCTTCCTCCTGTAGTTTTCCTTTCCTTGCCTTATCTTCCATTTCAGCTTCTTCTGGACAACTCTCAGCTCCTTTTTGTCTCCAGATCTAAAGACTCTCTTCTTCTCCTTGAGGAGAGCCTTAATTTCAGGATTTATCCATGGCTTGTTGTTAGAAAAACACCATTTAAAACTATTTACAGAACAATCAGGTGTTCTGCATCAAATAAGAAGGCACACAAATTATTTGTGCCACTCCAAAAAAATAGTTTCTGTCCACTATAAAACATAGCAGAAGACCACAGGCCTAAACCCTGCAGGTCTGACAGCAGGAGGTGTATCAGTCCAGTTTTCCATGTGGGGAGAGTGTTTACACTGGAATCTGCCTTTGGTGGCTTTTTTGGAGCAAATGTGACATTCAACAGTATAACTGACACACAATACAAAACAATAACTACACAACACACTAACTAACTAACACGCTAAACGTCACTAATGTCTCACATATGAAAACTCGCTTTCTCTCTTTCTTTCGCTTGCCCACTTTCTCTTGCCGGTGTTGCTCCTAAAACTTCCGCCTCTTCCTAAACAACCAAATTAGTGATGTGTCGGTCGTGAACGAAACGGATCTTAGATCCAGATCTTTCAAGTGAACGACATGAGCTGGCTCCTTATTGGGAGCCGTGTTTTTTGTTTTTCTTTCTCTCACCCTCTCTCTCTCTCTCTCGCTCTCTCGCAGTTTTTTTGCTTCACTCCGAACGTGAGCCTTGTGCTTGCACTGAGCAGAGGGGGGAGGGGCGGTAGTAGCACAGGAATAGAGGGGAGGGAGAGAGAGAGAAAGAGAGCCAGGGACAACAACGTCACATTAGAAAGTTAGAGTAATCATCCACAACTATTTTCAGCTGCAAAGTTGAAATGGAGACTCTGGGTCACTGCATCTTGTTGCTGTGTCATCTTCAATTGGTCATGTGATTTTGACACGGCGGCACGTCTGTAGACGCCAGAGGGTTAAGACCAGGTTGACCACTAATAACTGTTAATTCTCTCCTACCTGTCAGCATGCAGAGTTTTTCCACCTATAACTACTCCACCAGTCAAAAGTTTTAAAACACCCCAATTTTTCCAGTTACTTACGGCAATTCAAGTCGTTCAGGTCCAATGAATACCTTGAAATGGTGCAAATGTAACTGCCAGAGGTTAAAAAAAAAGGTAAGGTTACCTAAAACTGAAAAATAGTGTACATTTCAGTGTTATGCAAAAAGGCCATTTTTAGGGAACACAAAATGGGTTAACAATTTAAAGCTGTTCTGCAGGATAGGATCAAGCCTTGAAATATATTGCTTCTCATTTTTACAGGTGTTCCAACTTTTCTGGATTACTCACAGGTCCCTCTGTCTGCATAAAAGCAGTGCTGGAACACACTGTGATACCATACCCTTGTGATCATAAGTTGAATAGTATTGTACTGCAGAAAGTCGTGTGTTACTAACAAAAATGGCAAGAAAAAGGCAATTAACAATGGGAAAGAGACAGACCATCATGACACTTAAAAATGTAGGTCTTTCCTACAGAGAAATTGCAAAGAAAGTGTTAAATATCCACACTCTACCGAGTTCTTTTGATTCCTCACTGGCATCTGATGGAAGACAACACAATGCTCAGTAGACCATTTTACAGTTTTCTTAGGCAGATGCATCCTGCATGACACTCTGCTGTGAATCTCGAAATGGCGGTGTGCGCTCAACAGTTTTATTACAGGCTGTCCCACTCAAGTCTAAACAACAGTGTTACACAAGCATTCAGTTGTCACGGTGCATAGCGTACTCATAGGCTATTGTCTGTTAGCTGCAAAGTCTTTTCTCAGCTCCGGCGGGGCTGCGACCTAGCCCTACTCCCTTCTAGTAAATTTCCACTGGCAGATAAGTGTGGATGAGAGTCTCCTACATTCTACCACTAAAGGACACGTAGACTAATACCCAGTGTTGGGATTAACGCGTTATTAAGTAACGCGTTACAGTAACTACGTTATTATTGTGGTAACGAGCACGGTAACTAGTTATTATGCCAAAACCAGGAACGCGTTACTCGTTACTGGGATTTAGATAGGCTCGTTACTCGTTACTTCGTGTGGTGGATATCGCGGAGCTTCCACAGATTCAGTAACATTAGCAAGTGGTGGAAGCCAGCAGGTGGATGAAGGAAAAGGGAGGCAAGAGGAGAGACCCGAAGCGGCCGCCGGTCCGCGTGTCAGGTGAACTGAACTTCAGGTAAGAAGTTATGACCTGCAGTCTATCTGAGTCAGATATAAACCAAGTTTAGGTGGAGTTTATTTTCGGTATGCTGACATTTTCGTACTGCGTGCTAGCTAGCATGATGGAGTTTCTATACAGCTGTGTGGGTGCTATGTTACTGATGTTGAACTTTATTTTGTTCATACGGTTAATTATTAGAGTTGCCAACCGTCCCGTAAAAAACAGAATCGTCTGGTATTCAGAGAAAATATTACGCTGTTTCATACTGAGGTGAAAAGGAACACAGTTTGTCCCGGACTTCAGCTACAATGAAAAAAGACACAAAGCTGAAGCTGCACAGCTGCCTCTTCTTCTCTCATTCTCTCCGTTTCTACTTCAGTCATGAAACTGATCAATGATCAGCTGATCGGCTTTTCTCTCTTTATTTATTTATCGCCCACTTTGCTCCAGAAAGAGGAAACCAGCGGATGTCGCGTTAAACAACAGCAGCACGTTTAAGCTTGATCAGCTGTTGTTAGAATTTATTTAATATTAATTTCTAGTATCAGCTGATGTTTGCTGGAGCCACAGCTGTAAAGCTGCTGGTCATGATATCGGTTTGGTTATCTGGTGAGAGGAAACATGCAGATGAAACCAGGAGATGTCCTTACTGAATCATCAGAGCTGAACAGGTGATGGAGAAACAGGTTTACCTTTTTAGGTGACATGAATGAGTTGAAGGGAAGTTATGAGCTGTTTCTGAGAGACAAATAACACCAGGATCCTTTTCTACGTAGCTGACAGCTGGTAACTGTGCAGGGCGGGTCTAGCAAAGTGTTGCCAGGGGGCCAGGTAGGGCATTAACAGGGAAAGGGGGGACAAGGAAATAGTTTTCTTTATTATTCTCATTTAAAATGTCTCGCTTTTAAAAAATAATTATCTGAATCTTACAACAAACAATTGATAGATTGATACATATATACCATCAGAACAGTGTACATCACTGTCACAACAGTGTTTATTTTCATTCAAAGGCTTTATGATTTTTCCTATAATGGTGGGCGGTCTCTAGTCAAAATGCCCGGGACGATTTTTTGTCCCAGTCCAGCTCTGTATGCAGCTCATCTGCAGTCTGGTGTTACCTACATCTTCCTATTCAGAAGGCAGAATTTCCAAGTTCTGAGTACAATCAAAAGCACCATGACTGCAGTTTTTGTGTTGGATGTAAAAAGCAGGCTAGAATCATGGCGGCGGTCAACGACGGTCCAGGCGTCGGATTTCTCTCGTGGAAATGTGCACATTATTTTTTCCTTTCTGTTGGTAGGTGGCACAGTGCACTTGTGGCAAGTAAGCAAGCTAGAAGACTGGCAATCTTGCTGGGTATCCAGTTACGGAAGCAACACCTTAACAAGAGAATTCTGAGTAAAACCAAAGTTACTTTCCCTAGTAACTAGTTACTCTGAAAGTAACGAGTAACTTGAAGTAACTGAGTTACTTTTTTAGAGAAGTAACTAGTAATGTAACTAAGTTACTAATTTAAAGTAACTTACCCAACACTGCTAATACCTTTATTATCAGGGCCACGTCCATTCAATACTACACTATATAATTATATGACACTTATTAATATAAACCATAGCATTGAGGCACTTCAGGTAATCTCATCTTAACAAAAGTCAAGGTGTCAGTGAGTACAGTTTCCTTCATCATCAAAGGCACTCAGAAACAAACTTTGACAGGCAGACGTCTTGCAGACGCAAAGCCACAACTGAATCGGAGGACAAGTTTCCGAGAGTTAACAACTGGTGTGGTAGGCAGCTCAAGGGACATCAGCTTCAAGCACAGCTTAATAGTGGTCATAGTAAATAAGTCTCAGTTTGAACTGTCAAGAGAAAACTTAAAGCTGCAGGTTTGACAGGATGGGTTGCAGCAAGAAAGCTAAGGCATTAGAATAAGACAAAGAGGCTTGCCTGGGCCATGAAACACTGCCATTGGAATACAGGAGACTGAAAGAAGGTATCATAAAGTGATGAATCAAAATTTGAAATCTTTCATCTATCATCGAGTCTTTCATCGAGTAGGTGAAAGGGTGTTTCCACAGTATGTAACACTACTGAACCAAAACAGCTACCACAGCATTCTGCAGCACCATGCAATATCCTCTGGTACGGATCTAGTTGGTCAGAGGTTCATTCTACAGCAAGATAATGACCTAAAATATAGTCCAACTCCAAGCTATGCCAGAACTACCTCAGGAAAATAGAACAAGATGGTGAGCTTGAAAACATGGAGTGTCCACCACAGTCTCCAGACCTAAACCCCATCGAGCTGGTTTGGGATGATCTGGACAGAAAAGTGAAAGCAAAGCAACCTACAAGGTCCACAATGTCATGGTCCTGTGTGTTTCCCAGTGTTTTCTGTTTAAGTTATATTTCCTGATTATTGGTTATTCGTGGTTTTGTTCTCTTGATGTTATTTGTTGTTCTGGTTTCTAGTTTAAGTGACTGTCTTCCTTGTGTTCCATGTGTTATATTCTTTCAGTCTGTCTGTCAGTGTCATGTCCACGTCTTTGTGAATTGTCTCTTGTTTCCTGTTTTATTTTGATAGTCCCAGTCCTAGGTGCAGTGAGTTTAGTTTTGCTTCCCCTTGTCTTGTTATGTATAATTTACCCCAGCTCTGTCTCCCGCCTGGTTCTCATTCCCTGATTGCACCTGTGTATAAACAGTGTTGGGAAGGTTACTTTTAAAATGTATTCCACTACAGATTACAGATTACATGCCCCAAAATGTATTCTGTAACGTATTCCGTTACGTTACACAATGAGACTAATGTATTCTGAATACTTTGGATTACTAATTATATTATCATGCTTTTTACAACTACATGAATGTACTACTGCTGTGCGATTTATTACTTTTACTGAAGGTTATTTGCAATAACAATACCAACGAGATTTTTAAATCTTAATATAAAATGAGTAACAGTAGGGTGGACATTAGGTAAGGCTGCACTTTTTGCAGCGATCTCGTATAGAAAACTATTCCGCACGTATATAAAACAGGACCGCGGCTCTGAACCGTAGTAAAGGCACCCCTGGCTAATACGTCGGGTTCCGTGTCGGGCTCGTAGCTGAAAACTAGTTTTACTTTGTTGTCTGGGTCAAGTTTGCTAGTGAGAGACAGAGAGAGAGCTATGCCTGTAACACTCTGCCTATTGCCTTCTTATTAAATAACTTTTTAAATAGAAACTTTAAAAAGTATTTCTTCACGTCATTATGCGTAAGATAAGGTGGAGAGTCTCCTGCAAGCCTACTTCTAAGTTATGGCAATTATGAGTTTTTATTAAAGGTACAAGCATCAGCATCAGCAACCCCCAACTGTAGCTTCCTGTCTCCTTTTATGACAGCAGACCCTCAGTGTCAATAAATTCCTTTCCCTCTAAACAATTACACACACTCTCAAGCCTACAGCTAAGCCAAACTAAAACACAGACCAATCCTTCCTTATTACTGTGATCTAAACAAATTTAACACATTACATTCTAATAATTATTTTCTTGTACTCACAATACATATGTACATACAGTGTTGGGGAGTACCTGAATACATGTACCGCCGTTACGTATTTAAAATACTAAATATGAGTAACTGTATTCCGTTACAGTTACCGTTTAAAAAGGTGGTATTTAGAATACAGTTACTTTGTTGAAATAAATGGATTACACTGCGGTACTTTCCTGTTTCATATTGTGGTGGGTCAGGACTGTTTGGGTTTGTTTGACAGCTGTGTTCTGTTATTCCAGGCGGCAGCGTTACGGTTGCCATGGTTACAGGGTGACGCGCTTTCTCTCTGCGTGTTTCCTGGGTGAGAGAGCGCCTTTTTGTTGTTGTTGTTGTGCTAAGCTAAAAGGCAGAATGCTACAGGCATAGCCCTAAAGAATGTAGTATCATGGACAGTGTAGTCCGTGCTGCAGGGAGAATGGACTGCCATACCCGTTATGTGTCTGTGAGCAAGAGGAGGGAGAAAAAGGAAGTGGAAAAGTACGAGCTGTCACCGAGCAGAAACGGGAGCTGGAAGCATGTAAATATAATAATAACCACTGCAGCCAAGAAGAGTGCCTGACGAGCCCAGTTGTAAGTAAGCTATTAAGACTCGACTGTACGCTGTGTTCATGTTTTCCTCCGAAACAATAAGTTCCGTTGGAGCAGCCTTTCAACGCCTCTCTTTGTCTCTCGCTAGCAAAGTTGACCCAGACAACAAAGTAAAGCTAGTTTTCGGCTACGAGCCCGACACAGAACCCGACGTATTAGTCAGAGGTCCCTTTACTACGGTTCGGAGCCGCGGACCTTCAGTAACAGTAATAAATCACAGCAATAGTACATTCACGTAGTTGTAAAAAGCATGATAATATATTAACTAATCCAAAGTATTTAGAATACGTTACTGTCATTGAGCAACGTAACGGAATACGTTACAAAATACATTTTGGGGCATGTAATCTGTAGTGGAATACATTTCAAAAGTAACCTTCCCAACACTGTATATATATGTATGTACAGTGGAACCCCGACTTACGAAATTAATCCGCTCCCCAGGGTCTTTCGTAAGTCGAAAATTTTCATAAGTCGAAGCAGCCATGGCGCCTTTTCAGTGAGGCGATGCTGAACTTTAGGCTATAGGCTAATTGCTAACCAGAACAACGTTCAAGGGGTTGTAACATGATTCGGAAGGCATTGTGGGCATTGTAGGCTCAGCCAATCAGAGCCAGCGGATGTCGTTACACGGGCATTTTGCCGTAACACGGGCAGAAATATTGCCGTTCAGTGCCTTCGTAACTTGAATTTTTCGTTAAATGGGGTATTCGTAAGTTGGGGTTCCACTATACACACACACACACACATATATATCTATCTATATATATATATATATATATATATGAAACCGCGTTGTTTTTACATTAGTAATACCTTTTGTGTATGATTCTATATTGTTGTTTATAATAAATTAATTAAAGCAACAAAACAACCTGAAGAACAGGTTTTGAGCCGAAAGAGCTGGTTCTCTAAAAAGAGCCGGAACTCCCATCACTAATGCATACAGTGCAGGAGAGAGAGGGTGGCTCCTGCCTCTGTTTTACAGTCCATGATTGTATAGAAGCTGATCCAGAGTCAGCTCATGTTCACATATTTATGAAGTCTTACACTGGAAAGTCTGCTGTTGATCTCAGTAAATGAACGGGGTTTCCTCATTCCCTGTACACAGACTGGCAGATGTTGATATAAGAAGATGACGTGGTGCTCTGTAGGAAAACAGAACAAGTCCACCATCAGAGCAGACTGTTTTCTCAGTTTGATATGTAGGACTGTGTCACAGTCTAATGTTTGTTTACTCCAATTTATTTTAAATCGATAGCTCTTTGTGCTGTTTCAGTTTGAGCTTGTTTTATATTTAATGTTGAAGTTATGGCACAAATAACCAGAGAGCTCTAAATGAAGAGAGGATTTGAATCTTTGTTAGGCTGTTTTAGAGGAAAGTCAAACAGGGAAACATATAAAGTCTAAAAGAAAATTAATAACCATAACTAGCGGAACATGGAACTTGGAAATGCACTGGGATGAAGGAAATAGAAGAAATACAGCAGAAGTACATGAAGAAAATTCACTGAGAAGTAGAGTTGATGCTCTGACCAGGACTGAGAGAAATCAGCACTATATGTATACACACAGAGAAGGGTAATCAGGGGAGTAGAGACAGTTGGGAAAATGAGACACAGATGTAAAAGAACAGATAATAAGATGAGGGAAGTAAAACTCACAGTAAAGAGCAAGGGATGAATAACTATCCCATAAAGCAGGAAGTGAGAAGTGAGAACTAAACATGGAAATGCAGACACACAAAAAATGGAACAAGAAACCCTTAGAGAAAAACTCTAATACAACCCAGAACTAAGAAGTAGACCAAAAACACTTAAGAAAAGTACAATTATAAAACATAAACACTAAAAACACACAAATGAAGAACCAAACAGAATATTTACATGAAAAATGTAAAAAAGAAGAAGAGAGAGAGAGAAGAGTCTGATGGTGCACAACATTGTGGGGATGAGGACTTTGAAGATCCATCTTCTAGTAGCTCATCGGTCCCCAAATCTTATACTGAGTCCTTTAACCGGTACAAGATTTGGATCTATCAAAGGAAGTGTCTGATTTTGTGGGTCTGGCCTCAGTCAGAAAATCTCCTGGCTCCAGGAAGTTCAGACCTGACGTCTCTACAATGAGTCATCTAGATGTAAAGGATGTTGTCTCTCTGACTATGTTCTCCTCTGTTTTCTCTTTAGAGTACCAGCTGGAGATGGTGGAGGTGACACAGGGGAAGGAGTTTGTTCTGCTGCCCTTTAAAATCAAAGAAGGCTTCACCCAGGATGTCAAAGTGGAGTGGAAACACAAAAACAAGATGGTCCATGAGTATCAGATTGGTAAAGACCAGTGTCACTTAAAGGGCCAAGATCAGAAACAGCGCACTGAGATGAAGAAAGACCCACTGAACACTAAAGACCTCAGTCTGACCCTGAAAGACCTCCACCTCACTGACAGTGGAGTCTACACCTGCACCATCTACAACAAGGATGGACACATGCTGCTACGGAAATCAGTGACTCTCAGTGTCAGAGGTGAGTGTTACAGCTGTTTGTCCACCGTCCAAAATAGGTATAGATTTATAAGTAACAAAACAGAATTTAGAGACTAAAACTAAGAGTTCACGTAATAAAAGTTAAACAAAAACTAAACATTTACACACAATCAAAACAAAAGTGAAAGGAGCAAACCCACTCTGGAAACTCACAGAAACTAAACTGAATTCCAAAGAAAAGGCCAACACTAAATAAAAACAATGAAAGTATCAAACTATAATAACTGTAGATGATGGAGGATCACCTTCACTGACATCTGTCTGTCTGTCTCATATTCTCCTCTCAGTTCCTGAGGTTCAGATGGTGGAAACAGTTAAAGGGGTTCAGTCTGTCCTGCTGCCATTTACAACTGATATCAAGCTTCAGGACGTCACAGTGGAGTGGAAACATGAAGACAGGAAAGTTCCACAAGGACGAGCAGAGATGAAGAAAGACCCACTGAGAACTGGAGACTTCAGTCTGACTCTGAAAGACCTCCACCTCACTGACAGTGGAGTCTACACCTGCACCGTCTACAACAAGGATGGACACATGCTGCTACAGAAAGCAGTGACTCTCAGTGTCAGAGGTGAGTGTTACAGCTGTTTGTCCACATTACAAATCCTCAATGAAAAAGATCCAATCAAACAGCCTGTGATGCATCATGGGAATGTGACATATGTAGAATCAGTGCAGGTTTGCTGTATGTGAGTTGAGCCGTACAGTGCAGGAGAGAGAGGGTGGCTCCTGCCTCTGTTTTACAGTCCATGATTGTATAGAAGCTGATCCAGAGTCAGCTCATGTTCACATATTTATGAAGTCTTACACTGGAAAGTCTGCTGTTGATCTCAGTAAATGAACGGGGTTTCCTCATTCCCTGTACACAGACTGGCAGATGATGATATAAGAAGATGACGTGGTGCTCTGTAGGAAAACAGAACAAGTCCACCATCAAAGCAGACTGTTTTCTCAGTTTGATATGTAGGACTGTGTCACAGTGCAATGCTTTTTGAGACAAATATTTTGTATTAAATGTTGAAATTGTGCCACAAATAACCAGAGAGCAGCAAATGAAGAGAGGATTTAAATATTTCCTGTTAAATGTTTTGTGTTGTTACCTTTGATTGGCTCACCTGTGGTTAAAGAGGAAAACATAGAACTGAAAATACTGCACATAGTAATTTAGTTAAAATCATAAATACATTGCAGTATTCCTGTTTCTAATGACTGACAGATGAGATCAAGCTTTCATGGTTTGTCTGACTGACCTCAAACGCAGGACTCAGGAATGAAAGTTCATTGAGTTTATTTACAGTGTTGGTGCAGTAGTGCTCTATGCAAAGTCTTTTTGAAGTGCTCAGTTCAAAATTCCAATATGTACAAATACACACCCATCCATCCATTCGCTTCCACTTATCCTTTTCAGTGGGGCTTGAGCCTATCCCAGCTGTCATAGGGCGAGAGGCAGGGTACAACCTGGACAGGTCGCCAGTCTGTCACAGGGCTAACACACAGAGACACAACCATTCACACCTATGGGCAATTTAGATTAGTCAATTAACCGATCCTCCTTCTTTGGACTGTGGGAGGTAGTCCACACAAACACATGGAGAACATGCAAAGTCCACACGGAACGACCCCGGCCTGATGGTGGAATTGAACTCAGGACTAGAGCAGGGCGATATGGCCAAAAATATTTATCACGATATATATTTGAAAATTTGCTATAACGATATAACTGACGATATAATTGATGCAAGACAAAATACAACTCCACAACTTTACTAGCGCAAAAAAACCCCATCCATTTATTTTCACTTAAACAAGAAGCTGTTTTTATAGGCATTAAAGCTATATAAACATTTAACAGTGAAATGCAAATTCCTTGCTGAAAGTTTAACCAAAAGGCATTTCCAGTAGAAATGGGCTGACATATCCTGAGCATAACCATGTATAATATCCACTGAAGTTAAAAAGAGGTGCTTTGCAACATTAAACTGCAGTGTGCCAAATAAAAAAGCCAAATATGTATTTTTCGGACCATAAGGTGCACGGGATTATAAGGCACATTAAGTGAAACAAAGCAGTCAGATAAATCAAACTTTATTCAACTCATTCTTCTTGCTTCCTCCACTTCTGTACCATTGATTCATTAATGCTGTATTCTATCACAGCTGCTCTATTCCCATGTTGTTGCAGTATATTAATGACTAACCTCGTATTGTGGGTGGATTATCTCAGTTGTTCTCCTGACTGAAGTTTGGTCCGTTTACAGCATCCTGCCATGCGATTTCATTTGTCTCTAACCATCAGGAACCTTCACGTTAACTTTTATCGAGTGGAAAAGTGTTAGCATTGATCCTCCAGCTTCACTGTTTATGTTATGCTAACATAGCTGTGTCGCTAGCGATCACGTAGCACATCATTATATACCAGCTAGCCCAACTTCAGTAACCCTACAAACATCACTGCTGTTTAGTTTCCTGTCTTCATTTATGTTGGAAGTGATAGCAGAGCAGTACGTTTGAATTTTTTCAGAAATCTCTCAGTAGTAACATGCTATATCATGTTTAGGTAACTAGCGAAACTAGCGAGCTAACTTCCGCTAGCTTCCTGCTAACTTCTAACTCCGTTAAATGTAATAAATTCTGTTTTCATGGATGCCTGGATGTTAAACACCTGGTAAAGCAGCAATGCTGATCATTTTATTAAAGATGAAAGAATTTAGACAGTTTTTAACTCTCAGTGATGCTGCAGTGTTGGTTTGACTTTGGGACCTGAAGTGGACGGAGTTTAGGATCCAGATTACTCCCAGATTTACGAGCACCTCATTCCGACAAATACGGCAATAACGACGGCCCGCTTGCATGTTTTACAAAAAAATGTGCTTTGTTGTGTATCTGAGGGACAAACCCAAACCAGTTCCACATCACTGAAGTTCCACCATTTTTACAAACCAATTCTGGTTCATACGTTTCACTCAACAATCGGCCATGTGCGTATGAAAACAAAGGCACTGCGCATGTGCATTTTACCCATATTCTATCGCGATATTTCATTTTCTTATCGTTGCCTAACATTTTACCGGTATTACCGGGAACGGTATAATATGGCCCAGCCCTACTCAGGACCTTCTTGCACATTGTTGGCATATTTCACAATCAGTCTCAGCAGTTCCTCTTTCTATCTCAGCATGCATAAAATTAAAGGCAAAGTTTAAACATTACCCAATTTTCATTTTTTCATCCCTTATATTTCATTTCACTAGCTGGGCCCACGTCCTCATTTTAGGTTTGACAGCGTTTTAGTAGGTAAAAGTGAATGCTTTGACATGAATTGAGCTGCGGTTTGGGGAAGGCCTCAAAGGGGACTGGCGATGGCTCCTGGGCCTGGCAGATCCCCATGTACTAAACAGAAGCGAAGAAGGTGAAGAATGGAGAAGAAGGATGGAGGGAGGGTGGGGCACGTAAACGAGAATGATCAGCTTGCAGAACTGGGGAAACCTATATAGATGGCAGCCGGAAGGAGCGTGTTTGGAGGCGTGGTCCCGCTCCTGAAATTCCATACATAATAGATTTAGAATAGATTTATGCATGACTAACTATTACAGGGCTCGCAAAATTTCAAAATCTCTGGTAGCCCTTCGGGCAGGCACTCTTCAGTTTTTGGTAGCCCAAAATAAATTTAAGTAGCCCGAATAAAAAAGAGAGCAATTTTTTAATGTTTTGTTTCCTTTACAATATTATACATTAAAGTATAATATTGTAATGGAAACAAAAATTAATCAGAAAATTGTTAAAATACAAATCACAACAACTGTATAAAAATTACAATCATCAAGTCAAATACTTGTTTCTAATTGAACAGAAATTTCTATGAACTTGTAAGAACTGTGTAGAACATGAATCAGTCTGTGTCAGATCCTGAATCTGAAATTTACACTGAAGTCAAGGGTAAGAGGTAAGGGGAACCAAGATCTAGGCCATTTGCTTTTTGAAGTTTGCAAAGACTGCTAAATTTTGACAATGGTAGTTCACTCTTTGCAACATAGTATGCATTTGAAAGATTTTTCAGGACTTCTTCTTGTGCTTGGTTTATTTTTAGTATGTTTTTTTGCAATTGCTGTTTGTTCTGGGAAAGATATTGCAGACTGAGCAATAATGCATTTCTTGCATTTCTCATGGGTTCTGATGGGGTCTTTCTTAAAATTACTGGTCCCAGTAACAAAGGCGCTTGGCGACTCAGATATCGAGGGAAACTCACAACACACCTGGCAGAACATTATGTTATTTAGCTCGTCATATTCCAGCCACAGAAATTCTTTTGTCCATGAAACCAAAAACGCTGAGCTTTCTTTTTGCCTCAGTCTGATTTGTCATAACTTTTCCATTTTGTGGTAGGCTTTTCATTGGCTGCCCCTTCTTCACCCTGACCTGTCTTATTTGGCTCAGCAGAACTAAAATTCCAGCGTAAATCCTGCTGCTTTTACACACGTACTTACATAACGGTCAGCGATTCTCTGCGCAATCAACCTCTCACATGTTTAAGCTTGCTGCAGGAGATTTCACTTGTCACGTTTGAATAGTAAGCTAATGAGTGATAAGACGATGTCAGAGGAATTGGTGCGCAATTAATCGTCACTCACCAATCAGTCCTGCCGCTCTCTACACACCGTTCGCGCGATCGCAAAGTGAAAGTGAAAGCAAAAAACAAGCACAAATTCAAACGCGATTTCAATATGTCACATATTGACAGAGGCTCATCGATGCCAATGACATAATTACTCAGCTACATTTGCGAAAGAAAATGCAAAAGCATTGACACATATTTTTCCTTCCTATGATAGCCCGACGGGCAGGGCTGAGATAGATTTTGGTAGCCAGACTGGAAAAATCGCTAGCCCCGGGACGTCGGGCTAGCGATTTTGCGAGCCCTGTATTAGCAAAATATTCTATTATAGCACTCTGTATGTCTGTAGCTATAAAAGGCTGGATGTTCAGTCTGATCTACTCTTTTGAATAGATGAGCCAGAGGATCTCAGTCCCCTTGATCTTCAACCAAACTGAGTCTGTCATACTGACGTCTCATTGCTTCTGTCTGTACAGCTCATGTTCTGCTTTGTTCTCCTCACAGACTACCAGTCAGTAGTGGTGGAGGTGACACAAGGTCAGAAGTCTGTCCTGATGCCGTTTAAAATTACAGGTGAGCTTCCTCAGGTGATCAAAGTGGAGTGGAAACTCACTCACCCTGAAGAAAAGATGGTTCACTGTAACGACAGCAGTCAGAAACAGGATCAGGTTTATGTAGGCCGCACTGAGATGCCTCACTATGACCTGAAAAGTAAAGACTTCAGTCTGACCCTGAAAGACCTCCACCTAACTGACAGTGGAGTCTACACCTGCACCGTCTACAACAAGGATGGACACATGCTGCTACAGAAATCAGTGACTCTCAGTGTCAGAGGTGAGAGTAACATCTGTTTGTCCTCATTGAAAAAATAAAAAGACTAAAACTAAGAGTGAAAGTAATAAAAGCTAAACTAAAACTAAACATTTACACACAATCAAAACAAAAGTGAAAGGAGCAAACCCACTCTGGAAACTCACAGAAACTAAACTGAATTCAAAAGAAAAGGCCAACACTAAATAAAAACAATGAAAGTATCAAACTATAATAACTGTAGATGATGGAGGATCACCTTCACTGACATCTGTCTGTCTGTCTCATATTCTCCTTTCAGTTCCTGAGGTTCAGATGGTGGAAACAGTTAAAGGGGTTCAGTCTGTCCTGCTGCCATTTACAACTGATATCAAGCTTCAGGACGTCACAGTGGAGTGGAAACATGAAGACAAGAAAGTCCACGTTTATCAGGGAGACCAAAACCAGTCTTACATACAAGGTCGCACAGAAGTGAAGAACGAGCAAATAAAAAATGGAGACCTCAGTCTGACCCTGAAAGACCTCCACCTCACTGACAGTGGAGTCTACACCTGCACCGTCTACAACAAGCAAGGACACATCTGGCTACGGAAATCAGTGACTCTCAGTGTCAGAGGCGAGTGTAACAGCTGTTTGTCCACATTATAAAATGTGTATAGAGTTATAATGATAATAATAATAATAATAATGATAATGATACATTTTATTTGAGGTCACCTTACAAAAGAACAAAGTTAATAAAAGGAGCAATAGTTATAAAATACATACAATAAGTTAAAATTGCAAAACAGAACTTGACAACAGATAAAATCAGCACTAAAGCGAATAAGCCAGTTTGAACAGATGTGTTTTGAGCTGTGACTTAAATGCGGGAAGAGAGTCTATTTTTCTTATGACTGGAGGAAGAGAGTTCCAGAGCCGAGGAGCAGAGTGACCGAAGGTTCTGTTCCCCATAGTGATGAGACGTGCAGACAGAGCAGTAAGATGAATAGCAGATGAGGATCTGAGAGGGCTGGAGACAGTGGTGATATGAAGCAGGTCACACAAATAGGAAGGAGCAGATTTATGGATACACTTGTACGTGAGAAGTAAGATTTTAAACTTTATCCTGGCTTATATGGGCAACCAGTGAAGCTGCTGAAGAACTGGTGTAATTAGGGATGGGTATTGATAATATTTTCACGATTCTGATTCCATTTTCAATTCTGTTTAACGATTCGATTCTCTTATCGATTCTTTTTTAAAAAAAAAGGAGAACACTAAGGTCGATTAGCTTAGAACTTTGTTTTATATCTTCTCTTTGAACAAGATAGATATTTAGGAGTAACATGGCCTTACAAACCCAACAGTGAGATCTTAAGAGATCCACAGCCTACGGCTCTTCAATGTGGTGTCACAGGGTCCCCAGGAAAAAAAATGTAAATGTAAAATAATAAAATAAATATTCTTCTGTAGCAATAACAAAGTATAACATAAATTATTCTGTAGCAATTACACAAGAATATCCAGTAATGTCACTGCCTACAATTAAACACATTCACTTACAGAACATCGAGGGCATCTGCTGTGGCAGCCTTTGACCACAAACTTAGTCACTGCTCGGTGACATTCATCTATCCTGGCCTGAAAGGAGACGCTACCGGTACACTGCAGCGAGAAAAGCCAGCAGCTGAGCCAGCCAGACTCTGTCTGTCTGTCTCATCACGGTCACCTAAATGCACAGTAATGGCAGGTTTTGTAATAAGGCAGATCGCGCTAACATAATATGCACTGTTAGTTGATTATTTACCTGCCGCATTAACGGGAGAGGACGTGCAAACGTTACCGCTGCTGCTGGGTTGAGATTCACGAGTCCGGAGTGGAATTAAAAACACGACATTCATTTAAGGTCATCGCGTGTTTTGTGAGCAAATGCTTTTGCATATTCGTAGTGTTCCTCCTTTAAATGAAATATCTACTTTGCAAGTATTGCAAGTTGCCCTGTTGTCATCCGTTCTCGTAAAGTATGACCAAACGTTTTAGCGTTTGAGCCGCCATGTTTCCTGCCAGGTAAATGACCCTCTGCAACGTGGTGACGTCATTCGGGGCGACTGGAATCGATAAGGGAATCGTTTGCAAAAATGCCAAACAATCCCAAGGAATTGAAACAGTGGGAACTGGTTCTCAACAAGAACCGGGTTTCGATACCCATCCCTAGGTGTAATATTAACTCTTGACGGAGTATGAGTTATGACCCGAACTGCAGAATTTTGAAGAAGTTGGAGTTTATGAAGGGACCTTTTAGAGAAGACCAAATAAGAGGGAATTGCAGTAATCAATACGGGATGTAATAAGTGTTGGGTCTAAACTCAGACCTCGCTGTATCCAGGACTTATTCCCATGAAAGAAAAACAAGGCAACAGTGTTCGATTGATTACTTGCGCAAGGGAGGCCTTTGGTCAAGAACCAGCTCTTGGAGCTCACGCTCCTAACCTGTCTCCAGCCCAAAGTCCTTCAAAGAGCAGCTTCCCTCGCAGCTATTTATTGACAAACTGTTACAGTTCACACAATAGTTTACAACACGTACCTCCCCTCTTAACCCCCCTTGGTTACAAAGACGAGGCACTGTATGTATATATGTGTGTGTGTGTGTGTGTGTGTGTGTGTGTGTGAGAGAGAGAGAGACCTCCTGCTGGGCAGGAAGCTTACATCAAACAGACCTTCCAGATAGGATGTGTCTGTAATCAGACCTACAGCCCCTCACCCAAAAACTCAAGAATCTGGGGAGGGGGACTGTGGAACTGCTTTCATCCCACAGTTAAACAATGTAGAAATGGATGGTAAGCATAAAAATGACAAACATTAACAATTCACTCTAACAATAAGACTATGGACAAGGATGGCAGCAGCATGGGGAGTAAGGAAGGGATGGAGTCGGTTAATATTACGTAAGTAAGTAAGTAAGTAAGAAGTAAGCAGACCGGGTTATGTAAGTAATTTGAGAATGAAATGAAAGAGTAACAAAAATAAAAAGACTAAAACTAAGATTGAAAGTCATGAAAGCTAAATTAAAACTTAAAACTGAAGTGAAAGGAACAAACCCACTCTGGAAACTCAGTGAAACTAAAATGAATTCAAATGTAAAAATCCACACTAAATAAAACTCTGACAATATAAAACTAAAATAACTGTAGAAGAAAGAGGAAAGAGGATCACCACCACTGACATCTGTCTGTCTGTCTCATATTCTCCTCTCAGTTCCTGAGGTTCAGATGGTGGAAACAGTTAAAGGGGTTCAGTCTGTCCTGCTGCCATTTACAACTGATATCAAGCTTCAGGACGTCACAGTGGAGTGGAAACATGAAGACAAGAAAGTTCCACAAGGACGAGCAGAGATGAAGAAAGACCCACTGAGAACTGGAGACTTCAGTCTGACCCTGAAAGACCTCCACCTCACTGACAGTGGAGTCTACACCTGCACCATCTACAACAAGGATGGACACATGCTGCTACAGAAATCAGTGACTCTCAGTGTCAGAGGTGAGAGTAACATCTGTTTATCCACATTACAAATCCTCAGTGAAAAAGATCCAATCAAACAGCCTGTGATGCATCATGGGAATGTGACATATGTAGAATCAGTGCAGGTTTGCTGTATGTGAGTTGAGCCGTACAGTGCAGGAGAGAGAGGGTGGCTCCTGCCTCTGTTTTACAGTCCATGATTGTATAGAAGCTGTTCCAGAGTCAGCTCATGTTCACATATTTATGAAGTCTTACACTGGAAAGTCTGCTGTTGATCTCAGTAAATGAACGGGGTTTCCTCATTCCCTGTACACAGACTGGCAGATGTTGATATAAGAAGATGACGTGGTGCTCTGTAGGAAAACAGAACAAGTCCACCATCAGAGCAGACTGTTTTCTCAGTTTGATATGTAGGACTGTGTCACAGTCTAATGTTTGTTTATACAAATATATTTCATATTAAATTAACAGAATTTTGTGTTCTTTAAGTTTAAGCTTTCAGTTTGAGCTTGTTTTATATTTATATACTTTCATATACTACTATACCTACCTATACCCAGAGGTGGGAAGTAACAAAGTACAAATACTTCTTTACTGTACTTAAGTACAATTTTCAGGTACTTTAGTTGAATATTTTTTTTTCTGACTACTTTTTACTTTTACTCCCAACATTTATAAAAAAAATTATCTGTAGTTTCTACTTGTATTTTCAAAACATCCTCGTTACTTTTGCTTTAATGCTTTTGGGTCGACTTATTATTTCACATCACTTCAAGCCTCCAAACATCAAATCGATCTGAGCCTAAATAGAAACACATGAAGGGAAATGCTGTTCATTTATTAATCACCAGGAGATTTTGCATAAAAAGAAGATATTAAATCAAGGGTTATAAGTAGGCAGGTGTTTTGTTTTTTTGGTTTATGCGACAGTAACTGAACTCACAGTGTGTTGCAGCTAAAGGTTCAACTGCTCATTTCACACACAGAGAGAAAAGAAAGAGAGCTAAGAAATACAGGACAGGAGAGGAAGAAGGGAGCTCAGATTTAAAGGGAAGGACTGCTCATTTGAAGCTCACATGTTAGTTTGCTGTACTGTGATGGATTAAAAAGTCCCTCCACCTACTGAATGATGTACCAAACAAGCCTAAATCATTGTGCAGTCAGCTGTGTCTAATTCTAACAGGATGAAGATGAGATTCAGTGAGATTCTGATATACTTTTAGTTTAGTCGATTATAGGCAGAAAAGGTCATGAAAGAGTCAACATTACATAAAAACAACATCTGGAACAGTACAGGATGAATCAGAGTTTGGTTTAAATTTCAGACTCCAACAACATAAATATTCTGTTTTTTTCTACTGTGTGAAAAACCTCTGTCATCATTACAGGTTAGAGCCAAAGAACTGGACCTCAGGTTCAAAGGTCGCTGAGTAAGAACAGTTTATGTTTGGTGGATGGATCTAACCAGTCAGTATTAAAGTCTCCTCTGGTCCATCTGTCAGCTCTGTACAGTAAAATATTTGGTCGTGTGATTTTAAGGGTTTAATTTCAGTGTTCAGAGAGTTTCAGAGTGTAGTGATTTCTGTTTGGAGGTCAAACTGTGTTCTGAGTGAAGCAGTTGGACATTTATGAAACATCCTAATGAGATGCTGAACCACCTCAGCCGTCCCCTTACAGCCTCTCTGAGCTGCTGAAACCTTCTCTGCTCATTAAATGAGAGAGAATTAAAATGTGAAACATATGGATGAAGCTTCAGAGTCACTTTGATCTTTCTCACATTTTAAACTGTAAATGTGCCCAGAACGAGCTGGAGGTCATCTCTCAATGAAGCCAACAAAACCACATCATCTGCAACAAGACACGAGATCCTGACACCACCAAACCCAACACCCTCCACCCCTCACTGCACCTACAAACTCTATCCATAAAAGTGATGAACACAGTCAGTCACAAAGTCAAACAGCAACCAGAAAGAAGTCTGACTGATTACCAGCAGAAAGCTGCACAGCTGTTTGTGCAGCCTCTCACATCAACACACAAGCAGTTCAGCTCCAAGTCAGAGAAACACTGAAAACAGGAGCTGCTGGTTACACAGCAGAGGACATGATGGAGGATCAACCTCACTGATGTCTGTCTGTGTTCATGTTCTGCTGTCAGTTCTGCAGGTGGAGATGGTGGAGGTGACCCAGGGGGAAAAGTCTGTCCTTCTGCCCTTCAGAATCAAAGACAACCTGCCTGTGGATGTAACTCTGCTGTGGAGACATGAGAATGTGACGGTCCACACGTATCAGAGAGGCCAGAGTCAGCCTGACATACAAGGGCGCACTGAGATGAAGAAAGACCCACTGACAACTAAAGACCTCAGTCTGACCCTGAAAGACCTCCACCTCACTGACAGTGGAGTCTACACCTGCACCGTCTACAACAAGGATGGACACATGCTGCTACAGAAAGTAGTGACTCTCAGTGTCAGAGGTGAGAGTTACAGCTGTTTGCAGAAAGTGTTTAGTGTGTCCACTGACACTGAATTCTCACAGAAAAGCAGTTCAGCTCAAAGTTAAATATTTTATCCAATTAGATAATGTTATGTTAATGAATACGATCCAATCAAACAGCCTGTGATGCATCATGGGAATGTGACATATGTAGAATCATTGAAGGTTTGCTGTAAGAGCTGTTTGTCCAGAATAACTGATTACAAACAGCAGTGAAGAGCTGCTCGTTACACGACAGAGAAGATGATGGAGGATCACACTCACTGACGTGTGTCTGATGATCGCTGCTTTTCCAACACAACTGAAGCTGGCAGCTCTGATCACTGTCACTGATTGGTTTCCAGTATTTTACAAACATGTTCAGAGTCATGTGATGTGTTCAAGTGTCTGATGTGGAAATAATTACATCAGGACTCTGAGCTGAGACTCTGTGTGTCTGCTCCACAGGAGACAATAAAACTACCACAACTCAGGCTGCCGAAAATCAACATACAAAGAAATCCACAGGTCAGTGATAGAGCTTCTTCCTCTGAGTCATGTACTCGTCCTCTCTCCTTCCTATTAAAAATATCTCTTCCTCTGTCCTTCCTCTTGTTCTCTTCCTCTCTCCTTCCTCTGAGTAATGTACTTGTAACATGGACCCAACACACAGACAATGTGCTCACAGTTCAGCTTCCCAACGTTTTTATGCACAGCTACAGTCTCTGCTCAGAGCTGGCACTCCTCTTGCTTCACTATAAAAAGAAGAGACTGTGAGAAGTCTAAATGCCACCACCTGTGGCCTTACCTGCCTCCCCGGCACCACCCACCGAATAGCCAGACACTCCTTTTCTACAGTGTTATACCTTCTCTCACGCTACATATGTGAGAGAAAGGCTAATATAGAGCACTGGCTGGTGGACCCTCTTTTACCTGCTGGGACAAAATGGCCCCCAGCCCTCGAAATGTCAGTCTGCAGGACAAATAGGAGTGAAAAGTTAGGAGTGGGGAGCAGTGGTTCCCCACAGAGAGCTTTCTTCACCTGCAAAAATGATGCCTTGAATGGCATGACCCACTCTCCACTCTCCACACAGTACACACATCCCCATGTAATGCCCCAACAGACTACTAAACCCCGGCCAATTCCTGCCCCAAAATTGGGGGATGCAAAAGTCGCAGGCTAACCGCGGCCTTAATTCTATGCATTTTGTTCCTTCCCTTCTCCTTTGTCCTTCCTCTGAGTCATGTATTCTTCCTCTCTTCTTCCTCTTGTCTTCCTCTTGTCTTCTTCCTCCCTCCTTCCTCTGAATCATGTCCTCTTCCTCCCTCGTTCTCTCTGTTCATCTTGTTCTTCACCTGTTGTTAAAGTTGGTGTGAAATGTTCAGTGTGGAGGTGACTGACATGATGTGAATATTACAGTGACATTACAAATCCAAACCTTCCTTAAAGGATGATGGAAATAAAACCAGACCTGATTTAAATGTGTCAGATCTTTAAGGTGGCCTCCTTGTGCACCTCTGGACCTCCTCCAGTACTGCTGGACTGATTTACTGTTTCTTATAGATTTTTTCTGACTGAAACTGGGAAAAAGTATTTAAAAATGCCATCTCGTCAGGTTGTCTGGCAAAAGTCATGTTTTTAGTGTAATAAAGTTTACAATTTCCCTTTTTAGACTGAAATCTGCTGTTCTATATTTGAGTCAGAAAACCATATCCAATAATGATTTCTTACATTAATTCAAGTATTTCTAAGATAGAGACTCAAGAGACATAAAAATAGAAAGTGTAAGGATGATCAGATGAGCAATGATCATGTCCCAACAGGTTTATTTTGTTCATAGCGGAAGTTGAGGAATCTCAGAACAATGATACATAGTTAATTGTAATAAAATATGTGTCCTTTATTTTATCGTTGTTGTACTTTTTTTAATGTAAACTCCTCATGTTTTGCAAAAAACACTGTACATGATGGAGAGAAATGGACATAACTTTTGGATTCAGCACCCTAAAAAAACATTAAATTTGCCAAAAATCTCCCATGCAGCTGATTTTTCACTTCTCTTTGTGAAACTGGACCATGTGATGTTACATGTGTGTCAATATGAGACCAGACTGGATCCATCTGATGCTTAGTCTGACTCTCCTCTGTCTGCTCCTACAGGACGTCTGACGAGTTCCACAGAAAGGAAAAAATAAAAACCCCAATTCCTCTGGTGGTAAAACATGATGAAGAGGAGCTGGTGGATGAAGAGCAGATGACGAGCAGATGAAGAGCAGACCCTCTGCTTTTTGTGGTTCATACAGTTTAAAGAAGCTTTGATCTTCCTCTGTCAACAGCTGTTACATAATTTATTAGGGATCAGAATCAGAAAAGGGTTTTATTGCCAAACGTTGAGCAGATTTACAACATTAGGAAATTTCTTCGGTACTTAGTGCGAAACATACTGGAAGACAACACTTTAATCAAAAGTTAGTGTCCAAGGTGTCTCTATTGTTGGGGCTGGTGGAGGTCTGAAGGCTGCTTGATGGCTCATAAAAACGGCAGTAAAAATCATTGACGGTGTTGGCCAAGAAGAAGTTGTCAGTGGAGAGGGGGTTTCAGACTTGTAGTCAGTCTTTAGTTTTTTGACATTTAAGTTTTTTATTGATTTTGCAACATATACTTAAACCTGTATAAGAGGGAGAGAAAAACAAAACAAAACAAAACAAAAACAAGCAAACAAACAAACAAAAAAAGAAATGCCCACAAAAAACAACAACAAAAAAACCCTGCTGGTGTGCACCCCTGCCCTTACAAGTCTAAAGGAAAGAAAAGAGTAAATAACAAAGGATTCCAACAGAAGAAACGCAGAAGTAGGCAAATAAAATTGACGGTTAAGTAAGATTTGGACCGATGGTCACAGTTAAGTCCTTCAAATTAAGATAATATGGTCATGATTTCCTTTTTGCTTCAAATAGCTCCAAAAGTAGTCCCAATGTTCATCTTTGACTTCTGTATCATTTTTAAGTTTACTCAGCATGGACTCATAGGAAGCAGTCTCTGCCATTGCTCTGATCCAGTCTTTTAGCTCAGGACGTGCTGTAGTCTTCCAGTGCCTAAGGATAATCCTCGATGCAGTTACCAGTCCAACCATAACAACCGTAAAAATATTATTATGAATTCTTGGAATATGAGAACGGTCTCTTAACAAGCACAATTCAGGAGTTAAGGGCACTTCTAATCCTGACCAACCTTTTAAGAGTGTGACGACTTCCTTCCAAAAAGGAGCTATAAGGGAACATTCCCAAAAACAATGTAGGAAAGTCCCTGCCTCAATTTTACATTTCCAACAGAGATAGTCAGGCATAAGCTTCATACGATGTAATCTTGTTGGAGTATGATAATATCTATACAGAATTTTATATTGTATGCATTTGCTCCTCGCCTCCTTAACATAAATCCCATTTTCCGCCAAAATGCCCATCCATTTTTCGTTTGAAATTGGTGCATTTAAATCTTTCTGCCACAAAGTTTTAATATTCGAACATTCCCCACTTCTATTATCGTTTACCAACCTATAAAAACATGATGCTGTGTGGTGCTCCTGAGGCATATTTATAAAATTTAGAACAAGATTTTCATGTCCCCTTCTGAACTTCGACGTCACACAATGTCTAATTTGCAAATATCTCCAGAAATTTTCCTTCCCTTCCAATTTATATGTTTGAACAAGGTCTCTATAGGACATAATTTCCCCATCCTTAAATAAGTTGCTAATAACATTTATGCCATGAGACTGCCACAATTTCCAAAACACAATATTTTTCCCTATAGAAATAGCTGGATTGTTCCAAAGAGATGAGTAAAACTGCACATGAGGTGATATTTCAAGAGTTCTATGTATATTGAGCCAAACCTGGCTAGAATGAAACAAAATTGGGTTCGTTGAAGTGCAGCTTTGAGACAACATACCTTTTGGATCAAAAGGAGTATAAATCTCAGACTCTATACTTAGCCATTCCTGTCCGGCTGCATTTTTTCCCCAGTAATTAACCAATTTTGCCATCTTGAATGAGACTGAATATAATCTTGGATCAGGTAAACTTAAACCACCCTTCTCTCTAGGAGCATATAATTTACTTCGCTTGATTCTTGCCCTTTTCCCATCCGGACGGTATCGCAATTGGTAACATCATTACTACATAGTTAAATTGGGGAGCTATGATCATTTTTACAATATTTATTTTGCCCCACAATGAGATTTTTAATTTGCCCCATTTTTCTATATTTGTTTTTATTTTTAGAAGGACTGGGTCAAAATTAAGTTGGGGTAGGTCCTCCATATCTTGGCTTAGCCTAATCCCAAGATACTTCATCCCTCTAGGTACCCATTTAAAATTAAATTTTTCTACCATGTATGGATAGCATAGTGGGGATAGTGGCATTACTTCAGACTTTCCCCAGTTGATAGTATAACCTGACACCTCGGAAAATGCATTTATGGTGTCCATTAAATGCGGCACTGATAAAAGTGGGTCTGTTATAATGGAAGGAATATCATCAGCATAGAGGAGGAGTTTGTGTTCCTGCTGCCCACCTATGACGCCTTTAATCTCCTTGTTTGATCTAATACTCACTGCCAATGTTTCTATAAAAATTAAGAACAAAAGGGGGCTTAAAGAACAACCCTGACGAGCTCCACGTGACAAACTAAAAAAAGGTGAAACCAGACCATTCGATATTACCGCAGCCTTTGGTTCTTTGTATAGTACTTTAACCCAGTTTAGAAAGTGTGGACCAAACCTGGTGTGGAGGATAGAACAGAGAGCGACAAGGATCGATTGTACTACATGGAACAGTACACAAGTGGGCAACCACGAGAATTGATACGCAGTTGTCTTCATATGGAACCCACACATGGATATCAAACGGCTAAGAGACTGTTGGAAGAGCACTTTGGAAATGCCTTCAAGATATCAGTGGCATACATTCACAAGGCTCTTAACTGGCCAACCATCAAGTCAGATGATGGAGAGGCTCTGCATGCTTTCGGCCTCTACCTTACTGGATGTCAAAATGCAATGATGGATGTGGAGTACATGGAGGAGTTGGATAACACGGCCAACATGCGTGCTATCGTTTCCAAGCTTCCGTACAAGCTGAGAGAAAGGTGGAGAACATTTGCTTGTGGGGTCCTAGATAAGGAAAACGAGAGTCAAGTTTGCAGATCTGGCGGAGTTTGTCAATAAGCAGGCCAAAGAAGTTTTGCATCCATTGTTCGGCGATATAAAGGACAGCACCTTAAAGGTCCAAGTTAGAGGGCAAGTGGATGAGAGGTTGCAAAGGAGAAGTGGAATCAGAAAAGGATTCACCACAGCTGCAACTATCACCGCTACACAGGACGTACCCTCTAAAGAAAGGAACAAGGTCAGCGGAAATCAGGGGTGTGCATTTTCCAAACCCTGTCTCTTCTGTCGTGGTGAAGAGCACACCATGGAACAGTGCAAGAGGATGAGGAAGTCACTTCATAAGGAAAAGATTGATTTCATGCGAACTAAAGGACTATGCTTCAGCTGTCTTAAGCAGGGACACATGAGTAGTTCGTGCAAAGAAAAGGCAAGTTGTCAGGTTTGTGCACAACTGCACCCCACAGTGTTACACATGAAGACTAAGCCCAGTGCTACAAGCAAAAGGGCAGCTTCTGAAGTGGAATCATTAGAAAGAGAAGACCAAACAGAGTCAATCGTGAATGGATTTGTTGAAATGGAAGCACCTGCTCACGATGCAGAGAAAACAGAGCACATCTTGGCAATAGTTCCAGTCCAAGTGAAACCTAAAAGAGGACAAAAGGTGACACACACTTATGCTTTTCTGGACCCTGGTAGTACTGCCTGCTTTTGTACTGAAGAGTTAATGCATGAGCTTAACTTGACTGGCAGGAAGACAAACATTTTGCTGAAAACGATGGGAGAAGAAAAGGTCGTCAGTAGCCACATTGTGTCTGGGTTGGAAGTAAGCAGCTTAGACAGTGACGACTTCTTTGAGTTGCCAGAAATGTACAGTCACAGTGACATTCCTGCTTCTGCCGACAATGCTCCTTCTCAAGACTACGTGAACAGGTGGACCTACCTTCAGCAGGTGTCTATACCTAGGATTGAAGCAAAGATTGGACTGCTAATCGGGCTAATGCGCCTAAAGCTGTCGAACCTTGGCAAGTTATAGCCAGCGAGAATGGCGGTCCATATGCTGTGAAGACAAGGCTCGGTTGGACCATCAGTGAACCCCTCCAAGGAAGCAGTTCTCAAAGGGCAGCATGCGGACTGATTCAGGTTGCAGCAAACCGTATATCAGTTAGCAAATTGGACGAACTCTGGGACCAGCAGTTTAAATGTGACTTCCCTGAGTGTGAAAGAAACGAGAAGCAAGAAATGTCAAGAGAGGATTTGCAGTTTCTGGAGATAGCGACAGAGTCAGCTACTATTGTGGACGGACATTACAGCATCGCTCTGCCATTGCGGAACAAGCGCATTAAGATGCCCAACAACCACAAAGTGGCTGAGCAACGTGCCTTACACCTAAAGCGGAAGTTGGAGAGGAATACTCCATTCCACACAGAATACTCGGCTTTCATGAGTAACATCATAACCAAAGGTTACGCAGTGAAAGTGCCAGAAAAGGACCTTGGTCGTGACGATGGAAAGGTTTGGTACCTACCGCACCACGGAGTTTACCATCCCAAGAAACACAAGCTTCGAGTGGTCTTTGACTGTGGAGCATCGTACAAAGGCACCACCTTAAATGATCAGCTGTTACAAGGACCAAATCTGACCAGTACACCTTCTTGGGGTAATTATCCGATTCAGACAAGAAGAAGTGGCCATCATGGCAGATGTGGAAGCAATGTTCCACCAAGTAAAGGTGCCTGATGAAGATTCTGACCTTCTTCGGTTCCTGTGGTGGACATCTGGTGACATTACTCAGAAAATGGTGGAGTACAAGATGGTGGTTCACATTTTCGGTGCAACTGTCACCAAGCTGCGCCAGCTTTGCTCTGCGCAAATGTGCTGAAGACAACCGAGATCCAGCCAACAGCCAAGCGGTCGACACAGTGCTGCACAACTTCTATGTGGACGACTGTTTGAAGGCTGGGAGCTCAGGAGAGGAAGCCATACAGTTATACCACACTCTTAGAGCTGTATGTCAGAGGGTGGATTCAGGCTCACAAAATGGATAAGCAATAGCAGAGCAGTTCTGTCTGCTATTCCAGAAGAAGAAAGGGCATCAGAGGTTAAAGATTTCGATCTGGATCAGGACACACTTCCCATTGAGAGAGCGCTGGGAGTCCAGTGGTGTATTCAATCTGACAGCTTCAGGTTCAAGATTGTAATGCCGGACAGGGCACCCACTCGGAGGAACCTCTTGTCCATTGTGAGTTCTGTCTACGACCCACTGGGTATCTTGTCACCGGTCACGCTTCAAGCGAAGAAGATTCTGCAAGAGCTTTGCAGGAGAAAGGTTGGCTGGGATGTCATCATACCTGCGGACCTAGCTCACAGGTGGCTCAAGTGGAAGACCCAGCTCCACCAGCTAGAGAACATAAGCGTTCCAAGATGCTTTAAACCTGTGGGCTTTGGAGAGTCAGTATACAATCAGCTGCAACACTTTGCTGATGCCAGTGAAGAGGGCTACGGTACAGTAAGCTACTTGCAACAGAGGAACAGCCGTAACGAAGTCTACTGCGCATTCATGTTGGGAAAGGCAAGAGTGGCCCCACTTAAGCCCATTACAGTTCCCCGCATGGAACTTACCGCAGCAACAATGGCAGCACGCATGGACAGGGTTCTGGCATCTGAATTGCAGCTTCCACTCCAACCATCTGTATTTTGGTCAGATAGTACCACAGTACTCAAGTATATCAGCAATCAAACAAGTAGATTCCGTACCTTTGTTGCTAACCGTGTGGATGCAATCTTGAAATGCTCCAGTCCAGAGCAATGGAGGTATATCAGCACCTCACTGAATCCTGCCGACTTTGCGTCAAGGGGGCTCCAAGCAGAGAGCTTCATGCAGTCCCACATGGTTACAGGGGCCGGACTTTCTCACCAAACCCATGGAAGAGTGGCCAGAAGAGGTGCACCCAGCTGAAGGCCTGACTATAGATGACCCAGAGGTAAAGGGTAACCTGGTGTGTGCTAGTACAATCAAGGAATGTGAAGATGTAGTGCTGGAGTTCCTGCAGTACTTCTCATCCTGGTTTAAGCTTAAAAGGGCAGTGGCATGGATGCTTAAAGTCAAGAGCATTCTGCTGCAACTGTGTCGCAAAAGGAAGGAGTTGAGTGCTGTTAAAGCTCAACCTGAAGTTGAGAGGGATATGAAAGGTTTCAAGGATAGCCTGTTTCAAGGGGACACCAACAAGCTAACTGTAGAGAACCTTGCCAAGGCTGAAGAAGCAATCATTCGCTACTGTCAAAGGAAGACGTTTCCCAAAGAGATCACCGCGCTTTCTAAAGGTCAAGGGGTAAAGAGGACTAGTAGTCTTTTCAAACTGAGGCCAGTACTTGAACAAGGCATCCTCAGGGTCGGAGGGCGACTCAGCAGAGCGGCTCTACCCGAGGAGTCTAAGCGGCCAGCAATCCTGAACAAGGATCTTCACGTCACAAAGCTTATCCTTAGAGAAATACATGAGAACTTGGCTCATTGTGGTCGCAATCATGTTATCTCCAAGTTGAGAACAAAATTTTGGGTACCCGGTGCCAACTCTGCAGTAAGAAAAATACTCGCTAGGTGTATTGCCTGCCGGGCGTGCGCATGGAGTTGCAGGACAGCAGCAGATGGCCGACCTACCCGAGACAGAGTTCTGCCAGATGACCCTCCATTTACTAACTGCGGAGTGGACTACTTTGGTCCGTCACGAGATCAAACGTGGTCGGCATGCGGTGAAGAGGTATGGAGTCATCTTCACCTGCCTAACTACTCGTGCGATACACTTGGAGATGGCAGCCTCGATGGACACAGATTCCTTCATCCATGCTCTCCGTCGCTTCATAGCCAGACGAGGCCAGATAAAGATCCTTCGTTCCGACAATGGAACTAACTTCATTGGTGCAGAGCGTGAACTTAAAAGAGCCATTGCTGAATGGAATGTGTCCAAAATTGAAGACCACCTAAAACAACAAGGCATTCAGTGGACATTCAACCCTCCCTCAGGACCCCATCATGGAGGGGGCTGGGAGAGATTAATCAAGTCAGTGAAGAAAATCCTTAACGTTACCTTGAGGCTGCAGACACTGGATGAAGAGAGCCTGCATACACTTCTGTGTGAGGCAGAGGCCATTATTAATAGTCGGCCAATAACCAAAGCATCCAGCGATCCAAACGATCTGGAAGTACTCACTCCCAATCACCTGTTGCTTCTCAGGAATAAACCATCTCTTCCTCCCGGACTGTTCGACAGGCAAGATCTCTACGCAAGAAGAAGATGGAAGCAAGTGCAATACATGTCGGAAATATTCTGGAAACGATGGGCAAGGGAATATTTGCCGCAGCTTCAAGAGAGGCAAAGGTGGACCCATCCATCTCGCAACTTTTTGGTTGGAGACATTGTGCTTATTGTTGACGATGCAGCCCCACGCAACTCTTGGATTACAGGGAAAGTAATCCATACCATCTCGGACAAGGCAGGAATGGTGCGGCAGGTTAGGATCAAAACCAAAACGAGTGTACTGGACAGGCCCAGGATTTGCCTTCTGCAGGAATCGGACTGACGTAATCAACCGCAGAGACTGAAGTTTGTGTACTTTGGCTCCACAAGTTTAATTTGGTAATTGTGTAATAGAGTCACAATTAGGGGCCGGTATGTGGGAGCCAAGTTAAGATAGTTCATATGTTTAGTATTTATATTTCGCTGTTGTTAAGCTTGTTTGTGTAATTAATAATTTAGGAAGTAAATGCATGTTTATGGTGGAACTAAAATTATTTTATTGCTGTGTTGGTTTGGTTACGTAGTATCATGAATACATGTGCCTTAAAGACTCGTGTTTATAGTAAAATCTGGGCATCACCTATGTATGCAAATTAACGCATGCGGTGCGGGAGGGGGGAGAGAGAAAAAGAGTTAAGACGGTATAAGCTATACGCGGCAGCAGGGTAGAACAGAGCCACACGGTTTTCCTACCGTAGTAGGTTATTTTGTTGAGGAAGTTTTGAAGTTAAACCTGACCACTCCTGTAAGATGCAAACTGTGGAATAAATTTTTTGTTACATCTTTTCACATCGGAGTCCCGTGGAGTTGTTTTCTTCTTCAAACTGACCTACGCGAGTGAAGCACGGGAAAACTGGTCTCACGGCTTATACACTGACTTCTGCCTCAGTAATCGGACCCTCGAGCCATTCCATTTGATCCTGTTGCAGGTTGGGCAGGTCCAGTTTAGACAGAAAAAGGTTTTCACCTGTTTGATTTCCTGAAACAGTAGATGTATATAAACTTTTGTAGTAATTCTTGAATATCCCATTTATTTCTCTAATTGATGTGACCAAATTATTTTCATGTTTAATAGCTGAAAAGAAGTTTGAGAAATCCTGTTTTTTAACCTGTCTTGCTAATACTTTACCTTTCTTTTCACCACCTTCATAAAATGTAGTATTCAGGCGAAGCATAGAATATGCAACTTTTTTGTTGTATATCTCATTCAATTGAAATTTTAATCCACATATATCCCTATATAGTTGCTCTGTGTAAACCCCTGAAAGCAGGTTTTCTTTATATTTGATTTCTTTTTCCAATATTTGGATTTTATTTAAACTTTCTTTCTTCTTTTTAGAAGCATATGCTATTAGCTACCCCCGAATGTCTTAGAAGCTTCCCACACTGTTCCTATGTGTTTGGTGCTTCCAATATTAATTTGGAAGAAATATTTGAGGTCTTCCTCAAGTAAGGTCAGAAAGGACTTATCCAATAAAAGGGAGGCATTCATTCTCCATCTATATCCTACTCTGTTCTCTGTACCTAATTTAATACACAATTCCACTGCTGCATGATCAGTTAACCCAATACTCTTAATATCACAACTTGTTAGACAGCTGTATTGCAGAGTATTTGAGACCAGAAAAAAATCCAATCTAGAAAAGGATTTGTGAGAATGAGAGTAGAAGGTGTATTCCCTTTTAGTTGGATTACTCAATCTCAAACTCGAGGTCATCCATATTTAATCCAAGCCCCTCAGCCATCATCTTGTGGACGCTATTCAGCAACGCCCCGTCAGCACCAACAGTTTCTCTTAATCCAATTATTCTTACATTGTTCCTTTTGCCGTAGTTTTCGAGGGCTTGTATGCGATCCCACATAACCTCACACCGTTTGCTCATTTTTGTTTCCTCCGTCTGCAGCCGTGCTGTAACATCTTCCATGCTAGAAATGCGTGACTCTGCCTCAGTAACCCGTTCTTGCACATCCGTGACTGCGGTGGTTAATTCCATCAGTTTAGTCTTAATCGAAGTAATATCAGCCGCGACAGTCTGCAGCGTACTTCCAGTTTTTAATACTTCAGTCAGCAGGTTGTCTGCATATGGAGATTTCTGGCCTCGCTGTTCCGCTTGGCCTTGTTGTTCACCCCCATCTTGCAAGCCACTGCGGGTGCCGAGTTTCTCCCTATTTTGCTTCGGAGCCATGGCTGTCTCGAGCTACTTCTCTTTACAAAGACGACAGCAGCACGGCTTGCGTTGAGAAAAAAAAAACAAGATCCAAAATATAAGCTACGAATTTGCAATATTCAGTACATTATCATGTCGGTGGAAGGAGCACTCCTAGCCAGCTGCCATCTTGCTTGCAACGCCCACGTGACTCTAGTCTTTAGTTTTGAGTCCTCCTAAAACGTTTCCACACAGAGGCCGAGTCGTTCTCTGAGATCTGCTGCCGCATCTTCTCACAGTGCTGGTGTTTAGCAAGTCCACTTCTTTACTGAACCTGTACTTGGCCTTTCTGTAGCAGTCCCTGTCTCTGCTTGTAAACACCTTTCTCTTTTCTAGCCACAGCTTTTTGAGTTTAGTAAACCAGGGTTTGTCATTATTATAACTCACCCTGGTGTGTGATGGCACAATGCTGTCCTCACAGAAGTGGATATAGGAGTTGACAGTGTCCATGAACTCATCCTGTTAGAAGCAGCCCTCATTGTATCATCTGTAAACATGTGCCAAGCTCCTCCAGCAACTTGTTGCTCCACAGTTTTTTAGTCCTCATGACAGGTTTGGAGAGCTTCAGCCTCTGTCTGTACGCAGGAATCAGGTGGATCATGACGTAGTCAAGGGATTAATAAAGTATTCTGATTCTGTTCAGTGTTCAGGTCTCTTCACTCTCGCACTGCAGGCTTACTTGTTGTTCCTAGAGTATTTAAAAGTAGAATGGGAGGCAGAGCCTTCAGTTTTCAGGCCCCTCTTCTGTGGAACCAGCTTCCAGTTTGGATTTGGGAGACAGACACTATCTCTACTTTCAAGATTAGGCTTCAAACTTTCCTTCTTTCTTTCCTGATCCAGCCCTAACTAAAGCATATAATTAGGGCTGGATCAGGTGAGTGTTTCTTTGCCCTCCTCGTTTCACTTCCTGTTACACCCTGGTCTAGACAAAACTGGAGTGCAAAAGTGATTCCCCTGCTGTGAGCGGTGCTACAGCAACATTTGCAGGTGCTTCATTGATGTTGTTTCAGAATGAACATGATCAGGATATTAACAGCCATAAAAACAGACAGAACATTATAAAAAAGAGACAGAGAACTACCAAAACCAAAAGATCAGCCTCCAACAAAGCTTTCACCGAGACACACAACACGGTGAACAGCAAGTAAAAACAAAACCATCCATCTATTTTTCATTCTGTCTCCATCTGTGAACAAAACCCTGAGATACTTGATTGTTGGGGTTTGCTCTAATGCTCTAGTGTCTTTGCCTTAAAGTATTGAGTGCGCTATGAAGCACCTTGAGGTGGAATTCACTGTGAACTGGCACAGCAGGAATGAACCTGAAGTGAATCCTTCAGTGTTGTTCCTCGGTGCTGCTGTAGTGTTTCCTTGTGTTCTGATGGATCGCCATGGAGCGTCCTGACTCTGTGTCACATGTTAGTATGGAGCAAGACCTTCTGTGGATGAACGCTGAAGCTTCATGTGGGTCAAAGGTCAAAGCTGCTGACTGTCAGCAACCATCAAAGCCTCAGAGAAGATCGGCTTTTGCTTTTAACAAACAGCAGAGAAAAATTTTATGATCATGCATGTACTTGTTATATCTGTGTGTTAGATTTGTATTGTTTATTGTCATTTATGCTTAGAAATATTTACTCATATATGCTTAGAAGTATATAATTAGGTGTAGATTGGTAGAGGTTTGATCCTTAATAGTCTGCAAGCTTTGTGTGCATTCCAGAGCTCTCTGACTTTCACACCCACATTTTAGGAGCATGGGAGAGGTCGTACCTTGTCTTATTGTTTTATGGTAGGATAAACGTATCTATATCTGTTTTAGGCTAAGTGCCTTTTGTTTAGATGGACGGCTCTGGGGAGTCTTCCTGGGGTCACAGTTTGAGCCCCACACACAGATACACACACACACACACACACGGTATTCTTTGTTCACATGTATACCGAGGTCATATGTTAATGAACCTATGCATATTCATGTAACCACAATAAAAGAGCAGTGTTACGGGAGAGTGGACGAGAGCAACTGGGGTCAAGCGAAGGAACGGCGCCTGTCCAGTTCTCTCCCGTGCACGTTGTTGGGATTTAGAGATTCTTTTATTGCTGCCATATACTCTGCCTTATGATAAATGCATTAATAACATGTTCTACAGTATTATTTTATCAGTAATATTGTTTACAGGGTTCATATTGCATTGAATATGTTTGTCATCACATTCATTTTATTCACAGGTTGAGTTTATTCTATACACAATGCATAACTGTGCTTGTTTAGAGTTGATGTTCCATCCAAGAGGGTTTTAAGCTTCACTGGTGAGAGTGTCCAGGTGATACATGTTGAGGGAAGATGAGAACATAGCAGGTTAATTGCATGCATGCTTACAATACACATAAATCTAGTAGCAGGCCTGAGCGAAGGCCCAAGTGTCTTCTGCTTCTTATTTGAGACCTGCACCAATTCAGTCTACTTAGTGATTGAGGACGAGGGTCCATTATTAGCCCTTAGAGGCCCTGAAGCTTGAAGTTATTACCTTAAAAGGAAGGTGTTATCAAAAAGAGAAGTTATATGTCTGTTCATAGTTATTAGAGATGTACAAGATGTACCCTTGTCTGTAAACAATGACTGGACATAATGTATTTTTGACCTGTATTGACGTGTATGTGGGGGTGTGATCCTCTATGCTATAAAACCAGAACTCAGTGTATTTTTGTCAGAGCAAAAAGCCATATGCTGACGGTTGTTCTCCGTTGTCAATAAACTCATCGTTTGATTGTACTTTTCTGGGCCTCCGTCGTTTGTTGTCTGGTCTACAGTTGATCGATCTCGCTTCAACGTGAAACATAAAGAACTTGCCTACTCGAGTCTTGCTTGCTGTGTAATTACATTGTCTTCAACTTTCCAGCGAATAGGTTCAAGCTGCAAACCTATCACTGTGTGCTGATGCCAGTGGTCTGAATGTGTTATATATCTGATATATATATATATCATATCAGTGTGACATGAACTGTAATCTGAATGTATGGTAATCATGCTACATTACATTTAATACTTTAAATTTATCACATTTATTACATTCATTCATATGCATGAGCAAAAACTGCTGATTATAAGTAATTAGAAATAAGCCGACTTGTACATTTTTACAGTAAAACAAGAAGACACGAAGTGACGTGTCTAAATGGGGAAGGACGTGTCATAGGAGGCGGGGCTTCATATGAAGCTTGTCACTGTGAGGATTTATTGAAATAAAGTACATGATGCTCACCTTCCTGACATTTTCCGCAAAACTGTTTGTGCTGAGCTCCGACACATCAAACAGGTCAGAGTGATGAATGTGTTCAAGCTCAGATTCAGACCTGTGAGCTCTCAGACTCTCACCCATGGATCTGTGATCCTGCCTGTAACAACACTCTGTTTACTTTCATATTAAACACCGTACTGTAATATTGTTGCATACACATAAATGAGGTACAAGCTTTGTTCTTGATGTTTAATATTGTGCTGTAATGATGTCTGTGTGTATGGAAGAAATATAGTATCATCAGAATCCAACTATTTTTAGACATTGAATTTATAACACTGAATTTTTATCCTCCAAATTTCCTGCAAAATATTCACCTGCAAAATTCACCTGCAAAAATTCAACTGCAAAATTCACCTGCAAAAATTCACCTGCAAAAATTCACCATCAAATATTCACCTGCAAAAATTCACCTGCAAAATTCACCTGCAAAAATTCACCATCAAATATTCACCTGAAAAAAATTCACCTGCAAAAAATTCACCGTCAAATATTCACCAGCAAAAAATTCACCTGCAAAGATTCACCTGCAAAAATGATGAACTTAAATGACCCAAGCCAGAGCAATCAGCACTAGATCGAGTCGAGCGGCTCTCAGCCAATTAAATTACGCTGTTTGATCACATGACATCATTAGCCAGCAGTGTGTCTCCTAGAAGATAGCTGTTTAGAGGTGAGGGATTACGGCTGTATCCCAATTCAGGGGCTGTATCCCAATTCAGGGGCTGCAGCCTTAAAGTATGCAGCCTCAACGATCTTCAAGGGCCGCGTACTCAAAGACCGCTAAGGCCGGAAGTGCGAGGCTCGTGAAATGGGACGGTTTAGCCTCCGTCGCGCTTCCCAGGTTGCCTAGCAACCATAACACCAACCGCTGGAAACGTTTCATACAGCTTTGTTTGACAGAAATGAAGGAGAACATATTTTGTTCGTGTGTTTGTTTCTACACCAGCTTTGTGTGATTTAATAAGTATCTGAGGTTGAGACCACAGGACTGTAAAACATGATTGTTGGCCTTCATATCTGTACTGAACAGTCATTTAAGATTAGCTAGTAAATAACAATCAGCTAATGTTGTTCATGAGACTAAAGTCAGTGTAAATATGATATGGCCAATATTATAGTTATTATATTAATCATTATAAGTTATTACAGCAGTGAGTTTGAACTCTCAAATCAAATAACTTCTATTGTCACATCACATGTGCAGGTACACTGGTACAGCACATGTGAGTGAAATTCATGTGAGTGAACTCTGTGTCAAATACTGAGCTTCAGTAAAGATTCAAGTTCCAGTTATTTATAAGTCCTATCACCTTAAATCTTCACTCAAAGACAAATATCTTTGACAGTGCATATATAGGTGTATTATATATAAGAGACAAATGTTGTTTGTTTAATATGTTGGCATTACTAAATTTGGCTCAATGCTTACATATATGTGTAAAAAGAAAATGTACGAGCTGTGAAAACTGTTTCTGATAGAATGAAGATCAGACTGATATATTAAATATTCTTTTATTGGGTGAGAAAATCAGACCATGTCATAACTGCTTTAAGTCATACAGAACAGATATCAGAGCCTTAAACAGGCTGACTTCTGTTAAATGGGTCAAACTGGGCAGAAAGTAAACACATAACATGCTTATAGAATATGATGTAACACTATAGATCAACTTACCTCAGAATATATAAAGCATATAAACAATTACAGCAATATGATGCAACAAACAGCAGTGCTACTAATCCAAAATACTGAAAGCTTCATAGAACTGAAACAAACATTTATTTTTAGCTCCATTCTGCTGCTGATACATACTTTAGGTTTCTGAATATTAAACTTGTTGCTGCCTTTCATAGTGTGTAACTTGAAGGCCCTGAGTACTTTCTCCCACACTGAAAACACTGGAATGATAACATTATTTGAACATTACCTAATAAGACTGATTCAGGACAGACAATTAGTTATGTTAAACTTTCCTAGCAGTCCTTCACAAACAGGGAACAGTCTGTCTATTCTCTCCATCTGTCAGCTGCTGCTGGCTCTTCGTCCTCCTCTTCCTCACACACTGCTGAGTTTGTCCTGGTGGATCATCAGGGGTGCAAAGCCTCACAGATGATGTGCAGCAGTGGGTCCCTCAGTCTGTCCTCACTCTGGACACTTGCAGTTGTCACACATGGAAATCAAATGTGTGATAAGCTGCAGGATTCAAACACAAGTGTAACTTATAAATACATGTTCATACTTTTATTCCACAATCAGAGAGAAAGAAACAGAGAGAGAGTGCAGGACAGGCAGACAGGTGACAGTCTCAGGTGTACACACTGCTACAAAACAGCACAAGAGAAGGAGGATTTAGTGTTTGTGTTATTACGAAAAGTGCTAAACAAGAAGAGTTCCAGATGGTACAGTGGACACATGTGTGACTCCTGTGATTAAAGCATCTTTCTTTCAGCTTAACGAGTGAACCGTCAGCTCGTTCAAACACACGTTAAAGTCCGTTTGGCTCGACACCACCGAACAGAGGCAGCAATATAACATAGCTAACATTAACAGTGCAGTGAATCCTGCTTGTGCCGTCATATTCAGGACTGCAAACCGAGCAGCATCACTGACTTTCAGCTTGTTGTGTTTGTGGATATATGACTAACTTTAATTGATAAAATCATCACATTCTCTGTAAGATTAAGGTCAACTATACATATGTATATATATATATATATATATATATATATATATATATATATATATATATATATATATATATATATCATATATATATATATATTCATATATATATATATATTTAGAAGTAGAGGCTTTAAAACCAAGTTACCGCTGAAAGTACAAACATCACTAATGTCACATAACTTTGCCGACATGTGGCCAACAGTAATGTTTTAATGTTCTTCGTTATTAAACATTCGCACATAAATAAGTGACATAATATTCAGTACTTACTTTTGACAGTTCACTCTTGACGCTCCCCTTCTGCCGTATTTTGCGGCAAAAATTATCCACACCCACCGCTGCGCTATGGATTGTGGGATATATGGGACCACGGCGTGCACGGACCACGCTTGATATTTGGGAAAATCGACGGCGCATTTGGAGTATGCATTTGAAGTACACTTTGAATTGGGACAGCCGTCGTCGCGTGGCGGTGACGTAATCGCACTTGAAATGCGTACTTCAAGCGTGCAGACCCTGAATTGGGACACAGCCATAGTGTCCTTCTTCTTCTTCTTCTTCTTCAGTCAAGTTTAACGGCAGCTTGCATCCAAAACTGTTGCATTACTGCCATCTCCTGGCTGTTAACCGTCCGTCACTCCTTAATCCTCAGATCCTCTTGATGAGACCAGTATTTCTCAAAAAACGAAAAACCACCACTTTCCCTTCACCATGACTTAACTTATTAACCAGTTGTTCAAATGTAAGGCCCCTTCCACCACTCATTTCACCCCACATCACCCTCCTGTGACTTGCATACTTCCTACAACTAAGGAGTACATGCTCAACCGTCTCCATATCAGTGCACCCATCACACAACCCAGTCGGATGTTTACCTATCCTAAAAAGAGTACCATTTAAAAAGCAGTGGCCCCTCCGTATTCTGCTGATAACAACCTCCTCTCGTCTCTTTAATCCGCTACTCCTCTTAGCTTCTACCGAGTTTTTCACCCTATATAAATGTCTCCCTTTTGTTTCATTATCCCATGCCATTTGCCAGAAGTTCTTACTTTCTGTCCAAACTACACTTTTCCCTTCAGATTTTGACAATGGTAACTTTACATCTATGTCGACTCTTTTAACAGCTGCTTTGGCCAACCTATCTGCGCTTTCATTACCCAAAACACCCACATGAGCCGGAGTCCATATTATCACCACATGTTTATTTTGGTCAGACAGTCTATGATGAGCAAAAAGAATGTCATACAGAATTTGCTGATGGGTAGTTGTGCATCCTTGTTCAATACTTAATAATGCGGACAATGAATCACTGCATATCAGTACTTTGGAGACTCTGCTGTCTTCCACCCATTCTAGAGCCAGCAGTATGGCATATAACTCAACTGCATATACACCCAGACAAGTTGATGTCCTTTTCGCAATCTTGATATTTAACTCCGGAATTACCACAGCTACACTAGTCGCTTCAGTCTTAGGATCTTTTGACCCATCTGTCTAAACCTGTAAAAAGTCACTGTATTTGCTCTCCAATCTGTTATAGAATTTTTGACAAATATCTGTGGTCACTTTCCTCTTTTTAGTGTCCGTTAATGATCTGTCTACGTCAATACACTTCAATGTCCATATGGGTCGTAAAGGCCACAACACTGTCTGATTGAAGTCTTCGTCATACACTTTAAAAGTTCTTGCTCTATCATCCCCAAACCACCCAAAACTATTTTTAAAAACCTTTCCTCTTTCCCAACAAGTCCCTAACACTTTAACAGGATGGTTTTCGTCATGACCTTTCAAATTTATCCAATAATTAACCAACAGCTGTTGCCTTCTAATATACAGCGGCATTTCTCCCGATTCCACTTGTAGAGCACATACTGGTGTTGTTTTAACTGCCCCTAAGCAAAGTCTCAGTGCTCGAGCTTGAATTACATCCGGTTTTTCAAGGAAGTTTCAGCCGCTGATCCATATACCACACATCCATAATCCAATCTTGATCGAATCAACGTGAGATAAATACTCTTAAGTGCATCAAAATTAGCACCCCATGTCAGTCCCGCTAAACACCTCAAAATATTAAGAACCTTTTTACTTTTCCCCTCTAGTGTCCGGATGTAGAATTGCATTTTAATGCCTGAAACTCACAATCCAACAAGCGGCGACAGGTTTTTGCAACGTGTTTTTAAATCACTGTAACTTTTGAACCGTTCGGTCAATTGAAACTAATCCAATAGTTTACAATTGTAAATGAGAAAAACATACGTATGTATAAGTTCAAAGGGACTGAAGGGGAAGATTGGCAGCAGACTCATGTTGGGAGAAGAGAGCCAGAATAATCTTATTGTCACAGTATATAAGCTTTATGACTGTTTCAGGCTGCTCCTTGGTGTGAGGCAGACTGTTGTCACACTGGGATCCTGTAAACTTGTCATTTCACCTGCTGAAGGTGTCATGAACCTCTGTGTGGCAGGCAGATGTTGGACCCAAGATGCAGGCACTCAGACTCGAGGGATGAACTCAAAAAACTCAGCTTTATTTGCTGACAGGGGAAAAGCATACAAAACGAAACTACACTGGGAGAATATGAACTTACACTTTGCAGAGAGACACACGAGGAAACACACAGCTTGAGGGTACGACGCGACACTGGGTTGAGGAAAACACAGGGCTTAAATACACAGGGTAGTAATGAGGAACGGGCAACAGAAGGGAGACACAGCTGGAAGAGATCAGGGCTGACGAGACAGGGGAACCAAGCTTCACACACCAACATAAGACAAAGACTTTCACAATAAAACAGGAAACATGAACCCAACACAAAGACGCAGACTTGACACTGAGAGACAGACAGAAAATGACACCTAGCACTAAACCCACACAAAACATGAGAACACAAATCCTAATCACAAATAAACAGAAACATGAACCAAATAATCATCATGACCACCACCACAATCAGCAATACAAGAGAATGAGAAAACAATCCAAAACACCAAGATAACTGAAACACAAAGTACCAGAGAAACAAAGAATAATCCATCATTCAAAATATAAACCAAAGCATAATAAACTCAAAATACTGGGTCCAACAGACCCAGAACCGTGACAGTACCCCCCCTCTAAGGGCTGGCTCCCGACAGCCGCAAACAAAAAACAGAAGCACGAAGGACACCAAACCAGGGCGGGCGGAGGGGGTCCAGGACGGAGGGCCCAAACAAAACACAAGGAGCACCAGTCCAGAGACAGAAGAAAAAAAAACAGATCAAAACCAAACCAAACTAGACCTAACATGAGTCCATGAAAAGTCCAGGAGGCCGACCGTGCGAGCAGCAACGACAGGAAAACAGTTCGGTGGCCGACCGTGCACACGGCAACGGTGGCGACGGGCAAACAGTTCCGGAGGCCGACCGTGCACACGGCAACGGCGGCAGCGCAGGCAAAACCAATCAGGAGGCCGACCACTAGGAAGGCAGTGGCGGCCACTGAACAGGTCCGGGTCGGCCGCGAAACCAGCGGCGGCGACAAAGTCTTTCAGGAGGCCGCCCTCGGCGGCCATGATGCCAACGTAGAGGCCTGGAAAACGGCCGGCAGAGGCGAGGCGGAACAGGTCGAGCTGGCTCTGACGGCGGTGTTGCAACCGCAGGGCCAGACGAGGCAGGGCCAAATGATGGCGGAGCAGAAGCCGGACCCGGCGTGGACGAAGACACAGAGGCCGGACCCGGCGTGGACGAAGACACAGAGGCCGGACCCGGCGTGGACGAAGACACAGAGGCCGGACCCGGCGTGGGCGAAGACACAGAGGCGGACCCGGCGTGGGCGAAGACACAGAGGCCGGACCCGGCGTGGACGAAGACACAGAGGCCGGACCCGGCGTGGACGAAGACACAGAGGCCGGACCCGGCGTGGACGAAGACACAGAGGCCGGACCCGGCGTGGACGAAGACACAGAGGCCGGACCCGGCGTGGACGAAGACACAGAGGCCGGACCCGGCGTGGACGAAGACACAGAGGCCGGACCCGACGGCGGCGGTGCTGCAGGCGGTGAGGCTGGCGAGGGCGAGGACGATGAGGCTGGCGAGGGCGAGGACGATGAGGCTGGCGAGGGCGAGGACGATGAGGCTGGACCAGGCGAGGACGATGAGGCTGGACCAGGCGAGGACGATGAGGCTGGACCAGGCGAGGACGATGAGGCTGGACCAGGCGAGGACGATGAGGCTGGACCAGGCGGGGCGATGAGGCTGGACCAGGCGAGGACGATGAGGCTGGACCAGGCGAGGACGATGAGGCTGGACCAGGCGAGGACGATGAGGCTGGACCAGGCGAGGACGATGAGGCTGGACCTGGCGTGGACGATGAGGCTGCAGCTGGCGTGGACGATGAGGCTGCAGCTGGCGTGGACGATGAGGCTGCAGCTGGCGTGGACGATGAGGCTGCAGCTGGCGTGGACGATGAGGCTGCAGCTGGCGTGGACGATGAGGCTGCAGCTGGCGTGGACGATGAGGCTGCAGCTGGCGTGGGCGATGAGGCTGCAGCTGGCGTGGACGATGAGGCTGCAGCTGGCGTGGACGATGAGGCTGCAGCTGGCGTGGACGATGAGGCTGCAGCTGGCGTGGACGATGAGGCTGCAGCAGGCGAGGATGGTGAGGCTGCAGCTGGCGGCGGCGTGGAAGCCGGAGGCGGTGGTGCTGCAGGCCGGAGCGGTCCCTCGGACCCTCCAGCGGAGACGGGTTGCTGAACGGGCCCCTCGGACCCTCCAGCGGAGACGGGTTGCTGAACGGGCCCCTCGGACCCTCCAGCGGAGACATGAGACGGAGGCTGAACGGGCCCCTCGGGCCCTCCAGCGGAGACATGAGACGGAGGCTGAACGGGCCTCTCGGGCCCTCCAGCGGAGACATGAGACGGAGGCTGAACGGGCCTCTCGGGCCCTCCAGCGGAGAAGGCAGGTGGCGGCATGGGAGCTGCGGAGTGCTGGATGGGCTCATCAGAGCTTCCAGCAGGAGCTGATGTAGAGCCAGAGGGAATTGGGACCCCTGGCTCAATGTTACGCTGGCCAGAAAACTGAACTGCTACGGAGAACTGGGCCAATGGGTCAGGTGCGAGCTGAGCTACTGGTGGTGGTGAAAGAGGAGTGGGTGGTGGAGTTGATGGCTTCACAGGGGAATGAACTAGAGGCGACTGTACAGGTGACTGAGCTAAAGGTAGTAGTGACGGTTGAGCGGGAGGCGGCACTGGGGAAGGCGGAGCAGCGGGAGGCGGCACTGGGGAAGGCTGATGAGCGGGAGGCGGCACTGGGGAAGGCTGATGAGCGGGAGGCGGCACTGGGGAAGGCGGAGCAGCGGGAGGCGGCACTGGGGAAGGCGGAGCAGCGGGAGGCGGCACTGGGGAAGGCTGAAGAGCGGGAGGCGGCACTGGGGAAGGCTGAAGAGCGGGAGGCGGCACTGGGAAGGCTGAAGAGCGGGAGGCGGCACTGGGGAAGGCTGAAGAGCGGGAGGCGGCACTGGGGAAGGCTGAAGAGCGGGAGGCGGCACTGGGGAAGGCTGAAGAGCGGGAGGCGGCACTGGGGAAGGCTGAAGAGCGGGAGGCGGCACTGGGGAAGGCTGAAGAGCGGGAGGCGGCACTGGGGAAGGCTGAAGAGCGGGAGGCGGCACTGGGGAAGGCTGAAGAGCGGGAGGCGGCACTGGGGAAGGCTGAAGAGCGGGAGGCGGCACTGGGGAAGGCTGAAGAAGGCGGGAGGCGGCACTGGGGAAGGCTGAAGAGCGGGAGGCGGCACTGGGAAGGCTGAAGAGCGGGAGGCGGCACTGGGGAAGGCTGAAGAGCGGGAGGCGGCACTGGGGAAGGCTGAAGAGCGGGAGGCGGCACTGGGGAAGGCTGAAGAGCGGGAGGCGGCACTGGGGAAGGCTGAAGAGCGGGAGGCGGCACTGGGAAGGCTGAAGAGCGGGAGGCGGCACTGGGGAAGGCTGAAGAGCGGGAGGCGGCACTGGGAAGGCTGAAGAGCGGGAGGCGGCACTGGGAAGGCTGAAGAGCGGGAGGCGGCACTGGGGAAGGCTGAAGAGCGGGAGGCGGCACTGGGAAGGCTGAAGAGCGGGAGGCGGCACTGGGGAAGGCTGAAGAGCGGGAGGCGGCACTGGGAAGGCTGAAGGCGGGAGGCGGCACTGGGAAGGCTGAAGAGCGGGAGGCGGCACTGGGAAGGCTGAAGAGCGGGAGGCGGCACTGGGAAGGCTGAAGAGCGGGAGGCGGCACTGGGGAAGGCTGAAGAGCGGGAGGCGGCACTGGGGAGGCTGAAGAGCGGGAGGCGGCACTGGGGAAGGCTGAAGAGCGGGAGGCGGCACTGGGAAGGCTGAAGAGCGGGAGGCGGCACTGGGGAAGGCTGAAGAGCGGGAGGCGGCACTGGGGAAGGCTGAACTGCGGGAGGCGGCACTGGGAAGGCTGAACTGCGGGAGGCGGCACTGGGGAAGGCTGAACTGCGGGAGGCGGCACTGGGAAAGCTGAACTGCGGGAGGCGGCACTGGGAAAGGCTGAACTGCGGGAGGCGGCACTGGGAAAGGCTGAACTGCGGGAGGCGGCACTGGGAAAGCTGAACTGCGGGAGGCGGCACTGGGAAGGCTGAACTGCGGGAGGCGGCACTGGGGAAGGCTGAACTGCGGGAGGCGGCACTGGGAAAGGCTGAACTGCGGGAGGCGGCACTGGGAAGGCTGAACTGCGGGAGGCGGCACTGGGGAAGGCTGAAGAGCGGGAGGCGGCACTGGGGAAGGCTGAAGAGCGGGAGGCGGCACTGGGGAAGGCTGAAGAGCGGGAGGCGGCACTGGGAAGGCTGAAGAGCGGGAGGCGGCACTGGGGAAGGCTGAAGAGCGGGAGGCGGCACTGGGGAAGGCTGAAGAGCGGGAGGCGGCACTGGGGAAGGCTGAAGAGCGGGAGGCGGCACTGGGGAAGGCTGAAGAGCGGGAGGCGGCACTGGGAAGGCTGAAGAGCGGGAGGCGGCACTGGGAAAGGCTGAAGCGCGGGAGGCGGCACTGGGGAAGGCTGAAGAGCGGGAGGCGGCACTGGGGAAGGCTGAAGAGCGGGAGGCGGCACTGGGGAAGGCTGAAGAGCGGGAGGCGGCACTGGGGAAGGCTGAAGAGCGGGAGGCGGCACTGGGAAGGCTGAAGAGCGGGAGGCGGCACTGGGGAAGGCTGAAGAGCGGGAGGCGGCACTGGGGAAGGCTGAACTGCTGGAGGCGGCACTGGGGCCTGGACTACAGGCGGCACTGGGGCCTGGACTACAGGCGGCACTGGGGCCTGGACTACAGGCGGCACTGGGGCCTGGACTACAGGCGGCACTGGGGCCTGGACTACAGGCGGCACTGGGGCCTGGACTACAGGCGGCACTGGGGCCTGGACTACAGGCGGCACTGGGGCCTGGACTACAGGCGGCACTGGGGCCTGGACTACAGGCGGCACTGGGGCCTGGACTACAGGCGGCACTGGGGCCTGGACTACAGGCGGCACTGGGGCCTGGACTACAGGCGGCACTGGGGCCTGGACTACAGGCGGCACTGGGGCCTGGACTACAGGCGGCACTGGGGCCTGGACTACAGGCGGCACTGGGGCCTGGACTACAGGCGGCACTGGGGCCTGGACTACAGGCGGCACTGGGGCCTGGACTACAGGCGGCACTGGGGCCTGGACTACAGGCGGCACTGGGGCCTGGACTACAGGCGGCACTGGGGCCTGGACTACAGGCGGCACTGGGGCCTGGACTACAGGCGGCACTGGGGCCTGGACTACAGGCGGCACTGGGGCCTGGACTACAGGCGGCACTGGGGCCTGGACTACAGGCGGCACAGGTGACACTGGGAGCTGGGCAGCTAAGTGAGCTACTGGAGGCTGGGCAGCTAAGTGAGCTACTGGAGGCTGGGCAGCTAAGTGAGCTACTGGAGGCTGGGCAGCTAAGTGAGCTACTGGAGGCTGGGCAGCTAAGTGAGCTACTGGAGGCTGGGCAGCTAAGTGAGCTACTGGAGGCTGGGCAGCTAAGTGAGCTACTGGAGGCTGGGCAGCTAAGTGAGCTACTGGAGATGAAGGTGGAGGTGTGAGGGGTTGAGGATGGTGAGGGTGCAGTTTCGTCCTTAAAGGCGGATCGAGTGATTTGGCAACAAATAGTGATGGAAAAGGTCGCTGGTGCCGCGAATACCAAGAGGCGAGGGCCTCCAGGAGGGCAGCTGAATCTTCTTTCCCTGGACTGCCCATATCAAATAGTTCGAAGCAGAGTCTCGCTCTCAGACCTGTGATTATTTGTTTTAACCTTTTATGTCCATAAAACTGACGGTCAAAGTTGTGGATGACAATAAGTGATCAAAAACACTACCTGAATAAGTCTCTTGGGATTGTCAGCAGCGTGGATTACGCTTCGGCAGAAATCCTTCAACTGCTTGAGCATTTCCTCCTTCGTGGCAAAACCTGAGTCCGCTGGGTCCATTTTGTGGTCGCGTCGTTCTGTCGTGAACCGCTGTGTGGCAGGCAGATGTTGGACCCAAGATGCAGGCACTCAGACTCGAGGGATGAACTCAAAAAACTCAGCTTTATTTGCTGACAGGGGAAAAGCATACAAAACGAAACTACACTGGGAGAATATGAACTTACACTTTGCAGAGAGACACACGAGGAAACACACAGCTTGAGGGTACGACGCGACACTGGGTTGAGGAAAACACAGGGCTTAAATACACAGGGTAGTAATGAGGGAACGGGCAACAGAAGGGAGACACAGCTGGAAGAGATCAGGGCTGACGAGACAGGGGAACCAAGCTTCACACACCAACATAAGACAAAGACTTTCACAATAAAACAGGAAACATGAACCCAACACAAAGACGCAGACTTGACACTGAGAGACAGACAGAAAATGACACCTAGCACTAAACCCACACAAAACATGAGAACACAAATCCTAATCACAAATAAACAGAAACATGAACCAAATAATCATCATGACCACCACCACAATCAGCAATACAAGAGAATGAGAAAAACAATCCAAAACACCAAGATAACTGAAACACAAAGTACCAGAGAAACAAAGAATAATCCATCATTCAAAATATAAACCAAAGCATAATAAACTCAAAATACTGGGTCCAACAGACCCAGAACCGTGACAGTAGGAAATCTTTTTAAATCTTTTTCTCCTGAATTCCTTCTGAAAACATTTGAACACAACAAATCGGTGACCTGACGTGATTTTTCAGTTGGAAAGGAGAAAAGGAGGATTGGAGAGGCTCCTGACGGAGCTGCTGTCAGACGCCAGAAGTGGAGGAAACTGATTCACCCTCACAGAAGGCCTTCAAAATAAAGGTAAGCAGAGCCTGTTATATCAAAAGCTGCAAAATTGGCCATAAACCAAATTAAAATGTGAGCGGTGAGAGGTTACAGTTCTCTCAGTCACACTGATCGAGTGTTTATATGATAAGATCAGTGTTGGGAAGGTTACTTTTAAAATGTATTCCATTACAGAATACTGAATACATGCCCCAAAATGTATTCTGTAACGTATTCCGTTACGTTACTCAATGAGAGTAACGTATTCTGAATACTTTGGATTAGTTAATATATTATCATGCTGTTTACAACTACGTGAATGTACTATTGCTGTGATTTATTACTGTTACTGAAGGTCCGCGGCTCCGAACCGTAGTAAAGGGACCTCTGGCTAATACGGTGGGTTCCGTGTCGGGCTGGTAGCCGAAAACTAGCTTTACTTTGTTGTGTGGGTCAACTTTGCTTGCGGGAGACAGAGAGAGGCGTTGAAAGGCTTCTCCAACGGAACTTATTTTTTCCGGAGGAAAACACGAACACAGTGTACAGTTGAGTCTTAATAGCTTACTTACAGCTGGGCTCGTCAGGCACTCTTCTTGGCTGCAGTGGTTATTATTATATTTACATGCTTCCAGCTCCCGTTTTTGCTCCGTGACAGCTCGGACTTTTCCTTTCTCTCCCTCCCTCGCTCACAGACACATAACGGGTATGGTAGTCCATTCTCCCTGCAGCACGGACTACACTGCCCATGAGGCTACATTCTTTAGGGCCATGCCTGTAGCATTCTGTCTATTAGCTTAGCACAACAACAACAACAACAAAAAAGCGCTCTCTCACCCAGGAAACACGCAGAGAGAGAGCGCGTCACCCTGTAACCATGGCAACCGTAACGCTGCCGCCTGGAACAACAGAACGTAGCTGTCAAACAAACCCAAACAGTCCTGACCCGCGACAATATGAAACAGGGAAGTACCGCAGTGTAATCCATTTATTTCACCAAAGTAACTGTATTCTGAATACCACCTTTTTAAACGGTAACTGTAACGGAATACAGTTACTCATATTTTGTATTCTAAATACGTAACGGCGGTACATGTATTCCGTTACTTCCCAACACTGGATAAGATGCATGTTTAATGCATAAAGTTGGAATTACAAGTTAGTAAGAAGGTTTTTAACAAAGGTTTAATTTAAGCCTGAAGTTTAAAGGTGAAAGAAATTTCACGTTTGATCAAAGCAAACAAGGAAATAGGTCAAAGGTTAAGATTAAGGATTAAGATGAATCAGAAAATTATGTAATGAAATGAAAATATGAGATAAAGGAATAAATAGGTCAAAGGTCAGATTAAGTGAAATTTTAAGCCTTTGTTAGTTAAACTAAATAAAATAATCGGAATAACCGATTGGGGGAAAATCACAAAGATGTTAAAGGAGTTTGCAAAGAAAAGCGTCTGGACTTCTTTGAGTTGCTTGAAGACGTTTCACCTCTCATCCGAGAAGCTTCTTCAGTTCTAAGGTCAAATGGTGGAGAGTTCCAGATTTAAACCCAGTGGGAGTATCCCCCCCACAGAGGGACAAAAGGACCCCCTGGTGATCCTCTAATCGCCTGAGCCAAGGTGTGAAAGTGGGTGTGGTACCTAATCAGCCAGGGTTTCGGGTGAGCTCATTGTTAAACCTGGCCCCACCCTATCATGTGATTTCCTGAGGTCAGATGGCCCAGGATGTGAGTGGGCGTTAAGGCGTCTGGGGAGGGAACTCAAAACTGGATTATAGATGCAGACAGTTGGTGTCGTAAACCACCGCCTCTGTTCAAAGATGATCGCTCACAGTGGACATAGATGGCGTCTTTCACTCCTCTTTCAAACCATCTGTCCTCTCTGTCCAAAATGTGAACATTGGCATCCTCGAAAGAGTGACCTTTGACCTTTAGATGCAGATGGACTGCTGAGTCTTGTCCTGTGGAGGTGGCTCTTCTATGTTGTGCCATACACTTGTGAAGTGGCTGTTTGGTCTCTCCGATGTAGAGGTCTGGGCATTCCTCGCTGCACTGTACAGCATACACCACGTTGTTAAGTTTGTGTTTAGGAGTTTTGTCTTTCGGGTGAACCAGTTTCTGTCTGAGTGTGTTGCTGGGATGTCGTGCTTGGAGAAAACTCTCCTGAGTTTCTCTGATACACCGGCTACATAGGGGATGACGGCGTTGTTGCGTCTGTATTACTTATCCTCCTTCGCTGGTGTCTGATCTTCTTTTCTGTGCATCTTTGCTGACTTTATAAACGCCCAATTAGGATAACTGCATGTTTTGAGTGCTTCCTTTACGCGTGTGTGTTTCTTCTTTTTTCCTTCAGGCTTAGAGGGAACATGTTCTGCTCGGTGGTGTAGGGTCCTAAAGTTTACTGAAGAAGCTTCTCGGATGAGAGGTGAAACGTCTTCAAGCAACTCAAAGAAGTCCAGATGCTTTTCTTTGCAAACTCCTTTGACTACGATGACCTGGATGACTGAGAACCTTCACAGACATATCGCAAAGATGTTGTGATCAAAGCTCTTTTAAAATAGTTTGTACGGCATAAAGAAAAACACATGTTTCAGTAAATTGTATGTTGAGCTAAAACCACTGTAGACACTGGTAGAGACCTCAAATCATTGTTACTGAAGAAGGAGGAATTCTGCCTTAAACAGTAGTGTTCTTTAACAGTACGACACTGATAGAGTTTGTTTGTTTGTGTGTTTGAGAGTTCAGACTGACAGTGATTGCACAATCGTGTGTGTGTGTGTGTGTGTGTGTGTGTGTGTGTGTGTCTGCAGCTGTTCTTTGTGTTGTTGCTGGATCGTTGCCTCAGGGGGAAAGTTGTGTGTGTGTTGAACATGCAGACTAACAGAGACTGCAGCTGTCAGCAGCCACACACACTTTATATTCTTCAAATCAAATCACAGTGAAACATGTTCACTGACAGCTCAGCTTCAGCATCTTATTCATGCTGTGACTGCAGCCGTTCAACTCTGTTTATCTTTAACCCAAATCATCACAACATGGAAATATAATCATCAAAATGATGTGACTGGAAGGATGCAGCAGTCTGTGCTCCACCTTTCTCCTCCACACCTGCAGGTGGAGAACATGGATGCATGAATCTCTACAGAGTTCTTTGAATATTATCCGTCTTATCAGTTTTCAGTGAACAAAAATCCTCACAGAGCCAAAATAAGCAGTTTGTATCCAACATAACTCAGCTGGACTCTGATGCTCCGTATAACAGCCACACATGAGTCTGGATTCACTCAAAGCATTGAACAAACTTTATTGTAAATGAAGCTTTTGGACATTTATTCTCTGATATTTGCTCTTCAGCTCGAGTCTCCATCAGTGGGAACATTTCCTGATTCAACTTTTCTTCTGTTCAAATCAAACTCCATGAGAATCAAAGTGTGAATCAGAGTCCTGATGATCAGATTCTATAGAAACATGGAGACTGTAGAGGATTTACACTCAATATGTTCATTTGTTCTCTTCAATACAAATCATCATAACAACGCACTTTAAACCTGAACTGGGGAAATCTGATCCTTAATTGACTGACCTTACAGATGATCAGAGGTGCAGAGTTTTTACCTCCATAATTAGGATTGGGACTGAAGAATGGGTGGAGTTTGTCAGTGAAGGAGCAGCCAGTAAAGGAGTAGATCAGAGCTGCAGCACCTACATCATAAAAGGAGACCAGACCCTCCTCATAATCCACAAACACCCCCACCTTCTTAGGACCAGGATGAAGACAGAGATCAACTGGAGAGTCAGCACAAGCTTTGTACTCATTTCCATTTCTCAGCCACACAGTCCAGAAACCATCCTGAGGACTCAGTGTGATTTGTCCCTTCCTGTTGATCGACTCTGTGGCCACTCCTAAATCCCAGTCAGTCTTTCCTTTAACCTGAACCTCAAAGTAAAATCTGCCTGAAGAGAAACTCTGCTCTCCTAAAACAATAGCATAGTAAGAAAATCTCTCTGGGTTGTCTGGAAGATTCTTCCTCACATCACTATGATACACTTGTTTTCCATCATCAGACAGGATGAGTTCAGGATGAGCTGTATCAGGATCCAGAGTCACAGCCACCTCATACTGCTGCACCCTCTTCAGCTCAGCCTCAAACAGCTTCTTCTTCATGGGTTTCCAGACTGTCTCCTCCAGCTGAGCCACAGCTCTCCCCACAGTCCCCTCATATGATGGTGGATGAACTCTGACCACTGTCCAGTCCTTGCTGGGTGGAGCAGCTTTCAGGGAGGAGAAGCTTTGGAGGAGGTGGAGGTGGTCTTCAGAGCGTGAGAGCTGCTCCACCTCAGAGCTTCTCTCCATCAGCTCAGAGATTTCCTGTTCCAGATCTTTGATGAGACCTTCAGCCTGTTTCTCTGTAGTTTCCTGTTTGTCTTCGATCTCCTTCATGAGCTTCTTCAGGCGTCTCTCAACAGACTCCATCAGAGCAGTGAAGACCTGAACACCTTCTGCTTTCTGTCTGTCTGCAGCATCTTTACTCATCTTCACCGACTCTGTGATCTCCTGAATCTTCAGTCGTCTCTTCTGGATCATCTGCTGAATCTCAGCCTCTGTCTTCTCCAGCTCTGCCTTCTTTCCTTCATATTCTTCTCTCAGAGGAACAAACTCGTGGTTCTTGTGGTCTAAAACAGGGCAGAGCATGCAGACACATGTCTGGTCGGTCTTACAGAACAGCTCCAGAAGTTTATCGTGCTTCGTGCACATCCTGCCTTCCAAGTTCTCCACAGCATCAATCAGCTGATGTCTTTTCAGGCCTTTCACTGTCAGATGAGGCTCCAGGTGAGTCTGACAGTAGGAGGTCTGACACACCAGGCAGGACTTCAGGGCCTTCAGTCTGGTTCCAGTGCAGGCGTCACAGGAACTTCTCCTGGTTTGGCAGCTTGTTGCTCTGAGCTGCTGCTGCTGGCTTTCTGCTGAGCTTCACGTCTGAACTGAGCAACCATCTCAGAGATGAAGGTGTTGACCCTCAGCTGAGGTCTAGTGTAGAAAGTCTCTTTACACATGGGACACTGACAGCTCTGATTCATGTCCCAGTGCTGACTGATGCAGGTTTTGCAGAAGTTGTGTCCACATGGTGTAGTGACTGGATCAGTGAACACATCCAGACAGATGGAGCACAGAAACTGATCTTCAGATCGCAGATTGCTGGAAGCAGACATGTCTGCACTCTGAGGGAGAAAGAAAAGAAACACATTTGATTCAAAATTCACTTTAAATTTCATTTTTAAAAAGAGAGAAACAAACGTCAGTAGTCTGAGGAGCTTGGAAAGAAAAGCGTCTGGACTTCTTTGAGTTTCTTTTCATCAGAGAAGCTTCTTCACCTCATCCTCAACACAGACAAGAACAAGGAATTAATACTGGACTTTTGAAAGAACCCCCTCCCCTGCAGCCCCTTATTGTCAAAGGGACGGAGGTGGAGACGGCAAACAGCCACAGATTCCTGGGACTGCAGGTTACATCAGACCTGAGCTGGACTCTCAACACTACAGCAACTGTGAAAAAAAGCCCAGCAAAGGCTTTATTTCATTAGGCTGCTCAGGAAAGCTGGCATGAACAGGGCTCTAGAGTGCAACCAATTTGGTCGCAAATGCGACCAAATTTTTCAGTGGTGCGACTAAAAAAAAATATTTGGTCGCACCAGTGCGACCAAATATTTTCAGGTAACAAGAAAAAAAAAAAAAAAAAAAAAAAACTCTCTGCAACTCTCCGTGTGGTCAACAACAGACACACATTATACCCCTATCGTGGACAAAACCAATCAGAGATAGTCAGGGGCGGGACCTCTCTGATTGGCCGTGGTCCAGTTGAAAGTGCAGGTGGAAGACCGAGGTGAGTAGCTTGAATAAAGCGATATGAATTCATTAACGGATTCCACACAAAGACGGAAACACAGAGCGGACCCAACGCATCAGAATCAGCTTTGTCTTTCTGGGCTTTCTCACCCGACGGCCCGAACACGGACACGCTGTCGGAGCTGAGCGATTCTGATGCGTCGGGTCCACGCTGTGTTTCCGTCTTTTTTGCGCTGATTCTGAGCTGCAAGTTTTGTCTCTCCAACCAAAATTCGCCGAGCCAGCAGCAAAAGAAGCAGCAAACTACGCTTTACATTTGATCAATGTCGTCATGAACTCCCTCTGACTTTTGCTGTTTTGCTTCCACCACGATAAAAATCACACTTCATGCACAGCTCTCTCTCTCTCTCTCTCTCTCTGTACTTCAAGAACAGTTTCCCGTCTCAAATCTGTTTTCTGCATTATTTATTCGCTTATTACCCACCAGTCTACCGTTGTTTACAGCGCTGTCGGCCGCTGTCTTTTTCTTTTCCTTTTCTTTTTTCACTTAAATGACCTCGGTCAAGAAAGCCTATTTTCTGCTGTTCAATACTGAAGAAATTTAAACTTCTTAAAATTATGCAAAATTGCAGAATATTGCAGAATATTTTTAAGGTTATCTGCTATAAAACGCCAGACCAGGAAAATCTCCTTCATGTTTTTCTGTGTTTTATTCTCAGTTACTTTCACACAAAGGCATCTGCTGTGATGTTCACATTTCTGATGAAGTCTCACATGTATCAGTACTGATAAATGATCAGAATTATAATATTTCTGACTGTCTGAGGCTAAATTGAATCGAATCAGGACTTTGAGAACCGGAATCGAATGGATTATAGAAATCAGTGATGGTACTCAGCCCTAGTGAGCAGCCTAGGCCTGACAGAAGTGGATGTAGCTGTGGGTAATAAGAAAAGATGAAAAGAACTATTGATAACTTTTGTGTTAAGTTAAGGACTGATCCATCTGAAATTCATAGTCAGCTCTGACACGGTGCCATCAATCTTTGAATGCTGAAAAAACAGCAGTGTATCCAGAAAACACATTATATGCTGCAATAAATGCAATGCACAAGTGTCCCCTCTCCCCACTGCCTTTCAGCAGCAGGCAGCAGCAAACAGGTCGTCAGAGGAGCCAAGATGATGATTAAGTTTAACATTTTCTACAATACTGACAAAGCACTTTAAGCACAAGTTTGTTAATTAATAATTAAGAAATGAATATTGTCTGTATGGACTTCCCCCCAAAGAAAGTGCACATGTAAAACTGCGGTGTTAAGCGATGTGGTTGAAAAATTTGAGTGTGCCTAACTTTTGTGCCGGTACGCCTAAATTTTTAAAGTTAGGCGCACCGGTGCACCCATGTCAAAAAGTTAGTCTAGAGCCCTGATGAACCACCGCCCTCTCACCCAGGCGTACAGAGGACTGATAGAGAGCATCCTCACCGCAGGCATCACTGTCTGGTATGGAAACACTACACACACACAGAGGAAGGCTCTGCAAAGAGTCAGAAAGTCTGCGGAGAGGATTATGGGAACAAAACTTGCCTCCATGGACCTGCACATACAAAGCTGTGCATACAATCTCAGACACAACAGAGTGGACAGCAGCATCACACACAGAACAAGATTCTTCAATAGCTTCTTCCCCACAACTGTCAGACTGATGGCAAACAAAAAACACAGAACACTTAAAATAACACAGCACTACTTAACCTCATTTTTAATGTATCATCGGTTCACTGACCAATGGACAATACACTCACAACAGACTTGTGAAACAGATCTGTGGAACACATGTGCTGTGAGTGCAATAAGAGGTGTCATCCAGGGGAGGACGGATGTTGTTTTGCTTGTTGTGTTTTTGTAAAGTGTGTTATTTACTTTCTATATTGCATGTTGTGGTTATATTTTGTGCAGTGTTTTATTTTTATTGCATGTTTTTGGTTACACCATCAATCCGTCCTGGAGGGACTCTGCCCTTTTCCCATTTTATTGATTGGACACACCTGAGAGAAAAGGAGTGAGTGGTAATATACAGTGTGCCCAGTGACACAGAAGGTGGTGGAGCTTGGCGTCAGAGGAGCAGATACAGCGCCAGCGACGTGGGGCGAGCAGTCCGACTACTGCAGCAACGGGAGGATATAGCGCCTGCAAACAGGAGGCCAGCATACACGTCTGCGGAGAATTAGAAGCGGCGAGGCGGCCCGGTACTGATTGGCGGTCACAAGGAAGCGGCGGGCAGAGTTGAGAGCTCTGCCCACCTGGGGTAAGTCTTTTGACTTGTCCCCTTAATGAATGGTAGCCGCCTAAAAATGATTAGTGACTGCCGCTGCCTTTCTGTTTTAGCGCACCGGGGCAGAGACGAAAGTGAGGACGCCGCCGGGTTTCTCTTCACCACCGCTACACTGGATTTTTAATTAGTGACTTTTATACCGTGGCGGACGCCACTGGACTTTTAACGTGGTTTTATTGATTTTTATTGTGTCGCTCCCTGGCCAGGGTTGTTTTTTAATTCCTTTTATATTTTTTTAACTATTTAAATATAATAAATTATATTTTAGTCTTACAGTTTTAAATTTGTGTGAATTCCCTTGGCTGCTCTACTGCTCTGTCCGTTTTTAGGAGGGTTTCTCTCCTTTTAATAACATCTGTGCGAATAAAACACCTTCCCTCCGTTACAGAGGTAGAGACTACAAACTCTCTGTACATTTTCTTCTTTTTCTTTGTATATAGAAAATAGTACGACTACCCTACTCCGGACTTTATTTCTATCCTTCTGCTTTTTCTGTCTTTATATTGTTATGTTGTTATATTGTTAAAGTGTGATTTGACTTGGAAGGCTCTGCACACTGTACATGGACTGTTGGTCCTGTGTGCAAATGTCAAAATATAAATCTTGAACATCAGTTCTCAGAGTAACTGGAGACCCAGCAACACCTCAGACACAAACTGGTTCATCCCAAACACAAACTTAACATTGTCGTGTCTGCTGTACAGTGCAGCGTCCAGATGAACAGAATCAACTTTTGGGGATGAACATAAATACAGTCGTTAAAAAGATGTGAAATTGTTTGGCTGACACAGACAAACAGCATCCCACATTCTTGATTTTTAGCTCACAAACACGTCTTATAAGGACTTATTGATCCTGAAATGTTGAAGGTTTTAGCTCTTTAAACAGTAAAGTTACAGGAGGATACAGATAATTATCAGGAAAATGTCCTTAATTTATTAAAATTATCCCGTCCGATAACACACGAGAACAATAAATGTATCATTTTCTGTTGTAACCCACAAACTGAACGGTCACACTCATTTTTCACGTTGTCACTAAAACAGTTCACTACTTCCACGTCTGGTTGGTCGTGATGGAGGCGGAGTCCGTTGGGTCCGCTTTCCCTGCCCAGTGAATGCTCCCGACGCAGGGGAAACAGATCCTGTTGGGGATCCCTACCTTGGCACAAGCACGGTCTTTGCCTACTCACCACAGTAAATGCATCATGTTGTCAGCTTTACAGTATCATAGTCAGAGAAACTGGTCAGGCCGCTCTCTTCCAAATGTCTACACTTCCCCCTTTTACTGTCTGTGGGCTCAGAGTCCATCTTATGTGGCTCATTATCTGATGCCGTCTGCAGACCAGTGTTAGACATAACCCGAGAGGTTGATGGCTCCGTGTCAGAGCACTGGCCTTAACGAAAAAGTTATCAATCGTTCTTTTCATCTTTTCTCATTACCCACAGCTACATCCACTCCTATCACGCTGCTCATCTCTGCCGCGACGATTCAAACAGCCGGAAAGTAAATAAGCGGCAGACAGAAATGAGACAGGTCGAATCTTCTTGCGTTTCACGCAGGCGCAGGACTGCAACGTAAGCATTTTCGTCCCGTTCAATGTGGACGCGCAACTCTGAAAACGACTGAGAACGCTACTGTGGACGCGAAGCGTTTTCAGACGGAAATGCTGTTTTCAAATCTATCCGGTGTAGTGTGGACGTAGCCTAAGTTGCACCATGGAGAAATGAGGTGGCACTCTAGAGCCCTGATGAAGTGAACAGAGTGAAGATTTGTGTAGAAACAGGAAGTGTGATCAGCTGCACTCACCACTGTTGCTGAGAGAAACCTGATGGACTCCAGTGAATCTTCTTTTAGAGACAAACAGGACTCGACTGCAGCTCTGCTGCTGCTCTCTCTCACTTTCACTTCTGCAAAATGACTTTGAACTTCTTGTTTTTTAGGTGTTGCTCCGCCTCTCCCTGCAGCTTCTTCTTCTTCTTCTCCTACATTTTAATGGCGGTTGGCAAACAACTTTTAGGTGCATTTACCGCCACCTTCTGGAAAGGAGTGTGGGCCAGAACGGTTTCATAAGCTACAGTCTCGGATACACACCCGTCAATCTTTAAAAGCCAAACACTGCCCTATAAACAACATCCCCTGCATCTCTTTGAAATATGTCTCTCACCCTTAGGTGAACACTATTTTCTTGCAATTCAAACTGCAATCTTTCCCTTTCTCGCTTGTACTTATCGCACTCCAACATTACATGCTCAAATGTCTCCTCCTGTCCACAGAAGTCACAAGCAGTGTTGGGACTAACGCGTTATTAAGTAACGCGTTACAGTAACTACGTTATTATTGTGGTAACGAGCACGGTAACTAGTTATTATGCCAAAACCAGGAACGCGTTACTCGTTACTGGGATTTAGATAGGCTCGTTACTCGTTACTTCGTGTGGTGGCTATCGCAGAGCTTCCACAGATTCAATAACATTAGCAAGTGGTGGAAGCCAGCAGGTGGATGAAGGAAAAGGGAGGCAAGAGGAGAGACCCGAAGCGGCCGCCGGTCCGCGTGTCAGGTGAACTGAACTTCAGGTAAGAAGTTATGACCTGCAGTCTATCGGAGTCAGATATAAACCAAGTTTAGGTGGAGTTTATTTTCGGTATGCTGACATTTTCGTACTGCGTGCTAGCTAGCATGACGGAGTTTCTATATGTAACAGGGTCATAAATCACATTGTTATAATTACACAAAATGTGTTCTAAACCCCCAAACTGTTCCTTTTATACCTGACCTTTAGGACCTCCAAGCCTGTAGTTATGTTCATTATCAGTTAGAGCCCCTCCTCATTCTTTTCTTCTTCTTCTTTGGTGCAACCTTATAAATACAGTGTACCCCTTTTGCCTCTCCCCTTTTCTACAATTCCCCTGTGGGAGAGGTTGGTGTAATTTCTTTCCCAACACTGTAAAACGCTCATATAATGCATATTTGGCCACCTGGATGTTTCTGATTGTGATTTTAGTTCAATCATTGTCATTATTAAGCCTGTTTTTTGTTAGACGTTACAAGTGTGTAGTATGTATGTATCATAAATGTGTTTAAGAACCATAAATGCTAGCATGGATATATATACTTCTTGCTAGCTTGGAAGTTGTGGTGGGTTGAGCTAACCCTCTTCCCCACTGTTTGTATTTGGTCGTAGGAGCTGGAGTGGGCAAGCTATTTACTTGGAGGTCTTTCTTTCTTTCTTTTACCTTTTATCGTCAGGTATGTCGGATTTCATGTTGTTGTTTTTGTTTTATCAAATATGTTACGTGTAAATGCATATTTTATGTTTAGTGTAATAATAAATGCCAGCCCTTTTCTACAATTCCCCTGTGGGAGAGGAGCTGGAGTGGGCAAGCTATTTACTTGGAGGTCTTTCTTTCTTTCTTTTACCTTTTATCGTCAGACACAACGCAGAAACACACCGGTTACACTTGGTGCCGAAACCCGGGACATCGCCAGTCCGCGATCTCCTCCTCCCCCTGCGGCCGCTGTTTTCCCGCCTCCTCTCTGCAGCTGTGCGCTGTGTGCCAGGGTTCTGTGCCCTACGCTTTGACTCACAGGTTTTTATATCGTCCGTTTGTGATCGATGCCCTGCAATTTGGCTCGCAGGCATCTCTGTCACTGTGAACTTAAAGGGCAAATACATAGGTGATCATTTCTGTCACTGTTTCATATTGTTGCCTCAAATTATACAGGTACAGATTGTGATTTTTTTTTTTTCTATTGATATTGACTTTTACAGCCTGTTTTAATTGATTTTATTTTCTTTTCTATGGTGTTTGGATTCTTTGATGTTTTTTTCCCCACACTTTTCATTGTTTTGTGAAGTTTTGTATAATTGTGTGTGTGGGTTAGGCTCTTTCTTTTTTTTTTGCTGTTGAACAGTGATATCTCACTTGGGTCAACATGTTAGGTGAGGAAACTGCGGATAGTGCTATGCCTGATCTGTTCTCTGCAGGGAGTAATGTGACCTTTGGTTTGGGGAGGGGTCATCAGATTGCTCCGAAGTGTTTTGGGAGGGGTAGGCCAGTAGCCCCCGGTATTGGTGCCCACACTGTAGACCAGTCAGTGATGCACTCACCATTAATGCCAGCAGCTAGCTCCACACCAGCTGCTCGCGAATGCCAAACACACACCCAGGCTGTCACTAGTGACATGTTGAGCAGCTTGATTACTGACTTAGCAAAGCAAATTGGGGAAAATATCACATCCTCTCTTAACTCTATGCACCAGCCGGCCCCACCCAGCCACAGTCTCCCAGAATGTGCCCTCGAGCTGCAATGACCAGTCCCAGCTGAAGGTTGTTGTTCAGTCAGACACCAAAGCTCCACCATACTTCAAGGGTGACAACACAGATCTATTCCCCATCAGTGAATGGGAGGACATGATGAGATGTTATCTGCACAGAATCAGCTGTGACACAGATGAAGAAATGTTCGCCATATTAATGTCTAGACTGATTGGCAAAACCAGAGATGTGGTCAAGGTGTCACTTTGTTGCCGCCCTGAGTTGAATGGGAATGATCTTATCACTGCTGTGTTTGACATACTGAGGTCTAACTTCAGCGACTTGACATATTCCAGCCTACCCATGAAAGATTTCTACAGTACTGTGCCACGTCCAGGTGAGAATGCCATGGATTACTGGATCCGGTTGAACAAGTCTATTGACGCTGCTGATGAGTGTCTCCGCAGGCGTGGCAAACTGGTAGAGGACCCCAGTAGTGAGGTTGTTTCAATGTTCATTAATCACTGTCCTGATCACAGTCTTGCCTTGTCTTTTCAACTGAAGGCTCCTGAGGAATGGACTGCGGCTGAGGTTCAGAGCCGTCTGGACAACTATGTGAGGAAAATAAGACAGTCTAGTGTTTTGTCTCATAATACGGCATGCCTGTCCATCCCACATCAAAGTCCTGTTACTGTTAACAGCCAGCCCCACTCCGGCGGTGCTCAAAGCAGTCCCAGTAACACATGAGCCATCTTTGTATCCTATGCCCTCTGTTCCCTCTGCAGCCACATGTCAGCCTCTCTCTTCTGCGGACCTGGTAAGTGTGCAGCAGCCCTCTGCTTGTCCTCCCCTGACTTCTCATGTCACGCCCCCATCTTTGCCAGTTTCCGGCCCTCCTCCAACTGAGCCAGGTGTTCAACAGATGGTAGCACTGTTTGACAAGGTTCTGTCCATGTGCACTGCATCATTAGCCACTGGTCCTAGGCGCCCACAACCCACGGGTCATTCCCATGGGCACCGCAGTGCTCATCGTGCTTCGTGCAGAGTGTGTGGCTCACATGAACACACAACCCATGTGCATTGTAGGCTGTACAAGCTATGCCACAGCTGCTTTGACCCTGGACACATGAGGCGAGTTGCGCCAGAAACCAAACATGTCAGTCCCTCCTCCCACCAGTGCTGCTTTAAACTAGCCAGCCCATGTGACGAGAGGGGTAGCATGGGCGGTGTTGATGAAACCCTCACGAATGCAACCGATCCAAAACCATATATGTTAACTGCTGTAATAGCCTCTCTGATGAGAAGACTGTTATTATGGGTTCACAAAGAGTTGACAGGGCTAGTGAGCTGTTTTACACCCAGTGTCAGTCAGTGGCGGTGCTCCCTAACAGGCATGCTTGATTCAGGGAGTATGTCATGCACACTGAGTGAAGAGGCTGATTGCAAGCTAAGAGCCGCTGGTGTTGCTCTGATTTCGCAGCATGCCCCTGAAAATGTGGTGCTGGTTGGTTGCAGTGGCCTTCTCACACAACCGAAATGCATCTATGATTTGGACATTGAAGTATATGGGACCAGGTTTCTTGTGCCAACATTTGTGGTTCCTGGGCAAAAAGATGAACTCATTGTGGGGAGCAATGTGATCCGGCCAATCATTCAGAAGATGAAGGCTGATACAAAGTACTGGGAGCTTATTAACTCCAATTACACTGGCACTGATTGTGAAGACTTCCTGCAGTTGCTGAGCTGTATCTCACGGTGGTCTGCTCCTGTGATGCCAGATAAAGTTGGTACAGTCAGGTTGCGGAAGAGTGTCACTCTCTTGCCACAAAAAGAATATGTAGTTTGGGGAAAGCTGCCACCGTCTGCCCTTGTGTCTCCAGGGAGTACTGTCATTGTGGAACCCACGTCAGCCCGTTCCACTCCAAAGAACGTAATGGTGGGGCGCATTATAACACCCATGTGGGGAGATCGTTGGGTCCCTATGAAAGTCCTTAACCCAACACAGAGCCCTGTGACACTTCGTCGCAATGCTAAGATTGCTGATGTCTTTCCTTGTATTGCTGTAGAAGACCTGCCCATCACTCAAGGTCTCTGCGAGACTCTGACTGACCAGTGTACCAGTTTTCCCCCCTCATCAGACCCTGTGCCTGACTCTGTGCAGCTACTCAAAGACGCTGGGTTGGCTGATATTGACATTGAGGGCTGTGAAGTGTCAGATGGGTGGAAGAGGAAATTGGTGGAGCTTGTGTTGACTTACCAAGATGTGTTCTCTAGAGACAAACTGGACTGTGGTGAGGTGAAAGACTTTGTCCATCGTATCCACCTCACTGACAACCACCCTTTCAGGCTTCCCTATCGCAGAGTACCCCCGGCTCACTATCATAAGTTGCGAGAGGTGCTGTCAGACATGGAGATGAAAGGCATCATCAGTAAGTCCACCAGCGAATACGCTTCACCACTGGTGATGGTTTGGAAGAAGTCAGGTGACATGAGGATATGCACTGACTTCCACTGGCTCAATGCCAAAACTGTTAAAGATGCTCACCCACTGCCCCATCAGGCTGACTGTCTTGCTGCCCTTGGTGGGAATGCTTTCTTCAGCACCATGGACCTCACATCCGGGTTCTACAACGTTCCCCTCCATGAGTCTGACAGACGGTACACGGCTTTCACTACACCTCTTGGCCTGTATGAGTACAACAGACTTCCCCAGGGTCTATGCAACAGCCCAGCATCTTTTATGCGGATGATGCTCAGCATCTTTGGTGACTTGAACTTTTCGAGCCTTCTGTGTTATCTTGATGACCTGCTGGTGTTTGCACCTTCAGAAGAGGAGGCCCTAAAACGTCTTGAGATTGTTTTCTCTCGCCTGAGGACCAGCAATCTGAAGCTGGCGCAGAAAAAATGTCACTTTCTCAGACGCTCTGTGAGGTTTTTGGGTCATGTAGTGGATGCTGGTGGTGTCTCGGTTGATCAGGATAAAGTGAGGGTTATCGCCAGTTTTCAGAAAACTGACCTCATGGATGGTGACGGTTGCACCCCTTCTCAGAGGAAAGTGAGATCCTTCCTTGGCATGGTGATGTTTTACCAGCATTTCATTCCAGGGTGCTCTCGTGTTGCAAAGCCACTCTTTGCTCTAACTGCCGGTCAGAAGAGGACTAAAGGCTGCCATGGGAGTCGGAAACCTGGAACCTTTCGTAAGCTCACCCCTCAAGACTGGACTCCTGCTTGCGAGAAGGCATTTGAGGAACTCAAAGGTGCACTCCTCAGCTGTGCGGTGCTGGCACATCCTGATTTTGAGAGGCCATTCATCCTTTCAACTGATGCTTCCATGGATGGGCTGGGTGCTGTCTTATCCCAGGTGCCAGCTGGTGAGGAGAGAGCAAGACCTATAGCCTTTGCTAGTAAGTCTCTCAGCCGCAGTCAGGCCAAATACCCAGCACACCGGCTTGAGTTTCTGGCTCTGAAGTGGGCTGTGTGCGATAAGTTCAGCCACTGGCTCAAGGGTCACAAGTTCACTGTCTGGACTGATAACAATCCTCTCACGTACATTCTGACTAAGCCAAAGCTGGATGCCTGTGAACAGCGTTGGGTCTCTAAGCTAGCACCATACTGCTTTGAGATCAAATATGTTCCTGGAAAGCTGAACATCGTGGCAGACACCCTGAGCAGGGAACCGTTTGTGAGGCCTTTGGCCCAGCGCCTCCTGTCGGAGCCCTACTTTGAGCTGCTAGAGCAAATCAGTGATGTGAGAGATGCCAGTGTCCAAGATGCCTTCCGTTTGACCTGTCAACCTCAGTCAATACACAGTGCTCCACCCTCTGCTGTGCTTGATGTGTCTCTGTCAACTGATGACGTGTCTTCTCTCATGTCTTCCCTCTGTGAGTGGGAGTCTGCTTCTCGCCAGCGTGCAACATCCCTCGCTGGTCACCTGACCTCCATTAGTCCACCTGACTGTGATGTCTCTCATGTGCTGTCCCACGCTGATCTCCTGTCTCACCAAACAGGGGATCCTGTGATCTCCAGAGTAGCCCGCTATGTTGAGCGTGAGCGCAGACCCTCCAGACGTGAGCGCTATCACGAGAACCAACATACATTGCGGCTCCTGAAACAATGGGACAAGCTCACATTCCTCAATGGTGTCCTCTACAGAGTTGTGAGGATCCACTGACAAAACACAAGAGATTCCAGTTTGTGGTACCTGACTCTCTAAAGCAAATGGTGCTGTCTGGCATACACGACAATGCTGGTCATCAAGGTCAACCTCGCACACTCTCCTTGGCTCGTCAGCGTTTCTTCTGGTATGATATGGAGAAGGATGTGCGCAATCATGTGAGAAGTTGCCGCAGGTGTGTTCTCAGTAAGACCCCAGAGCCAGCAGCTAGGGCCCCATTGGAAAGCATTAAGACCTGTGCTCCACTGGAACTTGTGTGCATTGACTTCTGGTCAGCTGAGGACAGCAACAACAAGTCTGTGGATGTTCTTGTGATTACTGACCACTTCACAAAATTAGCACATGCATTCCAATGCCAGGATCAGACAGCTAAGAGAGTTGCTAAAAAGCTCTGGGATGGATTCTTCTGCGTGTATGGCTTCCCTCAGCGCATTCACTCTGAGCAGGGAGCTAGTTTTGAGAGTGAACTGCTTGCAGAGCTTCTGGTTTTGGGTGGCATTGCCAAATCCCACACTTCACCGTACCACCCCATGGGTAATGGTACCACGGAGAGATTTAATCGCACCCTTGAAACATGCTACGGTCCCTCCCCAGATCTAAGCAGAAATGGCCGCAGATGATACAGTCCATGACGTTTGTGTATAACTGTACGGCACACGAGACCACCGGCTTTTGCGCCATTCTACCTGATGTTTGGGAGGGTCCCAAGGTTGCCAGTTGACCTAATGTTTCGGGATGTCCTTCATGATGACACCATTTGTGACTATGATACCTATGTCAAGTCACTGATGAATGACCTGCGCTCTGCCATGCTCCAAGCCCAGGAACACAGCACGATGGAGCAGAGACACCAGTCTGACCAGTACAACAGAAAGGTGAAGGGTCTGCCTCTTTCACTGGGAGACCAGGTGTTGTTGGCAAACAAGGGAGTCAGAGGAAAAGGAAGCTCTCTGACAAATGGGAACCTGTTGTGTACACGGTAGTCGACTTGGATCCTGCTCTTCACATCTGTCGTATCAGAGACAGAGAAGGACACGAGCGTGTGGTGCATCGCAACCTGCTCCTTCAAGTTAACTTTTGCCCTTGGACACAACATTGAATGATGATGCTGCACATCCTGCTGTGAGCGTTGTCAGTGGCCCCCTGAGTCTGACCTGGATGGGTCTGTGACATCTTTGGGGACACAGGAGCTGTACCCCTGCTACACGTACTGTGGCTTCTGTCTCCAGCATTGGCGAGCGTGATGACCGCACACTATCATGGATCCATCAGCAATCCGCCGCTGACCCAGTCGAAGATGGCGTTCATGGGACCCCTCCCATAATGGATGTTCCTGATCTTGGTGGGCTGGCTGGTGATGGAGCCTCCCCAGACTCCCCTGCTGCTTTCCCATCCCACAGTTTTCATTCTCTTGAACCCGAAAATGTGGACGTGGATCAGGGACTGACTACACGTTTTGGTAGAATCATTAAACCAGTTCGTCGCTTGATTGAATCAATGGCTCAACTCGAAACACTCCTTGGTGTTGAACCTGTTCAAGCAGCAGTTATCGATGTGTGAATTTGTTTATTGCTGTATGTTGTCCATTGCTATTGTTTTTGGAAAAGTATAATACAAGCACAGAATTGACTGTATTTTTTTTTCAGTCTGTGCAGTCTGATGGTGATGCCCATAGATATTATGGCCTGTTTTGTGTGGTGTAAATGGCACCTCATTTTGTCTATAGTGTGTCCTGGGATCTTGCTAGGCGCCGAGCGGGTCTCAGGTCTCTTATCCTCTTTGTCAGGAAGCTATGTTGCTGATCTAATTCATTGTATATGTGATGTGAATTTTTTTGAGGCCACTGTATCTGTTATTGTGGGTTTATACATTTTATTTATTTTTTATTTTTTTTGTATACTCTTTAGGATTTTGTGTAATTCTTGGGGGGTGAATGTAACAGGGTCATAAATCACATTGTTATAATTACACAAAATGTGTTCTAAACCCCCAAACTGTTCCTTTTATACCTGACCTTTAGGACCTCCAAGCCTGTAGTTATGTTCATTATCAGTTAGAGCCCCTCCTCATTCTTTTCTTCTTCTTCTTTGGTGCAACCTTATAAATACAGTGTACCCCTTTTGCCTCTCCCTTTTTCTACAATTCCCCTGTGGGAGAGGTTGGTGTAATTTCTTTCCCAACACTGTAAAACGCTCATATAATGCATATTTGGCCACCTGGATGTTTCTGATTGTGATTTTAGTTCAATCATTGTCATTATTAAGCCTGTTTTTTGTTAGACGTTACAAGTGTGTAGTATGTATATCATAAATGTGTTTAAGAACCATAAATGCTAGCATGGATATATATACTTCTTGCTAGCTTGGAAGTTGTGGTGGGTTGAGCTAACCCTCTTCCCCACTGTTTGTATTTGGTCGTAGGAGCTGGAGTGGGCAAGCTATTTACTTGGAGGTCTTTCTTTCTTTCTTTTACCTTTTATCGTCAGGTATGTCGGATTTCATGTTGTTGTTTTGGTTTTATCAAATATGTTACGTGTAAATGCATATTTTATGTTTAGTGTAATAATAAATGCCAGCCCTTTTCTACAATTCCCCTGTGGGAGAGGAGCTGGAGTGGGCAAGCTATTTACTTGGAGGTCTTTCTTTCTTTCTTTTACCTTTTATCGTCAGACACAACGCAGAAACACACCGGTTACATATACAGCTGTGTGGGTGCTATGTTACTGATGTTGAACTTTATTTTGTTCATACGGTTAATTATTAGAGTTGCCAACCATCCCCTAAAAAACAGAATCGTCTGGTATTCAGAGAAAATATTACGCGTTTCGTATTGAGGTGAAAAGGAACACAGTTTGTCCCGGACTTCAGCTACAATGAAAAAGACACAAAGCTGGAGTTATTCTGTGTCTTTGCTGCACAGCTGCCTCTTCTCTCATTCTCTCCCGTTTCTACTTCAATCACCAAACTGATCAATGATCAGCTGATCGGCTTTTCTCTCTTGTTTATTTATCGCCCACTTTGCGCCAGAAAGAGGAAACCAGCGGATGTTGTGCTAAACAACAGCAGCACGTTTAAGCTTGATCAGCTGTTGTTAGAATTTATTTAATATTAATTTCTAGTATCAGCTGATGTTTGCTGGAGCCACAGCTGTAAAGCTGCTGGTCATGATGTCGGTTTGGATATGTGGTGAGAGGGAAACATGCAGATGAAACCAGGAGATGTCCTTACTGAATCATCAGAGCTGAACAGGTGATGTAGAAACAGGTTTACCTTTTAGGTGACATGGATGAGTTGAAGGGAAGTTATGAGCTGTTTCTGAGAGACAAATAACACCAGGATCCTTTTCTATGTAGCTGACAGCTGGTAACTGTGCAGGGGTGGATCTAGCAAAGTGTTGCCAGGGGGCCAGGTAGGGCATTAACAGGGAAAGGGGGGCACAAGGAAATACTTTTCTTTATTATTCTCATTTAAAATGTCTTGCTTTTAAAAAAATAATTATCTGAGTCTTACAACAAACAATTGATAGATTGATACATATATACCATCAGAACAGTGTACATCACTGTCACAACAGTGTTTGTTTTCATTCAAAGGGTTTATGATTTTTCCTATAATGGTGGGCCGGTCTCTAGTCAAAATGCCCGGGACGATTGTTTTGTCCCAGTCCAGCTCTGTATGCAGCTCATCTGCAGTCTGGTGTTACCTACATCTTCCTATTCAGAAGGCAGAATTTCCGAGTTCTGAGTACAATCGAAAGCACCACGACTGCAGTTTTTGTGTTGGATGTAAAAAGCAGGCTAGAATCATGGCGGCGGTCAACGACGGTCCAGGCGTGGGATTTCTCTCGTGGAAATGTGCACATTATTTTTTCCTTTCTATTGGTAGGTGGCACAGTGCACTTGTGGCATGTAAGCAAGCTAGAAGACTGGCAGTCTGGCTGGGTATCCAGTTACAGAAGCAACACATTAACAAGAGAATTCTGAGTAAAACCAAAGTTACTTTCCCTAGTAACTAGTTACTTTGAAAGCAATGAGTAACTTGAAGTAACTGAGTTACTTTTTTAGAGAAGTAACTAGTAATGTAACTAAGTTACTAATTTAAAGTAACTTACCCAACACTGGTCACAAGTCCCCGTGTCATGTTTGCCCATCTTTTTAAGCGTGCTATTCAAGCCTGTGTGACCAAATCTTATCCTTGAGATTATATCCTCGTCTCTTCTACTTCTAAAGCTCCTTCTACATTGCCCGACTGTTTTCTGCATGCTATAATAATACCTGCCTTTCCCATCTCCATCCCATTGTGCCTGCCACTTCTCCTTCAACTTTACCTTGATTAAACTTTTCACCTCACTTTTACTGTATTTGATAGTCAAACCCACATAACTTCTTGCTGCACTTTTCTCCCTGCAGCTGTTTGTATGGTTGTGATGCCTCTCCCTTTAGAGGAATCAGCTGGTCTGTATTCAGTGTCTGTGTTCAGCGGGTGGGAGGAGTGAGGAGTGGTGTGTGGGTTCACACAGTAATGACGGCCTCAGGTGATCAGGAGAAACTCACCTGGATTTCCTTTTTCCACAGCAGACTGAGAGCTTCAGGTGGGCCCTGAAGGAGGTCTCAGACACAGGTGGTAAAAGTACACACAGTCTGTACTGAAGTAGAAGTACTACTGTTAAAATACTCCAAGTACTAATTCAACTTCTTTACTCAAGTAAAAGTAAAAAAGTACTGGCTGTGAAATGTAAGAGAGTAAAAAGAGCTGATTGAAGAACATTTCTAACACATGTGTTTATACAAAGCTACTGAACCATGTGCTACATCAACATGATAATAAAATAATATTATTCACTTTATTTCAGTCTAAATTTGAATTCTAATAAATATTTTTAGCTTGAAATAAGTGAAAAAAATCTGCCAAGTTAAAATTCTCTAGTTTTTCTCTAGTTTCAAGATTCACTGTCTTGAAAAAAGTTCATATATATTTTACAAAATGTTGCTCTGTAGCTGATTGTGTCTTATTTTAAGTGTAATAAGATATTTTGACTAGAAATAAGACAAATATACTTGGTAAGATTTTGAGTTTTTGCAGTGCATCAGAGATCTCTGTCCAGAAGAGCTAGTTCATGCATGTATTACTTCCAGGCTGGACTACTGTAATTCATTATTATCAGGAAGTCCTAAAAACTCCCTGAAAAGCCTTCAGTTAATCTAAAATGCTGCATGAGCACTAGAACTGTTAAACTTAATTGTTATGATTTTAGCAGCGAGTTACATGAAATACTGCATCAAAAAGAACAACACAGCGATCACAGACATGTCTATGCCAACAAACAAACATTAACCCAGAAAAGCCTTTAAAACAACCTGCTGTGGTTTGGAGTAGAGATTCCTGAATTTACCAGGTGCACCTAAAGGCAGCACGTACTAGCGTTTCTTTGTTGCTGATTTTTGTTCCACAAACCAAAAGAAAAAAAGAATCAACCTTTAATATATTTTCATGTGTGTTTCAAGCACTATGACATAAAAAACTAATCCCATACACCTTATGTCTCAATTTGATTGATGACCCTAGCCTTGACCTTTTGACCCCTCCCCTCCCCCACCGGAAGTGTGTAATTTGATCCCTAAGCGTGACGAATTGCATCAGCTTGTGTCAAAATTTGATTGATGACCCTAGCCTTGACCTTTTGACCCCTCCCCTCCCCCACAGGCATTGGCCTTCTGACCCCTCCCCTCCCCCACAGGAAGTGTGTAATTTGATCCATAATCGCGCCACCTGTTGTGAGAAAAAAAATAAAAAAAGGTTTTTAGAGGGAGGGGGGTCTGCGGAGGGAGGAGAATAAAAACAGAGAGGGCGGCGCACTATGCACAGATGCAAGATGGATCCTTTCATTCTACAGCCCTCTGTACTTGGACGGGGAAGAGATCTGGGGATCAGAGAGGGAGGGGTTCCTGAAGCATAGGGGGTGATGCAGCTGTTGAGTCAGTGCTGTATAGCGAGACAGAGCAGCAGTTAGTTTTCCACAGACAGCAGTTTGAATTCTGTTTAAATATTATGACAATTTTCTCAGTAAAGAACTATTTCTTTTTACAATAGCGGATGTATTTTACTTTCTTATATGACAGGCACAATAAAATAAAAAAACTTTGAGATTATCTGACTAGTAACGGATTACATGCATATATATATATATATATATATATTTACACATATATAGTGCCGGGTAGAGGTAAGCTACACCAGCGCTTGTAATGGGAAAAGAAAATAGTGACTTCCTATTGGCTGTAGAGAACCATTTCTTTCATTAGTATTTTACTTTCTTATATTACAGACGCAATAAAGAACCTTTAAGATTATCTGCCTAGCAACAAATTGCATTTTTATAGAGTGGGGTGGAGGCAGGCGCTTGTAATGAAAAGAAGAACTTTCTATCCGCTTGTAACCTACAGACCGCCCACCTCGTATGTGTAAACCTTAGAGGAAAAAAAGCGCTGCGCAGATCTTCAGAAATCGGCCTTACTTAAACAATTAAAACACCAGGTATTTTGGTTTTGTGCAGCCACTCCTTCTCAGACCAAAGTAAAAAGTTTTTCTTCATTTTTTGAGCTACTTTTACAACAGGTTTTCTCAATAGACAGAAACCCTAAAAGAAAATGGTCTTGTTTTACGCATATCGAGGAGGAGTCAACAACCCCTCTAATCGTTATTAGTATTTCTTAATGCCTCCAGCCAAGCAAAGAATTTCATATTGGCCTCAACTCAATGTACGTGTAAAATAACCCTTAGTGAAAAAAAGCACAGCGCACATATTGAGAACTTGAATAAGTTCCGTCGGTTCATTACCTCCGAGAGATCGGGATGCTTCCTCCGTCTCGTACCATAAACGTATGAGAAAAAAAAAAACCCAGAGAATTTATTATTTTGGTAAGAGAGTGAGAGAGAGAGAGAGCGAATCGAACAAACTTTTCTACAACACGATATACCACTCCGGGTCAGGAGGGGCGATATAGCACGGACCGGTCAGAAGACTACGCCGGATGGAAGCATAACCGAAGCGTGGCAGGAGTTTCCTTTGACCTTCATCCTGCTCCATGATCAGCCGTTAAAACTTTCCCCAATATTGCTGTAATGTAACAACAAAGTTAGTTTTTTAAGATCAGACAGGTCCCAAAACATTCCTCACACGCAGTCACTGAATTAGCATCTGTGGCACAAATAAGCTTCAGGGACTGACTTGTTTTTTAGAACCGACCTTTGACACTTGGATGTTGGCTTAATTTTTACACAAAGAGAAATTTGACCCTAATAATAAAAAACACGGTGAATACTTACCTCAACTTTGAAGGGTTTTTTCACAGCTATTTATTTAGAAAAAAGTAAACACGTTACAAGGACACAATGCACATTGCAGAGTACATGAATGGGAATTGCTCCTCTCTATACTTAGACGCCTCCCTAACAAATGCCAAGTCATCGTCTCCATATTGTGTGTCCCACTTTTCAAGTTTCATTGAAGTGTGCACAAGATGTAAAACAATGTATTAGTTTTTTAAGTCCCCGGTCTAACAAGATGCCATTCATTTAAGAGACTAATAATTTTTTGATTTTAAATTGTGCTAACTTCAACGCAGTAACATTAAAAATAAAACATATTAGAACTCATTTTTTTTGTTGGACACAAGAACAACTCGAGCATCTTTTTTTTTCGGGAGCCGAACTAGGGCTTACAAGTTTGCCGTGCCCCTGGGGACCAGTGCGAGGTTGTGTGGCGTGGAGGGTCCAGACACTCCCACAGCGCAGACTTTGCTATCCGCACAGAGCGTTTCTGGTGTGTCTCATGCAAAAGAGACAATACAGCTCACGGTAAGCCTGTCCTTTATAAATATCTCTTTGATTATTCAAACAGTGTTTAAATTGTGACTCCAAAAACATTTTATCTATGTTAAAATATACAGATATATATATTTCAAGTTTTTAGCTTAAACAGACTCTTGAGCAAAATCTGTAGTGACATAATCAGTGTGCAGCCTAATGCACATCTTTTAAGTGTATGTTAATCAGTACATGAAGCGTACCTCTGAAAACAGTCCATCATTTGTGAATTTACAGATTTATTTCTTTTAACCGCAGTTTTCATAAACTGTGGATGATGAAATTATTGTAGAAAATGTCTTTAAACTATCGCTGTTCCTACTTACTGAGCTACTTCTTTACTATGTGAATAAACAATTTGAACGAGAAAGGATTTAAAGACACAAAAGTAAAAAATTTGTAATGAAATTTATGTGACCGTTCTTCCGAAATCCGACAGAGAGTGAAAATCCAAGAGCTGCTGCAAGCCTCTGCATTGATGATCTTTCTGTTTCTCTCCTTGTGTGTGTGTGTGTGTGTGTGTGTGTGTGTGTGTGTGTGTGTGTATGTGTGTGTGTGGTCACAGAGGGGAGGTCACGGCAAGAGTTCCCTGAGTTGACACGTATGAACCATAAAGTCAGTTTGGACTGAGGAGCAGTCGGTAAACTACATTCAGTGTAGACAAAATTACTTTTTTATCCAAAGCATGCACAAGAATCCAAATCTCAGTATCACAATGATTTCATTAAAGCCTTATTATTTTATGGGGACAAATCACCGTAGATCATTAATAGGGAACAAAAAAGGAGGATCACATCAGCAATGGGAGACAGAAGTCTTGACACGTGCTTATAACTTATAACTTAAAACACAAAAAACAAAAACAGATACAGCCGGTAAGATTTATGGTATGAACCAGACTTTCACAGTCTGCATCTTTACAGGGGGTTTTTTCTGCTTTTGTTCACTCCTAGTGTGATTAACAAACAACAACCACAGAGCCCACTAACTATTAGCCGCTTTTACCCCCTAAACAGTCAGTTGCCTGAGAGAAATGCAACCCATTATTGTGAACGCTGAAGGCTCCATAGTCAAACTTATATTTCCTTAACTTACATCCTATGTTCTGTTTAATCCCTTTGATGGAAAATTGGTTAAACGACGGCAGATAATTCTGATGAAAAGGAAACTGACCCCGTAAGCACTTTGCAGCTGAGTCGAGGGCTCGTGCACATAAGGTCAAGGAGGTGTCCGGCGTGAGTGCGGCCTGACATTCCATTTGGGACAGCTGCCAGACACATTAGTGCAACTGTGAGCAGCAGCTCCTGTATACTGAACATAAGAAAAGTAATGTGTAATGCTTCTTTATTTAAAAGCCAAGCCAAGATTCCAGGGCTCGTGCTTATATGGTTCAAAAACAGGTTAGTTTAGCGATCGTGTAACTGTGTCCTTGACCTTTTTACCGGTTTGAGGAGTTGGTTCCCTGGTCCAGATATTTGGGGATGGTTCAAATGCCGAGTCTCCAAATGCAAACAAAAGGATATTTTCCACGTTATTTCTTAAATGTGTATAAATGGGATGTCCGATAAAAGTAATAAACAATAAATGTAAATCAGTCTTTTTAACTGTGCAGACTCATTTACAGTGAAAGCGATAAAAAAAAGATCACGGCTTTAATGAGATTATGAACAAAATGCAATACATTTTGGTTTTTTTGCTACATTAACAACTTTTCCAACTCTGATTCTCTGCAGGACCCACACGGACATCGCTCCAGACTGAAATCCAGTTCAGACGACACACGCAACATGTTCAAGCTTGCACGGAGGCCTTTCAGTAAAAATAAGTAGATGGTTAAGGCGAGAGATTGCTATTCTGTCTTTTACATCGCTACAAAGGGAGGACTAAATGCCAAAAAGAAAAGTTTTTTAAAAATGACGCTTTAAAACAGTTCGAGTATCTTTGTGTTTACGGGAGAAGGGAATAACTGCGCCAAGGCTCTGAAAAGAGACGGTCGCTTCACCGATGACCTGGGCTACTTTGAGCTGGTTAACATAGACGCATTTAACCTAAGACTGAGTGCACAGACATAATCGATTGTCTGGACAATAAGAAATTCCAGATATGTTTTCCACAGGGAGCAGATACGGATGTAGCCATCCCAGGGCAGCAGAAACCTCCACAAGCATCAAATAATGCAAAGCGCAGCGGTGGAATGACATCGGTCTTAGATGTAGCACGACAGAACGGATTGAGTCTAAAAACGTCAATCAAAGAAACGGGCAGCAGCATTGACCGTAAGGAGGTTTACGATCTACTTTGTCAGCAGTACCCGCGTCTGAAACGATGGATGGAGAGTAGATTCCCCAAAAATTCTTTTCTGGAAGCACTGAAGTACAGGAAGGAGAGCTTTGGAAAGAGCCGACAGTCTTTTACTGAAATTCGCAGTGTTATGTTGCTGCTCGAATTGAGCGAGTCAGTTTGTCTCATATCCGGTTCCTTCATAAAGCAAGGCACAGGCTTTGTGCTATTTGACAACTTTGTCTTGACCAACGCTAACTTATTCGACTACTGGGTTAAATCGAACACACCCAACTGGCGTGAATTTGTAAACGTTACCGTGGTCTTTAACTTTGAAGACCAAGAGTCAGACAGGAACAACCTCAGCGCTAAGGTGTTTATCGGCGACGATAAGTTAGATTATGTCATACTTAAGCTGGAAACAGAGAAAGTACCGCCGGGGCTCCTTAAGAGATTTGGGCCTGTACCTTCAGACGGCGAGGCCTGTGTCGTCGGACACCCGGGAGGAGGAGTGAAAAAAATGAGTCCTACGTGGGTCGTGGAGAAAGAGAGGCGAGAGAATAATGACAATTTAGAAGACTGCGAGGAATTTTGCAGTCTTTGCAAAATCAATCAGCAGATCAAAAACGACCCGTATGAAAATATCTACGTCACCTACAACACTCATGTACCACGGCTCTTCCGGCTCCCCGGTTTTCGATGCCGAGGGACGAGTGTTTGGTTTGCACAGTGGAGGGTTTTTCTACGGGTTTCCGAACCTTAGCGAGAGTGTGATTGAGTACGCCTTTCCTCTGCTCACTATATTTGAAAACTTTGTGGATAATCTGAAGAAAGATGGGTATGGGGAGGTGTTGGAAAGAGTTGAGGAGGAAGCGAAGGGAAATCCTCACCTAGAAAACATTATAGCCTCTGTTGTGGGGTCAAAGCAAGGCAAATCTGGCGCATTGTTGCAGGAAGTTTAGAGTAAAACAGATTCTGAGGAGATGGCTGTGTAGAGACAGAATGATCGCAGTGGTTTGTTTGCCTGTTTTGTACAGATGAACTCTTATTTTACAAATTCTTAGTTTTTCACTCGTTATCATTATATCGACAAAGGGTATGGGGCTCTTGACAACCATTTTCACAGTTTTTGGAAAAAGCAAGGACAATTTGTGTTTCCTTTTTAATTTTATCGTAGTTTTGTTTTTAGTTTTGACAGACTCAATACGTTTAACTTTGTCATAATTTTTTTTCTTTTATGAGCCTTTAAGATTAGTTGAGTGGTTGCATGATTTTTCATTGCTCAACTAGTGTATTGAAATCAGTTTTTCTACTTTGTGTGTGTGTGTGTGTGTGTGTGACCTCACTGTAGATGCTGAAGACGTTGTAATTCTTAACGCTTGTTGTATGTATTCAAGTAAAGTTTGGGATTTATTAAAGGCTGTTTGGATACAGCTTCTGTTTTGAGGCTGCGAGGTTTTTTATTTATTTCACATCCCCCCAAAACCACCATTTTTAAAGATATGTTCTTGCATTGTATTTTTATGTTCTGAAGTATTACACCCAGTCTCATTTCTTCAAGCCACGCCCTCTCATACTCATGTTGTCTCTGCGTATCTACCTCTTCACCGAGATCACAACCTGTCAGTTTTTGGCCGGCGGTCATGGGTTCCTTCCAATAATATGACGCGAGACTGGCGCTTTATTAAAGAAGGCACGTATTAACAGCACAACCCACTAAAAAAAACAAAATGGCTTCCTTTTATACTCTACCTATTCGGGTGAGCATCCGGACTAGCCCGAGTATGGGTGTTATCTAATCAAAATGAAAGCATTAACGTACAATAACATTAGAGCACGTAACAAACATATACATATTTCCAAAATACATACTATAAACAAATCAATAACATATGCTTCAACCGTTACTATCTAACCATACTCTCCTAACCCGGCACACTGGTCTGCTCCAGGAGCTCTTAAGCAGGTGATTGAGCCGCTTCCACATCCTGCAAGAAGCAACCGGGACAGGTGACTACTTTTACAAATTCTCTTTTCACATAGGTTACCGACAAATGATTAAATGTAAGCAGCTCTAACTTTGGCTCTTTTCTGACACAGGTAGGATGGACCTTGTCGCTTCACTTTTACAAGCTGTCAATTTAATCCTACATGAAAATAACCTAATAAAGAATTCATGAGAACTAGTGTGTTGTCTTTATTGTATTATTTTTAATTCCCAATCAATCAATTAATTAATAAAAATGCAAACTAGGTAATTCTTAACGCTTGTTACGTATGTATTCAAGTGAGGCTTGGGATTTATTAAAGGCTTTTCACTGCTATGCAAATGATACCCACTTTTATTGGTTAAACTGAGGTTATTGTAACGGGGCGTAAAAATCTTAGAAACACCGTCTAACAAGATCCTTACTCTGGACGGTATTGTCTTGAGCCGTCTGTTGTAGTGATTTGGCACATTATAACTAAAATTGAGCCACACAATCCCATCGCACAACATCAACATTTATTTATTTACAAAAATTAAAAAAACTTTTTTCCACGGAGAGATGCCGTGGCCAACTCTACGGTTTTTGAAAATCGCTGCCACTCCCACCCGTATGAAATAAGGCAGTGGAGTGGAAACCCAGACAGCCTACCGCCGTTGTCCTATCCCGATTTCTTCGCGTAACTTGTCAGTGCATAGAGGAAATCATTTTCGTAATTATAAATTCCTGGAGGCGCACATCTGATTCACAAACGGTTGGGTACAAGATTTGGCCGTTTTTAAGCCTCCACGTTGTGAGTACGTTGACCATATGACCAAGATACAGCCTGAGGTTGCACATAACATTGACTTCTCCTCAGCACCTGCCCCAAAATTTGCTCTAGATGAACGATTCAAGATTGATGCCAGCTGTGCGTTGCCATGTAGATAGTTTGCGTTTCATGTGTATGTACCTGCTAAGTACATGTGAACAGATCTTGAATTTAAAAAACAAAACAAAACTCTTTTCTGTTTTATTGAAACCACTTTACAGAAAGTACAATTATTTACAATGAACTGTACATGCAACACAGCAGTTTTATGAATATTCAACAAGAGCAAGTTTCATTTGGCCCTGGTTTGACAACCACACTGGGGCACATATTCACCAAAACACAGCACACCTTAACAATATAAGCAGTGTTGTGTCTTCACCCTCACATGATATGAGTAATCGGATTGGCATTGTAGTGTGTAGCATTTTGAACTTGTTACGCAAACTACCTATTACTCGCTCAACATGAATTCTCAGGTGGGCAATTGCTCTCGTTTGGGGATGGCAAAGAACTCGATATCCGCTCGTCTGACCGCTGCAATCCAAGCCTGACGTCTTCGTTTAGTATTATCGGATACATCAGATCCCTCCCGTTGCCTCCAGGAGGGGAAACGATGAAAAGAGAGCCCATTTTCCAGCTTCTTGCCTTCTCTATTGTTTTATCTACCGTTGCAACCAACAACACAGTACGTACGAACCATAGCTGACGCTTCCGTGTGCTTTGTCTGGCCTACTGTCATGGCGGGAAGTCTGTGAAGGTTCTCAGTCATCCAGGTCATCGTAGTCTAAGTAGCTTGGAAAGAAAAGCGTCTGGACTTCTTTAAGTCTTGAAGACGTTTCACCTCTCATCCGAGAAGCTTCTTCAGTTCTAAGGTCAAATGGTGGAGAGTCCCAGATTTAAACCCAGTGGGAGTTTCCCCCCTAAAGAGGGACAAAGGACCCCCTGATGATCCTCTAATCACTTTGCAAACTCCTTTGACTCTAATCACATGAGCCAAGGTGTGAAAATGGGTGTGGGTCACAATCAGCCAGGGTTTCAGGTGAGCTCATTGTGAAACCTGGCCCCACCCTATCATGTGATGTCCTGAGGTCAGATGGCCCAGGATGTGAGTGGGCGTTAAGGCGTCTGGGAAGGATCTCAAAACTGGATTATAGATGGCAGACAGTTGGTGTCGTAAACCACCGCCTCTGTTCAAAGATGGTCGCTCACAGTGGACGTAAATGGCTTCTTTCACTCCTCTTTCAAACCATCTGTCCTCTCTGTCCAAAATGTGAACATTGGCATCCTTGAAAGAGTGACCTTTGACCTTTAGATGGAGATGGACAGCTGAGTCTTGTCCCGTGGAGGTGGCTCTTCTATGCGTTCATGAAGTGGCTGTTTGGTCTCTCCGATGTAGAGGTCTGGGCATTCCTCGCTGCACTGTACAGCAAACACCACATTGTTGAATTTGTGTTTAGGAGTTTTGTCTTTCGGGTGAACCAGTTTGTGTCTGAGTGTGTTGCTGGGATGTCGTGCTTGGAGAAAACTCTCCTGAGTTTCTCTGATACACCGGCTACATAGGGGATGACAATGTTGCTGCGTCTGTCTTTCTTATCCTCCCTCGCTGGTGTCTGATCTTCTTTTCTGTGCCTCTTTGCTGATTTTATAAACACCCAATTAGGATAACTGCATGTTTTAAGAGCTTCCTTTACATGTGTGTGTTCCTTCTTTTTCCTTCAGGCTTAGAGGGAACATGTCATCCAAGCAAAACCAAACTCCAAACCAAGTCAAACTTTCTGTTTTAGGATTAGTCAAGAATGTGTTTACTGACCTGTGTCAGGGTTGATTCTCAGTCTTGTAGAGGCCCCAAGAAACAAGCCCATCAAAGCCTCATCAGGAAGTTATGATCACACAGTTTATGAAATTACAACAAATAAAACTACATTTTTTATTTGTTTGTTTCCATGTTCATGAATTAACCTCAGTTTGTCTGAAGGCTAGTTTTTATTTTTTCTTTTAGTTGACTCCTTTCAGTGCTCCATTCAAGGCCCACATTTCCTGCAGCACATTGACACCAATCATAAACTGATTAGGTTTGTTTTTGCATTACAACACTGCACGACTAACGTAACTCTGAATACTTTTATCATTACAGAATTTTCTTTCACTTGACTTTTCAACAAAGACGTCTTCTTTAGTGACGTTTGGCAGCATAGATGCTTCTCTAGGAGGGAAGTTGCATAAACCAATAAAGCACAAATATTATTACATCTTAGTGTTATTTGTCATCTGCATGTTGAATTCTACACTTCACATACTTTGATCATATTGTGTATTCTGATGGTTTACACTCTTGTCTTAAACTGTCACACTGTTTAATGGAATTATGTCATTGGCCTAGATCATTATTATTATTATTATTATTATTATATCATTTAGCAGTTTTTAATGTGGTTGTGTTAATGAATTAAAAACAATCGTTCCCTCCTTTAGATTATGTACCTTCATGCTGCACTTGAGTTTTTTCTGGATGGATCAGAAGATTTGGATTTGCTCACTTTGCCTTCATGTGAGCAAAGCTCCGTTAAATTTATTCTGAACTTAGTCTCATGATTTTTAAACATGGAATTATCAGAATTTGTTCAGTGCTGTAATTTGCAAGTGTGTCAGTCTGTTGTTTGAATATTTTTTGTGTGTCCTGTTGTTTGAACACTTATTTCAAAATCTCATATGGTGCAGAGCCTGCTGAGGTGATGTTCACTGTGAGAGGATGTGGAAGCTTTATTAGTGGGAAAAGCACAACCAGAGGTGCTAAAGCTCTTAAGATCAAACTGACAGAACATTATTGTTATTTCATCAGGACTGGCTCCAGTTGAAGCTGTTTGGCTGTTCTTTGTCAGTCTTCGACTGACCTTTGAGAACTTTTCTGTATTTTTCAAATGTAGAATTGAGCGTCTGTGGAGGGAGGTTTGAACAGGTGTGACACATTTATTATGATGTACTCACAGCTTGGAGGAAGATGGATTTCTCATCCTCTCAGATACTCTTCATCTCTTCTGTGCCCAGCTCTCCTTCCTCCCAAGTCTCAAGGTGGATTTGTTCTCTGTTGTCTGGAATGATCATCCCATTAGGACCGAGCGTTTCCTGAACCAGCTGTGGGAACTGTGGATGCTGCAGCAGCCCATCAGAGAGCCACAGAGATCTGAGGAAAATGAGGCAGATGAGTAATAATGACAATGATTTTCTTTTCTTGACTCTTCTATGTTTTGAAAATCATTTACACATGCTTCTTGATGTCTGGAAATCCAAATTGAGGGCATTGATTGGGAGAGCTCAGGGCTGTCATACCCACCCAGGTGTTTTGGTGCCAGAAATGGAGTCTCCACTGAAGGCTGAAGATATCGATTCTCTACGCCTTGACATTGATCCCCTTGTGCCTTCATCTAGTTTTGGAAGAGACATACTGGACCACACTCTCACATGCTCTGTACCTACATCACCATCCCTGAGAGTCACAGCTTGGCCCATCACAGGGTGAAGTTATCAGAACGTCTTATTTTACCAAGTCCTCTCTCAGGTTCCTAAATCATTTATGGCATTGAGATAGTTTTTTAAAATAATCCCTTCTTCTGTAATATAAGAACCTCTCCTGCTTTTAATGGTACTTTTCATTTACTTCCTGTTGCATTCTCGTCCTAAATAGATGCTGACAAGCTGACACAGTCACATGGAAGAGGGAAAGAAATCTGACAAAACTGTCTAACAATGAAAAATGTATAAAATAAATAAAGATAAAAGTAACATGTGTCCTCTTTAGTTTTCTGTTTTACTAATATTCCATTGATCAGATGTCTGCTGGATGATCAGGCTCCTAAACATGATGAAATGACCACAGTGGGAGGCCTTTGTCATCACACGCTTGAACTCATCACATGTTTGCGTATGCTGAACAGGCAGTGGGACTGTATCACTACATGCTGTGACTGTTGGGTAGCAAACTGCATGAACACCATACTGAATATGACAGGTGTGGTTGAACTGCACGGACACTCTGAAGCTTCTCTTCTGGCAGGACGTTGAATGTTTGCAACGTTTGCAACGCCGCCATCTCTTACAGTCGCCAGAACCTAATTGACCTAGGTTTCAAATATAGTTTGTCTGTTTCTGGCGACTATCAGCGAACAAACAACATCCTGGAGGAGATAGTGAGACCGCCAGGGTCACCGTGGATGGTCTGTCCGCCCAGCAAGCGTAGAAGGCGACGGAGGGAGAGAAAGCAGAAGAGGGGATGCCGGTCGGGCTCAGATACTAGGCTACGCAAACAACCACACCAGCCAGCACTTCCGAGCCTTTTCCTATTGAACGCCAGATCCATCACCCACAAATTGGACGAATTGGAGCTACAGATAGCCACCACGAGCTTTGCACGTAACTGCAGCATTATTCTTATTACAGAGTCGTGGCTTCACCCAGTGGCGGTCCTAGCCTATTTGGCGCCCTGGGCGAACACTCCCTCTGGCGCCCCCCCCCCACACACACACACACACACACGTATGAATACAGAGAAAATATAGTATGCAAACGGCTACTAAACAGACATCATAATTCGTCATACAATGAGAACAGGACAAATCAACAATTGACACTGACTAATTACTATTATATTAATATTATATTATTGTATATATTGTTTGGAGTTTAGTCTGTTACTGTAACTATTTTTACCATTTCTTCTTGGAGGAGCTGTAACCCACATAATTAAGAAAGTATTCTGAAAGTTTTAGGATACATGACCTGCCATTATCCAATGACACATCTGCTTACCTGTATCTTTTGCTCGTTTCTCCTTGTAGGAGGCATAATTAAATGTATTGAATTTTAATGATCACTGGGTTTTCATTTGTTTGGTTGCTATGGTGATGTGTAACGGGAGTCACGTGGGTGCTAGCGGTGACATTAAGAGTCAGTCTGTCTTTCACTGGTTTGATTTTGACAGAGAGGAGGGCTGGGTAGCTGTATTTTTTGTTGACCGCAGCACAACGAGTTTCCCCTTGTTGCACTAGAGCTGTGATGTTTTAAGAGTTTGAATCGCGAGCTGATCACATTGCTCTGTAAACTTTTCAAGCACTTTAATGAACAAGCAAGCAATTCCACCTCTCGCATTATTGCGTAAAGTTGACAGCGCGTCAGGCAAATAGGCAGGCTCAGTCTCCGGCCTCTGGCGACTGTGGAAGTCGCTACACTCCTCCTCTTCTTTTCTCTTTTTTTAAACTTTAAAAACGGGTTGTGTGTGAGACTTTGAATCAACAAAATATAAAATATACATTTTAAATTGTTATTGATCCCTTTACCCCGAGTCCAAAAGTGTATATTTATTTTTTTACTCTTAAATATTTATTGTTCGTTTATTTGCACTGCTGTAACTGGAGCCTCGTCGTCTCGTCTCTCTATATACTGGACTGTATGTAGAGAGATGACAATAAAGTTTACTTTGACTTCAGCAGCGAGCAGGCGCACCGAGAGCTCTCGCGCTCACTTTTCGTGTATCGATTGATTGATTGATTATGCTTTATTCATCCCGAGGGAAATATAGAAAAACATCGGTGCAAATTATAAGTCTGTATCATAATGTCTGGTGTTTTCGTGTTGTTGGTTTGCTTTTATTTTGTTTTATTTTGCGAGTTGGTTATTAGATGCTGCTCCAGCCAGCCAGAGAATCCCCATACGCCCGCCTCTCCTCCCCCTGTGCCACAAGCAGCAGGCGCTCCTCGCAAACGGAGGGCGCCCTTACTCCCAGCAAATGGGCGATAGAAAACCGATCGGTGCCTATGCCATCCCCAATATGCGCTGGCATGATGTCGAGGCAGCATGAGTACGAGCAATTTTTTATTTTTTTTTTGCCGATGCCAGTGATGCCGCCCCCACCACGATGCCGCCCCGGGCAACCGCCCGTGTCGCCCGTATCTAAAACCGCTACTGGCTTCACCCATTGATTCCCGACGCTGCAGTCGAGTTAGCAGGCCGCACGCTACACCGGCACGACAGAAACAGCAACTCAGGTAAAAGCAGAGGAGGGGGGCTATGTGTTTACGTGCATAACGAGTGGTGTTGTAACAACAGGATCATTCACACACACTGTTCTCCTGATTTGGAGGTTCTTGCAGTCTCGTGCAGACCTTTTTACATCCCGAGGGAGTTTACAGTAGTTATTGTGATAGCTGTTTATATACTGCCGGATGCTAACGTGGGCACGGCTCTCAGCCTCTTGCTCAACACCATAAACAAACAACAGCTTGCCCACCCCGATGGGGTTTTTATTGTCGCCGGCGACTTTAACAAAGCGTGCCTAAAGACTGTGCTTCCTAAATTTGTCCAGTTTGTGGACTTTGCTACGAGAGGAGAACACACTTTGGACCATGTCTATTCAAACATCAGGCACGCTTTCAGAGCGACACCCCTCCCCCACCTGGCTGGATCTGACCACCTCTGCATGTCCCTCACCCCCACCTACACCCCCCTGCGGAGAAAAACAGCCCAGACAAAGACAATAAAAACCTGGCCTGAAGGAGCCCTCTCTCAACTGCAGGACTGCTTCTCAACAACTGTATGGGATTTATTCTCCAGCTACAACCTCCAGGAGTACACGGACACTGTACTCTCGTACATCAGGAACTGTGTTGACAATGTCACCGTCAACAAAAGGGTCAGGGTGTTTCCAAATCAAAAACCCTGGATGAATAGCGAAGTGCAATCCCTCCTAAAAAGCCGCAACACTGCCTTCAAGTCAGGGGACAGGGCTGCGTATAGGGCGGCCAGGGCAGACCTGAGTAGAGGCATCAGGAAAGCTAAGGCTGTCTATAGGAGGAGGATTGAAGATCACTTTGCTGACAACGACTCCAGAAAAATGTGGCAGGGGATCAATCACATTACCAACTACAGAAGCAATAACCAGGCGACATCTAGGATTGATGCCTCGCTGGCTGAGGATCTAAACTGTTTCTTCGCCCGCTTTGAGACGACCAGGCCCTCAGCAGTCACACCACTTCCACCCGCCCCCAGCACCGGCACACTAACACTTAGGGAGCATCAAGTGAGGTGTGTTCTAAGGTCAGTGAATCCCAGGAAGGCGGCAGGTCCTGATGGAATACATGGAAAGGTTCTCAGAGCACGTGCTGACGAACTGACCGGAGTCTTCACTAAAATCTTCAACCTTTCCTTGTCATTAAACACCGTCCCGCCCTGCCTCAAAACCTCCACCATCATCCCCATCGCCAAGAAGACAGCTGTGGTCAGCCCAAATGACTACAGGCCTGTTGCACTTACGCCTGTAGTGATGAAGTGCTTTGAGAGACTGGTCTGTCAGCACATCAGGGCCGGTCTGCCTCCCACTCTGGACCCCCACCAATTTGCCTACAGGACAAATCGATCCACCGAGGACGCTATCACCATAGCGCTCCACACTGCGCTGAGTCACCTGGAGCACCGAGGAAGCTATGTGAGAATGCTCTTTCTGGACTTCAGCTCAGCATTCAATCATATCATCCCGGAGATCCTGGTCCAGAAACTGTCTCAACTGGGACTCTCCACCCCCATCTGCCTCTGGATCAAGGACTTCCTGACAAATAGACCACAGTCTGTCAGACTCGGCCCCCATCTGTCCAGCACCATCACACTCAGCACCGGGTCTCCACAAGGATGTGTTCTGAGTCCCCTCCTGTTTACGCTCTACACATCCGACTGCTCCCCTACCCATCTCTCAAACACCATCATAAAGTTCGCGGATGACACCACAGTGGTTGGACTCATCTCAAGGGGGGATGAGTCGGACTACAGAGATGAGGTCAACAGACTGACTGAGTGGTGTTCAGTTAACAACCTCCAACTGAACATCACGAAAACTAAAGAACTTATCTTGGACTTCACTGCAAATACCACGACGGTGGTAAAAAAGGCCCAGCAGCGTCTCCACTTTCTGAGAGTGCTCAGGAGGAACAACCTGGAGGAGAGGCAGCTGGTAACATTCTACAGAGCCACCATAGAGAGCATCCTAACGTACGGCATAACAACATGGTATGCAGGGTGCTCAGCTGCAGATAGGACAGTACTGCAGAGGGTCATCAACACAGCCCAGAAGATCACTGGTTGCTCTCTGCCCAACCTGGAGATCATTGCAAACTCTCGGTACCTCAGCAGAGCTGGCAATATCATCAAGGACTACTCTCACCTCAGCAATCATCTGTTTGAACTATTACCGTCAGGCCGACGGTACAGGTCACATAAAACCAGGACAAACAGATTCAGGGAAAGCTTCTTTCCCAAAGCTATCACCGTAGTAAATAAGCACAAAAACAATTGAACCTGCTTAGCTACTATACTGTCACTGCCATTATATTATGCTGCTATTCATACTGTCATTATATTAATGCTGCTATCCTGTATATATCGTACTTACTATTGCTTGAGTACTTACGATTGTTTTATTGTACCTTTCATATTTTATATTTATATTTATTATTGAATTTTGCACCAAGGGAGTGGCACTCCAATTTCGTTGTACCTTGTACAATGACAATAAAGGCTATTCTATTCTATTCTATTCTATTCTAGGAGTGTGGCCTTGTCCTGTGAGCCACTGTAAGGATGTACTTGGGGAAAGGACAACTGGACTGTCACCGGTCTCAGGCTCTTCACCTTTTTAAAGACAAAGCAGTCATTTAGATAGAAGATTGGATCGTGCTTACCTGCACAAAGACAGATTAAAAATGAGTAGAGTAGAGAAAGAGTCTTGCACATGGTCACATGATTTATTTCTGACGACACTGTTGTTGTGGGCCTGATCTCCGACAACATCGAGACGGCCTACTTGGAGGAGATTAGGAACCTGGAGAACTGGTGCCAGGAGAATAAGCTCCTCCTAAAAGTCAGCAAAACTAAGGAGCTGATCGTGGACTTCACTACAAAGCAGGCGAGGAATTACAAGCCCCTCATCATCAGTGGCACGCCAGTGGAGAGAGTGGACAGTTTCCGATACCTGGGTGTCCACATCACTCAGGACCTGTCATGGTCCTGTCACATCAACACCCTGGTTAAGAAAGCCCGTCAGCGTCTCTTCTTCCTCAGAAGACTTAGAGACTTCCATCTGCCACTGAAGGTGCTCAAGAACTTTTACTCCTGCACCATCGAGAGCGTCCTGACGGCAAACATCTGCACCTGGTTTGGGAACAGCACCAAGCAGGACAGACAAGATCTGCAAAGAGTGGTGCGCTCGGCCGAACGCATCATTCAATCAGAGCTCCCTGACCTGCTGTCCATCTACACCAAGCGGTGCAAGACCAAAGCTAGGAAGATTATGATGGACCTCTCCCATCCCAACAATGGACTCTTCTCACTGTTGAGGTCTGGGAAGCGCTTCCGCTCCCTTAAGGCCAAAACAGAGAGAATGAGGAGGAGCTTCTTCCCCAAGGCTATTCGGGCCCTGAACCAGGTGTAGGACTGGACTCTCTCACACATCACATCACCACACGCACTCTGGTTTTCTTTATGCACACTTCCTATAATTTATAATCTTTATAATCTCTTTCTGCTATTTGCACATTTTTACTGTAAATTTCTAAGTTAATTTGTAAATTTTTGTAGTAACCTGTAAATTGTAAACCTGTAAATTGTAAATACTGAAAAACCACTGTCATTTAATGGTCGGGCATTGCACAGCTACAAGCATTTCACCCCATGTCATACTGTGTATGGTTGTGTGTGTGTGACAAATAAAATTTGAATTTGATTTGACGCTGTGACGCTTGAAAAGGATTTGCGCGCCTACTTCATTATTTAGGGTTTAAATTGTGCTGCCTTTAGGTGCACCTGGTAAATTCAGGAATCTCTACTGCAAACCACAGCAGGTTATTTTAAAGGCTTTTCTGGGTTAATGTTTGTTTGTTGGCATAAACATGTCTGTGATCGCTGTGTTGTTCTTTTTGATGCAGTATTTCATGTAACTCGGTGCTAAAATCATAACAATTAAGTTTAACAGTTCTAGTGCTCATGCGTCAGCTAGCATGCAGCCTGTTTCAGTTGCTTTCACTGAGGAATGGGACCGCAGCACAGCAGCTACACACCAGAGATCAGCTGAGCCGCCTGATGCTCAGATTAACTGGAGACGGTCAAACAGATGTGTGACAGACTTTAAGGAGCTGCTGCCAACAAACCAGCAAATAAACACTGAATATTTCATGTGTGACATTTGTCAGTTTGCCTTAAACACAGTCCGTCAGTCTTTTTGCTCTTGAACAATAAAATATTAAAAACTGTCTGGAGTTTATTTGGTGATGTTCTCATGCACGAGGCGAAAACAGCAAACAAACGTCACAGTAAATCTTTCCAGCTGATGTTGGGCATCCTCCACCTGCTGAATCCACTTCAGCCTCTTCCTGCTCATGTTCCTGTTTAGAGGCACAGTCAGTCTGTACAATGGAGAAAACTGAACACAGGAATATTTGGATTTTTCTTCTTTTTCTCTGCTCATGTTCAACTTGTCTGATTCAAGCTGGGAATATTTATTAGAATTCAAATTTAGACTGAAATAAAGTGAATAATATTATTTTATTATTACATTGATGCAGCACATGGTTCAGTTAGCTTTGTATAAACACGTGTGTTAGAAATGTTCTTCAATCAGCTCTTTTTACTCTCTTACATTTCACAGCCAGGACTTTTTTACTTTTACTTGAGTAAAGAGGTTGAATTAGTACTTGGAGTATTTTTAACAGTAGTACTTCTACTTCAGTACAGACTGTGTGTACTTTTACCACACTGTAAAACCCAACAGTGCATCTTACTAAAAGAAGTAAGTTGTTCTTACTCAGTTCTGAATAATAGTTCATGAAGTGTGTTAGGTAGACCAAAAAAGTATACATATGATATAATAACTTTATTGTAATAAGTACACATGATGTTTTTGTAACGTTTTAAGTACTGTTGCTTTAAACTGTTTAAGTTCTGCTAATTCATTTGTATTAGTCATCATCCACAGCCCCGCCCCCAGTGTTTTGCCTGGACTTGTCGGCCATGAGATACGAGCCTCGTCAAGAGAAATTTTGCGAGAGTGGAAAGTACAAGATAAACGTTATTTTTATGTTTTTTTGTTAATGCTTACTTCTAGCATACAAAATGTACATTTATCAGACTGCTTTCTTGTAGTAGCTATATAGAAAAACGTAAATTAGCATGCTAGCACACAATTCCCGCCTAGCGCTGTATTAAGTCTGCCTTCACAATTTAAAAAATTAACGGTTGGTGGCTTGTTTCAATCAAAGAGTTGGTAAGTAGTCTAATTTTTGCAAACTGCATGGCACAAAACTTTTGTTAAAATCAGTGTTTAGGCTTTTCTGACTCTGAACTTTATCAATTTCAAATGTAGCCTACTTTTGACAGTGCGTGTGAAAGTAGTAGAAGATTTATTTAGTGTTAATTTTAAGAGTTTAGTGGACAAGTTTGTCTTCACAAATTTTAAATATGATGGTTAGCAGCATTTTAGTCGTGAAATAATTTACCTTTTCAAAGCTGCACTGCACCAAACCTAAACGTTTCTGGCACTGTACTTTCTAAGGGTTAGCGTATTGTGTACTTCACTTATGTAAAATTGCTTTATTATTTTATAACGTATAGAGTAGTTGACCAACCTGAATTGAAAATGAGCTGTAGTGCAACAATAAATCTTACTGTTTTCAAAGCTTGTGTTATCCAGGTTGACTGTTTTTAAGTGAAGTAAAAGTCTAAAAGTAAAAACTGTTCTGCTAGCTTTCTGTTCCCATGGCTTTTGTGTTATTACAGTCTGACGACTGAAGGATGGATTGAAGGAGCAGTAGCATGCCGAGAGATCATCCAGCACTGCACTAAAGACAGTAAAGGTGATTTTAAAACGATTTGGCATCAAAATGTGGAATTGCAAGTTGTGTAGTTTTTCTACTGCCATAAAAGTCATGTTGTTGAAGCATTATCGGCTCAACCATGGTCAGTACTCCACAATTTCACCCTTACCCTGTCTCTACAACACATGCATGTGTACATTTAGTACATTTAATTCATTAAAGATACACATGTCAAGAATGCACACTCCCACGCAAAGAAAAGACGGTTATTATCTAGATTTGAATAATTATGGATTTTGTTGCTCTGTGTGTAATTTTAAGCATTTGGCTTTTATTGAAAGCCAAATGTTTATCCATCTGAGGGGGCATTTAAAACGAAAAGAAACTGTTCCATGTCCTTTCAAGAACTGCAATTTTAAAACCAATGTATACTCAACCTTCAATGCCCACAAATGCAGAGACCACCAAAATTCAACAAGTTACGATGAAGGCATTGTGCAAAGTGTTATAAATGTAGAACAAAAAGATGACATGCAACTTGATTCAATAGAGTCATCAGATGACAATCAAGTGGCATCCACCAGTGAAATCAGTGCAATTGAGGGTTTAGAAGAGCAGTTGCAATACAATCTGGCTGGATTTTTCTTGAAAATGCAGACCATTCTCCATGTGTCCCAGAGAGCAACACAGGAGATTATTGAGCATATTGATCAGTTGTTTTTGTTATCACAACCTCTGGTTAGAAAATCAGTTGTAGATATACTGAAAAAGCACAACTGTACATATACGGACAAACTGGTGGATGAGATTTGTCAGGCAGTTTCTGATAGTAATGTTTTACATAAATGTGTCACATCTGAAGGACCACTATCTACAGCAAAGAGGAGGAAATCATATTATGAAGCAAATTTTCCATATGTCAAACCTGTGGAGTGTTTAATTGAATTGTCAAAGCACACTTATATGTATGTGCCTCTTCTCACATCTTTGCAATTGTTGTTGAAAAAAAATGATGTGCTTGAAGAAATTAAACAAGCACCCACACAGATTCCTGGACATTTCATGTCATTTTGTGATGGATCCTACTACCAGGAAAATGTTCTACTGTCACAAGAGGGACAGAAATTGTCAATAATACTTTATGTGGATGATTTTGATCACAAACCCACTTGGTACCACAAAGTACCAAGCAAACATTAACCCTCAAAGAAATACATAAAGTCTTTGCAGTTTACTGGACACTGGCAAACTTTCCAGTTAAATCTCGTTCTGCTCTACACTGCACTCAGCTTGCTCTGCTGTGCAATTCCAATGATGTACGCCAGTTTGGGTATAAGGAAATGTTGTCACCACTCTTAAATGATCTGAAAACTCTTGAAGATGTAGGTGTCTACATTGAGACTCTTGGTGAATGTCTTAAAGGCACTGTCTACTCTGTTGTGGCAGACAACCTTGCTGCCCATGGACTTGCTGGTTTCAATGAGAGTTTCAGGTCTTTCTGTAGGTTTTGTCATGCCACCCAAACAGAAATGCAAACAGAAAATGCTGTTACAGGGAATTATGTAATGAGAACAAAAGATGCTCATGATAATCTTGTGCAAGAGCTTCAGAATGATGACACTGAGGAAAACTATGGTGTTAAAAACACCTGTGTTCTTTCTGACCATCTCTCTTTCTTCCATCCTGTCACAGGCTTCCCACCTGACCTCCTACACGACCTGTTTGAAGGTGTCATTCCAGTGGAGTTGGCACATTGTTTAAAAGGTTTGATTTCTAAGAGATATTTTACCTTAGAAGACTTAAACAGAGCAATTCTGCGCTTTCCATACCAACATTCTGACAAAGTTGATCGCCTCATCCAATACCCTCAAATTTTGCCAGGCGAGGGACCATTGGTGGGAACGGGCATGAAAATCATGCCCTTCTTAGACTGTTGCCTCTTCTCATTGGCTCCAAAGTTCCAGAAAGAGACGCCTTTTGGGAAGTGCTAATGGATTTAAAGGACGTAGTTCAGCTTGCCATGTCTCATACTTTTAGTGACGAGACCATTCAGTACATGGCCTGTAAAATATTAGATCACAGACAACTCTTTCAGGAAGTGTTTCCTAATGTTCGATTCAGGCCAAAGCATCATTACATCGAGCATTACCCGCACTTAATAAAGTGCTTTGGTCCCTTAGTTCATCTTTGGACAATGAGATTTGAGGGAAAGCACAAGGTTTTCAAAAAAATAATTCATGACACTCACAACTACAAAAATGTACTAAAAACTTTGGCAGAAAGACGTCAAAGCATGATGGCATTTTATTTGTCCTCATCAAAGTTTTTCAAACCACCTGTGCAAACATCCAAAATGGAGTCTTTGTACATTTCATCATTACCTGCAGATACACAATCATTTATTTCAGGTATTAGTGACAGTGACACAATATATGCAACAAAAACGGTTACAATTAATGGCACAAACTTTGCAATTGGCATGTTTGTATGCACAGGTGCTTATGCTGCATTGCCAGAGTTCAAAGAGATTCTTAATGTACTGCTCATCAGAAACAACATTTGTTTTCTCTTGAAAGACTATGACACTTATTACGTTGAGCACTTGCGTTCATATGAAGTAGCAGAGAATCAACAGAGGGGTCTCCGTCACAGTGTAAAATCTCTGTGCCAACTGTCTGACCACATGCCGCATTTTGCTTACAAGATAGCAAATGAACTCATTCTAACAACAAACCATTTCATTCCAGTGTCTGACTAAAGAAACAGAACTGAGACATCAGCTGATTCCACCAATTTGTGAACCAATGTAAAGGTAATTCATCTATTCAGTTTTTTTGTATTCACATAAATGTTTTTATATTTTTGCACTATTAATATTTTGTAAATAACTGTAAACACAAACATGCATTAAAACCTGTCTGTTACAGAAATAAAAAATTCAGATGGAGGCAACAGGAATATTGAAGCTGAGGGTCATCCTTGATAAGGATAACGCTGAAAAACTTATTTTGCCATCTTGTCCAAACAGTGTGCAAGCCCTCATAGATGAGATCAAATCTAGGCTAAATTTTACCTTTGACTTTCGGCTTCAGTTTCACGACCCAGATTTTGATAATGCCTTGTGTAATTTTTTTAAAATAGAAGACCTGCCAGCTATAGCATCTGTTAAAGTTGTCAGGTTAGTTGAGCTGGACCGGATTTCAACGAGCACTGATGACACAATCCTTCAGACTGAGAGAGGTGAGGTCAACTTCCTTCCTTCTTATCCTTCTGGAGAAACAAGGGAGTCTCTGAAAACCAGAAGACTTGAGATGGTAGAGGAGTTCAAGAAGACCTCAGCAGAAAGAGACATCCCTCTCATTCATCAGCATATGATGCGCACTTTTGCACTCCGGCGTGAAGAGATTGTCACAACTTCTCCTCCTGTATCAGAGCTCAAGGACAGATGGCCAGCACTCTTTCATGACACACAGGTAAGTACAACTACGTATATAACAGTTACTGCTCATATAGTATGCTGTGTTTTGCTTGTAATATTTTTGGAATTCTCCTCAGCTCTACTTTGAATTTCATCGAATCACCAATCAGAATCTGCCACGTGTTTTATGCTGCACTGGATGATTATGCTCCTCAGCTGATTGGACTATACAAAAAGAGGAAAACTGGACGGGTCGGTGAAAGGATGGAGCAGCTTTTGTTGGCATATGGAAAACAGGTATTTAAAAATACGAATTATTATTCTGCTTGCTTGGCAGTTGCCATTGTTATGTTTATATATATTTATATACATTTATTTATTTTCTAGGACAAAAACGACATCTATGCAACTAGAACAGCAGCTCTGGCCGGCCTACCAATGTACCTCAAGGAGGATTCTTCAGAGATTTTCAAAACATGCAAGGTACTTGGGTATTACAATAATTTGCACATTGGAATTTAAAAAAGGTTGAAGTCATAAGTCAGCTGGACTTGGGTTGAAAGTTGAAGACGTGAAGTTGAATGACTTATAAACTTCTTTCATCCTTGATTTGACTACCTGGATGAATGAAAAATGAACCTTCACTGTCAACTTAAAACATGTTATGATATATAGAATTAGAAAAACTGAAGAAAGGTGCCTGACCATTTGTATTTATGCTTTTAATAGAGATATTACAGATGAATAATTGTGCACTCTGTATTATATATCTTAGGATGAAATTGAGTTCTATGAAGCCACAATTGCTCTGGTTGCTGATGTCGATGAAGAGGAGGTGCCTGGAGGAGTTCCTTTCTCACCACGCCAAGTGTTCATAGTACTTGAAGATCAGGTTGTTATGACTCATCACTCATGGACTGATGCACTGGTGTGTTTGTTTGGGCTAATCTATGCTCTGCATCTGAACTATCCTGAGAAGTGTACTGGCTTTTTTGAGTTCATTCAAGTAGTGTTGCTGAAGCTAGACGATGAGAGAAAGCAACTAAAACCAAAATTGCAGACACTAAAAAATGAGCTTGTGTAGATGATGTTTGTTTTTCACTGGTCAGTATATTCGTGCTTTTTCAGTTATCTGTGAATGGCTTCAATAGTTTTATTTGTTCAGGGTAAATTGCTTTCTAAAAAGCAATATGGAGAAAGCTAAGAATAAGGAGACAATCCATATTTGACGTTTTGTTTGTGATTGAAAAAAATCTTCACATAGTGTGTAATCTTAAGCTTATTTCTAAAAATATATTTTAGTTACATGGAAATCTTTTGGAAGATAACTGATAATTAGTCAATATGTACAGTATACTTTCAAGCTTTATTTTTTAATTGTGTGATGAGTGCCAGTTCACTTGATTCGAGGTCTGGGCAAAACTGTTAAGAAACCACAAATACCTTTGAGAATATTTTTTGTTAGTGACATCCTTAGTTCAGCTGTTTTCTATAGTTGCATTGCTGTAGTGCATGTGATTTCATTATTATACTAAATGTTACTTAAAATTGTGATTGTTATGGCTCTAATTGCCTCTAGACTATTGTTTTTTATGATGTACACCTATGTATCAGATCTACATTACTAAATTTGTGTTTTGTATATTTAATCGATTTTCAAAATGCTACAAAAAACATTTAAAATTCCCTAAAAGCGCAAGTTTTAAAATTCCTAATTATTTGTTATTTGATAATGGCTTTAGCAGTCATAGTTTATGAAAGTATGGTTGTATTCATTCTGTATTTTCTCTGCAGTTAAAGTTAATAAAAACTGAATGGAAAGAACAATAGCTTGGTTTTGTGTTAATAGTACTTGAACCATTTGGTGCAATCGGTTTCCCCAATTGGATTAAGTTGTTTAAATACAACTATTTAAGTTAATTTAACTTAATTTGAATATAAGCATGTAACACTTTAAATAAGTTTGAATAAATACAGCATTTATTATTTACAGCATAATACACAAATTTAATGGTTTAAGTTGAAACATACTAAATACAATAAGTAAATAAACATAATGCATTTGAGTTACATTATCATATTTGCTTTGGGTTCTCGGGACTCTAATGAAGTACTTAAATAACCCAAAACTGTTTAAGTTATAAAGCTTGAATCAATAGGTGCAATCGGTTTCCCCAAATCATTTGAGTTAACTTGTCACGTTTTACAGTGCACCTGTGTCTGAGACCTCCTTCAGGGTCCACCTGAAGCTCTCAGTCTGCTGTGGAAAAAGGAAATCCAGGTGAGTTTCTCCTGATCACCTGAGGCCGTCATTACTGTGTGAACTTTACCCACACGCCACTTCTCACTCCTCCCACCCGCTGCACACAGTCACTGAGTACAGACCGGCTGATAAAGGGAGAGGCAGGAAGACGGGGAGCAAAGACGAGAAGTTCAACGTCATTTTGCAGAAGTGAAAGTGTGAGAGAGCAGCAGCAGAGCTGCAGTCGAGTCCTGTTTGTCTCTAAAAGAAGATTCACTGGAGTCCATCAGGTTTCTCTCAGCAACAGTGGTGAGTGCAGCTGATCACACTTCCTGTTTCTACACAAATCTTCACTCTGTTCACTTCATGCTGACTCATCACAGTCACACTGGATCCATAGAAATCTGCTCATGTAACCACAGATCCACTGTAGGAACATGGAGCTGCTGCTTCAGTCTCACTGTGGCTCTGCTCAGGACTGTGGACTCAGTCTGTGCTCTGGACTTCAGACTGACTCCACACTTCCTGGTTATTCATCACTTCCTGTTCCTATTAGATTGATTCTGGATCTGATTGATCATAAGGATTACAGACGTGAAAACACCTGTTTATTCTTTATTGATATAAAGCCTTTGATACTGTAAACCAGCAGATTTTGGTCAGTCCTTCAAAAAGTCATTCACACATTTTACAAAGAGAGATTATCTGACTTAGTGTATCCTGTAAGAGTCACAGATGTTCCTGAATCATTCAGAAAACAGTCGATGCTGCACTTTATAACTTTGTGTGGAAACATAAATCTCATTATTTAAACAGATGTGTTTGAATCATCCTGATAATCGAGGCTTTAAATATGTCAGAGTTCACACATCAGCTGTGATATTCAAGCTGAACTGGATCAAACATGTCATCAGACACAAACATAGATGATGGTGTTTAATCCCAAAGCTTATTTAAACAATGTGAGGGACCAAGCAGGGACACAGGCAAAAAAGTATCTTCAAAAAGGGTTTTCTTTATTTTAACCCTCACAAAGTCCAAAATTAACAAAATTCAAAAACATACTTAGCAGGCCCATAAAAGAGGTCAACTAAATATAACTCTAAGTTTCTGGAAATTATTTTTCGTAAACAAAACAAAGTGAGACACAACTTAACTCACAAACTGACCTAATTACAAAGACACATGAGGGTAGCTTTTATAATGATTTGGCCAAACCATTTACACACAATAGGGGGGAAACAAAAACACACACATATTAACTAAGCACAGAATAACCTAACTAAACCTAAAACACCCCTGCTCCTGGTAAGCCCATGGTTGGTCCTGCTGAGCAGGCATTTTGTCCCCAGAGTCCTCAGCCACGCCTTTTGCCCAGACAGGAAACAGCCACCGCCCAAACCCAGGTAACTCGAAAGAGAAACATAATTAATATAACAAAACATTTTAGAAAAACCACACAATGTTACTATGTGCGCGCCTCATAATACCAGTGTTAGGTTTAACAAAATGATTAATGAATTAACTTAATGAAGAAAACTGCAAAGCAAACCTATAAAGTGAAAAATGAACTAATTTACCCCTGTGTGGCTGATGCCATCACACACCCCCCCTCTTCAGGACTCTCGCTGGTACAGCGAGAGAGGAAGTCGGCAGTAACGTTGTTCTTCCCAGGAACGTGCTTGATGACAAACCGAAAAGGTTGCAGAGCAAGGTACCATCTTGTGATTCTTCCGTTCTTATCTTTCATCTTTTCCATCCACTGAAGTGCACTGTGATCCGTCTCCAGGGTGAATTCTCTTCCAAGAAGGTAGTACCTGAAGGAATCAAGGGCCCACTTGATGGCAAGGGCCTCTGATAGGTTTATAGCATAAACCTACTCGCTGGAACGTTCAGGACAATTTGCTACACAGCAAAAACAAGACACAAGTAGGCAAAGTTCCTTGTAGTACTCATGCATGAGGGAGACCTGCCTGGAGCCAAGTGTCGTTCCTCCCACTTGACCTCCGCCAGACTCTCAGCCAGGTCCCCATAGCACTCCTTTTATTGTGGTTACATGAATATGCATAGGGTCATTAACATATGACCCCTTATATAGGTATACATGTGAACGAAGAATACCGTGTGTGTGTGTGTGTGTGTGTGTGTGTGTGTGTGTGTGTGTGTGTGTGTGTGTGTGTGTGTGTGTGTGTGTGTGTGTGTGTGTGTGTGGGGGTCAAACTGTGACCCCAGGAAGACTCCCCAGAGCCGTCCATCTAAACAAAAGGCACTTAGACTAAAACAGATATAGATACGTTTATCCTACCATAAAGCAATAAGACAAGGCACAACCTCTCCCATGCTCCCAGAGTGTGGGTGTGAAAACCAGAACACTCTGGAATGCACACAATGCCGTTGCAGACTATTAAGGATCAAACCTCCTATCACTACACAATCGATTATACACCTCTAAGCATATATGAGTAAATATTTCTAAGCATAAATGACAATCACAATACAAATCTAACATTTCCCCCCTTTTGGCAATTATGCTAGAAAAGTACCCAGTTAGGATCACGTCATGTCTGACAGTGTCAATGCAAACATTTTTATACTCAGCATATGTAAACGTACGCAGTTTGACAAATATATTAGCAGTTATTCTAGTTCTCATTGATCTCATACAATGATAAACTGCATCCTGCAAGCAAACAGATGAATTGTTAATGGTCATAAGAGAAATTAACATTTTCAAGAACACTCCAGCTTGGTGGTGCTCCTCTGCAAGACATGTAAATCACACGTCTCTCTGCAGAGTGGTTTAAGTTCTGCAGGGCGTTATAAATGTCTCTTCCAGTTGTTTCCATCACTGTTCATAGGACCAGAGTCCAAATGTATGTAGAATAGACATTCAGACATACCAGTTGAGTTTGCCGTTTGTCAACATGGGTCTCAGCTATTGTGAGAGCTGCAGACCTCTTCAGCACTCTAGTTTTATGGCCTCTGCCAACCCCCATCACCTCACTTCAGGCCTCTGTCCTGTGGGGGATACATATGACTCCTCCATTGTCCATCCTCTGCAGGAAAAACCCTCTGTGGAAAGGGTGTTGGATCCAGTTATCTTATTGCTGTTATGATCCCAGCAGTCTTCAGAGTGTCATCGTATGCACAGTACAGTGACACAGCATTAGGTGATGTTCATAGGAAACTGCTGTCATCACCACCATAGCTTCTGGTTCCTGTGCTTTTCACAGAATCATGATGCCATCCTTGGACTCCCCCTGCGCTGTCGGTGGAGCTTGGCACGCTCCCCTCATCCTTCAGGTGCCCGTCTGTCGTCCACAATCTCCTCTATTGGCCTCTGGAAAGCTCCCTTGGCACAGCTCTCATTCCAACGCAGCTTCATGGTCCTTGCTGTGGCTCCGAAATCTGATCTCATGATGGGCCCCAAACAGCTCGACCTTTGACCTCAACCACTGCCTGGACTGTCAGCTATGCCTGGAATGGGTTGCTTCTCACTGGGCCTCAGAAGATTTCTCAGGAGATTCCTTTCAGCAATACTTTAACTGCTGCACCTGTATTTCCTTGCTAGGAGGAAAAACTTCTAAAGCATGTAAAGCATCATCAAACCACACTCCTTAGTTCAGTGAACTTCACTTATAGGCCATTAAAGCCTCATCTGAACACAGATGCACCACTTGCATAGGTTTAATACCCGTTAACTAACTGTTAATCACACAAAAATCATAGAAACATTGTTTAGAAAACATAGAAAACATAGTTTCATGTAACTCTGTAATTCTGGACCCCTCCTCTTGACGCATGGACACTCCCATGAGTCAACTCATCAAACCTAGATTCCTGTCTGAAAGAAAAAGGTTAGCTAGATCATGTCCCAGGCAACATCAGGGCGTCTCCCCCTCTGGAGCAGCACCACCCCGGACCTATAACCCTGCAATAAAAGATGTTAGTGTGTTTTGCATATTAAGTTCGCTTCACATCTGGCTCCGCCTGGAGCCTGCATACACACCATCATGGCCTGGAAAACAAGATCTGGAAGTGAAATCAAACTTCACACTTATAAACAATTGTATCATAAGTAGCAATAAAGCATTCAGCATCAGCAGGACAAGTACCACGTGCAGGTTTTCTCAAACCAGTAAACTACACTTATTGGCATAATTTGCCTCAGACATGGATCATCCCATGTACTCAGTTAACATTAGTGTAATCGGTGACTTCCCTTAAGCAAAGTCACTCCATGTATTTAACACTAGGAGCTCAGTAGTGGCCAGCTAATGAGCCCCAAATTAAACTATTCCATAAACATTGCATCTCTTATTTGCTTTCTCATGTTACTTGTCCGTCTCTGCTGAATCCTCTACATGCACTCTTAGAAAAACAAACATTAGCAACACACATGGACAATCCTGGAGGTCAGGCACAAATTGACAGGGTCCAGAGGTGCTATAAAACGACCATAAAGACCATAGCTGTGGACAGAAGTGGCACTAGTTTCAACACAGGGAATGTTTTACATGTTATTCACATCGTCAAAGTAACCTTCACATTTCTCCAACAACACAGTGTAACAGCATCACCAACTCATAACCTGTAAACACAGTTTTCTTCACACATAAACCCAGAAATCCTGTAATAGAAAACATCAACCAGCTATCCTGGTATAAATCACATGATCAAATCACATGAAGACTGTAATGCTGTAGAAATGTTAGCGCTGCGCAGGTGTACACACTTTGTCACAGTCACCTCTGTGAGCAACACAAGGTAGTGAATGACACCCCTGGTAGATGCACAGACACAGAAAGTGGCATTTAAAAGGTTAAATCATCACGCAACCTCGAATGTTGCTGTCATCTTTCTGCTCCTGTAAAAGAAACACACATAGATTCATCTGCACCTTTGTCAGGTGGGGGTCAACTTCGCACAGTGATGTCAGTCAGTCTGTCAGCTTCTGTCCGCTTTTACCAGTCAGTCGGTTTTATTTTCTCTCACTCATTCATTCATGCATTCATTCATTCTTTCTTTGCTGATAGTGGAAATTAACGTCGCATTTTCATTTCCACTTCTCAGCAAAATGACGTCATTTCAAAAAGAAAAGAATTTAGACTGGATTTCCTCGTTGAATCCTTTTGGACAGGAACTTATTTTCTAATTGTCCCAGATAATTGACCTTCTCGTGAGCCCATTTTAATGTGGAGAAACTCACTTGCAACAATTTTCTCGACGACGCGTCGTATAGCGCTTCCGTTCTAATCGTGCAGATCTGCTCAAACAGAGATCATCAAACAAAACTTTCAGTGCACTGTGAAAGTATTAAAATAAAAAGGCCTCGTTAAGTCATGACACACGCTCCTCATCTCAGGAGGGTAAATCATACCATTAGCATGGTTTATCAAACCATCATATTAATTGGCAGGCTCAACTTCACAACAAAAGAAAAATCATCAGCTAGATTAACTCCAAACCAACCATCAGCCGCACAACACACAACATAAGCCTCATGTCTCATTAGCTATGAATTTTAATCCCCAGGACTGTACTTTTCACTCATTTAGGCCACAAATTTTATTTAGTTTTCCTTTTTCCCCATCATCATAAAACATGTGACATGTTGTCATGCATTTCACAAAAGAAGTTTGTTCTCATATATTCAGAGTTGTGTATCTGGATGCAGGAGTCACTTGCACATCACAACAGGAAACTCAGTGTTTTAGAGTCTCCATTCTAACACATCCCATTCACTCGTACTAGAATTCAATCACCTTTCATTAACCTAAGAACCATCAACTAATTTGCATATCAGTTATTAACCCACTAAGTTGACAGGACAACAGAATTGCATGTTCAAAATATTATCACAAAAATGGAATTTCCCTCATACAGTAAATTACTTTGTGCTGCATCAATCAGGCAGAAAGCATCCCCCAATTTACTATATTACCAACTAAATTTATTGTCTGATCACTGGTTGGTCAACCCAGAATCTTTTTTCCCACAAAAATTAAACTGTTGTCCTGCAACATGGAGAGTTAACTGTCAGCATTGGGTAAATTCAGCATTTGATAACAAGCGTCTGTTAAATTTACACTATTTTAACACTGATGAGAGATAACAAGCTGATTTTCATTGCATGTGTGTTTGTTATTAGGCAGGTTTAATCAATGTGTCTGTGGAGCTGCATCTCCAGCAGGGCATGTTCTTAAAGCTGCCTTTCCTACACACTTCTCTGCTATTAATTGATCATCATTTTCAACTAATGTGCTATGAGTCCACCGGTGTTTGCATCACTTCTCATCACATGAAGTGACTTGGACAAGATGATAAACAGACTCACATGCTCAAGATGCTGCCTAATCTTCATGAGCTCTCTTGTGTTTGTGTTAGTAGGGTTAATGCATGTTCTGCTTGTGTGTGATTTTGTATATGTTTCTTTTTGCAGTGTTTCAGATTCCTTCACAATTTTCCACTTAAGCAGTCAGTTTTCTTTTCCCCAGGTTTGCTAACCCAAATTTTGATTTCCCACATTAAACAACAGCTTTCCTCTGTGTCCTTACCCTCTTCACTCTGTTGTCCTCTCCCACTTCAACAGTCCAACAGCCGGCAGTTCTTCTTCAGCTTTGTCCTGTGTTCCACTGTCTCTTCTTGCCATTTTACTCCGAAAGTGGCAAATGTCAAACCCCAACAGTCTCCTCAAACGTTCTTTTCACAAGCACAGTGACTTTGCAGCTTGTTGGAAACACAGTGTCATTCATCCAATCAGGATGATGGTTTGCTCTTCTTCTCCACTGCTGTTTGTCCACACTGCTGCTGCTTGCCGGGTCTCTCTGCTCAGGACTTTGCTGCTGTCTCTTTATCTGCCATGTTATTGCTCTTTGGAACTGCATTCCTTGTCTTCAGGGAGGAGTGAGAGCTCGCTTGTGAGGATGAGGGACACATGGAGCTGTAAATAAGTTAGCCAGAAACTTGGCCTGAATGTTTCCAATGATATTAAACTATAACTTTATTCCGACTGCTGCATGTGGAAAATGATCCAGGTCTGCTTTTCATCTGAAAGTGACAAACTAAGACATTTTCATTAGTATTATCACTGCTTAACCAACACACAGAACTCTCCTTTCTTAAAAGCAGAAAATGAGATTGTAGTTGTTCTTGGCTAATAAACACAAAACTTTTTTCCTATTATTTTCCATCTACAATGTAAATTTTGTCTCCTTCTTACTCTTTTTTTCTTTACACTAGCTGGTGACCTGCAGAATCACCGCTCTCACAATTGGAGACAATTACATTCACACAGCACAAACACACACTGCGACGTCAGGCACATTCACACTCACTTTTTCATCTGCATAAATAAAACATATGGCTGATGACATGTGCCATGGTGATCCATAAGTATGATCACAAGTTTATTTAATTATTTTTCAACCCAACAAAGCAAATAAACAAAAACATGATGCTGATGCTATGAACACTCTACACACATGAATCAAGATCCAGGAAAACTGCTGCGCATCTGAAAGAAGAAGCTGAACTCACGGATACGCTACATACTCGAGTTATCATAGTTCTCTTCCCCTTTCTTTGATGAGTTCTCAGCCAGCTCCTGATCTGATAATGTGTAGCTTGCTCATCAGCTCAGAAGAGACAGCAACACAACCTCACACAGTGGTTGTGTGCTTTGCCCACAGTGGCAAAGACTTACACTTTCATATTCAACTCAGCTTCTCCATCATGTAGTTTTCAGCTGTTTCATATAGGGTTCAGCATAATAGTTGTTTTCACAGGTGTGCTCTATATCTCAACAATGGCTCATAATAGGATGACAGTTTTCAAACAGGTCAAGTGCCTCTATGCACGTAATTAGTTTAAAATATTTGCCTATTTTACTTCATCTCATATGTCATTGTACTGAATTTGAGCAACCTTAAGCTTAATGCAGATTGCTTTTAACACTTATCCACCTCAATCAAATCTGTGGTCTGGAGCACGGCCGTTGTTGATCAGGGCAAGCTAAAAAATCATCTAAACATTTCATGTCAGCAAGGGGTGGGGGAAAGCCATTCACCACAGCATAGCTTGACTGCTGCTGATGTGGGCTGGCCTTCTCCACACGCTCTTCAAGGCTGCTGTGTTTTCTGAAAACTTAATCTCTTCCATTTATAAGCCTGCGATTAACCGCACGGCTCAGGTCCGCGTGAAACCCGCGCGACCGTGCTCGCGTGAACCCGCGCAGCTAAGGAGCCGTCACTTTTTTCTTTTCTTTTCTTTTTTTTTTTTTTTTAAATACTGTGCGCTCCCAGGAGTGAAGTCCAGCATAAATGTCTGTCACGCTCGGACACACTCGTGGTTGCTTAGGAACCAATGATAACAACAACAACCGTGTCCCAGACCACGCCTGCTCCGCAGTCATTAACACAACACACACTAGGCCTATAATTTTCCCCAGCCTGCGCGACCCCGCACGGCTTAGGCCACGCGTCACCCGCGCGTCGCACTCAATTAAGGAGCCGTCGCTCTCTTTTTTTTATATAGCCTGCGTCTAACCGCCGACGGCTAAGGTCCGCGATGCAAGCAGCGCGACCGTGCTTCAGCGTGTACCAGCGCAGCTACAGTAATCTCTTAGTCGTTCTCTTTGAACTTACTTGGTGTTGCTTATTGCGTGCAGCATCAGTCCCGTCAGATCCTGTCAATCGTCATCCATCGAGGAGAAAACAGGACGGCTAATCCACCGCCCAATGACGAATTCTCACGTCTCGGGTCTTTGCTGCAGGACCTCTATAAGTCCTGGCTGACGTCTTCGGTGTGTCTCTTTTCCCCTCGGTGAATGTCAATTCCAAGGATCCGCTCGAGAAGGACCAATTAATGATAGGTTTATAGCATAAACCTACTCGCTGGAACGTTCAGGACAATTTGCTACACAGCAAAAACAAGACACAAGTAGGCAAAGTTCCTTGTAGTACTCATGCATGAGGGAGACCTGCCTGGAGCCAAGTGTCGCCCACCCACTTGACCTCCGCCAGACTCTCAGCCAGGTCCCCATAGCACTCCTTTTATTGTGGTTACATGAATATGCATAGGGTCATTAACATATGACCCCTTATATAGGTATACATGTGAACGAAGAATACCGTGTGTGTGTGTGTGTGTGTGTGTGTGTGTGTGTGTGTGTGTGTGTGTGTGTGTGTGTGTGTGTGTGTGTGTGTGTGTGTGTGTATCCGTGTGTGGGGTCAAACTGTGACCCCAGGAAGACTCCCAGAGCCGTCCATCTAAACAAAAGGCACTTAGACTAAAACAGATATAGATACGTTTATCCTACCATAAAGCAATAAGACAAGGCACAACCTCTCCCATGCTCCCAGAGTGTGGGTGTGAAAACCAGAACACTCTGGAATGCACACAATGCCGTTGCAGACTATTAAGGATCAAACCTCCTATCACTACACAATCGATTATACACCTCTAAGCATATATGAGTAAATATTTCTAAGCATAAATGACAATCACAATACAAATCTAACAGCCTCCTTTTCCACTGTTGAATACCGAACCTCTTGGGAACAGCTTTCGGCTGATATAAGCAACAGGATGACGTTCTCCGTCCAAACCTTGAAGTAGCACTGCTCCCAGACCCCTATGAGATGCATCAGTTTGAAGGAAAAAGGGCTCATTAAAGTCTGGACTGTACAAAACTGGTTCACTACTCAGTGAATGACTGATGTCCTTGAAAGCTACTATAGCCTCCTCTGTCCAGTTAATCTGATTAGGACACTTGATGCCTATCAAGTCAGTTAGTGGAGCTGCCCTGGTGGAGAATTGTGGTATGAACCGACGATAAAAGCCTGCCATGCCCAAAAAAAGATCTTAGTTGCTTCCTTGTCTGTGGGAGAGGACAAGACTCAATGGCTTGGATCTTACTGACCTGAGGCTTGATCACCCCATTCCCGATCACATGGCCCAGGTATGCAGTCTCAGCAGAGGCAAAAACACACTTAGAGGGGTTCACCGTCAACCCAGCAGCACCAAGACGGTCGAAGACAGCATGCAGATGTTCCAAGTGTTCCTCCCATGTGGTGCTGTAGATGACAATATCATCAAGACATGCAGATGCAAAGTCTGAGAGACCACATAGTACCTGGTCCATTAACCTCTGAAAGCTTGCTGGAGCCCCATGCAGCCCGAATGGCATCACTGTAAATTGGAAGAGACCCCAAGGTGTTCGAAAGGCAGTCAACTTCTTTGATCGCTCCGTGAGTGGCACCTGCCAATATCCCTTGCACAGGTCAAGTACTTTGCCTTCCCCAGCCGTTCCAGCAAATCATCAATGCGTGGCGTGGGGTATGAGTCAAACAGTGATATTGAGTTTAGGTACCTGAAGTCTATACAGAACCTCATGCTTTCATCCTTCTTTGGCACTAGGACCACCAGATTACACCACTCACTCTTTGATGGCTCGATGATCCCAAGGACAACATGAGGTCAATTTCCTTCTTCAGGGATGTCAGCAGACGTTCAGGGATCCTGTAGCTCAAACGCTTTACTGAGACACCCTCTTTAATGACAATGTCATGCTCAATAGTATCTGTTCGGCCAGGATTCACTTTAAACACTTCAGAGTTGCATGCAGCTCTCACCTGAAGCTGTTTATCATCTGGCAGATGACTAAGGTCAAAATCTACCACATCAGCAGAAGGCAAGTATTGCTCACCAACCTCTTCTTCCTCTGGCACACCCCTTATGAGCATCACTTCTGCTGTCTTTTCAGGGCGCTGTGCCCATTCCTTCAAAAGATTTATGTGCAGAACCCTGCTGGAGCGTGGCTTCCCAGGGATGAACACTTGGTAAGTAGTGGACCCCAATTTCTTCTGAACCTCAAAGGGCCCTTGCCACTTAGCCAATAGCTTGTTGTTGTCAGTGGGGAGGAGCACCAACACCTTTTGTCCAGGACTAAAAGACCTCTGACGAGCTGCTCGGTCATACCACAACTTCTGCTTCTGCTGGATTTTGGTCATATTTGACTGAGCAAGCTCACTCATTTTCTGCAGTCGCTCCCTCATCTGTACAACATAGGAAACAATGTTAACAGAGTCCATCTTTTCCTTGCCTCCCTCCCAGATGTTTCTTAACAGGGCTAGAGGTCCTTGTACCTCATACCCATACAAAAGTTCGAACGGAGAGAAACCAGTGGAGGCTTGTGGCACTTCCCTGTAGGCAAAGAGAAGATAAGGAAGCCACTGATCCCAATCAGCACTATTCTTATCTACCACCTTCCGGAGCATCTGCTTCAGAGTCTGATTGAACCGTTCTGTTAGCCCAGGGGTCCCCAATCTCAGTCCACGAGGGCCGGTGTCCCTGCAGGTTTTAGATGTGTCCTTGATCCATCACAGCTGATTTAAATGGATAAATTACCTTCTCAACATGTCTTGAAGTTCTCCAGAGGCCTGGTAATGAGCTAATCATGTGATTCAGGTGTGTTGACCCAGGGTGAGATCTAAAACCTGCAGGGACACCGGCCCTCGTGGACTGAGATTGGGGACCCCTGTGTTAGCCCATCAGTCTGAGGATGTATGGGGTGGTCCTCAGGCTTCTAATGCCCAGCAGCTTGTACACCTGTTTTAGTAAGTTGGACATAAAGTTACTCCCCTGATCAGTCAGTATTTCCTGTGGGAACCCTACTCTTACGAAGAGCTGTACAAGGCAGAAAGCTACTGATTTTGCCTTGATGGATTTCAGTGGGAAGACCTCTGGATATTTAGTTGCATAATCAGTGATTACAAGCATATAGCGATTCCCTGACTTACTCTTCTCAACGGGTCCAACAATATCCATTCCGAGGCGCTCAAATGGGGTACCAATAATAGGCAGTGGTTGGAGTGGAGCTTTGGAAGGAACTTTGGAGGATGTCATTTGGCACTGAGGACAGCTCTTACAGAAGTAGGCTACATCTCTATGGAGGCCAGGCCACAAAAAATGTTGTTTAATGCGAGCTGTGGTTTTGTGCTTACCAAGGTGGCCAGCCCAGGGAATAGAGTGTCCCAAATTAAGCACTGTTTCTCTAACTTCTTGGGGGACCACTAGCTTCAGAAGTGAGCCCACCTGATGGTAAAGTATGCCATTTTGCAAGACATAGTCACTTTTGTTAATGCCTGCCTCCTCTACTTGGTCGTTGTCTATCGCTCGCTGAAAGCAAGAAGTTAAACTAGGATCAGTTTTTTGCAACTCTATTATATTGCCAGGAATTTAAAGTCCCAAAGGCAAGTCTGGGTCAGTATGCATTTCTGGGTGTACCATAGTATGCTGGAACTTCTCCTGTCTCCTCTGTCTGCGACTTTTCCGAGGCTTCCCAGGTGCAGCTTCCCATTCCTCATTAAAAAATGGCAAGGCACTGAAAACTTCTGAGGTTTCATTTGATTTTTGAGCTTGGGCTCTAGTAACAGCCACATTGCATTGATGATTCTGGTCTGACTACAATAAATCAAAAAGCACTGGAAAATCTCGTCCCAGAATAGCTGAATAAGGCAGGTTATCAACCACCCCAACATTTAAAAGGTAAGTCTGTCCATTCACCTTAATGTACATGTCAGCTGTTGAGTACATCTTCTCATCTCCATGCACACAACAAATGGGGATGGTATCACTAACACGGACAATATTGGGGGGCACAAAATCTCTGTATCAGTGTATGAGAACTGCCAGAATCAAGTAAAGCTCTTAAAGTTGTTCCATTAGCTTCAATTTGTATCATTTTAACAGTCTGGTCACACTGGAGCCCATGTTCAGCATGTAGACGTGGCATGAAACACATTTGAACCATCTTAGCTGAAGGTTTTGGGCACATTGGCTTTGTGTGGCCCTCTAACCCACAGAGGTAACAAAAGATCTTTTTTGAATTTTTTAATGGTCTGCCAGCAAACTGGTTCTCACCCACAGGAGTTTTATCAGCTGACACTGGCCTCTGATGGTACATCTGGGCTGATTTGGGGCCTTCCTTTGGCATTTTATTTGCATTACAGGTCCAAGGTTGTCCTTTCCTCCTGGCAGCTACAAACACTTCTGCCAGCTCAGCTGCCTTCGCTGCAGAAGACGGATTGTGCTCTCGAATCCAAACCTGTAGCTCAGGGGACAACATTCTCAAATATTGTTCAAGGATGATTATTTCACCAATTTCTTGGTTCGTTTTACCTTTTGGCTGAATCCATTTCCCGTAAAGATCTTTAAGTCGAGCATACAACTCCTTAGGGTTCTCATCAAGCCTGACTTCCAGTGAACGGAATCGCTGCCTGTAGGTCTCAGGGTTAACATCATACTTGGACAAAATTGCAGCTTTAACTTTGTCATAGCTGAGAGAGTCATCAATATCCATATGAACGTATGCCCCTCTTGCCTTGCCCGTTAGCAGTGGTATTAAACGAAAAACCCAGTCTGTTTTTTCCCAACGATATGCTAAGGCAATGTGTTCAAATGTGGTCAAAAAATGCTCAATATCATCACTATCAGTCAACTTTTCCAGTCTGGGTTCATGCAATGAAAACTGACCTGATAATGACTGACTGGATTCAGCTTGAGCTTGAGGAGAACTAGAAATGGTAGGTAGCTCCCTTGACTCTGATGACTCTGTGGTAGGTAATGGTAGCTCAGGTACTGGTGATGTCTGGGACTGCACCTCTAACTGTAAAACCTGGAACTGATGTTGCAATGCTTTGAATTTTTGTTCTTGTCGTGCAGTTACCTCTTCCTGCCTTGCTTCCCGAGCCTCCTGTTGACCCATATGAGCTTGCAATATTGACATCAGATCCAACAGAGATGGCTCCCTTTCTTCAACCTCAGTGCTCTCCACCATTTCAGAGACTCCAATTTCCTCCTCAGCATCAGCTTCCTTCTGAACAGTTACTCCTTTCTTCTTTTCCACCTTTCCTCCCCGATGCATTTTCCTTTTTTCTGGGGTGAAAAAACCTCAAAGAAATGAAAAAAAAAAAAACTGTGTCCTCAACTGGCAAATCCCACTGCTGCCACCAACTGTGAGGGACCAAGCAGCCAAAGCATAGAGGACACAGGCAAAAAAGTATCTTCAAAAAGGATTTTCTTTATTTTAACCCTCAAAATGTCCAAAATTAACAAAATTCAAAAACATACTTAGCAGGCCCATAAAAGAGGTCAACTAAATATAACTCTACGAAAAATAATTTCCAGAAACTTAAACAAAACAAAGTGAGACACAACTTAACTCACAAACTGACCTAATTACAAAGACACATGAGGGTAGCTTTTATAATGATTTGGCCAAACCATTTACACACAATAGGGGGGAAACAAAAACACACACATATTAACTAAGCACAGAATAACCTAACTAAACCTAAAACACCCCTGCTCCTGGTAAGCCCATGGTTGGTCCTGCTGAGCAGGCATTTTGTCCCCAGAGTCCTCAGCCACGCCTTTTGCCCAGACAGGAAACAGCCACCGCCCAAACCCAGGTAACTCGAAAGAGAAACATAATTAATATAACAAAACATTTTAGAAAAACCACACAATGTTACTATGTGCGCGCCTCATAATACCAGTGTTAGGTTTAACAAAATGATTAATGAATTAACTTAATGAAGAAAACTGCAAAGCAAACCTATAAAGTGAAAAATGAACTGATTTACCCCTGTGTGGCTGATGCCATCACAAACAAACTGGAGGACAGAATTCCTCCTTAAATGTGATTTTGATCAACAAAATTCACTGATCTCATTTTCACACACAGGCTTTATCATGGTGGCTTCTTCTCTTCTAACATAAATCTTTGATTTGGACAAACAAATATATGAAATACAAAAATAAATCAATGTTTTCTGAGGATCCAGAATAATTGAATGATGTATCCCAGCGAGTGACTGGAAAAGTTCATCTTCTTCCATATCCTGAGTTTGTGAGGAGCTGTGATGTTCCAGTATCTGTGAGAGAAAACAGGACAGTTTTTAATGACGCACAAATGGACCAAATATACAGACACCACTGAATAAACATGTTCTCATAAATGCCATTAATATACTGGATCAAACAGTTAATAACACATTTCTGAGGTTTATGATTCATTGTCCTCCTCACTGTCACTTCTATTGGAACAGTCACTGTTTAATATTAATGGGTCGTTGATCTGGACTTACAATAAGAAGTATTTAGTCACCAACAAGGTCGAAGTTTACTTCACAGTAATTGATGGAATATATCCAACAAACTGATTTATTCAAGTATACAAATGATCTGGATGAATCTTGGACCTTCTGTAAAACAGTCAGAGAAACAATTTCACATCTTTCTAACGACTGTGTTTATCTTCATGCCCAAAAGTTATCCTGTTCATCTGGACGCTGCACTGTACAGCAGACACTACGATGTTAAGTTTGTGTTTGGGATGAACCAGTTTGTGTCTGCGTGTGTTGCTGGGTCTCCACCAGTTACTCTGAGAACTGAAGAAGCTTCTCTGATGAAACATCTTCAAGAAACTCAAAGAAGTCCAGACGCTTTTCTTTCCAAGCTCCTCAGATTACTGACGCTTGTTTCTCTCTTTTTAAAAATGAAATTTAAAGTGAATTTTGAATCAAATGTTTCTTTTCTTTCTCCCTCAGAGTGCAGACATGTCTGCTGCCAGCAATCTGCGATCTGAAGATCAGTTTCTGTGCTCCATCTGTCTGGATGTGTTCACTGATCCAGTCACTACACCATGTGGACACAACTTCTGCAAAACCTGCATCAGTCAGCACTGGGACATGAATCAGAGCTGTCAGTGTCCCATGTGTAAAGAGACTTTCTCCACTAGACCTCAGCTGAGGGTCAACACCTTCATCTCTGAGATGGTTGCTCAGTTCAGACGTGAAGCTCAGCAGAAAGCCAGCAGCAGCAGCTCAGAGCAACAAGCTGCCAAACCAGGAGAAGTTCCCTGTGACGTCTGCACTGGAACCAGACTGAAGGCCCTGAAGTCCTGCCTGGTGTGTCAGACCTCCTACTGTCAGACTCACCTGGAGCCTCATCTGACAAAGAAAGGTCTGAGAGGACATCAGCTGATTGATGCTGTGGAGAACCTGGAAGGCAGGATGTGTACGAAGCACGATAAACCTCTGGAGCTGTTCTGTAAGACCGACCAGACATGTGTCTGCGTGCTCTGCTCTGTTTTAGACCACAAGAACCACGAGTTTGTTCCTCTGAGAGAAGAATATGAAGGAAAGAAGGCAGAGCTGGAGAAGACAGAGGCTGAGATTCAGCAGATGATCCAGAAGAGACGACTGAAGATTCAGGAGATCACAGAGTCGGTGAAGATGAGTAAAGATGCTGCAGACAGACAGAAAGCAGAAGGTGTTCAGGTCTTCACTGCTCTGATGGAGTCTGTTGAGAGACGCCTGAAGGAGCTCATGAAGGAGATCGAAGACAAACAGGAAGCTACAGAGAAACAGGCTGAAGGTCTCATCAAAGATCTGGAACAGGAAATCTCTGAGCTGATGGAGAGAAGCTCTGAGGTGGAGCAGCTCTCATGCTCTGAAGACGACCTCCACCTCCTCCAAAGCTTCTCCTCCCTGAAAGCTGCTCCACCCACCAAGTACTGGACAGAGGTCAGAGTTCATCCACCATCATATGAGGGGACTGTGGGGAGAGCTGTGGCTCAGCTGGAGGAGACAATCAGGAAACTCATGAAGAAGAAGCTGCGTGAGGCTGAGCTGCAGAGGGTGCAGCAGTATGAGGTGGATGTGACTCTGGATCCTGATACAGCTCATCCTCAACTCATCCTGTCTGATGATGGAAAACAAGTGTATCATAGTGATGTGTGGAAGAATCTTCCAGACAACCCAGAGAGATTTTCTCTGTGTGTTTGTGTTTTAGGAGAGCAGAGTTTCTCTTCAGGCAGATTTTACTTTGAGGTTCAGGTTAAAGGAAAGACTGAGTGGGATTTAGGAGTGGCCACAGAGTCGATCAACAGGAAGGGAGAAATCACACTGAAACCTCGGAATGGTTTCTGGACTGTGTGGCTGAGAAATGGAAATGAGTACAGAGCTCTTATTGGTTCACCACTCCCCCTCTGTCTTCATCCTGGTCCTGAGAAGGTGGGGGTGTTTGTGGATTATGAGGAGGGTCTGGTCTCCTTTTATGATGTAGGTGCTGCAGCTCTGATCTACTCCTTTACTGGCTGCTCCTTCACTCACAAACTCCACCCATACTTCTGTCCATGTCCTAATGATGGTGGTAAAAACTCTGCACCTCTGATCATCTGTCCTGTCAATCAAACTGAGTCGATCAACGACTGATTTTATTTGATGAATGATTGATTTTTCTTGAAGTGAACAAATGAACATATTGAGTGTAAATCCTCTACAGTCTCCATGTTTCTATAGAATCTGATCATCAGGACTCTGATTCACACTTTGATTCTCATGGAGTTTGATTTGAACAGAAGAAAAGTTGAATCAGGAAATGTTCCCACTGATGGAGACTCGAGCTGAAGAGCAAATATCAGAGAATAAATGTCCAAAAGCTTCATTTACAATAAAGTTTGTTCAATGCTTTGAGTGAATCCAGACTCATGTGTGGCTGTTATACGGAGCATCAGAGTCCAGCTGAGTTATGTTGGATACAAACTGCTTATTTTGGCTCTGTGAGGATTTTTGTTCACTGAAAACTGATAAGACGGATAATATTCAAAGAACTCTGTAGAGATTCATGCATCCATGTTCTCCACCTGCAGGTGTGGAGGAGAAAGGTGGAGCACAGACTGCTGCATCCTTCCAGTCACATCAGTTTGATGATTATATTTCCATGTTGTGATGATTTGGGTTAAAGATAAACAGAGTTGAACGGCTGCAGTCACAGCATGAATAAGATGCTGAAGCTGAGCTGTCAGTGAACATGTTTCACTGCACATGACAGGTGTGTGATTCATCTGGAAGTTATGTGCGGATTAGTGTACAATGAGAGCAATTTAGTATGTTTTTAGAGGCCCATGAGCAGTGTTGGTGCCCAGTCTGGATTTGTTACATCCATTTCATATGCTGGTTTGCCTGCAATAATGCTAAATCATAAGCTACTCAGTCGACATGATGACATGACGTGGTTCTGCAGCATCACACATTAGCATGTTTTATCTCATTATCTATGACCTCAGCACATTGAAAATAACACCAAAAGCATTTTAATAGTGATATGAATTAATTTAGAACTCACCGGAAAGAAGATGCGGAGACCAAACCAACAAAAAGCTGGGGATTGCACAGAACTCGATCCGCTCGTCTCACCGCTGCAATGCAAGCCTGACGTCTTTGTTTAGTAATATCGGATACATGGGATCCCTCACGTTGCCTCCAGGTTGAAAAACGATGAAAAGAGAGCCCATTATCCAGCTTCTTGCCTTCACAATCGTGTGATCAAACGTTGCAACTGATAACACAACACGTACGAACCATAGCTGAAACTGTATCCTGTGTCTAGTAGTGATGGGTCCAGCAACACTGACGCACCGACGCTTGTATCGGTGCGTGCGTGGCTTTAAGAAAAAGTCACGTGATCGATACAGCTGCTGTATCGCTCATTGCCAACGCGCCAAGCTGTGTTTAAAAGGTACCGCATCCGCATCTGCCAACGGAATGAGTCGCCACCAAAAAAACCCACAAAATTACTCTCGCAAAGATAAAAAAATAAATAAAATAAAAAAAAATACACATATCTCCATAACAAAATGGAGCCCAAAAGAAAAAGAATTGTTTCTGCTGTGTGGGATCATTTTGATCTTTTAACTGGAAATAAGGTAATAGTTTGTCTGTCTTTGTTTCAGTGTAATCTATCAGAACACCTCCTCAGTGTTTAGGCATTACAGAGCCAAACATGAAAATGAGGAGACAAACACACTGAGAATGAACACAGGTCGGCCTATATAGACAGTGAACAGCTTTATCATATTTTTTTTTATTATGTGTTTTATTATTTTGAAATCAAGCATCTAGGAAGACTGTTCTGGACCAGACAGTCCTGAATTTTATTATAAAGGACTGCCAACCCCTTAGTATTGTGGAGAGTGTTGGAGAGAAACATTCCAAGATCAGAGGATCCTTTAACGTACTGGGGGAATAGGAAGACATCTTGTCAGAACCTTTTCCACCTGGCTTTACAGTTTTTGTGTACCCCAGCTTCATCTGTGCCTGTGAGTTTTCCAAAGCTGGGGAAATGGTGTAAAAAAAAAAAAAATAGACTGAATGCAAAACAATGGATAAACTTATTTTTCTGGATAGAAATTTATAATAAACTCTGAGTCAATTACATTTAAATGGGTAATATTATATTCACAATACTTTCATTTTAATTTTCACTTAATGTAATTCACAATATATTTTAAAGATGTCTAAAATATTTGAAATGTAAAAGATATAAAATGATTCCGTGGAAAATACAATACCTTACAGTGTATACACGTATGACTAGGTCATTGAATCAGTGTCTGTTGTGAGTCTCAAGTAAGTTGCCTGCAATGATACTTAATGTCCAGCAGGTGTCAGTATGGAGCAAAACAACACTGTGTCGACACAGTATCGATACAGTTTGGGGAATGTGCTGAAACGCTTCACGAGGCCTCAACTACCCATCACTAGTGTCTAGCCTACTGTCATGGCGGAAAGGGGCGTGGCCCACCTCCAGTGACATCACGCTCCAAAGCCCTATTCGGAGGATTACCCAGAATCCCTTGCCCTTTGTGAATGTTGCATGGTGACTTTTATAACAGTAGGTGGTGCCAGTGTCTCATCTAGCTTGATTTAACTTCAACTCTATTTAACTATGTTACACTTACAGATGTGTGGGTGTCTTGTGTGTTTTGTGATTTACTTTTAATGCAATATTTTATTGATGCAATATTTTGTATGCAACCTGCCAGTTAGTTTAAGCTAACTCCTAGCTTAGCTAACTCTTTGCTTAAGCTAACTCTGGTATAATGCACCAAATTCCATTGTTGATATTGCCTTGATCATCACCGATCACCAAAACCTGGCTTCACCCAGTAATACCCGATGCTAGCGTACAGCTAGTGTGCCCTACTCTGCTCCGCTGGGACAGGACAAAGGACTCTGGTAAGAGTGCATGAAAGCTGGTGCAACAACAGTAGTGATCATCACGACTGTGTACATTCCACCTGATGCCAATGTAAACACGGCGCTCGCTATCCTGCTGAACACCATTAACGAACAGCAGCATAATTCGCATAATTGCAGGTGACTTTAATAAGGCCAACATAAAGACTGTACTCCCAAAGTTCTATCAGCATGTTAAATGTCCCACCAGAGGAGAAAACACTCTAGACCATGTTTATCCCACATCAAGCATGCATATAGAGCCATACCCCTCCCCCACCCTGGTCAGTCCGACCACCTCTCCCTCCTGCTCTCTCCAGCCTACACCCTCCTAAGATGCAGTGCCAGGCCCACCACAAAGACTGTTAAAACCCTGCCTGAAAATGCTCTCTCCAAACTACAGGACTGCTTCACACAGACAGACTGGGACATATTTGAACACCAGGACCTAGAAACTTTCACAGGATCAGTACTGGACTACATCAAGTTCTGTATTGCAAATGTGACTGTGGAAAAAAGCATTCCGATTTTCCCAAACCAAAAACCCTGGATGACCAGTAAGGTCCGCTCACTCCTCAAAGCCCGCAATGCCGCTTTCAGGTCAGGTGACAGAGCTCTGTACAGGCAGTGTTGGGGAGTAACGGAATACATGTACCGCCGTTACGTATTTAAAATACAAAATATGAGTAACTGTATTCCGTTACAGTTACCATTTAAAAAGGTAGTATTCAGAATACACTTACTTTGTTAAAATAAATGGATTACACGGCGGTACTTTCCTGTTTCATATTGTCGCGGGTCAGGACTGTTTGGGTTTGTTTGACAGCTTGTACTGTTGTTCCAGGCGGCAGCGTTACGGTTGCCATGGTTACAGGGCGACGCTCTCTCTCTCTCTGACTGTTTGTTTCCTGGGTGAGAGAGCGCCTTTTTGTTGTTGTTGTTGTGCTAAGCTAATAGTCAAAATGCTACAGGCATAGCCCTAAAGAATGTAGCCTCATGGGCAGTGTAGTCCGTGCTGCAGGGAGAATGGACTGCCATACCCGTTATGTGTCTGTGAGCGCGAGGAGGGAGAAAAAGTAGAGAAAGTACAAGCTGTCATCGAGCAAAAGAAGCATGTAAATATAATAATAACCACAGCAGCCAAGAAGAGTGCCTGACGAGCCCATTTGTAAGTAAGCTATTAAGACTCGACTGTACACTGTGTTCGTGTTTTCCTCCGAAAACAATAAGTTCCGTTGGAGCAGCCTTTCAACGCCTCTCTCTGTCTCTCACAAGCAAAGTTGACCCACACAACAAAGTAAAGCTAGTTTTCAGCTACGAGCCCGACACGGAACCAGACGTATTAGCCAGAGGTCCCTTTACTACTGTTCGGAGCCGCGGACCTTCAGTAACAGTAATAAATCACACAGCAATAGTGCATTCACGTAGTTGTAAAAAGCATGCTAATATATTAAGTAATCCAAAGTATTCAGAATACGTTACTGCCATTGAGTAACGTAACGGAATACGTTACAGAACACATTTTGGGGCATGTATTCTGTAATCTGTAATGGAATACATTTTAAAAGTAACCTTCCCAACACTGTGTACAGGGCTGCTTGACCTGACCTGAAAAGGGAAATTAATAAAGCCAATTCAGACCACAAAAGAAGCATAGTCCCACCTGTCCAGCAACAACACACGGGAGGTGTGGCAGGGAATACAAGACATTATAAACCACAGAGGCAGCACTGTAAAAGCAGGAAACCTGAGTGTGCAGCTGACAGAGAAAATAAATGGCTTCTTCACCTGCTTTGAAACACCACAACAGCAGCACTCATCTGCTTCAGCCCTGCTCCCATCCTCATCCTCACCTGGTTCCTGCACCGCTCCATTCACTGTAACAGAGCACGATGTCAGATGTGTGCTCCTAGCAGTCAGAGTTGGGGAGTAACGGAATACATGTACCGCGGTTACGTATTTATAATACAAAACATGAGTAACTGTATTCCGTTACAATTACCGTTTAAAAAGGTGGTATTTAGAATACAGTTACTTTGTTGAAATAAATGGATTACATGTACTCTGTAATTTTGGTCATTCCACGCCGCGCATTGCGGCTGAAAACCCAAACAAAACACGTGAGAAGAGGCTGTAAAAAAAAAAAAAGCGTCCTGTTGGTGGGGTTAGTCAAACAATGGAGCCGGAGCCAGCACAACAGAGTCAGCAGGTCACGTCGGGCAGGAATGCGTTTCGGACTTGGAAGTTTCAACACCATTTCATATTCAAAGAAGAAAGGGATGGGCGGAATTTCACAGTGCAATGCAAACTCTGCTTGCCAGTAGTGATGGGATTTCCGGCTCTTTTTAGGGAACCGGCTCTTTCGGCTCGGCTCACTAAAAAGATCCGGCTCTTCAGGTTGTTTTGTTGCTTTAATTAATTTATTATTAACAACAATATAAAATTATGCACACAAGGAATTACTTATGTAAAAAAAAAATGTATATATATATATATATATTAAAAAAAAAAACACCCAGCACGCCCCTGCGGGCGGTTTATCCTTCAAGCTCGGGTCCTCTACCAGAGGCCTGGGAGCTTGAGGGTCCTGTGCAGTATCTTAGCTGTTCCCAGGACTGCGCTCTTCTGGACAGAGATCTCTGATGTTGTTCCCGGGATCTGCTGGAGCCACTCGCCTAGCTTGGGAGTCACCGCACCTAGTGCTCCGATTACCACGGGGACCACCGTTACCTTCACCCTCCACATCCTCTCGAGCTCTTCTCTGAGCCCTTGGTATTTCTCCAGCTTCTCGTGTTCCTTCTTCCTGATGTTGCTGTCATTCGGAACCGCTACATCGATCACTACGGCCGTCTTCTTCTGTTTGTCTACCACCACTATGTCCAGTTGGTTAGCCACCACCATTTTGTCCGTCTGTATCTGGAAGTCCCACAGGATCTTAGCTTGGTCATTCTCCACCACCCTTGGGGGCATCTCCCATTTTGACCTTGGGACTTCCAGGCTACCGGATCCATCATCCAATCAGTGATGCCTGTTGTTGCAGCATTGGTACCTACCTCTTCCGGATTGGTTTTTGTTTTTGCGCTTTTCAATTTGTTTTTGTGTTAAGTGAATTTGTTTTTGCGCTTTTCAATTTGTTTTTGCGTTAAGTGATTTGTTGTTGTGCTTTTCAATTTGTTTTTGCGTTAAGAGATTTGTTTTTGCGCTTTTCAATTTGTTTTGCGCTTTTCAATTTGTTTTTGCTTTTCAATTTGTTGTGCGTTTTGTGATTTGTTTTTGCGCTTTTCAATTTGTTTTTGCGTTAAGTGAATTTGTTTTTGCGCTTTTCAATTTGTTTTTGCGCTTTTCAATTTGTTTTTGCGCTTTTCAATTTGTTGTGCGTGTTGTGATTTGTTTTTGTGATTTGCACTTCAGGGCCACCGTACCTCCCTCCTGTGCTGAATCATAGAGCGAATGAATCACTCACTCACTCACCCCCTCCCTCCTGGCTCGCAGCTACTTCTTCTTCTTCTTGGTTGGCAACCAATGTTAAGGCGCACTACCGCCCCCTGGCTCACAGCTCAGTGGACATTTAGATGACAAAATATATATTTGACACATGTAAGGAAAATACTAATAAAATAAAAATAAACAAAAGAAATGTTCCCTTTAGAAATTCTTTTGCTCTTTTTTGCTATATAAAATAGTTGTTTTCTTTAAGAATCACTCATCTTAGCAGTAGGATTTACATTAAAAGAGAAACAAATTAAGTTTGAGTGAAAATGTACATTTTTTGCACTCTCTGATCAACTGACTCAGTGACTCAAATGACTCAAAAAACCCGATTCACTTTGGTGAGTGACTCATTAAAACTCGATTCAGTAAAAAGAATCAAATTTACCATCACTATGCGACTGTAACTACCGCCCCTCCCCCCTCTGCCCAGCGCAAGCACAAGGTTCGCGTGCGGAGTAAAGAGGAAAAAAAGTGCGAGAGAGAGAGAGAGAGGGTGAGAGAAAGAGAGAGAGAAAAAAAAACACGGCTCGTGATAAGGAGCCGGCTCGCGTCGCTCACGTCAAAGATCCGGCTCTAAGAGCCATTTCGTTCGCGACCGACCCATCACTACTTGCCAGCAAAGAAGATGCTCTCCGCGTCAAAAGACTCCACCTCCAACCTAGCAAAACATCTGAAAGTAAGTTATTTTTTAAAAAAAATAACGTTAACATACTGCAAATATCTTATTTTAGTTGTGGTAGCTACCTTATGTCACATAGCCTATGTGCCAGTTGTGCCACTTCAGTAGCTTCGATATAATATTGCTGTGATTTTAGCTAACATTGCTAGCTGGCGTTAGCTAACGTTAGTTCATAGGCTGTTAAACTTGATAGATAGCATTAACGAGCTGTAAATTATCGTGTGCAGTTGAGTGAAAGCAATCCCAAAATGATTAACAGTAGGGTGGACATTAAGGTTGGGCGAGATTTAAAAATTTTCCAACCGACAATCATCAGTCAATCAGGCAAAGACACAGCCTCTCCTCCTCTCAAACAAGCCATCCTTAGCACTCCAGCCATCACCCAAAGGAGAGTAAGTTCCTTGGTATTTGACTTCATACTCAATGAAGTACAGCCCTTTTCTACCATTGAGAACACCTCATTCCATAAGATGGTTGAAGGACTAAGTGGGGGGAGGAGTCCTGTTTGCAGAAAAACATTGATGACTCACATTGAGAAAACCTTTCCAAACATGAAGGAAGCAATAACTGAAATTCTTCTACATACTCAAAATGTGTGCACAACAGCAGATATCTGGACTGCCCATCACAGAAGTTTCATTGGCATCACATGTCACTGGATCGAGTCAGACACATTGGATTAGGGATGCACCGATACCGATACCGGTATCTGGTATCAGCCTCGATACCACATTTTCTAAAGTACTCGTACTCGTTAAAAGTCCCCCGATACTGGGGACCGATACCACGGTCTGAGAAATGTCTGTTTGAGCGGCGTGTAAGGGGTTAATCGCAGGCGCCGAGTGCCCGCCCCCAGGCCCCGGCTGCAGCTCAGAGCGGGGGAGAAGACGAGGCATGTCAGCCGTGTGGAACTATTTCAAAGTGAATGAAGACGACAAAACAAAGGCGGACTGCAAATTGTGCTCAGCAAAATTGTCCAGAGGAGGCTCAAAAGGTAGCGCATTTAACACAAGTAATTTAATCAAGCACCTAAAATCCCAACACGACAACGAGTACAAAGAGTTTACCCACGCTTCTTTTTTTATTTTTTTTTTTATTTTTTTTTTTTTTTTTTTCTCTCTTTTTCTTCTTCTCTTTCTTTTTTCTCTTCTTCTTTTTTCTTTTTTTTTCTTTTCTTTTCTATTTGTTTTTTTCTTTTTTCTTCTTTTTTTTTTTTTTCTTCTTTCTTTTTTTTTCTTTCTTTTTTTTCTTCTTTTTTTTTTTTACTTTTCTCTTCTTCTTTTGTAAAAATTCTTATTGCACGGCTTCATAATGGGACATCACCATCCAACAGATTGCTACATCTTTACTGTCTGTGGCTGGGAAAGATGCTGTTTACCAGTAATATAGAGTGTGGGTGCCGGGTATTAATTAGACTGGATCATAGCTGATGTATCAAATCAGAAGATCAACAGAAGATTTGTAGAAAAGTAAGTCATCAGTAAGTATTATGACACTGGCAGTAGTGATGACATATCATAGCTAGGCTAATTGTCTGCCTCCCACCCTAACGTTAATCAGAACAAGAAGCCTTTTCTGCAAAGTTAGTAGCCTGACGTGGTTGTTATTTACTTAGTTTCGGACTGTTTATATTGAGCTTTTGCAGACATGTGACCACTAATCATGTGACGTTAACTTGTCTGCCATTTTGGATGAGTGACAATCGTGGTGACATTGTAGGATCAAGTGAATAAAGCCCCAGTCATGCAGACCTACGGACTGATCTGTGGAAACCACATGAGTGGAAAATGAGTGCTCCCCAACCTGTTGCGACTGGTTCCTGGAGGTTAATCGTGGTCACTGGGAAAATCATTTTCAAAGCCCATAATACAGACCTGCAGACTAGTCACTGACCCATTGGTAACCACCTGCTGGTTGGAAAAAGACTCCTTGTGACTGCTTTGGTCACCAGCATATGTTGTAATAGTTTGAATGGAAGTGATGGACTTGTCTACAAACACTGGCCAGCTATGTTCCAGTGTGACACACACTGGAAATGGAGACCGTTTGCCTCCAAAGTAATAATTGTGCCCTTTGAAACCTGTGGGATGCAAAGCTGAGGTACCAGTCTTTCTCTGAAGGCAAATAATTTCTGGTTTACATCATACTTTAATCAAGATGTATTAGTGCTCAATAGTAGGTAGGGAGTATTTGCTGATTTCATCCAGCAAGAGCCAGCAACCTCCAAGAACCATTGCCAACCAGTGAGGAAAGACACAAATTTTCCCTAGCAGCTGGGGGTTGTATCACTTCCAATATGGCAGACAACTTTCGAGCAATGTGCCTCAATATGAGGTTCCATTAGAGTATTTTATCTTATTATCTTATGCTAAGAATTTGTAAAGACACATTCAGTCGTACCAAATTGAGACCTTAACTCAAATGTGTGTCACATTGTCCTCCTTTATTTTGAGGTGCATTTAGAGTAGTGCCTTTTGGCTACCTGGGCTACAAATGTCTTGTTGTCTTTTGAGAGAAACAGAAACATCAGCATGTCTGTGAGGATATGCTGCCATGTTTGTGATTGAATGTGCACAGCATGCAAGCAGAAATGCATTTGTGCACACACGTGTGTCTGAGCATATCTGTTGTGTTCAGAGGAGAGAAAGAAAAAGAATCTGTCTCTGTCTCCGCTGAGAGCACTTGAACTCCGGGGCTTTCTGTTGCTCTTCAGATTCACCTGTGAGCTGAATTTTAATGCTTTGCAGTCTGGTGCTAAGCTCCCAGGCATGTGTCATATCACCATTCAGCATGCTTATAATTTTAGAATGAAGAGATTCCTGTGGGAGTATTGGCTGCAATGGGTATATGATGGATACATAAGATATGTGCATTTACAGACAGACTGAGATTTTATATTGAGGGTCATGTTGAATTGCATTTCTGATGGGAATAGATGACATCTTCATGACAGAGAACAGTCTGACATTAACATGTTGCAAAGCCCATCTGTTTTATGCTCCAAGAATACAGTGGATTTTCTCATTAATCTCCTTAATCAAATATTTATTATCTTTCTCTTACTTGCTCAAGTCTCTCGCGAAATGGAGAGAAGGAGTCATAAGCAGCTGATTGAATTTGTAATTTAGTTTCTATCTTGAAAATTCGATAAGCCTGTGCAGTAGTTTGGACTGTGTTAATGCAATGAAAATGTGGAGCATCTCCCCAGAGTGTTTGCCCATTCTCCTAATAGAGGATCTGTTTGTTTCTGCCGTGCATGTGTGGACAAAATAACTGAACACATCTTTATGGTGACAGGGCAAGATGTGGAGTCAAATCGGCTATTTCTTTAGATTTTCTGATTCCCTGTTTCGTGTTCTTATGCTGATCATAAATCAATACTTCTTCCCAACATTTATGGGTGAAAAAAGTTTATGAGTTCAATTTCGGTAGATTTCCTGAAAAAAAAGTCAATGTTGCCTTTCACCTTAAGGGTTAGGGTTAAACAAGGACAAGAATTTGGGTAATGAATCAAATCAAGAGAATAGTCGACCTAGTGTTTGCTACTTACTTATCTGCACCGTGTAGGACAGTAGCATGCTTCCTTGCCTTGCATCTTTGCACCCTTCAGAACAGGTTTGAGCTGCCACCCAGCCTAAGTGACCAGCATAAGTCCTGTTGTTTACAGATTTGGCCCTATAGTATACTTTAGAGAAATTTTAAAGAAATGCAAACATTTTTTTTTCTCGAAAAACATCAACAGTTTTTAATGTGCCATAGAATGATAGCAAGTTTTTCTTTTCTCATTAAAAACGTTTATTTTCTCATCAGTTATTATTTTTATTTCATTTGGACTTTTTGTTAGTTAAGTTTCATTTACCTTCCACAGTGAGTTATCTTGTTTCAGTTTAGTTTTACTTGTTTTTGTTAGCTTTAGAGTTAGTTTTAACATTTTTTTATTATAATAACTTTGAATCGCAAACTTGTAGACATCCAGGTCTCAAAAACACATCCATCAATTCCTTATTAGCTACAAGTTAACTAAATGTTTTTCACCCTCTTTTTTTTTTTTTTTTTTTTTTTTCTGTCCCATTTGGTTCTTTAGCCGTCAGAATTGTTGTCTGAAGACCAACAAGGACACCAAATGGATTTATTCTGCCAAATGGATCATCATGGCATTGCCGTATTGGTCCATTTGATCAACCTTTGTCGTTATTATTTATTTTATTTTATTTTCAGTTGTTACAGATGGGACAGACATGACTGGGGGATAGTAAAGGGAGAAAGAAAGAGAAGGAGGAAAAGAAAAACAGAAGGGAAAAGGGACAGTGAGAAAGGGCATTTACAAAGACAAAGAGAAAGAGAAAAAAAAAATCTCCTGGATCACCTGTTGAGAGAAAAAGAAGAGAAGACAAGCAAGAAAAAACCAAACAAAAACAAAGCAACATACTAAACACAACACCATCACGTTAATCTAACTAAGTGTGAACAGCAGTAAATACTAAATATTGAAAGTTGTTGTGCAACACGCAGGGACAGACAGCGCACAATGTGCTTTGAATTAGCAGCTATGAAAGGTGTGTAGTTTATGTCTACGAACAGTGAACACCCGTGTGCACACCTGTGTGGATCAACGCTTGTATACAAAAGGTTTCCCAGGTAATGGTCTGCTAGAGGGTGTGGAGGCCCATAGCCCCGTCCCCAGGGCATGAAGCAGGCATGGAGGAGATCCAGGCTCCAGACATCCAGAGGCCCCAGAGTGCGAGAGCCCAAGGAGTACCACCGGAGGGCATCCGTGCCACCTTCCTGGGAAGGGGTGAGGAGATCCCCAGACGAGGGGTCACCCAGTAGCCACGGGCAGAAGCCAGAGGGGCTGCACTGGCGTGCCCGCCGGCTCTGCCGGCAGCCAGCTGTGCCAGAGTGAACCGAGTTGCAGGCCCCGAGGCCGGAGGCCCGAGGGCCCCTTTGCCCCGGAAGAGGCCTGACCAAGCGACAGGCACCAGGCCCCGCCAAGTAGCCACCGGGAGTGAGCTGGTGTATACCTGAGCGCCCAGCCCGGACACCAAGAACCACCAATGCACCAACCCCTGAGGGCATCAGTTACCAGCAGGGGTGTGTGGTGAGGGAGATAGGTCTCCACACTTTGGAGGGCCTGGGTGTTCCCAGGAGGTGGAGTCTAAGACCCGACCTGACATATAGACACAGACAAACAGGCACACACAGACACAAACATGCTTTCCCACCCTCATGCACACATATACAAACACTCAGCACTCACCCAACGTAGGGACAGACATACATAGACATGTAGACACAATCATACTCCCCAAACATACTCTATGCCCCGGGTCCAGGTACACTCGCCCCGGGGCTGAAGCGGCACCCAGACCCAAGAGATGTGACCCTTTCCCCGGGGTGGAGGCAAGCAGACCGCCCCAGGCTCCGCAGCAGCAGGGAGGCCAATCGGACAGCCAACACCTCCTCCCAGCCCCCGCCCGATGGCTAGTAGAGAACGGGGTGTGTGAAGACCCCATACCTCCCTCCTCCCGCTCATGTGTAGTGTTGCTGCGTGTTGTTCTAAAGTGCATTTAAAACAAGGGAGGGCATGGTGCTGCTGCCAGAGAGCAGCAGGTGTTAGCACGCCCCTCCCGAGAACCCTCAATGTCTACATGGATTTTAAAATTGAGAGGTGGGCACCGGCGCCAGAGGTAGGGTTGAATACACAGACCGTCCTCTGGGCGCCGTTAACGTGGTCACCCTCAAGGCCCTAAATATATATATATGTGTGTGTGTGTATGAGAGTGTGAATAATGTGGATGTCTAAGTTGTGAAATAAAATTGAGGCACAGGTGGCCAGAAGGGGACGGGGGGAATGCCTCCCTGCACCCTGGTGACACACCCGCACCCAAGGCCCTATATATATATATATGTGTGTGTGTATGAGAGTGTGAGTAATGTGGATGTCTAAGTTGTGAAATAAAATTGAGGCACAGGTGGCCAGAAGGGGACAGAGGGGGGGAATGCCTCCCCTGCACCCTGGTGACACACCCGCACCCCAAGGCCCTACCTGTTGGGTGGGTGTGGCGGAGCGGGAAGAGGAGGCAGCCGGGATGGGAGGAAAAGAAGGAGGGCAAGATGCCCCTCCTTAGGGCCAGCTCCCCCGCTGACCCCAGTAGGCACCCCCGTCCTCTAGTACCTACCAAGGCAAGGGAGCCCAGGCCCATCCAGACCGGGGCCGCTAAGCCCCACAGGACCTGGGGAAGCCCACCCCACCCCACCGCAGAGGAAACTATACCCACCCCAACATTCAATCGTCTCCAGACTACACAAGACAACAGACACCCAGGTTAGGTTTATTCTCCACCTCTCCTGTGTCTCTCCCCCACCTGCAGAGTGGACTTCTGCAAGGATGGAACAACCTCCCTGCCGGTTGAAGAGCCCCCAGTTAGGCCGATGCACAAGAGGCCCCCTGCGCCAGGGCTGAGCCCCCGTGCACCCACCCGCCCACAACCTCGGCGACATACCGACGAGGACCGAAGCCCCCAAGGCCCAGCCAGAGCCCCATCACGGAGACGAAGCACCCACGAACCCCAAGCCCCCCCGCCTGCCCCGGATCCGCTCAGGGGCAGCCAGGCCACCAGGCCAGTAACCTACGTCCGCCAGTACAGACCATCCCCTAGCCCCGCTGCACGCAGCCACGAGGAGAACACCCTCTAAGAGCGACCAGAGCCACTAACCAGGTTATGACCACAACCCCCCGGGTTGAGCCCTCCAGGGATAACGTCTCTAGGGGTTCTCCTGGCGCCCTAAGCCCATCCCAACCTCCACATCCTCCACATACCCACGCTTCTAAACCAACACAACCCACGCTGCAGCAAACTCTTGCAAGAGGAGAGAAAATGTCCAGAGACAATCCACGTGCTGTGAAAATAACACAGGCAATTATCGAGTACATTGCATTGAGTGACCAGCCACTCTCGGAGGTAGAAAATGTTGGATTCCTGCGTCTCCTCCATGTTCTGGAGCCCAGATATGATGTCCCAAGCCGCCACTACATGACTGACACGGAGCTGCCTAAACTACACGAGTCCGTGAAAAAACATATCCACAGCCTACTGCAAGCCTCCTCTGCGTTTAGTTTCACCACGGATATTTGGACAAGCAGTGTTAGCCCCGTGTCGCTAATTAGCCTAACCTCCCAGTGGATAGACGAGTTTCACACCGCAACGAGCCATATTACATGCCAAACAATTCTGCGGCTCGCACACCAGCCAGGCTATAGCGCATGTGTTTGAGGAAATGCTCCAGACATGGGGTATACATAAAACATCAGTACATGTTGTGCTTCGTGACAATGCCAAAAACATGATTAATTCAATTCAGTTCAATTCAATTTTATTTATATAGCGCCAAATCACAACAAAGTCGCCTCAAGGCGCTTTATATTGTACAGTAGATAGCACAATAATAAATACAGAGAAAAACCCAACAATCATATGACCCCCTATGAGCAAGCACTTTGGCGACAGTGGGAAGGAAAAACTCCCTTTAACAGGAAGAAACCTCCGGCAGAACCAGGCTCAGGGAGGGCGGCCATCTGCTGCGACCGGTTGGGGTGAAAGAAGAAAAACAGGATAAAGACATGCTGTGGAAGAGAGACAGAGATTAATAACAGATATGATTCGATGCAGAGAGGTCTGTTAACACATAGTGAGTGAGAAAGGTGACTGAAAAAGGAAAAACTCAATGCATCATGGGAATCCCCGGCAGCCTACGTCTATTGCAGCATAACTAAGGGAGGATTCAGGGTCACCTGGTCCAGCCCTAACTATATGCTTTAGCAAAAAGGAAAGTTTTAAGCCTAATCTTGAAAGTAGAGATAGTGTCTGTCTCCCGAATCCAAACTGGAAGCTGGTTCCACAGAAGAGGGGCCTGAAAACTGAAGGCTCTGCCTCCCATTCTACTTTTAAATACTCTAGGAACAACAAGTAAGCCTGCAGAGCGAGAGCGAAGTACTCTAATAGGGTGATATGGTACTACAAGGTCATTAAGATAAGATGGGGCCTGATTATTTAAGACCTTGTATGTGAGGAGCAGGATTTTGAATTCAATTCTGGATTTAACAGGAAGCCAATGAAGGAAGCCAAAACTGGAGAAATATGCTCTCTTTTCTAGTCCCTGTCAGTACCCTTGCTGCAGCATTTTGGATCAGCTGAAGGCTTTTCAGCGAGTTTTAGGACATCCTGATAATACTGAATTACAGTAGTCCAGCCTGGAAGTAATAAATGCATGAACTAGTTTTTCAGCGTCACTCTGAGACAGGATATTTCTAACTTTAGAGATGTTGCGCAAATGGAAGAAAGCAGTCTTACATATTTGTTTAATATGTGCATTGAAGGACATGTCCTGGTCAAAAATGACTCAAGGTTCCTCACAGCATTACTGGAGGCCAAGGTAATGCCATCCAGAGTAAGAATCTGCTTAGATACCATATTTCTAAGATTTTCAGGGCCGAGTACAATAACCTCAGTTTTATCTGAATTAAGAAGCAGAAAGTTAGCGGCCATCCAGGTCTTTATGTCTTTAAGACATTCCTGCAGTTTAACTAATTGGTGTGTGTTACCTGGCTTCATGGATAGATAGAGCTGCGTGTCATCTGCATAGCAGTGAAAATTAATGCTATGTCTTCTAATGATGCTGCCTAAGGAAGCATGTATAATGTAAACAGAATTGGTCCTAGCACTGAACCCTGTGGAACACCATAATTGACATTAGTGTGTGAAGAGGACTCTCCATTTACTTGAACAAATTGGAGTCTATTAGATAGATATGATACAAACCACTGCAGTGCAGTACCTGTAATACCTACAGCATGTTCTAATCGCTCTAATAGGATATTATGGTCGACAGTATCGAACGCAGCACTGAGGTCTAGCAGGACAAGCACAGAGATGAGTCCACTGTCAGAGGCCATAAGAAGATCATTTGTAACCTTCACTAAAGCTGTTTCTGTGCTGTGATGAGCTCTGAAACCTGACTGAAACTCTTCAAATAAGCCATTCCTCTGCAGATGATCTGTTAGCTGTTTGACAACTACTCTTTCAAGGATTTTTGATATGAAAGGAAGGTTGGAGATTGGCCTATAATTAGCTAAGACAGCTGGGTCTAGAGATGGCTTTTTAAGTAAAGGTTTAACTACAGCCACCTTGAAGGCCTGTGGTACATAGCCGATTATTAGAGATAGGTTGATCATATTTAAGATCGAAGAATTAATTAATGGCAGGACTTCTTTGAGCAGTTTTGTAGGAATGGGGTCTAAAAGACACGTTGATGGTTTGGAGGAATTAATTATTGAAGTTAACTCAGAAAGATCAATTGGAGAAAAAGAGTCTAACTTAACATCGATGGTATTAAAAGTAGCTGTAGATAATATTACATCTGTGGGATGATTATTGGTAATTTTTTCTCTAATGATAAAAATTTTATTTGTGAAGAAGTTCATGAAGTCATTACTAGTTAACGTTAAAGGGATTGTTGGCTCAGTAGAGCTCTGACTTTTGTCAGCCTGGCTACAGTGCTGAAGAGAAACCTGGGGTTGTTCTCATTTTCTTCAATCAGTGACGAATAGTAAGATGTTCTGGCTTTATGGAGGGCTTTCTTATAAAGCAGCAAACTATTTCTCCAGGCTAAATGATGATCCTCTAAATTTGTGACACGCCATTTCCTCTCCAGCTTACGAGTTATCTGCTTTAGGCTACGTGTTTGAGAATTATACCACGGAGTCAGGTACTTCTGATTTGAGGCCTTAGTTTTCACAGGAGCTACAGTATCCAGAGTCGCATGCGTAGTGAGGAGGTAAAATTATTAACAAGATAATCGACCTCTGTTGGAGTAGCGTTCAGATAGCTGCTCTGCTCTATGTTGGTACAGGGCATTGAAGATGATAACAGTGGGTGGATTATATTCTTAAACTTAGTTATAGCGCTTTCAGAAAGACATCTACTGTGATAAAGTCTACTCTCCACTGCTGTGTAATCAATTATTGTAAATGTAAATGTTATCAGGAAATGATCAGACAGCAGAGGGTTTTCAGGAAACACTGTTAAATGTTCAGTTTCTATGCCATATGTTAAAACAAGATCTAGAGTGTGATTAAAGTGGTGGGTGGGTTCTTTTACATTTTGAGAGAAGCCAATTGAGTCTAATAACAGATTAAATGCGATGTTGAGGCTGTCATTTATAGCATCTACATGAATGTTAAAATCACCCACAATAATTATTTTATCTGAGCTGAGCACTAAATCAGATAAAAAGTCTGAGAAATCAGAGAGAAACTCTGTGTAAGGCCCAGGTGGACGATAGATGATAACAAGTAAGACTGGTTTCTGAGTTTTACAGCTGGGGTGGACAAGGCTAAGCATCAGGCTTTCAAATGAATTAAAAGTTTGTCTTGGTCTTTCGTTAATTAATAGACTGGTGTGAAAAATTGCTGCCACACCGCCCCCTCGGCCTGTGCTTCGGGATTTCTGGTAGTTAGAATGACTCGGGGGTGTTGATTCATTTAAACTAACATACTCATCCTGCTGCAACCATGTTTCTGTAAGGCAGAGTAAATCAATTTGTTGATCAATTATTAAGTCATGTACTAACAGAGACTTGGAGGAGAGAGACCTAATATTTAATAATCCACATTTCACTGTTTTACTCTTTGGTTCAGATGTGGATACTGTATTGTTCTTTCTTTGTGATTTTTTATGTTTAAGTTGTTTATTGCTGGGTTTTGGTTTGTTTTTTGTCTGTTTGGGAGCTGACACAGTCTCTATGGAGATGGGTTTTTGGGGGGGTAGCAGGAGGAGAGAAGCTGCAGAGAGGCGTGTAAGACTGCAACTCTGCTTCCTGGTCCCAACTCTGGATAGTCATATTTTGGGGGTTTAATAAATTGGTCCATATTTCTAGAAATGAGAGCTGCTCCATCCAAAGTGGGATGGATGCCGTCTCTCCTAACAAGACCAGGTTTCCTCCAGAAGGTTTGCCAATTATCTATGAAGCCCACATCGTTTCTGGGACACCACTCAGACAGCCAGCAATTTAAGGAGAACATGCGGCTAAACATGTCACTCCTGGTCTGATTGGGGAGGGGACCAGAGAAAACTACAGAGTCCGACATTGTTTTGGCAAAGTTACACACCGATTCAATATTGATTTTAGTGACCTCCGATTGGCGTAACCGGGTGTCATTACTGCCGACGTGAATTATGATCTTACTGTATTTACGTTTACCCTTAGCCAGCAGTTTTAAATTTCCTTCAATGTCGCCTGCTCTGGCCCCTGGAAGACAATTGACTATGGTTGCCGGTGTCTCTAGCTTCACATGTCTGAGAACAGAATCACCAATTACCAGAGTTTGACCCCCGACGGGTGTGTCGCCGAGTGGGGAAAAACGGTTAGACACATGAACAGGTTGGTGGTGTACCTGGGGCTTCAGTTAAAGCCATGAATGACGCAGGGCTCCCAAGTCTGCCGTGTGTCGCGCACACGCTCCAACTGGCTGTTCACGAGGGCTTATTAGCACAGAGGAGCATAGCTGATGCTATAGCAGTGGGGCGGAAAATAGTTGGGCATTTTAAACATTCCGCCTTAGCCTACTCCCGCCTCGAGGACATTCAGGGACAGCTCAACCAGCCAATAAAGAGACTGCAGCAGGACGTACAGAGGTGCTGGAACAGCACGTATTACATGCTCCAGTCCCTCATAGAGCAAAAGCGAGTTCTGGGGGTGTATGTGTTCGAGCATGAACTCCCTGACTATCTCACCGCTCACCAATGGGCTCTTATGGAGAAGACTGTTGCCATCCTTGCCCCCTTTGAGGAACTAAAACTAAAAAGGTGAGCAGCTACGACGCACTAGCCTTGCCAGCTGTGACTGTGCTAGTGAGACTTCTAAACAGAGAAACAGATGAACAAATTTAAAATTAAATTTTGTTTTTTTATAATTATTTATTCTGTAATATGTTCCATACAACATGCTTTTCATTTTAAATAAATGTTCTTAATTCCAAACTAGTCCCTTGTTTGTTTGTTTTTTGTTAAATTATATGACTAAAGCTGTTACCTGTAAATTTAAATCATGTTTTTATTAAGTACTCGGTATCGGTATCGGTGAGTACTGAAATGCAAGTGTAATACTCTGATAAATATCAGTGGTATTTGTTTGTTTTTCATGGGAATAAGTTAAAGATAAAATTACAGTTCATGGTGAAGCTAAAACTTGCATAAATATTTGATATAAATAGATGTATTAAAATGCATAAATAGTTGTGTTTAAAATCAGTTACTTTAAAACATAATTTTATGGAATGTGAATGTCTTTAAAAAGAGAAGAGGTTTAAAATTATTTTCTTACGCTTCGTTCTACGTGAGTTCATGACCTTGAGTTTTTTTTCACTTCCGGGAGAAGACTCGAGAACAAGAGAGGAAGAAAAGGAGATATATGAAAAAATGGCGTAGTCAGAGCAAAGACTCCGGGACTGCGTATGTCACCAATGTTGAGGTTGTTCAGCAACAACAAAACAATGGACTTTCCGGTAACTATTCGGAGCGTTGAGTTGGACTTTCCGTATCCATTTGTGCTTGGTGAACATGAGGCAAGTTTGGTGACGTTAGCTAGCCGGAGCTAGGCTAACGCCACGGTCCTTGCTGAAGGAGATACCGCCTGAACGGACAGAAGGAGTTTTGAGAGTCGTCTCGGGAGAGAGTCGTTGACGGAGGACGATTCGCTACTACCGAGGGAACCGGAGATTCGTTGCTCGCTGCTGCAAGCGGAGACGGTTGCTACCGCAACGAGCGAGTGATTCATCGGATGCGGCCAAGACTTCACGGATACACGGAGGTATCGTTATTAAAAAGAGCTCCAACTAAAGCGCGCCAACCAAAAATAGACTAAGAGTGCACTCAAAATAAAATCAGACAGTTTGAGAAAAGAAAGACTAAAACCTATCCCCCGGGGTTCTATTTTATTTTCTATATTCATTCTTCTTCATAAAAAAAAAGGGTTTGAATGTGAATTTCCTGCAAATGTTTAATACATTTTCTAAAACTGAGATCTTGTGTTGGTTTTATTCATTTAAGTATTCAGATACATAAGCGTTTACAGGCCAAGTGTATTTCCCATAGCCTCCAACTGATTATTTAGACGCGAGAATCATACGATACCCTAGACTGATATTTACTTTTCGAGATGTATCTTTTATCACAGAATGTTTAACCAGGGTTAAGACTTCACCCGAAGGCATAAGGTGGGTTTTGTTACACGAGCCGGTGGTAAAAGTGTTACATTTTTGGGGGCTCGTTCCGGGATATATGTATTTTTGTTATGACTGACCTGGTTTTCCTTTATTCAACAAAGAGAGGGAATTAATTTTTTTTGAGATTGCTAAGGTAATTATTTTCATTGCTAATAACAGGGAATTGTCAAGTGTGGTTACATTTATTGTGAGATCTCTTACTGTTTGAGCTAAAAAGAAAAATGGAAGCCGTTGAAATTGAAGCCTGGTGCAAAAAGAAGCAGTTAGCTTATGGACATGCAGTTGTCTTGAGTGATGTGGACCCAGATGTCACAGATGCAGTTCTGCTATCAGCTTTGAGTCAGGTCAAAGTATTTGGGAAATCCGAGATAGTTGACCGTTGTCTTGACGTAGCTTCTAAGACACAGTTTGTACTGATCAAGACTTCAACTGACTTGACTAATCAAACCTTACCTGGTGTTGTTGGACTTCCTGGGGAGGCTGGTCCATGGCCAGCTCATGTGCTCACTGCTCCTGCAGATAATGACGGGTTTCAATCTAAGCTAATGTTATTCCTGGAGACTGAAGGTAAAACTCTTACTGATGTTAGTGGCTTACTTCAGCCTTCACCCCTTGACGTGAACACTGCTCTGATACATGCCATCAGTTCCTTAGTGGATAAATGTAACACCACATCTGTTGATTCTCAGAGCTATCGTAAGCTGCGCATGTTCTCTGGTGTGAAACCTACGCCCAATGGGGAGGAAGAGTATGATGCCTGGGCAGAGCAGACAACACATCTGCTAGAAGAGTGGCAGTGCAGTGACAATATAAAGAAACAGAGGATAGTGGAAAGTCTGAAAGGTCCAGCTGCTGACATTGTAAGATTCCTAAGAGTGCAGAAGCCCACTGCAACTTCATATGACTACATGCAAGTTTTGGAGACAGCTTTTGGAACAACTGAGAGTGCATCTGATCTTCTGGTGAAATTTAGACATACATACCAAAACGTTGGCGAAAAACTGTCTACTTACCTGTTGAGGCTGGATAAACTGCTGCACTGTATTTTCAGAAAAGGAGGCGTGGCACTGTCTGACATGAATCGATTACGGATGGAGCAGGTTGTGAGAGGAGCACTGCAACAAGACATGATTGCACTTCGTCTTCGTATGACTCACAAGCTGCGAGAACCTCCTTCTTTCAGTGAGTTGCTAAAAGAAGTAAGGGAGGAAGAGGATATGCTCCAAAGCAGAAACGATATTAAGAACCCAGTAATGTCACAGTCTGTAACTCCTGTTTCCAAGTTGGCACCTGAACAAGAAGTCGATCCTGAAGTAGCAAAGCTGAAAAAAGAGATAAGTGTCATGAAAGCTGAGATGCTTAGTCTTAAAGCTGCTACAGTTGCATCACATCCAGACACCCAGATTCCACAACTAGAAATCCCTGCCAAGACACCTTACAAAAAAAATGCTACCCCACAAAGGTCTGGCTATCAAGAGGATAAACCTGGAATATTTTGCTATAGATGTGGGGAGGATGGACATTTTAAGAGAGAATGTGGAGGTGAAGAAAACCTACTCAAAGTCAATAAGCGCCTCATTAAACTGACAAAGAAATCGGGAAACTACCGCGGGATCCAGTAGAGGAACGGCCTGGCATCCCGGTGGTTGTAAAACGTTCCACCAAGTGCAGCAACTTAGATGGAAAAGTGAACGACACTGTACCTGCAGGCTTAGTGGGCCCTAGCTCTGTAGTGTCAGTACAGATTGAAGGCATTTACTCTAAAGCCATACTCGATTCTGGTTCTCAAGTAACTCTGCTGTACAGATCCTTCTACGACAGATATTTGACACACTTGCCATTGACGTCTATCGACACTTTGGCGATATGGGGTCTTAGTTCTGCCGAGTACCCTTATGATGGCTATTTGTCACTTAGGCTGGAGTTTTTGGAAGCAGACGTAGGCGTGAGTGAGACCATTGATGCACTTGTGTTGGTATGTCCCGACCCAGTTGTGAGAGGTGAAGCTTCCTGCTTGTTGGCACAAACACACCCACTGTGAGGCGATTGCTTAGCCACTGCAGGAAAAGGGAGGAGAAAACTTTGTGAGATCCATGCACATTCACCCAGTCTTCAGAAAAGTTTTCAGTGAGATCTCAGTTCTACTACCTGATACTGACAATAACCAGGGAGGAACTGTGTGGTTCACTCAAACCAAACCTGTCACTATACGGCCTGGGGGAGTCGCCAAAGTGACTGGGGCACCAAAGTTTCAGGGAGTGCTGAGCACTCAGACAATCCTTGTAGACTCACCTGATGACCCTGCGGATGAGTCACGGTTTCCCGATGGACTCCTGGTGAGACCAGAGTTGCAGACCTCCACTGGTGTGACGGCTAAAAGAATCACTGTTCTAGTCAGAAACATGTCAGCACGGGAAATTACCTTGACCAGAGGGACGCCAATAGCTCATCTGTTTCCAGTCGACGTTGTGTCATCTCCACCTGGAGAGGAAGAGTCTGAAGTTGAGTCACCTGGGAAGTTGAGCTCCTCTTCTTTCAACTTTGGAGACTCACCAGTTCCTAAGGAGTGGAAAGAAAGATTGGTGACAAAAATGATGGAACGGAGTGAGGTTTTCTCTCTGCATGAGTTTGATGTAGGATGCAGTAAGAGCACCCGGCACACTATCAAAACCACAGAAGACAAACCATTTCGTGAGAGGTCTCGTCGGCTGCCGCCTGCAGACGTGGAGGCATTGAGACAGCATCTATCGCAGCTAAAAAACGCTGGTGTTGTTACAGAGTCACGCAGTCCTTATGCCTCACCCATTGTGGTCGTGAGGAAGAAGAATGGGAAAATAAGGATGTGTGTGGATTTCCGGACTCTAAACCGCCGCACTGTCCAAGACCAATACACGGTGCCAAGAATTGAAGATGCTTTGGCCTGTCTCAGTGGAAGCAAGTGGTTTAGTGTGCTTGATCTTCGGAGTGGATATTATCAAGTGCCTATGGCAGACTCCGACAAAGACAAGACAGCATTCATTTGCCCGGCTGGATTCTTCCAATTTGAAAGAATGCCACAGGGAGTGACAGGGGCTCCTGCTACGTTTCAGCGGGTAATGGAACAGACTGTTGGAGACATGAACTTGCTTGAGGTATTGGTTTATCTCGATGATCTCATTGTGTTTGGAGCAACGCTTGAGGAGCATGAGACCAGGTTGCTAAAGGTGCTTGACCGTTTAAGGGACGAAGGACTGAAGTTGTCACTGGATAAATGCCAGTTTTGTCAGCCATCAGTAACTTATGTTGGACACATTATATCTCAAGATGGGGTATCTACCGATCCAAAGAAGACTGAAGCTGTAACCACATGGCCGAGACCCAACACTGTGACTGCATTACGGTCATTTCTTGGATTCTGTGGGTACTACAGGCGCTTCGTGAAGGATTATTCCAAGGTAGCTCACCCATTGAACCAACTGTTGTCTGGTTACCCCCCAGCTGCAAAGAAGAAAGCAAAGGAAAAGCAGGATAGCGCTTACCTTAACCCCTCAGAGCCTTTTGGTAGTCGATGGAGTGAAGAATGTGAGGCAGCCTTCGAGGAGCTGAAGCGACGACTTACCCAAGCTCCTGTGTTGGCTTTTGCGAATCCTCAGCTACCTTATGTGCTACATGTAGACGCTAGCCGGGAGGGGCTAGGAGGAGTGTTGTACCAGGATCAAGGTGAAGGATTGAGACCTGTGGCTTTCGTCAGTCGGAGTTTGACTCCTTCAGAGAAGAATTACCCAGCCCATAAATTGGAATTTTTGGCGCTGAAGTGGGCGGTAGTGGACAGACTGCATGACTATCTGTATGGGACCAAGTTTGAGGTGAGGACAGACAACAACCCTCTGACATATGTGCTAACGTCTGCCAAGCTAGACGCGACGGGTCACCGTTGGCTTGCTGCCCTATCTACATATGACTTCAGTCTCAAGTACAGATCAGGAGTCCAAAACATTGATGCCGACGCTCTCTCTCGCCGCCCACATCCGAGTTCAATACACAAGTCAGAGTGGAACGACATTCCTGCAGCAGGCGTGAGAGCCATGTGTCAAATGTCTGTGGTGATAAAGCACAGAAATCCACACTCTGGAAGAGCCATTGACCCTTTGGGCACTTCTCCACAAGCTATCCCACAAGCTTATTGCAATCTGGCTTCTTTGAGTGTTAAAAATATGCCCTTTGTGAGTCTTACTGAGTTGTCAACCGCTCAGCGGGAAGATCCTGGCATAGGACAAGTGTGGTCAGCTCTGAGTAATGGCAATAGCAACCAAGTTGACAAGACCAAGCATCCAACTTGCTCTTTGCTGTTGAGAGAGTGGGACAGGTTAAAGATGCAGAAAGGAGTGATGTATCGCATTGTAACTCCTCCAGGTAAATCACGCTGTTCTCAGCTGGTACTACCAGAAAAGTACAGAACCACTGTACTGAAATCACTGCACGATGACTCAGGTCATTTGGGCCTCGACAAGACATACGGCCTGATTAAAGATCGGTTTTACTGGCCTCGGATGAAGTCAGAGGTTGAAGAGTATTGCAAGTCTTGTGAGAGGTGCATAAAAGAAAGACTCTACCCAAGAGAGTTGCACCTTTGTCGCATTTGCAAAGTGATGGACCATTTGACCTCGTTTGTATGGACTTTCTGTCCATTGAGCCTGATTCGAGCAACACAGAAAATGTTCTGGTCATTACTGATCACTACACTCGCTATGCTCAAGCTTTTCCAACAAAAGACCAGAAAGCCTCTACAGTTGCAAAAGTGTTGCTGGAGAAGTATTTTGTTCATTATGGATTGCCACAGAGGATGCACAGTGATCAGGGCAGAGATTTTGAAAGTCATCTTGTCCATGAAGTTTTGAGTTCACTTGGAGTGGAAAACTCAAGAACGACGCCCTATCATCCTCAAGGAGACCCCCAACCCGAGAGGTTTAATAGGACGTTGTTGGACATGTTAGGGACTCTGGAACCGAACAAAAAGAAAAAATGGAGTCAGCACATTGTTCATTTGGTTCATGCTTATAATTGCACTCTAATGAAGCTACAGGATTCTCTCCCTATTTTCTTATGTTTGGGCGTGAAGCCAGATTACCTGTGGATCTATGTTTTGAGACTTCCAGTGATGGCACACAACAGAAAACTTACCTCAAGTACGTTTCTGACATGAGGAAGGAGTTAAAGGCTGCCTATGAACTAGCAGAGTCCGTTGCTGCCAAGCAAAATGATAACAATAAGCAGAGGTATGACAAAAGAATCAGGTTCACACAGTTGTTACCTGGAGACAGAGTCTTGCTACGAAACCTCGGCTTACAAGGGAAGCATAAACTGGCCGATCGCTGGGCGTCAAAACCATATGTTGTGGAAAGCAAGATGCCGAACCTACCAGTGTTCGGTTGAAACCTGAAGATGGTGATGGACCAATCAAGATCCTCCATCGAAATCACCTACTGCCTCTTGGGAAGAGGATATGTCTAGATCCTGAATCCCATACGGATCTTACACCTACAAGGAGAGTTCTTCGACGGAGAAAACAGAAAGAACGCACAGACAAGCCTGAAAAGGAAAAGACACTATCACAGAAAACGCCAGATAAAGACTCTGAAAGAGAAGGAGTTACACCCAGTGATCAAGTTGAAAAAGAGTACACTGACTCAGAGGATGAGGACTATGGACTTTGGTATGATTCAACTGTTGAACCTCTCAGAAACAACATGGATGATGATACTCTGGAACCATTCAGTCTGGATTTGGATATTTCCTTAAGCGACTTGACTGAACAACCAAAAACAGTTGAGCTGGGAGTAACACAGGAATGTGTGGAGGAACCTGAAATGGACAGTGTAAATGAATTTGAGTCTACTGAGACAACCGAAACTGAACTACCAGAGACTTGCGAGAATCACGAAGAGATTGACAAAGACAAAACACTGACTGAAGACATTCTCTTGCAAGAAGAAGACACTGAACTAAACTCTGAGACTAATCCTGACTTTGACATTAAGACCAGACCTCAGAGGTTAAGGAGGGCTCCTTTAAGGTTAACTTATGATGAACCAGGTCATCCCAGTGTTGTAGCAGCCCCTACAGTGAAATATGTCTCTTGTATTTACAAGTGGATAGGTACACCCATCTTTGCTTAGTTGTGTGTTTTACTCACCAGTTGTGCCATAATGGTTTATGTTTCAAGGTACAAAGTCATGAGGGCATGCTTTTATTTGGTGGGGGGAGAGTGTAATACTCTGATAAATATCAGTGGTATTTGTTTGTTTTTCATGGGAATAAGTTAAAGATAAAATTACAGTTCATGGTGATGCTAAAACTTGCATAAATATTTGATATAAATAGATGTATTAAAATGCATAAATAGTTGTGTTTAAAATCAGTTACTTTAAAACATAATTTCATGGAATGTGAATGTCTTTAAAAAGAGAAGAGGTTTAAAAATTATTTTCTTACGCTACGTTACGTGAGTTCATGACCTTGAGTTTTTTTTCACTTCCGGGAGAAGACTCGAGAACAAGAGAGGAAGAAAAGGAGATATAGAAAAAATGGCGTAGTCAGAGCAAAGACTCCGGGACTGCGTATGTCGCCAATGTTGAGGTTGTTCAGCAACAACAAAACAATGGACTTTCCGGTAACTATTCGGAGCGTTGAGTTGGACTTTCTGTATCCATTTGTGCTTGGTGAACATGAGGCAAGTTTGGTTACGTTAGCTAGCCGGAGCTAGGCTAACGCCACTGTCCTTGCTGAAGGAGATACCGCCTGAACGGACAGAAGGAGTTTTGAGAGTCGTCTCGGGAGAGAGTCGTTGACGGAGGACGATTCGCTACTACCGAGGGAACCGAGATTCGTTGCTCGCTGCTGCGGCGGAGGCGGTTGCTACCGCAGCGGCGAGTGATTCATCGGATGCGGCCAAGACTTCACGGATACACGGAGGTATCGTTATTAAAAAGAGCTCCAACTAAAGCGCGCCAACCAAAAATAGACTAAGAGTGCACTCAAAATAAAATCAGACAGTTTGAGAAAAGAAAGACTAAAACCTATCCCCCGGGGTTCTATTTTATTTTCTATATTCATTCTTCTTCATTAAAAAAAAGGGTTTGAATGTGAATTTCCTGCAAATGTTTAATACATTTTCTAAAACTGAGATCTTGTGTTGGTTTTATTGCATGGTGTTTTATCATTTAAGTATTCAGATACATAAGCGTTTACAGGCCAAGTGTATTTCCCATAGCCTCCAACTGATTATTTAGACGCGAGAATCATACGATACCCTAGACTGATATTTACTTTTCGAGATGTATCTTTTATCACAGAATGTTTAACCAGGGTTAAGACTTCACCCGAAGGCATAAGGTGGGTTTTGTTACACGAGCCGGTGGTAAAAGTGTTACACAAGTACTCGTACTCGTACTCGTTTTCAAAAAAGTGGTATCGGTGCATCCCTACATTGGATCGCAAGTCTGCTGCACTGGCATATGAGAGGATAAGAGCCAAGATGGCGCCTGTGTGTTTGTGTGTTTGGCATGCCATCTGTCGCTCTCTTCTATTTGTTTTATTTTATTGTTTTTAGTCAATTTTGTGCAACATGTTAGCCCTACATTGTTTTATGATCGCCAGACATTATTGGAAATAGGCTTATCTACCCAAGCTTTAGCTCGGCTTGGAAATGACAACCAAGGCTTTCTGCCTCGCGATTTGGAAGTAACACCACCTCACTGGCGTCCCTTACAAGAATTTCAGTCTGTAGATGTGCAAAGCTGGTAGAGACATACCCTAAAAGACTGGCAGCTGGAATTGCAGCTGACAGGGGATTTCTTTAAATCACCCTGCTGTTCTTTCTTTAGCCAAGACTCCTGAGTTTAGAAAACACAAACACTGCAGTTCTTTCACTCGCGAGGGCAGCCATGAACACAGGATCTGCGTCTATTGACTGTCCGCGTCCTTTATTTATACAAGATGTTGTGTGTGTGTGTGTGTGTGCGCGTGTGTGTGTGTGTGTGTAGATAACATCAGTCAAGGCAGCGGGTTTTTCCCTTTTCTACATCTGTATGTTCTCGTAAAAGAGCTGAGCTTAGTCTTCTCTACATCTAAATGTTCAGAACGACAGGATGCGGTTGGTATCTGCATAAGTTCATCACACAAGTTACTAGGTGAAAAGTCATGTAGAAATATGCTTAATCACAAATAATGAAAGGATACATTTCATGTAGCTGATCACATATATACAATTTTCTCTTGACATTCCGCCCTGTTTATCAGAGAAATGAAATGTACAATAAGTAACTACTTGTCTTTCACATTCTTAGTTACTACATCATTAGCACTTCATCTTCATGAAACAAACAGGAAAAGAAGTCTTCACCGGTTTTGGTACATCTGCGTATGCTGTGAATGACAAACTTATCATCTGTGAAATTACAGCTTTAAACAAAGAATAACATAAGTAAAGAAAAGCAAAATAAAATCAAGAAAAATTCAATGACGATCAACAGTCTCTTTAAAACTTGTTAAAGTTGAGGGCTTCTTCCTGGATCAGGATGACGATGTTGTTGTTGTTGTCGTTGTGCACTTTACAAAAGTCACTCTGAAGGTGGTCGGAAATCAGAATTAGTGCACCTGTCCCAGGGTGTTTCCCATATATGGTTGTGTTAATATGCTCGGCATGTCCATTAGGTGTAAGTTGTCGTGCGTCCATCTTCTCTGTCTGCCTCGTGGCTCAGCTGCTGTAGGCATCGGCTGGGGTCCTGTAAGGGTGAGCTTTGTAGTCAAGGTAACCATCAGGGTTCCCCTTCACACCTACACCTGGCTGCCTAAAGTTGATCGGATAGAGATTGGAGTGCGGGCTTACCCTCACGGGGCCCCAAGAACGCACTTACCACCCTCACCCCGAAACAACCAAGCGTGGCGCTTCCTCCTCGATGTCGGGGCTTCCCGGGACCTCAACCTTTTGCAGTGGCTCTGATGTATCCAAGATGGTCTCTCTGCAATTTTACAGGCTGTGGGTGTTGTCAATAACACTTGGTTTCAACCTGCAAGAGACTGGAGAGTCTTACGGCAGTTTATTGTTCAAAACAATATCCTTATTTTCTAGTAGTTTTGCCATCCATTCTGCCAGAGTTGTTTCTCTGACGGATTTTCTAAAGGTTCACTTTTACAACTGAGATTGCATCTGCTTTTTACACTGGATAAATCTATAATCACTAGAGTATAAAAGTGTGTATTAAGGACCTGGACTATCCCCCCCCCTGAGGACACATGGGTCACCCCATGTGTCACTAATGCTGCTGTTCTGCACAGGGATTTGGGGAGTATCGGTTTACCTTCACAAGTCATCAAATCATATTATTTTGTGCTCCACACTTTAACCATTTCTTTTGTTCTGCAGTTGATGCGGCTTTTTGTTCATATTAATTGAGTGTAAGCTGCTTTCTTCATTGCAAGTGTGTGTTACAATAAGGTTTAATTCATGCATCTTATCACTGAGTTCTAAATTCAAACTATCTCACTTCTGACTCTTTCCAAAAATACTTTCACATGTAACAATTTGTGTATGTGTGTGGTCTATTTGAGCTTACCTCTTTTAAACGTGATATGGTGGACATCACTAAACAATCATGAGTTCCCGCTTCAATTTTTCCAATCCAATTATATCCTATATTCTCGCAGTCTTACTCGTCCACATTCACCTGACACTGGTCCCTTTTTCATTCACATTGTCCTGTTCGGGCTTCAAAGCTCCAGCAAACACAGTTTGTTCCTTCTCTTTTTCTTCTCCAGTCTTCTCTTCCAAAATTACTCCAAGCATGGCAAATATGACACTCAATGTCCAGTGCTCTTCCACAATTTTTCACAATTCTTTATCCCACTGTTCAACTGCCCAGCCTGTATTTTCACAGTACATGTTGCATTACTCTTACATGCTGCTGCTGGTCGTCAGTCGTCATCAGTGTTAATGGATCAGGGGCACTGTCGTTTGCCTGCGATTGACTTGTCCCTTGAACTTCTTCTCAGTTTCGGGACAAAGTGACAGGTGAAGCTGTAGAATTTCAGCCAAAAATTGGCCTGTTTTTCCCAATTGTTCCTCTATCCTTTTTGCCGGTTACTCAAGGTTCAATGTTGAGCGAAGTCCACCTGTATTGGCACACTAAAGCATACAATTAGTATCATATTCATTTTTCATCTTAAAACCTCCATTTTGCTTCATCTCCCTCGAGTTTGACTCGTCTGTCTCTCTGTGTTCTTTCTTTACACACTCAGTTACCATTTATGGGCATGCGTTTCCTGTCCCAGACACACACACACACGGTTTCCTGTTTCTGCAAACTCTGCAGAGACTTCCTGCAGGCAACAGGCAGACTCTGTCTCCCTTTGAATTTCACAGTCTACAAACAATCAGTAATTCTACTAAATCTTGATCTAAAAACAATACACCTTCATTTCACTCACACACATTTAAATAGAGCTCTTTCAAACTTTAAAACATCCTACTTTACATCACAAAAGAAATATATTTCACACTCCTTTATTTCATACACACTTTTAAACGTTCTAACCTCTTTCAGACGCCATGAATCTTCTCACACACACTGCCTTTTCTCTCAAACTCCCCCCTTTTCACTTACTCAGACAAATCACACAGTCACTCAAATCAAATACTGACAGCATTCACACGGTTAAAATCACTTAAAATACACTTTCATACGAGTATTTTAAACATGCCTTTCATAATCAGAAAGAGCAAGTAAAAAGAAAAGAAAAAGAAACTGAAACCTCTCATCATCCTCACGGCTTCTCACCACCCACATAACTGAAAATAAAACACACCACCATTTATTACTCAAGATAGGTTACTACAGGAAAATATATAGTGGTCTTAGGTACTGTACAATTCACTCAATCTATATATATATCTATCAAAAGTCAGTCAACTCCTATACATCCACAGTAATGAATTCACACTCTATTTATACTATTGTAGTGAGCAAAACCAGCATCTCAGTCACAGGCATTTAGCAATATTTGCAAACAATACTCATAAAGCTCTTTGCATTCTCACACACACACCGTCTAAAAATAGAATCAGCAGCCAGTGCACTGTTGTGTTGTCTCAAACCTGTAGCTTTAGCTGTTGTATTCAGGGCTTGACTTATTATTTGTTAGTATAGGTTTGCTCTTCATCTCAAGAAAGTCTCATCTAGGATAACAGGTTTACAAACAGGTCAAGTGTCTCTATGCACTTGATTAGATTTGGTATTTTCCTTATTTTTTCATCTCATATATCATTGTACCGAGTTTGAGCAAACCTTAAGCTTGAATCAGACTACTTTTAACAACTATCCACCTCACATCATAACTGACTGAGGTGCCTCTTCTTATTAATAGTATGTCATTATTAATGTTATCATTGTATTGTTTTTCCTTTATTATAACAGCAATAGTATATTACAATATACTACTATACTACTAATATACAATAGTTTATTATTTTATATTTTATTATGTATCCATCACGGGTCTGTGTGAATCTGCAGCTTCACACCTTCCCAAGCTGGAGACATTTGCTTTTCCTTGGCTGACCAATGACACAGCCTTCAAGGTTCAAGGTTCAAGGTTCTAGGTTCTTTATTTGTCACATGCATAGTTATACAAGTATAACACACAGTGAAATGTATCCTGACACGCTCCTCGACATGTGCAAAAACATGGGGGGTAGAGGAATAACATTATAAATATATATATATATATAGTATATACATTGGGTGAATGTGCAGTAGAAGCAGCAGCAGGTGAATTCTGTACATTAATATGAATAGACATCTGACTATTTTACAGAATGGACAATATAAACATGTTTAAAGTTAAAGGAAGTTAAAGGAATTGAGTGTCTGGAGGAGAGTCTCAGTCAATTATAGATGATGTGAGATGGCGTGTGTGTGTGTGTGTGTGTGTGGGGGGGGTTGGTTTAGGGTCCGGATGGCTTGAGGATAGAAGCTCTTCTTGAGTCTCTCTGTCCTTGCCGGATGATGCGGAACCTTCTACCAGATTGTAGAAGTTGGAACAGTTTGTTGCCAGGATGGGACGGGTCCTTCAGTATCTGCGTTGCTCTAGTCCGGCATCTCCTGGTGTAGGTGTCCTGAAGTGGGGAGAGCAATCCTGCAGCAGCGTTCTGCTGTACGGATCACTCTCTGGAGAGCTTTTTGGTCCTTCACACAGCTGTTCCCGAACCACGCTGTCATGTTCTGTGTGAGGATGCTCTCCACAGCGCCTGTATAGAAGATCCTGAGGATCTTTGGAGAGACCCTGAACTTCCTTAGTTGTCGGAGGTGATACAGGCGCTGCCTAGCCTTCTTGGTCTGGACCTGAATGTGGGCAGCCCATGTCAGGTCTGAGGAGATGTGGACACCAAGATATTTGAAGGACTGCACCCTCTCCACTGGAGCTCCATTGATGAAAATGGGTTTGTAGTCTCTGTGCTGACTCCTTCTGAAGTCCACCACCAGCTCCTTGGTCTTGCTGACGTTCAGCTGGAGGTGGTTGTTCTGGCACCATGATGCCAAATTCTTCACTTCGTCCATGTAGGCCGCCTCATCGCTGTTGGAGATGGCACCCAACACCACTGTGTCGTCAGCAAACTTCACAATGGTGTTGGAGCCGTGGGTGGCCACAGTCCAAGTGTAGAGGGAGTAGAGCAGTGGCGAGAGGACACACCCCTGTGGTGCTCCTGTGTTGATGGTGATGCTGTCGGAGACACACCCACCCACCCTCACCACCTGAGTTCTGCCGGTGAGAAAGTCCAACACCCATGCACACAGACGGCTGTTGAGTCCCAGGTCCCTCAGCTTTGTGAACAGTCTGCTGGGCACTATTGTGTTAAACGCTGAACTGTAATCAACAAACAGCATTCTCACATAGTTACCCTGTTTCTTGTCCACGTGGCTGAGGGTGGTGTGCAGGACATGGGCGATGGCGTCTTCAGTGGATCTGTTGGGTCGGTAGGCGAACTGGAGCGGATCTGTGGAGTCTGGGATGGAGGAGGAGATGATGTTCTTCAGCAGCCTCTCAAACACCTTCATGACTACCGAGGTCAGTGCAACTGGCCGGTAATCGTTCAGGGATGAGGGTTTGCTGTTCTTGGGCACCGGGATGATGGTGGATCTTTTGAAGCATGTGGGGACCACAGACTTCGCCAGGGACTTAATATATCTTATGCATCCCTCTTTTTTATTTGATATATTTTCGTGTGAATTATCTGGTTTCACGCATTCTATTCATTCAGCTTGGTTGTCTTCCCAATTTTGTTTCATTGTTAATACCAATTTACAGGTTGCTATGCTTCCTATTATTAGTTTGAATATAGTAGAGATAAGTTCTAATTTGATTTAACCTTTTCTTTATTCCACTTTATTCCTAAGAGTATTTATATATATATTCAGTTGGGTCTGTATCCAACTCTTTTTAAACTTCTACTTTGATCTCTAATTTTTCACTTGATGAGGGATTATTATTTCCTTCCTAGTTTGAACTGCTTTTTTGTTTCTTACAGTCACGTACAAAATGTCCCTCTTTTCCACACCTCCAGCATGCAGTGCTAAATAGTGATGGTAAATTTGATTCTTTTTACTGAATCGAGTTTTAATGAGTCACTCACCAAAGTGAATCGGGTTTTTTGAGTCATTTGAGTCACTGAGTCAGTTGACCAGAGAGTGCAAAAAATGTACATTTTCACTCAAACTTAATTTGTTTCTCTTTTAATGTAAATCCTACTGCTAAGATGAGTGATTCTTAAAGAAAACAACTATTTTATATATAGCAAAAAGAGCAAAAAGAATTTCTAAAGGGAACATTTCTTTTGTTTATTTTTATTTTATTAGTATTTTCCTTACATGTGTCAAATATATATTTTCTCATCTAAATGTCCACTGAGCTGTGAGCCAGGGGGCGGTAGTCGCCTTATAACATTGGTTGCCAACCAAGAAGAAGAAGAAGTAGCTGCGAGCCAGGAGGGAGGGGGTGAGTGAGTGAGTGATTCGTTCGCTCTATGATTCAGCACAGGAGGGAGGGGTGAGCGAGTCATGAGTGATTCGCTCGCTCTATGATTCAGCACAGGAGGGAGGGGTTAGCGAGTCATGAGTGATTCGCTAGCTCTATGATTCAGCACAGGAGGGAGGGGGTTAGCGAGTCATGAGTGATTCGCTAGCTCTATGATTCAGCACAGGAGGGAGGGGTTAGCGAGTCATGAGTGATTCGCTAGCTCTACGATTCAGCGCAGGAAAGGAGGGGTGAGTAGCTCAAATGTGCTGTTAGCATGTTAGCAGAGCGATGCTACTGTGAACCGAGGAGCTATTGTCTTGATGTGAGCTTCTACTCAGGGTTTTTCTTCCAGTTCAGAGCAGAAATGTTTTGTTAAGATACTGGATGTTGTGTTTTCTTCACAATTTGAATTATAAGTTAGATATATTTCTACTAATGAAATTAGTTTGCTAACAGCAACAGGGATGAGTCAGTGAGTCAGTTGCACTTGTGAATCATGATTCACGAGTCAGTAAAGTGATTCTCGAGTATTGAACGATTCGTTCATGATTCGCGCATCACTAGTGCTAAAGCCACTTTTTGGTGTCTGTATAGGTCTACCTCTACCTCTTGCTGTTCCACTAAGCATTCCTCTGTCTTTCTTTTGGATTAGTCCTGCTCTGGTTTGTTGTTTTTCTAAACATTTCTCATCAGGTGTTAATTTTGCTTGTTTATTCTCCATTGTCAAAGATTTTGCTGGGCCGTCACTAGCACGCTTGACTTCAGAGTGGTTTACTGATACGGCCTTCTACTTCATTTATAAAAAATGAAGCGGTATCAGTTTTGCGAGATAAAACTCAACCGTTCTCCTTTGTCACCAGTACGTGAGCCTCAGCAAAGAAAACAATAAAAAACAGAAAACAATGGAAGTAGTTCAGCAACTTATTGTGCTGCAAAATCAACTTACTTCCAAAACACATATACGTACACACAGATAGACATTTGCGCGCTAATTTGTCACGAAGTAATTCACGGTCATTTCTAAAACCACTCTAAACACAGTTCCTTGTGGCGAACTTAAACCTTATTTGTCACGAAGTATTTGACGGCTACTTCTAAAACCACTCTAAACACAGTTCCTTGTGGCGAACGTAAACCTTATTTGTCACGAAGTATTTGACGGCTACTTCAAAAACCACTCTAAACACAGTTCCTTGTGGCGAACGTAAACCCTATTTCACGCGTTTATTTCTTCAAACCCTTCCGTCGGGTTAAAACCAACAGTGTTTTCTCACCCTCAGTCGTCTTTTGCTGGTTGTTCAGGTCATCTGGATCCCAGCGTCGTGGACCAGGACCGGCCTGGATGCGAATTTACGCCCAGGGCTTTCACCTCTACCTGGAGAGGGCTGTCGACAGACTTCGGTTCTGGCTTTCCCACGACGTCAGGATGCAGCAATCAGACCTTATTGGAGTCACAGAAACGTGTCTGGTGTTTCCATCTCTAGGTTCGAAGGACCAATTTAAATGACAGGGGATTTCTTTAAATCACCCTGCTGTTCTTTCTTTAGCCAAGACTCCTGAGTTTAGAAAACACAAACACTGCAGTTCTTTCACTCGCGAGGGCAGCCATGAACACAGGATCTGCGTCTATTGACTGTCCGCGTCCTTTATTTATACAAGATGTTGTGTGTGTGTGTGTGTGTGCGCGTGTGTGTGTGTGTAGATAACATCAGTCAAGGCAGCGGGTTTTTCCCTTTTCTACATCTGTATGTTCTCGTAAAAGAGCTGAGCTTAGTCTTCTCTACATCTAAATGTTCAGAACGACAGGATGCGGTTGGTATCTGCATAAGTTCATCACACAAGTTACTAGGTGAAAAGTCATGTAGAAATATGCTTAATCACAAATAATGAAAGGATACATTTCATGTAGCTGATCACATATATACAATTTTCTCTTGACAGCAGCAAAAGGTGGTTCTACAAAGTATTGACTCAGGGGGCTGAATAATTACGCACACCCCACTTTTCAATTATTTATTTGTAAAAAATGTTTGGAATCATGTATGATTTTTGCTCCACTTCTCACGTGTACACCACTTTGTATTGGTCTTTCAGCTGGAATTCCAATAAAATTGATTCATGTTTGTGGTTGTAATGTGACAAAATGTGGAAAAGTTCAAGGGGGCCGAATACTTTTGCAAGCCACTGTAATTCTCAAACACGTAGCCTAAAGCAGATAACTCGTAAGCTGGAGAGGAAATGGCGTGTCACAAATTTAGAGGATCATCATTTAGCCTGGTGAAATAGTTTGCTGCTTTATAAGAAAGCCCTCCACAAAGCCAGAACATCTTACTATTCGTCACTGATTGAAGAAAATAAGAACAACCCCAGGTTTCTCTTCAGCACTGTAGCCAGGCTGACAAAAAGTCAGAGCTCTACTGAGCCAACAATCCCTTTAACGTTAACTAGTAATGACTTCATGAACTTCTTCACAAATAAAATTTTTATCATTAGAGAAAAAATGACCAATAATCATCCCACAGATGTAATATTATCTACAGCTACTTTTAGTACCATCAATGTTAACTTAGACTCTTTTACTCCAATTGATCTTTCTGAGTTAACTTCAATAATTTCTTCCTCCAAACCATCAACGTGTCTTTTAGACCCCATTCCTACAAAACTGCTCAAAGAAGTCCTGCCATTAATTAATTCTTCGATCTTAAATATGATCAACCTATCTCTAATAATCGGCTATGTACCACAGGCCTTCAAGCTGGCTGTAGTTAAACCTTTACTTAAAAAGCCATCTCTAGACCCAGCTGTCTTAGCTAATTATAGGCCAATCTCCAACCTTCCTTTCATATCAAAAATCCTTGAAAGAGTAGTTGTCAAACAGCTAACAGATCATCTGCAGAGGAATGGCTTATTTGAAGAGTTTCAGTCAGGTTTCAGAGCTCATCACAGCACAGAAACAGCTTTAGTGAAGGTTACAAATGATCTTCTTATGGCCTCTGACAGTGGACTCATCTCTGTGCTTGTCCTGCTAGACCTCAGTGCTGCGTTTGATACTGTTGACCATAATATCCTATTAGAGCGATTAGAACATGCTGTAGGTATTACAGGTACTGCACTGCAGTGGTTTGTATCATATCTATCTAATAGACTCCAATTTGTTCAAGTAAATGGAGAGTCCTCTTCACACACTAAGGTCAATTATGGTGTTCCACAGGGTTCAGTGCTAGGACCAATTCTATTTACATTATACATGCTTCCCTTAGGCAGCACCATTAGAAGACATAGCATAAATTTTCACTGCTATGCAGATGACACGCAGCTCTATCTATCCATGAAGCCAGGTATCACAGACCAATTAGTTAAACTGCAGGAATGTCTTAAAGACATAAAGACCTGGATGGCCGCTAACTTTCTGCTTCTTAATTCAGATAAAACTGAGGTTATTGTACTCGGCCCTGAAAATCTTAGAAATATGGTATCTGACCAGATTCTTACTCTGGATGGCATTACCTTGGCCTCCAGTAATGCTGTGAGGAACCTTGGAGTCATTTTTGACCAGGACATGTCCTTCAATGCACATATTAACACTAGGTTTACTATCCTGCGCAAATTTGCGTAACTTCCCTAAACCCAATACCCCCTAGAATTACTGGCTTTTTTATTTTCTGGTGCAAGTCCCGAGGTGTTAAGCACCCCTGCTGAGATTTTCACAGGTCGTCAGCTTGTTTCTCCTACAGCTTTTGTTGTGCAAACCACCCATTGTCCTTGAGGCCTGGCACATTTGCATTTGCTCACTCAGAGTTGCTCAGATCCAAGGCAGGCCAAACCTCTGTGTTACAACTTTCAGAAATGCCTGATAGAAATGCTTCAACTTACTCATGAGATTTTGACCACATTTTTTGCGGAAGTCACAACTATACTGAATGCACGACCGTTGTTGCCAGCTGCAAGAAATGCTTGGTAGGGAACAGCTGTTCCCTACCAAGGTTCGTTCAAAGTTTGAAAGACTTTGAAATAAAACAGACTTAATGTACCCATATATTGTGAATGTCTGTCTTTTGTATGTAGGTTGTAACACAGAGGTTTGGCCTGTCTTGGATCTAAGTAAACAAATGCCAATGTTGCACACACACACACACACACAGCAAATCTGCATTGTTTTGTCCCACAAGTGGAAAATCTGCATTGTCATTGCAAACAAGTGGACAGAGCACAGTATAGAAAGTGCACTATACAAACATTTTATTTATATATATATATGTGTGTGTGTGTGTGTGTATAACTAGACTTTATGCATATTATATAAGGTGTGGCTATATAAATATATGTACAACTCTGTGTATATGTGTTTATGGACAGGCATGCAGGCAGGTAAGGAAGGAAAGCAGCCTTGCAGGGAAGGAAAACTTGAATCTCTCATGGTTAGGGGTTGGGGAGGTGTGTTTGCACAACAAAAGCAGGAGAACAATGGAGCTGACGACCTGTGAAAATCTCAGCGGGGTGCCAAGAGGTGTTAAGGTCGGGGGGAATTTACGCAAATCTGCGCAGGCCAGTAAATCTAGTAGTAGGGACTTGCACCAGGGAAAAAAGGCTCAGTAATTCTAGTGTTAAACAAATATGTGAGACTGCTTTCTTCCATTTGCGCAACATCTCTAAAATTAGAAATATCCTGTCTCTTAGTGATGCTGAAAAACTAGTTCATGCATTTATTACTTCCAGGCTGGACTACTGTAATTCTTTATTATCAGGATGTCCGAAAAACTCGCTGAAAAGCCTTCAGCTGATCCAAAATGCTGCAGCAAGGGTACTGACAGGGACTAGAAAGAGAGAGCATATTTCTCCTGTTTTGGCTTCCCTTCATTGGCTTTCTGTTAAATCCAGAATTGAATTCAAAATCCTGCTCCTCACATACAAGGTCTTAAATAATCAGGCCCCATCTTATCTTAATGACCTTGTAGTGCCATATCACCCTATTAGAGCACTTTGCTCTCGCACTGCAGGCTTACTTGTTGTTCCTAGAGTATTTAAAAGTAGAATGAGAGGCAGAGCCTTCAGTTTTCAGGCCCCTCCTCTGTGGAACCAGCTTCCAGTTTGGATTCGGGAGACAGACACTATCTCTACTTTCAAGATTAGGCTTAAAACTTTCCTTTTGCTAAAGCATATAGTTAGGGCTGGACCAGGTGACCCTGAATCCTCCCTTAGTTATGCTGCAATAGACGTGGGCTGCGGGGATTCCCATGATGCATTGAGTTTTTCCTTTCCAGTCACCTTTCTCACTCACTATGTGTTAATAGACCTCTCTGCATCGAATCATATCTGTTATTAATCTCTGTCTCTCTTCCACAGCATGTCTTTCATCCTGTTTTCCTTCACCCCAACCGGTCGCAGCAGATGGCCCCGCCCTCCTGAGCCTGGTTCTGCGGAGGTTTCTTCCTGTTAAAGGGAGTTTTCCTTCCCACTGTCGCCAAAGTGCTTGCTCATAGGGGGTCATATGATTGTTGGGGTTTTCTCTGTATTTATTATTGTGCTATCTACTGTACAATATAAAGCGCCTTGAGGCGACTTTTGTTGTGATTTGGCGCTATATAAATAAAATTGAATTGAATTGAATTGTTTGTTTTTTTTCGTTTTACATACTTCCGAAAAGAAAACCTAATTTCTCCCATTCAATACTGAACAAATTTAAACTTTTTAAAATTATGCAAAATGCAAAATGCTTAGCCGTGTCTCTAATAAAACCTCTGTAACGTCAGAGGAAATGTTAATATGTTGATTAATGGTTTTCTTTCATTTTTGATGTACTGCAGAATATTTTTATAAAATTCCAGGCCAGGAAAAATCACCTTCATGTTTTTCTGTGTTTTATCTTCAGCTACTTTGACACAAAGGCATCTGCTGTGATGCTTACACCTTTGATAAAGTCTTGCGAGTGTCAGCTTCCTTTTTATAGATACAAAAATATGTAAATGTACTGATCTGAATTATAATGGTAAATGGTAAATAGCCTGTATTTGTATAGCGCTTTTACTAGTCCTGCCAAGGGACCCCAAAGCGCTTTACACATCCAGTCATCCACCCATTCACACACACATTCACACACTGGTGGAGGCAAGCTACAGTTGTAGCCACAGCTGCCCTGGGGCAGACTGACAGAAGCGAGGCTGCCATATCGCCCGACGGCGCAATATTTCTGACTGTCAAAATTTCCCAGATTCAAATCGAATTGAATCGAATCATGGATCGAATCAATTCGGGACCTTGTGAATCGGAAACGAATCGATTCTAGAAATCAGTGACGATACCCAGCCCTAATTCCCACCCTTCTCAGTCTGAAAGCCAAGTTATCTGAAAAGTTGACACAAGTGCAATTTTCAACTCACATCCTCTTAGCGATCATCAAAGCAATTGACACTCGATTTGCAGCTGTATTAGCCTCCCATGAAGCAAGGATGGCAGCATCCCCCATCCCAAAATTTCAACTCTGGTGGCTTGCTGATGATGAGAGAGAATCCATGAGAAGAACAATGGTCCAAGAGGCTCGTCTCCTCAACACAGAACCTTCTAATGACACCAGCACCACTGGACATGCCTCAGTGGGAAATGAGCTGGTACACAGGTGACCTGTTCTACAGCGGAGGATGAGGTACAGAGGTATCTTCAAGATTCAGATAAGACACTGACCTCATTAAAGGGATATCCATTGATCAGAGCCCTCTTCTTAAAATACAATACAACTCTGCCATCAAGTGCTCCTGTCGAGCGTCTCTTTAGCCATGGAGGACTTGTTTTCACCCCACACCGTAACCGCATGACAGACAAACACTTTGAAGAGGTGCTCTTGCTGCGTTACAACTGCCTTTACTGGACTGTAGACAAGGCGAAACAGATGTAGGTAGTCTGCTGAAACTATCTTGGTATTATTCACAGATAGGGCTTGCAACCTCAGTATTTTGTAGTCTTTAGTATTTGTTTTTGGCATGCATTCAAAAAGCAGCACCTCATGTGTTCACTGCAATTGTTAGCCAATTATTTGATTTTGGGGGCCAATTAAGGTTTTCAACCAAGCAGTTCAGCACTGACACCTTGGACAGTTCTTTGTTGCATCTCTTTGTTAAATGGCCATAAGGTAATGTTGCTGAGTTGCATTAAAACATATATTGTCTTGTTTTAAAAATTATATCTAGGGGTAAGGTTTAAAATGTAATTTCTCATTGTTACATTGAGTTTGAATATTTGAGTTGTATTGAAAATTCTTTTGTAATTTAAAATTATTGGTGGAAGAATAATATTGACAGTAAATGCCAAAATAATATATTTTTCATTTTTGAGTATAATTTTATATATTGCCTTTTTTGTCCTAATAGGAAAACAGTCATTGAAAATGCTGATATTTTTTCCTTGTGCAAGGCTACTTTTTATTTTAACTAAGTGATGTTGGTGACCATAACAGTAAATACTTTTCAATGGCATATTTTATGTTTGTCTAATACTCTTCCACTTGTCAGCTTTATAAATAAAAAAAAATGTTAAGGAAAGACGGTGCTTTTTTATTATCTTTAAGAAGACAAAACAGCTTATACAAACATACCCAAGTCTTTGCTCCTCTACATTACATATATTATCTTAAGTTGGGCTTGACAGCTAATTGGTAAAGAAAAACAAACAAGGATTTGCAGGATGTGATAGCGAAATTCGTGTAGCTGTAAAAAGCATGACAATATATTAAGTAATCCAAAGTATTCAGAATACGTTACTCACATTGAGTAACTTAACGGAATACGTTACAAAATACATTTTGGGGCATGTATTCTGTATTCTGTACTGGAATACATTTTAAAAGTAACCTTCCCAACACTGCTAGCAGTGAACCCCAGGAAGGCGGCCGGTCCAGACAGAGTACCTGGCAAGGTGCTAAGAGCGTGTGCCCACCACTTCACCCTCATCTTAGCCAGAATCTTCAACCTCTCTCTGCAGGCAGCAATCCCATCCTGTCTAAAATCAGCCACAATCATCCCAGTGCCGAAGAAGTCTCCCATCACCAGCCTGAATGATTACCGCCCTGTGGCCCTCACGCCGTTAATTATGAAATGCTTCGAGAGACTAGTCCTTTAGCACATCAAGGATTACCTCCTCCTAGAATTTGAACCCCACCAGTTTGCATACCCTCCACTCTGTGCTGAGTCACCTGGAACAGCGGCAAAGCTACGTCAGAATGCTCTTTGTGGACTACAGCTCAGTCTTTGATACAATCATCCCAGAAATCCTCATCACCAAACTGGTCACTCTTGGCCTCCCCCCTCTGACGTGTGCCTGGATAAAAGCAGTTCTTACAAACTGGCCCAAGACTGTAAGACTCGGCCCTCATCTCTCCTCCAGTTGCACACTGAGCAGCGGCTCCCCACAGGGCTGTGTGCTGAGCCCCCTCCTGTATTCTCTCTACACCCACGACTGCAGTTCGACCCACAACAATGACCTCATCATCAGGTTTGCTGATGACACCATGGTAGTTGGAGTCATCTCAAAGTCAGACTACGTCCCTACCCTCACCCATGGTCACGAGCTGTGGGTAGTGACCGAAAAAACGAGATCACGGATACATCATCATAATCATTACCTTTATTTATAAAGCACTTTAAAACAACCACAGCTGACACAAAGTGCTGTACATTGGAACCATATAATAAAATTACATAAGATATAAGTAAAAGAAAAAGTAAAATAATTAATTAAATAACTCACTTAATTACAAGTGAAAATAAGTCTTACAGAGGTTAAAAGCCAAAGAATAAAAGTGGGTTTTAAGATTTAAAAGTGGACAGTGAAGGGGCCTCTCTAACATGCAAGGGTGAATTATTCCATAATTTAGGAGCCACGATAGAGAAGGCCCCGCCCCCTCTGAGCTTCCTCCTAGATCTCGGTGCTTCGGGGAGCAGCTGGTCAGCTGACCTGAGAGACCGACAGGGTGTATGGGGATGAAGAAGCTCAGAGAGGTAAGGCGGGGCAAGATTGTGAAAGCATTTAAAAACAAACATGAGAATTTTAAAATGAACTCTAAAAGACACAGGCAGCCAGTGCAGAGAGGCCAGGATAGGGATTATATGCTCTCTTTTACGAGTTCCTGTTAGGAGTCGTGCAGCAGCATTTTGAACCAGCTGCAGATGTGAGAGCAACGACTGACTGACCCCCACATGAAGTGAGTTACAGTAGTCCAGGCGGGAAGAAATAAAAGCATGGATCACTGTTTCAAGGTGCTGCCTCGAAAGAAAAGATTTCACTCTTGCCAGTTGCCTTTAATGATAAAAACTGGACTCCACCACTGCTCTGATTTGGTTGTCTAATTTAAAATTACTGTCCAACTTAAAACCAAGGTCAGTAACAACAGGTTTAAAATAAGCTTCCAGGGGTCCCAAATCAACAGAGGAGGACTCAGAGGTACCACTGGGTCCAAACACCAACATTTCTGTTTTCTTTTCATTAAAATTTAAAAACTTTAGAGCCAACCAAGCTTTAATGTCATCTAGACATGTCAAGAGAGGTTTTATGGAGATGCCAGCCTTCTGCTTTAGTGGCAAATAGACAGGCAGTCATCGGCATAACAATGAAATGAGATCCCATGCCTTCTAAGGATGGAACCCAGAGGCAATAGATACAGTAAAAACAGCCGTTGTTAAGTTTTTAGCTTGAACCTATTCGCTGGAACGTTGAAGACAATGTAATTACACAGCAAAAGCATTGAACACCAAGCAGAGCTCTTCATGATTCTCGTATACGAGGGAGACCAACTGGACCAACGCCGTTCCTTCGCTTGACCCCAGTTGCTCTCGTCCGCTCTTCCGTAACACTGCTCTTTTATTGTGGTTACATGAATATGCATAGGTTCATTAACATATAACATCTTACATAGGTATACATGTGAACAAAGAATACCTTGTCTGTGTGTGTCCCTGTGTGTGTGTGTGTCCCTGTGTGTGTGTGTGTGTGGGGGGGGTCAAGATGTGACCCCATGAAGACTCCCCAAAGCTGTCCATCTAAACAAAAGGCACTTAGACTAAAACACGTTTATCCTACCATAAAACAATAAGACAAGGTACGACCTCTCCCATGCTCCAAGAATGCCAGAGTGCTCTGGAATGCACACAAAGTTTGCAGACTATTAAGGATCAAAACCTCTACCACTCTACAACTGATTATAAAACTCTAAGCATATATGGGTAGATATTTCTAAGCATAAATGACAATCACAATACAAATCCAACAGCCGTGGCCCTAAAATTTAGCCTGTGGGACACTGCATGACAGAGGAGCAGAAGATGATTTGGAACTGAGAAGGCGGACAGAGAAGGCTGCACCAATTGTGTGCTATGAAGGGTTTAAAACCTGACTGAAAAACCTCAAGGATGCCATTATCATCTAGAAAATCTTTCAGTTGACTAAAAACAATTTTCTCTAAAACCTTGGAAAGTAAAGACAGCTTGGAAATAGGCCTATAATTAGCTAAAACTGTGTGATCAAGGCCAGGTTTCTTAAGCAGTGGCTGCACTACTGCATGTTTGAAATTTGCAGGAACCAAACCAGAAGACAGACTGCTGTTAATAATGTCAAGGACATACTGTCCTTTACTAGGAAAAAATTCTTTAAAAAATTGTGGAGGAAAAGGATCCCGAGGGAAACCTGCGGGCCTTATATGACGAACCACATCCTCTAAAGTGGAGAGCATCACAAGATCAAAATGTGTAAAAACAGCAGTGCAAGGGTCAGAGTCAGGAGCTGTGATAAGTGCCCTGGTGGTGACAACCTATTCAGTAAAAAAGTTCAGAAAATTATAGGGATGCACCAATACCGATACCGGTATCTGGTATCGGCGTCGATACCACATTTTCTAAAGTACTCGTACTCGTTAAAAGCCCCCCGATACCGGAGACCGATACCACGGTCTGAGAAATGTCTATGTTTGAGCGGCGTGTAAGGGGTTAATCACAGGCGCCGAGTGCCCGCCCCCAGGCCCCGGCTGAAGCAAACTCTTGCAAGAGGAGAGAAAATGTCCAGAGACAATCCACGTGCTGTGAAAATAACACAGGCAATTATCGAGTACATTGCATTGAGTGACCAGCCACTCTTGGAGGTAGAAAATGTTGGATTCCTGCATCTCCTCCATGTTCTGGAGCCCAGATATGATGTCCCAAGCCGCCACTACATGACTGACATGGAGCTGCCTAAATTACACGAGTCCGTGAAAAAACATATCCACAGCCTACTGCAAGCCTCATGGGGTATACATAAAACATCAGTACATGTTGTGCTTCATGACAATGCCAAAAACATGATTAAAGCCATGAATGACGCAGGGCTCCCAAGTCTGCCGTGTGTCGCGCACACGCTCCAACTGGCTGTTCATGAGGGCTTATTAGCACAGAGGAGCATAGCTGATGCTATAGCAGTGGGGCGGAAAATAGTTGGGCATTTTAAATATTCCGCCTTAGCCTACTCCCGCCTCGAGGACATTCAGGTGACAGCTCAACCAGGCAATAAAGAGACTGCACCAGGACGTACAGACGCGCTGGAACAGCACGCATGGAGAAGACTGTTGCCATCCTCGCCCCCTTTTGAGGAAAAAACTAAAAAAGTGAGCAGCTACGACGCACTAGCCTCTGATGTCATCCCAGCTGTGACTGTGCTAGTGAGACTTCTAAACAGAGAAACAGACGAACAAATTTAAAATTAAATTTTGGGTTTTTTTAATAATTATTTATTCTGTAATATGTTGCATACAACATGCTTTTCATTTTAAATAAATGTTCTTAATTCCAAACTAGTGCCTTGTTTGTTTGTTTTTTGTTAAATTATATGACTAAAGCTGTTACCTGTAAATTTAAATCATGTTTTTATTAAGTACTCGGTATCAGTATCGGCGAGTACTAAAATGCAAGTACTCGTACTCGTTTTCAAAAAAGTGGTATCGATGCATCCCTAGAAAATTATTGCAAATAGCGCGAAACTACCAAACAGACATTCAATGGAGTATTAAGAACAGTGTCAATGGTCCTAAATAAGACATGTGGGTTATGACAGTTGGAAGAAATAATATTTGCAAAACATTCCCTTTTTGCCTCTTTAACAGTGTTCTGGTAGCGATGCCAGCAGTCTTTGAGAAATGATACATGCAGTTTATCCATCTCTGTTCTGCTCGATGACATTCCCTCTTAACAGCACAAGTGCTCTCATTAAACCAAGGCTCAGGTTTAGCCTTGGGCTGCCCGGTTTTTAAAGGAGCCACAGAGTCCAAGACGGTTTGACAGCAAGAATGAAACCAGGAATTAAGCTCTTCTGTGTCAGAGGAGACCAAGTCAGAAGGGCCACTGAGCTGATTAAAAGCAGCAGAAAACTGCGCAGCAGTAGAGGGGTTAATAACCCGACAGCGTCGCGCAGCAGCGCCAGATTTAACTACAGTATGTGCAAAGCCAACGCTGAATAACACAGCCATAGGATCTGAGAGTCCACAGTCACAAATCTCCAAGTTAGTGACAGGCAGACCATATGACAGGACAAGATCCAGTGTGTGTCCGTGCTCATGTGTAGGGCCAGGCACGGACTGTACCAGGCTAAAAGAGTCAATAAGGCTTAAAACGGCCTTTACCAGTGGCTTTTCAGGACAACATACGTGTATATTAAAATCTCCAACAATGAGAACACTATCATAGTTGGGCATAATCCCAGCTAAAAATTCAGAGAAGTCGTTTATGAAGTTTATATTGTATTTCGGGGGGGGGGTAAATGACAGCGCAGAAAACCAGGTTTGTGCAACTCACCTCAAAGGAGGTGAGTTCGAAGCTGGAGAACGAAGGCTGTAGAACACACTGCATACATTTGTAATTCTTTTTGTAGGCTACGTCCACACGTACCCCGGTATTTTTGAAAACACGGATTTTTCTATGCGTTTGCACCTTTCGTCCACACGTAAACGGCGTTTTCGGTCACTGAAAACGGAGATTTTTAAAAACGCCTGCCAGGGTGGATATTTTCGAAAACTCCGCTTTTGCATTTACATGTGGATGAGGAAAACGGAAAAAACGCAGCGTCAAAGGTGTGTGCCTATTTTGACGTCACATTGTGCGCCACGTTTTTGTTTCAGTGAAATTAAATTCTACAATGGCAGACTTAGACAAAATACTGTTACTGTGCAGCTAATATGTCCTGTTTTAAGCCAGGCACTCACACCTCCACTCCGCTGCGTCTCAGCCACCATCGCTCTGGCAGCAACGGAGCTAGAGCCAGAGTAGGGGAGAGCCGAGCTGGAACAAACCATTTTGGGAGGGGGGGGTATACTTTTGTTGTTAAAATGTTACGTCTCAACCACACTACCAAAAATGTATGCTTTTTACATTTTTAGTAGTGTGTCACACAAACAGCAAATATTGTCAGAAAAGTAAGAAATCTTTGGGGGTGCTTTGATTCATTTTAACAAAATGTGAAAACATTGTTAGAATTAATGTGAAAGTTACCGTGAAATGTTTTTCATATCAGCAACCTCAGGCTGTTTGATAAAACAGTATATGTTAACAGTGCATACAAACAATTACTACTAATAAAAAAAATGTATATTTCTTTAAGTTCTAGAGTCTCACCAAGTATAACACAGTTACAATGAAAAAAAATTATTTTGTGTTATAGGGAGGTTTAAATCATGGATTTACCACTGTTCAGTCCGTGTTCAATCTGTTTGAGTGTGATACCACCTGCTGAAATTAAAATTAATTGATCAAAATGAAATACAAAAAAATAATGAAATAATGTTAATAAATTGGTGTAGTTTGCAAGGTCAAGAGCAATCAACGAATGTATTATAAAAGCTGTAACAATCAGTTTCCTTAAAGTCCATGCACGTTTGGGAGAAAATGCATCATGTGTGTGTATATATATATATATATATATAAAAACTTAGACGAGGAGGGTACTATGTTGTCAGAAATAGCTGTCTGACTTTGAGGTACTGCAACAGCAGAGGGCACCAATACTCCTTTGAAGCGCCAAATATTTAAAACCAAACCAATGAAGAAGAAGATAGCGCCACTTCTAACGGTCCAGACCTGGTCCCAGTGTTGCCAACTTAGCGACTTTGTCGCTATATTTAGTGAGTTTTCAGACCCCCTAGCGACTTTTTTTCTATAAAAAGTCGCTAAAAAAAGACGTGAAAGCGTGTATCGCTTCTACTCTCAACAAGCAGCGGGTGCTGTAACGCAGTCAGTTCTTCTTTTAATCTTTTACTCTTATGCTGTTTTGTGGATCACAAGGTTTAAAACTACTTATAAACACACACAAACACAAAGTAACTCCACCAGAGTGCCTATTTCGGATCACTTTTGCGGTCCAAGCCGGGTAAAGGAGCAGGGTTGGATTGTGACATTAAAAAACAATAATTGCTAAAAGAAATTTAATTTGTAGTTCTAAATAAACTCTAAATGCATTTAGGACGTTTTTACTCACTTTATGTCTCTTCCACGATGTTATTTCTCTCTCCAACAACATAGGTTACAATTATATTAGCGTGACCAATTATGCAAATTGGGTGATGACGTCATTTAGCGACTTCTAGCGACTTTTAGGACAGCCAATAGCGATTTTCCTTACTGAGGAGTTGGCAACACTGCCTGGTCCAGACACTCCTGCTCAGCAAGGGAGCCCAGCAGCACCCTGCGCCGAACCAACAACCTTCTCTTTCAATGTAAGTATATCATTAGACTTGAAACGTATATAAGCTGTAACCATAGTTCGCTTAGTTTTCTTGTTGCATTGAAAGCGTTCCTCTGTTACAGGCCTCGCCTTCAGTCCTGTTTAGTTTTCTGGAAAGTTCATGCTAATGCAGCAGGTTGAAGATTTTAGCTAGCTTTACTGTGAAACAAACACCTGTTTAATTTACCAGGAGCAGCTAAAGACAATGTTCCTTTTTGATTTCTGTGCCAAGTCAGTGAAGTCACTGAGGGGTTATGTATTTCATTGTGACCTGCTTCTGCCATACTGACCATTGTAGAGGAAATTTAAAAAAAAAATGAGTTGGGTCAGTCATATACTCTGAATAAGCTCACTACACTTCTTAAAACTAAAACAACATTATCTGATGAGGGTACTTCCAAGCTTTGTGAGGCGGTCAAGGGATCCAGATATGTGTAACAGGTGAGGAATCAGCTGAGTCTTCATCAGATGTACTGTGTGACATTAGTGATGGTCAGATATTCAAAAGTAGTAATTTTTTTTTTTTTTTTTTTTTTTTTAACCAAAATCCATTATGTTTCAAACTACTGCTATACCAAGATTCCTTTGAAGTTGTTAATCCTTTAGGGTTATGGAAATAAATAGATAAAACTGTAGTTAAAGGAACCTTGGTTTTTCATGCTGTAGATAATTTGGGCTCACATTGCACTGGTGGCTTTAGTCATACACAACATTTCTGTAGATACTGTTTAATGATGCAATCTGTTTTTCAGGGTGGTGATCCAAATCAGTGTGGAGCAGAATGCACCATAGAGATGTACAACTCTCCTGTTGAACACCTTAAGACTGAAGGTACACCAGAGATAGAAGGAGTAAAGTTTGAGTCAGTTTTCAACTGTTTAAAATATTTTCACATCTGTCAGCCAGGTTTGCCATTTTGATTAGGACACAAGATTTTATGGCATTTTGTCATATGATGTTGTGCTGTTTCTTAAATTTTTTTGTGGAAAAAAAAAAGAATGGTTCACCCACTCCATTCTGAATTGGCGCATCAAACAGTTTAAATACTCTGACTCTGATACCTCTTCAAAGCCGTGTGAGGTCAGTCCTCAACAAATTCTCAGCACAAACAAAACTGGTCAGGTACTTCTGATTTGAGGCCTTAGTTTTCACAGGAGCTACAGTATCCAGAGTTGTATGTAGTGAGGAGGTCAAATTATTAACAAGGTAATCGACCTCTGTTGGAGTAGCGTTCAGATAGCTGCTCTGCTCTATGTTGGTACAGGGCATTGAAGATGATAACAGTGGGTGGATTATATTCTTAAACTTAGTTACAGCACTTTCAGAAAGACATCTACTTTGATAAAGTCTACTCTCCACTGCATATATAAATACAAGGAGTGCAGAATTATTAGGCAAATGAGTATTTTGTCCACATCATCCTCTTCATGCATGTTGTCTTACTCCAAGCTGTATAGGCTCGAAAGCCTACTACCAATTAAGCATATTAGGTGATGTGCATCTCTGTAATGAGAAGGGGTGTGGTCTAATGACATCAACACCCTATATCAGGTGTGCATAATTATTAGGCAACTTCCTTTCCTTTGGCAAAATGGGTCAAAAGAAGGACTTGACAGGCTCAGAAAAGTCAAAATAGTGAGATATCTTGCAGAGGGATGCAGCAGTCTTAAAATTGCAAAGCTTCTGAAGCGTGATCATCGAACAATCAAGCGTTTCATTCAAAATAGTCAACAGGGTCGCAAGAAGCGTGTGGAAAAACCAAGGCGCAAAATAACTGCCCATGAACTGAGAAAAGTCAAGCGTGCAGCTGCCAAGATGCCACTTGCCACCAGTTTGGCCATATTTCAGAGCTGCAACATCACTGGAGTGCCCAAAAGCACAAGGTGTGCAATACTCAGAGACATGGCCAAGGTAAGAAAGGCTGAAAGACGACCACCACTGAACAAGACACACAAGCTGAAACGTCAAGACTGGGCCAAGAAATATCTCAAGACTGATTTTTCTAAGGTTTTATGGACTGATGAAATGAGAGTGAGTCTTGATGGGCCAGATGGATGGGCCCGTGGCTGGATTGATAAAGGGCAGAGAGCTCCAGTCCGACTCAGACCCCAGCAAGGTGGTGGTGGAGTACTGGTTTGGGCTGGTATCATCAAAGATGAGCTTGTGGGGCCTTTTTCGGGTTGAGGATGGAGTCAAGCTCAACTCCCAGTCCTACTGCCAGTTTCTGGAAGACACCTTCTTCAAGCAGTGGTACAGGAAGAAGTCTGCATCCTTCAAGAAAAACGTGATTTTCATGCAGGACAATGCTCCATCACACGCAGCGTCCAAGTACTCCACAGCGTGGCTGGCAAGAAAGGGTATAAAAGAAGAAGAAAAACTAATGACATGGCCTCCTTGTTCACCTGATCTGAACCCCATTGAGAACCTGTGGTCCATCATCAAATGTGAGATTTACAAGGAGGAAAACAGTACACCTCTCTGAACAGTGTCTGGGAGGCTGTGGTTGCTGCTGCACGCAATGTTGATGGTGAACAGATCAAAACACTGACAGAATCCATGGATGGCAGGCTTTTGAGTGTCCTTGCAAAGAAAGGTGGCTATATTGGTCGCTGATTTGTTTTTGTTTTGTTTTGAATGTCAGAAATGTATATTTGTGAATGTGGAGATGTTATATTGGTTTCACTGGTAAAAATAAATAATTGAAATGGGTATATATTTGTTTTTTGTTAAGTTGCCTAATAATTATTGTTAAGGTTCAAAAATTGGAGAAAGGAGTACGGAGGGCTCACAAGCAAATAACAACTCTGGTCCAGAGGATGTGATCAAAGCGAAGGTTTATTGATTACACGCGCGGAGTCCGAAGCTGGGCAAAGTCAGCACTCGAACTGGACTTACAACAATTAGACAAAGGTTTTATAGGGTTGGGACAACAAAGCATACGTCACTCCAAAACCACAATGACTTTTAACATAGAACATCATCTTCGCCTCGACGGCAGATGCTTCCTGTCTCCATCCTGCCCAGGCTTATCTTCCTGGAACATCAGGTCCACGCTCTGCACAAAAATGTCACTCATACAGGCACAACTTTGCAGTTATAAACTCTTACCTACTAACTGAGTCTATCTGTGTGTGTGTGCACGTGCGGGGGCGCGTGCATGCTGTGTACTGTGTACGTGTCATGACCTCTCCTGCACCCCAGCTTCACCTCACACCTCTGTCATAGCCAGACATAAGGCCTGAGCTCATACAGCTAAACTATGAGTGACTTTTGGGGCTAAATGTCACACTCAAATGATGATAACATAAATGAACCTTAAAACTTACTTAAAAGGATATAAGTGATAAATGATAACTCTTATAAGGATATAAGGATATAACTCCAGGCATATGTCATGTAAGGAGGTGTATTGCAATTCCTTTCAGAGCTCCTGTTCTTCTCACCTTGTATTGGCTGATCATTAACGCCCGCCAAGAGTTTCTGACCTTCACTTGACCAGGAGCCACAGCTCTTTAATAAGCTCAAATGCAATCATGTATAAAAGATTAAAATCATTTTCATAACACAGGTTTTTCCTTCTCAGATCTGCTAATATGTTTGCTCCTCCTAATATAGTCTAAAAGCAACCCCAAGCCAAACAATTTGAACTTTCCCCTATGTGTTTTAATCAAACCCTATGTGTTTTAATTATGTTTTAATCAAAAGCCTCTACTACAAGCTTAATACAGTTTCATATCCTACTCACAGTACTTGCATTCAGAGTCTGCTTTCAGTTTCACTTCTGCAAAAGCATGCCTTGCAGACGTGTTTCCTGTCTCATTTTGGCACAGAGTGTATTTCCTGTCCCTGCAGTCTACACAGAAACATTTAAGATTATCGAAGCATTAGAAAAGCATTTAAAATTATAGATTCAACTCAACAGTTTGAAGTGGTTATAACTGGACCTGTAATAAAGACTGATATAAAACCAATATATTTGAACATCTGAATGCATCTGAATGCAACATCACTATTAACATAAAATGATAATGATGATTATAAAAATAGCAGCAAATAATAGCAGTAAAATATTTCTCCTCTCGATATTATGCACAGTAATAGTCACCTGCACACACAGATATCCCCCTAAAATAGCTAAAACTAAAAACAAACTAAAAACTACTTCCAAAAACATTCAGCTTTGATATTAATGAGTTTTTTGGGTTCATTGAGAACATGGTTGTTGTTCAATAATAAAATTATTCCTCAAAAATACAACTTGCCTAATAATTCTGCACTCCCTGTATGTGGCTGAAGAAAACAAATTGCTGTTATTTTTAGGTTGTACAGTCCTGATCAAAAGTTTTAGACCATTTGAAAAGTGGCAAAAAATCATATTTTGCATGGTTGGATCTTAAGAAGGTTCCAAGTACAGCTTCAGCATGCAACAAGAAGAAATAGGAGTGAGGCAAAACATTTTTTGAGCATGCAATTTATTAAAAACAACGCTTAAACTGAAACAGGCTGTTTTACAGCTGATCAAAAGTTTAGGACCACACCTCCAGAAAACATGGGTAAACCCACAAAACAGAAAGTTCCAAACTTGAACTCAGTAATTAATTGGTCCGCTGTTCTTGTTGATCACTTCATGCAAGCGTTTCCATGAGGTGAGTGGGAACATTTCTCCAAGTGGTGAAGATGGCCACACGAAGAGTGTCTACTGTCTGGAACTGTTGTCCATTCATAGTTGGATTTAGATCAGGGAAAGACGCAGGATGGTCCAAAAGAGTGATGTTATTCTCCTGGAAGAAGTCCTTTGTCCTGTAGGCATTGTGTACTGTAGCGTTGTCCTGTTGAAAAACCCAGTCGTTACCACACAGATGAGGGCCCTAAGCTATCACGGATGCTCTCTGCAACATCTGGACTGTGAGATTATTCTGTTATCATATGTTACCTTATATATGTAATCAAAGTAGTTGAATTATGATACTGCTGTAGATCATATTATACCCCTTAATATAGAGTGTGTGATCAGTATGTAGTTTTAGTTTGCATTATACTTCTGACTTAAAAGAGTGTGAAAATCATTAGATCTATTGGATTGACCTGTATTATTCGACACTGTTGAATGTGTAATACTGTTTCTTTATATTTCATACTGCTGAATCATGAAGAGAATGTTGGGTGCAGAAGGCCTTGTTGTTCTGATAGCAGAAGAGACAGACTACATTCCATACCCCCACCTTTACAGAGAGCAGAAAGACAGGGAGCCGAGGTCATAACTTAGGCGCCGTGTGAGAGAAAGAATGTGAATGTTTAGGCTTTTATGACTAGGTGGGGGCCACTAGAGGCTATAAAAGGCTGAGTAACCCGTCACCATTTTGAGACTTGCTGTGACCCTCTGCAGGCAGGTCTCCCCATCATGATGGTTCTTATGCTCTTAAGTGTTGAATTATATGGAAATAAAGTATTGTTGATTGAGCATTTATACACCGAGTATTGTCCTTCCTTCAGCCCAAAGATTAAAAGAATTGGGAGATTTTTACAACAGCCTGTTGAAAAACAGAAGCCTAGCAATAAACACATTTTATATGATTTTGAGACGCGGTACCACAACGGTAAACACGAGGCTAAGTTTGTGTGTGCGTCTGATCTGAAGGGCAATAAGTTCACATTTAATACATTAAAGTGTGTGGAGGCGTTTGTGCAGCATTACAGACGCCCAAGGTTTCGTGGGTACACTTTCATAGCACATAATGCATCTGGGTTTGATAATTACATACTCCTGGAGTACTTTGTCAGACAGAGCATAACACCTAGTGTCATAATGAACGGCAGCCGTGTGATTTTGATGCATGACCGGGACTATGACCAGCGGTGGATTGATTCGTTCAGCTTTTTGCCCATGGGTCTTGCCGAAATACCCTCTGCTTTAGGTTTTCAAGACCTGCAGAAGGGGCATTTCCCACACAGGTTTAAGGGATAATGAGCATTATGTGGGCCCGTACCCAGACCCCTCCTTCTACGGCTATGAGCACATGTCTGAAAGCGATAAGGTGCGATTCATGGAATGGTACCAGGTTGCCTCACAGAATCCCTTTGATTTTCAGGCTGAACTCAGGTGTTACTGTGTTAACGATGTTGATGTCCTGTGTAAAGCATGCAGCATATATCGTGACACGCTACTGGGTTGTACACAAGTTGATCCATTCACTTGTATACCACCTTGGCTGCACTTAGTATGGGTGTGTATAAAACGCTGTTTCTGCCTAGAGACACGCTCGCTCTCACGTATGACATTCATTCATTCATTCATTCATTTATGATGGTGCATACGTTGAGCAGAATAAGACGTTTTCTAATGTCTCTATCGAATGGCTTCAATACGTGTCCCACACCACCAACACCGTGGTAAAACATGCTCTCAGAGGAGGCGAACAGAGGGTTGGGCCGTATTTTGTTGGGCCGTATTTTGTGGACGGTTTTGACCCCACAAGTAATACAGCTTATGAATTTGCAGGATGTTTTCACCACGGCTGTGTTAAATGCTACCCCGAGAGTGAAGTAAATCCTGTCAGCAAAGCATCCTATGGACTGCTGCATCGCATGTTTTGTGACAAAGTGGATGCACTGAGATCACAACACAGTTTGAGCGTAATAGTTATGTGGGAAAGTGAATGGGCTGCCTTGAAGCAGACAGACCCCGCAGTTGTGGCTTTCGTGCTCACATACAGAAAGCCAGAACGCCTGAATCACCGAGACGCCCTTTTTGGCGGTCGCACAAATGCTCTAAAGCTGTACCACAAGACTACTTGTGATGAAAAAATATTTTACTACGACTTCACCGGTCTCTATCCCACAGTGCAGTCTAAAAAAGACTATCCTGTAGGACACCCTCAAGTCATTTACACCAACTTCGACGAGATAGAAAATTATTTCGTTTTTGTTAAATGCACAGTGCCCCCCCCAAACACCTGACGAACAGCAGAAGTACATAGACGAGTATTATGAGAAGGAGGGTATAATGCTAGACCCATCCAAGATTTGTGTAAATAAAGCTGTTCGTAACTGTAACAAGCTGTTGCTAAACTCGTTATGGGGTCGTTTCAGCATGAGGTCAAACATGACATCATCTGAGCTCATTACAGACCCTTCCAGATTTAGCCAGCTAATGTTTAGTGACCAGTACGACGTGCGTCAGTTTTGTTTCATCTCTGATGACGTCGCAATGGTGCAGTGGTGCCACGCTGATGGTAGAGCATCCCGTGTGAAGGACGTTAATGGCTTTGTCGGGGCCATGACCACTGCACACGCCAGACTCATGCTGTATGATTTGCTAGACAACTTGCAGCAGCACGTGCTGTATTGTGACACGGACAGTGTTATTTTCACGGCACGCCCTGGCGACTGGATGCCACCTCTAGGGCCGTTTCTGGGGGATTTCACAAGCGAATTAGATTCTGGAGAGGGTGGTGTGGAGGATTACATAGCGGAATTTGTTTCCGGTGGGCCAAAATGCTTTGCGTATCACACATCGCTGGGCAAGACCCAGGTCAAATGTAAAGGCGTGACACTGAATGCATTAAACTCGAAAGTTGTCACCCATGACTCCTTGAAAGGTTTAGTCCACAAGTTTGTGGCCAATCAGACATCAGGCGCACACCTACTTGCCGTGTCTGATAGCATCAGACGTGATAAAAAGAAGCTTCATTTGAAGAATAACTTTTATCACAACGGTTTCAAAGTTGTTTACAATAAGCGCAGTGTGCTCCCAGACTATACAACCCTACCTTATGGATTTTAAATTAGAACAGGGGTTTGACGCCCGGCTGCAGCACTCGTTCAGCATGGTGGTCAGCGGTCCCAGTAACTGTGGCAAGACTTTTTGTTAAAAGCGTCATTGAAAACTCTTCCAGGATTATATCATGCAGCATTGATAATATTGTGTATATATACTCATGCTGGCAGCCACTATATGACCAGCTTCTTAAGATAAGAGACATAAACTTTGTTAACGGTATACCCGAATCTCTGGCTGATGACACCCTTCTGCCTACAGACAAGAACAATTTGTTAATTATAGACGATGTAATGAACGATGCCGCTAACAATTTAGAAGTACAAAATGTATTCACAAAGTATGTGCATCATAGGAATTTGAGTTATATATATCTGGTTCAGAATTTGTTTATTCAAGGAAAATCCAGTAGAACCTTTTCCTTGAACACTAACTACCTAATATTGTTTAAAAATCCGAGAGATAAATATCAGGTTATGCTTTTAGGTAGGCAAATGTTTCCTGGTAATACTAAATATTTTATAGAATCGTTTAATGATGCCACATCCACAACATACTGGTATCTTTTAATAGACTATAAAGCTAAGACCCCGGACCAGTTAAGACTCAGAACAAATTTACTATCAGACCGTCCGGTTGTTTACATTCCAAAACAAAAATCAGCAAAGAGGTGAAAGGATGTCATCATGCATGTGGAGGAATCTGTCTCTGTTGGAGATGATATACAAGACTCCCCCTACTCTACGCAGAGTTATTATTAGTAATTCAAACTTAGATTTCATCAATGCATTGTGTGAGATAGCCTTTAACGTATTGCATGGTAACATTCCACTGACCAATCAAGAGTACAAACAGCTAAAAAAGAAAAAAACAATAATCAGACTGATTGCTGATAAAAAGATCAAAACTTTGAAAAAGAGAAAGACAATCAACCAATCTGGAGGGTTTTTACTGCCGTTATTAGGGGCAGCGATCCCTTTCATAACCAGTCTGATAGCAAACAGGTGAAAATGGAACATGTGCAAAAGATTTTTTTGGTGCCCCAGCATCAGTTGGACTTAATAAAGCAACAGCAGCAGCTGCATCACACAGGCAGCATCAGACAACAGGCTCAGAACGAGTTGGACAAGGAAATGTTTCAAGTGTTACAAGATTCTGACATAGATGTGTATGAGAAAGCTAAAAAATACAGTGATATTCTCCAAAGATACCTTACGCTTGTGATACAATGTGCCCATGAAAAGAATGTATTGTCTTTATCACTAGCTGAACAATTTAACAGGGATGTGCAACCCCAGGCGGCAGACACATCGCCTGTTCATGGTGATGCAGGGGTGAGGGATCTTGTTGCAGAGATTGTTTTAACACACCTACCTAAAAGGAGTAGGAGGAATGCAGAACTTATTCTATCAGCGGTGAGCCGTTCGCCAGACTTGATTTTTTACAATGACAAAGGCGAAATTGTTGTTGATAAACACACCATCCCGGGTTCACACATTTATGATCTGATTAAAGCCGTCACAACCACACACACACACCTTCTGAGGGTTTGAGACCTATCGGCTGGACAGAGTTTTTAAAAGCTGTCTCAGATTTAAACATACCGTTATCAGCCATATCTAACACCGGTGTGTAAATTCCCTGCTGACTCGGCCTCAGGATGTCTAGAGGCAAGAATCAAGCGCACCCAAATGAGCGCATCAGTGATCATGTGCGCATCACGCAGAGGGAGAGTGAGAGACGAAAGGCGCAGCGGCAGAGCATGGCAGTTGTAACGCAGTTTGTGTGATTCCGTGTGCATTAATGAAACTACAACCATGCTTATAGTCACCTATACTGCATCCGCCACACTTATAAGTGCATATCTGGCTGTATCACAGTTGGATTTATCATGGCAAGCCCTGCTGTAACCAGTTCTTCTGTGAAGCTTCATTAAAGACAGTGAACTAAACTCCTGGACTGCTGCAGTCTTTCTGACTGAAGACTTAGGCCAGACTTGTATACCCAGCACTTCCAGTATATATATTCTACAACCGGCATACGTAAGACCATCGCCATGTATAAAACCGATCACACACTGCCTGAAGACCCTGGTTTTTTAAAACACACACCAAAAAAGAACACCCCTGGCGGACCGCTGCGACATAGTACACTAAAAAAAATAAAGAATAAAAAAAAAACAAATTAAAGGGGGGTCCTGTAGAGTGGTTGGATTGTTGAATTCAGGCTTTTTCTTATCACAGCGGAAAATCTTTTTCTGCTAAAAATATTTGTTGTTTGGTGTTTTTCTACTGTAATGTTTTTTTTTTTTCACTTATTGCTGCTAAATTGTTTTGTTTTGTTTTATTTTCTTTTATTACTGTTAATATATGTTTTTTCTTTTATTACTGTTAAATATATTATGTCTTTATTACTGTTAAATATATGTTTTTCTTTTTTTTATTACTGTTAAATATTTTATGTCTTTTATTACTGGTTAATGTTTGATTTCTTTTATTACTCTTTAAACAAAGTATGTTGTGAATCTATAATATATATACACGAGATTTGATAATAAATACCATTGACTTGATTAAATCATGCTCTCATATAGTTTTTATTATTCTCATTAGCACATGTCAGTATCTGCATTGCACACACACATAATCACTGCATACAGCAACAGGCTGTATGTTGTTGACAAATCGACACACCATAGCATCATTACAAATTAAATCAGACCCATACATGTTAAGCAGACGGGCATAAGGTACAACATTTTGCATATGATATAAAAAAAATACACAATGTTGACCGCATGTGATAGAGAAGTTGTTCTGCTCTTGTTTTCCTGAATATAAAATAGTGGAACAGTTTTTTTAGAAGAAACATCTTTATCACTGGTGGAAAACTGTCTAACGAGTGTCCAAAACTATCAAAAAAATAACCGTGTCTGTCTCTCGAAATATAAACAGCAAGCCAATGTTCCCCGGGCATCATAGAAGGGTGGGTGTTTACAATACCCATAGCAGGGAGTCTTTGAAGCCGTTCATTGGTTAGCTGATCATAGGCTAACACGCCTAGGAAATGTGTGTTTTTATTGATAATGCAGCCGATCACGGCTGATAGTTCTATAGTGTTCATGACCGTTTTTGTCTCAGTAGTAGTCCAAAAGCACCTGTCTCATGTTAGATATTTCAATGACTGAATCAAATACAGAATAGCACAAGAGGTTCACTGTACGGGGTAGTGGATTTCTTAAACGGGTTTCCAATCTCACGTTCCCAGTTTTAATTAACGACACATTCCCTGAATGTCCTTCATCAGCTTCCAGATTGAAACAGAATAAACTGTAGCCGTTACCAAAGTCATCACGTGTTATGGCCTAGGGTCTGTCCTTTAAAAGTCTTCCTGTGGTTTGTATCAGCTGGTAAAATTCTCTGGTATAGTGTTTTCTCTGGAAATTTGGCTGGAATGGTTTAGCAGGATAAGCCTGACTATCGGCATATAAAGACATAAATTCTATATCGCAGTTTTCAAAATGAAATGGATTACGCTGGTAGGAACCAGTGTATGCTTCATTGTCTATGAATGCAATGATGACAAATTTAGGTATCCTGCCCATAAATAAATTGTCATTTGTTGATATTCTAGCCCCTGCAGGTATGGAGAAGGTCTTTAAAGACACTCTGTCTATCGTGTATTTTGTGTTTGTGTGTTGCAGCGCCTTGCCGTGCGCTAACCTGACGCTGGGTGACACGGTGACTTTTTTCACAAACAAGCTGGCCGAGACGATTTTAACTTTGTAGGCTGTGTCGGACCCCATCATGAGAGCAAATTCGTCTTTAGAGTGCACAAATTTCAGCGACAGTTTTTCTTGAAAAAACAGGTCTGCATGTACTGGTGCAATCAATTCAACAATACTGCTATTTGCTGTGTAGCCACCTCTAGTCACCAGCCCCTGGTTCTCTCCTTGTATAGATGTGTCATTCATGTGCGATGTGTCTAAAGTCTCCTTATTATAATTGATAAGGCATTCTATTATGCCTTATCAATTATATGGATTATATGTTTGGATATTATATGTATGGATACATGTTGGATGACTGGCTTATCATTCTATCCCCCAAATTTACATCTACTTGACTAAATAAGGTACAGCCTGGATAATTAACAAATCCTACGTCAGCGTCCCTAGCTAAGTTTGAGCGATCAGTGTTTGTGATTCTTACACGTGTATACATATATGGGTCATTTAGATCCAGGTAATCTTCGCCGGACGATGAGATGTAAAACTCGATCGGCCCTCCATCAGTGATTGCAGATACAGGTGGGATTTCGATAAATGTACTTTTCTCAATGCTAGTCTGTGTGTAGGGAACAGTAAACAGGTCCAGCTCTGTTTTTACACATTCTCCAGAATGACTGTGTAACAGTGCCATTTAGAATATGTCAAACACTGCAGTTTTTGAACGACTGGTTCTGGGTCTTTTCACTCTGCGTGGTGGTGTCCGTTTGGTGGCTCTCCTGCTAGGTTTTGTAGTTTTACACTTTTTAGATAGCGGTTGAACTGTGGGTGCGGTCTTAGATGGCTTGGGCGTATACACATACAAGCCGTTACTGTCCTGCTTAGTGGTTGAGGGTCTGGTTATGTTGGATATGACATCAGACACTATGCCTGATGCAGCTCTTTTTAGGTGGGGTTTGACTATGCTAACTCCTTTTTTAAACAGCGGTACTGCAAATATAAACAAGCTGCGGAACAAGCCACCCAGCCCTGCCCCATATTGCGTGCTGGTCCCAATATACCCTCCGAGCTCTCCACCAGCCTGTGATAAGTAGTATTTTACATATTTTGATTCATCAGTGTTGTAGACGGCCATCCTTTTTAAAAAAAAAAAAAAATGCTGGGTTATCGGTCGGAAGTGTAACTTGACAAACACCTTGCCGTATAAAAAGGGTATGTGTTGATTTCGGTCGTCTTTCAAATCAATTTCTATGTCGTCGATTAATGTCTTTGACACAGGTGTGTAGTGTGGGCTGTCAAATTGTAGAATAGGCAACCGGCGGTCATCGTCTGTAATATTTATAGCCCTTAATAGCCGCGCGTGGGCATCACCCACAAGCTGGTAATCAACGATATCTGCATAAATAAAGATGTTATATTTTCCACCGTATATGTCTGCGGGGTGCGGGGCATGTGTGTTTTTATAATGAAGTACAAATGGGTCTCCTGTTTTGAATCCTAGGATTTCCGCCAGTCTCCCTCTAAATGTGAGTATGGTCCCCCTAGGCCCCATAACACAGGCATGGTTACTAACTGCGTTGTATTGCATTTTAATGTCTCCAGTGGCTTGGTGCTGCTGACATTTAAAATTAAATTCTTTTATAATCTGTTCCACAGATGCATAATGACCCACAGACAGTTCGATCATGGTTACTGCTATGGTTTCATCTTGGAATGGGTCATGAATTTCCACTTGCGAATCTGATTGTGGAAAAGACAGCGATATAGGTGGATACTGTATCTCTATAACAGCGACCTCGTACGGCTGATCCAAAACAATAGGTTTTGCTAGCTTTGTTCTAAAATTAGATATCTTATTACCAGGGTAAACATGTGCCGAAGCATTCGAGAAGAGGCTTACATAGAAGCCTGCATTGTTGTTCTTTTTATTCATGCTTTCTCAGTCTCTGCTCAGTGTTGAATGAATGTGTGTAGAGCTGCGTCATCTGAGTTAATCACACCTCAACGATGTCTTTTTCTGGAATCCACGAATTAAAGCTGTCGGGCCATCCTAGCCATTTCACTAGCACCTGCTTTTTCCGACCCACTTTTTTTCTAGCCAATATGTTTTCAATTTTAAATGTTTTGTTTTCATCAACAACCACACGTTGCATCTCAGGCTCATAAAATGTCCCTTTCAATACCTCTCCTGCTAGATCCGCTAGTCTGTACACTGGGGGCTGTCTCCCTATACACTCCTTGACTGTGAAAATCTCATCGGTGTAGGTCTGCTCGTATCCTTTTCGAAACACTCCTCTCAGTTTTGATATTCGTACAGTGTCACCAATATTAAATTTAAAGCGCTGTTCCCTCTGAGGCCTCGTTTTGTACAGCGCGTTAAAGACCGACTTCTCATTATCCTTATTCACCTCTGCTGGAGTCATTTGGATAGACCTGTGATAAGCATTGTTATATGCTTGTGTGAGATCTGGTATGACATCTACATATCTCCGGGAGTTGGCTGATGTTAAGTACTTCTACATTCTACCCTTGAAGCTATGATTGAATCTCTCGACAATACTGCATTTAACCTCGCTAGCTGTTGAGAAATGCTTGATATTGTATCGCTTCATTACCTGATAAAAGGTTGCATTATAAAATTCTTTGCCTTCATCTGTTTGTAGTTTCATAGGGATCTTTCCCTCACTAAGTATATCCTCAAAAGCAGCTGATACAGCAGTCCCTGTCTTGTTTGTGAGGCATCTAACCCATGCGTATTTTGAGAATACATCTATACATGTTAGCAGGTATCTCACATTATCATTATCTGCCACATATTCACACATGTCAACCAGATCGGCTTGAAACTGTTTGTCGAGCCCTGTCACCAATACTCTATTTCTGGGGAAGTGGATCCTCGCAGGTTTATGGAGTGTGTAAGTGTCATCTCGTTCTAAATAATGTTTGACCTGAGATAGTGGAGGTGTTACACCTGATGCCTCCCCTGCCGCTATACGTAGCTTATTTAAACTGGCCAACCCTGCAGGATGGGCTGGATCATAATATATTTTATGCAATGTGTTTTCCATGATTTACAAACCACAAATGACTAAGATGTTGATGTTTAATTTTTTAAATATTTAATATTTTAATATTTAATTTTCACACAAACACAGACAATGGATACTTGAACAGCACACATTAAACCAGGTGTCTCCCACCCCAGTAGTTTCCAATCATGCGAAGCATGGCTGGTTTAACACAGCAGGCGCAATGACTTGCTTCTAGCAGGTGCGCAATGTTGTCATTAATGGCGCATACTATATGTCGCTCTGATCTCAGTTCACACATGATGTGTTCTGCAACCCTGCGGATTTGTGTTCCAGTCCCATCTACGGTGTATGAGCATACAAACAGCCGGATGGCTGGGATGAATCGGTCAGTCTGGAGCCTTATCATCACATCATCATAGTAGGTGTCGAAGAAATACTCAGACAATTCCTGCAAGCAGCTGTGTTGCACCTGACTGGGGTGGCCTGTTTGACATCCGTAACATGTCTCTTGTAGAAACTCATAAAACGCCAACATCAACATGTGGAGAGTTGCGAGTTTGATGTCGATTACAGTTTCCTCCCACAGGTCTGATATGAGGGGGTCCTGCGAGCATTGTGGTGAGGGTGGTGGAGTCTGGGGGGTCTGGATTAGCAGCGCTGTTGATGGTGACTCTGACAGGTCCCATGACTGCGTGTCATGCTCTGTAAAATGAAAACCAAAAGCTCTTAATTTGTCACATAGATACACACGCAAACGCACACACCATCACATTAAACCTACCAATTCATTGTTTAGTTGTCAGAAGGTCTTATGATTTTAGGTTTGCACAGGGTAGCAGGCAAACCAGTCTTCGGACAACTCGCCAGATCGTCAAAAACAAGGCGTTTTCTAATACTCTCATACACAGTGTTGAGTCTGTCCCTCTTGATCGCGTCATCAATCTGGCTAAACAGACGCGACAAACCTCTCCAGTCGCACCACTGTATAAAAAACAAGTCCTTAAACCATCTTGTGCGCTCTTCGAGGTTTAGAGGGTAAGGATTTAACCTCCAGTTTTCAAGCCCTCTGGAAGCAATAAGACTATCCCCTGTCATCACATACACTGAGAAAAATAAAGTCGTCAGGGTTGCGATTGAAACGATCAGCCTCAACCCTGTAAAGCTCAAGGCCTGATGCGCTGTTCCACTGGGAAACACACAGCAGCTCTGGGAAGCCCACATTGTCCAGGTCCGCACACACTACGGTGCAGAAGAGCCTCCAGTTTTTAGTAGACATGACTCGGGGTTCTCCCCAAAACAAACCCTCGCCACAATTTACACTAAGCACAACTGCCCCATCGATATATTTAATGGCATACACATACCCTTCGGCGCCTCGATATTCTAACTTAAATACAGTCCCATCTATGGCGTTTTCACAGCGTTGCTTTTTACGTTGAGGACCCCGACTGCATACTCCTGTAGACATACCTAGAGCGGCTGTGGCATGGGCGATGTCCTGGCTGGGTGTCATGGTTGATGCCGATGTCATCCTGAGCTCCTTAGGTCGATGCGTGGTGGTGTTGATGCTTTAAGAATGTGTAAGGATCACTTTTATACCTATACAACCTAGACAACCTAGGCCATCCCACTAGGAGGAGTCGTTACCGCCCAGAGGGGGTGTTTCCACACATAAACACACATAACCGGTAGCACACCTGAACGCGCATGCGCACACGCACGAAACCGGTCAAACAGGTTGGCCGCCATCTTGGACTAGTGCCATCTTATTACTACTAACATAAAGACAATTCTAGGACATGTAAGTACATGTCAGACACCCAGCTCGATCTCACCTGGCAGAAAAGGTGCCTGGACTGTACTTTTTTTTTTTTTTAATTCTCAAACAATATAACAGTACAGCGCTTATTTTGACATGTCAACAAAGAGTCATATACAAGTATAAGTGGAACAAAGCAGTAGTCAAACAAAAGAACATTTAAATTACAGTATAGGTCAGGAATACCTTAAAGCAGCATGCAAGTACAGTAAGGTGACATAACATATACAAGTATGCATATTTTTTTTCCTAGGGACCCCATGACACCCCATTGAATGAGCCGTAGGCTGTGGATCTCTTAAGATCTCACTGTTGGGTTTGTAAGGCCATGTTACTCCTAAATTTCTCTCTTGTTCAAAGAGAAGATATAAAACAAAGTTCTAAGCTAATCGACCTTAGTGTTCTCCTTTTTTAAAAATAAGAATCGATAAGAGAATCCATAATCCGTTTCATACAGCATTGTTTGACAGAAATGAAGGAGGAAAAATGTTGTTTTGGTCATTCATTTTTGTCATGACATCACTTTGATTAGTTGAGTATCTGAGGCTGAGACCACAGGACTGTAAAACATGATTGTTGGGCTTCATTTCTGTACTGAACAGTCATTTTAAGATTAGTTAGTAAATAACAATCAGCTAATGTTGTTCATGAGACTAAAATCATCTCACTGTGGTAATGTAAATATAATATGGACAATATTATAGTTATTATATTAATCATTATTAGTTATTACAGCAGTGAGTTTGAACTCTGTGTCAAATACTGAGCTTCAGTAAAGATTCAAGTTGCAGTTATTTATATTTCCTATCACCTTAAATCTTCACTCAAAGACAAATATCTCTGACAGTGTATATACAGATGTATTATATATAAGAGACAAATATTGTTCGTTTAATATGTTGGCATTATTACATTTGGCTCAATGCTTACATATATGTGTAAAAAGAAAATGTACAAGCTGTGATAACTGTTTCTGATAGAATGAAGATCAGACTGATATATGAAATATTCCTTTATTGGGTGAGAAAATCAGACCATGTCATAACTGCTTTAAGTCATACAGAATAGATATCAGAGCCTTAAACAGGCTGACTTCTGCTAAATGGGTCAAACTGGGCAGAAAGTATACAAACACATAACATCCTTATAGAATATGATGTAACACTATAGATCAACTTACCTCAGAATATATAAAGCATATAAACAATTACAGCAATATGATGCAACAAACACAGCAGTGCTACTAATCCAAAATACTCAAAGCTTCATAGAACTGAAACAAACATTTATTTTTAGCTCCATTCTGCTGCTGATACATACTTTAGGTTTCTGAATATTAAACTTGTTGCTGCCTTTCATAGTGTGTAACTTGAAGGCCCTGAGTACTTTCTCCCACACTGAAAACACTGGGATGATCACATTATTTGAACATTACCTAATAAGACTGATTCAGGACAGACAATTAGTTATTTTAAACGTTTCTAGCAGTCCTTCACAAACAGGGAACAGTCTGTCTATTCTCTCCATCTGTCAGCTGCTGCTGGCTCTTCCTCCTCCTCTTCCTCACACACTGCTGAGTTTGTCCTGGTGGATCATCAGGGTGCAAAGCCTCACAGATGATGTGCAGCAGTGGGTCCCTCAGTCTGTCCTCACTCTGGACACTTGCAGTTGTCACACATGGAAATCAAATGTGTGATAAGCTGCAGGATTCAAACTACAAGTGTAACTTATAAATACATGTTCATACTTTTATTCCACAATCAGAGAGAAAGAAACAGAGAGAGTGCAGGACAGACAGACAGGTGACAGTCTCAGGTGTATACACTGCTACAAAACAGCACAAGAGAAGGAGGATTTAGTGTTTGTGTTATTACGAGTGCTAAACAAGAAGAGTTCCCAGATGGTCCAGTGGACACATGTGTGACTCCTGTGATTAAAGCATCTTTCTTTCAGCTTAACGAGTGAACCGTCAGCTCGTTCAAACACACGTTAAAGTCCGTTTGGCTCGACACCACCGAACAGAGGCAGCAATATAACATAGCTAACATTAACAGTGCAGTGAATCCTGCTTGTGCCGTCATATTCAGGACTGCAAACCGAGCAGCATCACTGATTTTCAGCTTGTTGTGTTTGTGGATATATGACTGACTTTAATTATCAGATTCTCTGTAAGATTAAGGTCGACTATTGAACGGCGTATATAGGGTGGGCCATTTATATGGATACACTGTAATAAAATGGGAATGGTTGGTGATATTAAAGCCCTGTTTGTGGCACATTAGTATATGTGAGGGGGCAAACTCCTCAAGATGGGTGGTGACCATGGTGGCCATTTAGAAGTCGGCCATCTTGGATACAACTTTTGTTTTTTCAATAGGAAGAGGGCCATGTGACACATCAAACTTATTGGTAATGTCACAAGAAAAACAATGGTGTGCTTGGTTTTAACGTAACTTTATTCTTTCATGAGTTATTTACAAGTTTCTGACCACTTATAAAATGTGTTCAATGTGCTGCCCATTGTGTTGGATTGTCAATGCAACCCTCTTGCCACGGCCAGCGGGCAGACCGTGTGGAGAGTGTGTGTGGTGGACCCAGGCGCGAACACAGGCGAGGAGACGGGAGTGAACTTAAACTGAAAGCGAGCCTTTATTTGGGCTGATGCAGAAGGGAGTAGACAAAACATAACAGGGACAGTGACTGCAACTAACTAAAAACCTAAACTGGAAAAAACACTAACCTGACTGAACGGAATAACTATGATGACTGTGAACAGAATGCTGTGCAGATGCATGGAAACTGTGAACCAAATGGCGTGACGAAACAGACATGAACATGACCTGCACGGAACCTCATCGTGCAGCTGCATGAAAAACAACATAAACCAAATGGCAAACATGAACTGCACAGAATCCTGAAAAACACTTAACTTGACCAGAGGGGAAGTACACAGACGACGCAACACTGACACAAAGACACACTGGGCTTAAATACACTGAGGAAGTCATCAAGGAATTAGAGACAGAAGGGGAACACAGCTGGGAGGAATAAGACCTAATGAGACAGGGGGAACAAAGCTAGAAACACTGACATAAGACAGGAACATGAACCTTCAGAGTAAAACAGGAAACAAGACACCACTAAACAAAAACGCAGACACGACACTGTCACGGACCCGGTTCCGGGGACTCGGGGTCCGTGAACAGTGTGGACCTTTATTGTTGTTGTTATTATTATTATTATTATTATTATATTGGATGTATGTTTTCTGCACTGTGCTCTTGTGTTCCATGCTGGTGGGTGTATATGTGTGCGGGTGTGTCTGCGGGTGTGGCTGGAGGATGAAGGACAGCCACCTGCAGGCCTTATGGGTGTGGCCCTGCCAGCTGCCGGTCACGCCCAGGTTCTCACACACCTGCTTCTGATCAGGCTCGTCGGGGAAGTTACATAACAGCGCGATGGAGCTTCCTCCGGCGCAGGATCGTTGAGTTAGACTCCATGTCAGTGTTTAAAGTGCTGTTGAGTGTATGCCTGTTGGTAGTGATGGGTAGATGAGGCCTCGTGAACCCTTTCAGCACATTCCCCAAACTGCATCGACACTGTGTCGACACAGTGTTGCTGTTTTGCTCCATACTGACACCTGCTGGACCTTAAATATCATTGCAGGCAACTTACTTGAGACTCACAACAGACACTGATTCAATGACCTAGTCATACTTGTACACTGTAAGGTATTGTATTTTCCATGGAATCATTTTACATCTTTTATATTGCAAATATTGTAGACATCTTTAAAATATATTGTGAATGACATTAAGTGAAAATTAAAATGAAAGTATTGTGAATGTAATATTACCCATTTGACTCAGAGTTTATTATAAATTTCTATTCAGAAAAATAGGTTTATCCAATGTTTTTGCATTCAGTCTATTGTTTTTTTTTTTTTTTTTTTTTTTGTTTTACACCATTTCCCCAGCTTTGGAAAACTCACAGGCACAGATGAAGCTGGGGTACATAAAAACTGTAAAGCCAGGTGGAAAAGGTTTAGATAAGATGTCTTCCTTTCCCCCAGTACGTTAAAGGATCCTCTGATCTTGGAATGTTTCTCTCCGACACTCTCCACAATACTAAGGGGTTGGCAGTCCTTTATAATAAAATTCAGGACTGCCTGGCCCAGAACAGTCTTCCTAGATGCTTGATTTCAAAATAATAAAACACATATTAATAAAAAAAAAATGATGATAAAGCCATTCAGTGTCTATATAGGCCTACCAGTGTTCATTCTCGGTGTGTTTGTCTCCTCGTTTTCATGTTTGGCTCTGTAATGCCTAAACACTGAGGAGGTGCTTTTGTTTGTGTAAGAAACGCAGAGCAGATGCGACATTTAACCTGCATAAAATTAAATAAATAATTTACACTGCAAGTCACATTGCTGTTTTTCCTGTTCTGATAGATTACACTGAAACAAAGACAGACAAACAGTTACCTTATTTGCAGTGAAAAGATCAAAATGATCCCGCACAGCAGAAACATTTCTTTTTCTTTCGGGCTCCATTTTGTTTTTGGAGAGATATGTATTTTTTTTTAATCTTTGCGAGAGTAATTTTGTGTGTTTTTTGGTGGCGACTCATTCCGTTGACAGATGCGGATGCGGTACCTTTTAAACACAGTTTGGCGCGTTGGCAATGAGCGATACAGCAGCTGTATCGATCACGTGACTTTTTCTTAAAGCGACGCACGCACCGATACAGGCATCGCTAGGTGAGCTTGATACAAGCGTCGGTGCGTCAGTGTTGCTGGACCCATCACTACCTGTTGGAGTTGATGCCATAACGGCTGCATCTGTTGTTTTTCCTCAGGAGGAGAGCGGAACACAGGACTGCAGGACGCACGGGGTGTGCGTAGGCACAGGGGCAGAGAGCACGGGATACCAGCACTTAGGAGAAGACACGTCACGGGAGTCAGGGGAGCACTCTGGAGATTTATTGTGTGGTGTACATTTACCTCACTGTAAATAAATGCACTGCTCATGCCACTAAGTCCAGCGTTTGGGTCCTATCTCCAACATTCCCCACGGTCTGCCTGCCAGACCGTGACAGAACGATCCTGCCAGATGGACCCAGCGGACTTTTCGGAGAGGTTCAGGAGGGAGGTGACAGACAAAGTTAATCGTCTGTGTGACCTGTGGCTGGAAGCGCATGCGGAGGATTTACGTTGCGCTGTGGAGAAGCGGTTGCAGGAAACACTGACTTGTTTTCCCTGGGTGTTGGACAATCTTTTTCCAATTGTGGCAGATTTCCTGCTCAACACCCTTCACCTCCACTCTCCGATCCAGCCTGCCCCCCCACTCGGCCAGCCTGAGGTTCTTCTGCCTGACACGCCGGCCCCGGCGTCGTTTAAGAAGCGACGCTTGCGCCGCTGGCTCGCCTCACCGCAGCCAGATTCTCAGACTTTCCAACAGCAGGCTGTGGTGAGTCATATGGACAATTTTTCTTTACACACCCCATCTGTCAACTCTACCTCGGACTGTGTGAATGCTAATGCTGTAACCCAGCTGTTAGCACAGCCCGTAGCCGTAGCACAGCCCGTAGCCACTCAAGCACCTGCAGCTCAGTTAGCCGCTCAAGCACCTGCAGCTCAGTTAGCCGCTCAAGCACCTGCAACTCAGTTAGCCGCTCAAGCACCTGCAGCTCAACTTCCTCAACAAATATCACTACACTCTGTAGCTCAGTCTCTAGTACTGTCACCTGATCTCTCGCTAGCACAGTTAGCTGCCCAGCCAGAAGCTCCGTTAGCTGCCCAGAAGCTCCGTTAGCTGCCCAGCCAGAAGCTCCGTTAGCCGATCAGCAGCCACCTTCAGCTCCGTTAGCCGATCAGCAGCCACCTTCAGCTCCGTTAGCCGATCAGCAGCCACCTTCAATTCAGTTATCCATACCTCAGTCAGCCACTCATCTTCACCCTCAGCCAGGGGTCCCAATTGCCTCTGGTCCTGCATCTGCTCCAGCTGGAGGGCTCGAGCAGCCCATCCAGCCTGAAGTTTCGTCTGCTGGGGGTTCGGGAGAACCCAGCCAGCCTCAAGTATCGTCAGCTGGAGGGCCCGAGGAGCCCGTCCATCCTGAAGTTTCGCTAGCTGGGGGTTCAGGTGAACCCAGCCAGCATCCTGCCTCGTCGGCTGGAGGGCCTGAGGAGTCCGTCCAGCCTGAAAGTTCGCTAGCTGGGGGTTCAGGTGAACCCAGCCAGCATCCTGCCTCGTCGGCTGGAGGGCCTGAGGAGCCCGTCCAGCCTGAGATTTCGTTAGCTGAGGGTCCTGGAGGACCCAGACAGCACATCCTTCCGTCTGCTGGCGGTCCGGGGAGGTCTGTTCAGCCGTCACCTGCTGAATCATCCCCCGCGACATCTACATCACCGCCTGCAGCTTCATCTCCTTCACCATCCACATCACCAACTCAACCATCATCTTCACCACTTGCTGCTACCGCATCACCATCTTCACCCCCGGGTCAACCATCTGTAGCTGCGCCGCAGCCGGACGAGCAGCTCAGCGAGCAGGGGAGAGCGCTGGAGCTCGGCGAGCCGCAGCAGGAGAGAGCGCCGGAGCTCGGCGAGCCGCAGCAGGAGAGAGCGCCGGAGGAGCCTGCGCCACCTGATCAGGAGCTCAGTGAGCCGGAGGAGCCTGCGCCGCCTGATCAGGAGCTCAGTGAGCCGGAGGAGCCTGCGCCGCCTGATCAGGAGCTCAGCGAGCCGGAGCAGGAGCGCGGCGACCCGGAGGAGCCCGCACTGTCATCGGAGGAAGACCTCGGTGGGTCGAAGGGGCCGCCACGTCCTCCGCGACCAGCAGCACGGCCGCCACGTCCTCCGCGACCAGCAGCACGGCCAGCATATCGTGGATTGTGTGTTGTGCTACATTGGCGCCCACCGGACATGCGGCAGCGCCGCCGCCACCGGACCCGTGGCAGGCCGCCGGAGCTGCAACGCCGCCGCCACCGGACCCGTGGCCGCCTGCCGGAGCAGCAGCGTCGCTGCCACTGGACACGTGGTAGGCCACCGGAGCTGCCGCTCCACTGCTGCCGGACCCGTGGCAGGCCACCAGAACCGTTTCGCCGCTGCTGCCGGACACGTGGCCGCCAACCGGAGCTGCTGCGTTTCCATCAAGGGGTTAGAGGTAGGCCACCTGAACTGTTTTGCCGCCACTGCCTAACCCACAGCGGGTCCCGCTTGTTTTGCCGTCCTGCGGGTCGGCCGCCAGAACTGTGTTTGCTGCCACCGCACCGGGGGATTGGACTATTGAACTGTGTTTTTCTTTTGTTGCTTTGTGGTGGCTGTTTAGCGGAGAGGCTTTGGGGCCCTCCGTCCTGGACCCCCCACTGCCCGCCCTGGGTTGGTTATACGGTGGTTTTTGGTTTTTGTGTTTTTGTTTTGGGGTCGTCGGGAGTCGACCCTTAGAGGGGGGGTACTGTCACGGACCCGGTTCCGGGGACTCGGGGTCCGTGAACAGTGTGGACCTTTATTGTTGTTGTTGTTATTATTATTATTATTATTATTATTGTTATATTGGATGTATGTTTTCTGCACTGTGCTCTTGTGTTCCATGCTGGTGGGTGTATATGTGTGCGGGTGTGTCTGCGGGTGTGGCTGGAGGATGAAGGACAGCCACCTGCAGGCCTTATGGGTGTGGCCCTGCCAGCTGCCGGTCACGCCCAGGTTCTCACACACCTGCTTCTGATCAGGCTCGTCGGGGGAGCTACATAACAGAGCGATGGAGCTTCCTCCGGCGCAGGATCGTTGAGTTAGACTCCATGTCAGTGTTTAAAGTGCTGTTGAGTGTATGCCTGCTGGAGTTGATGCCATAACGGCTGCATCTGTTGTTTTTCCTCAGGAGGAGAGCGGAACACAGGACTGCAGGACGCACGGGGTGTGCGTAGGCACAGGGGCAGAGAGCACGGGATACCAGCACTTAGGAGAAGACACGTCACAGGAGTCAGGGGAGCACTCTGGAGATTTATTGTGTGGTGTACATTTACCTCACTGTAAATAAATGCACTGCTCATGCCACTAAGTCCAGCGTTTGGGTCCTATCTCCAACATTCCCCACGGTCTGTCTGCCAGACCGTGACAGACACAGAGACAAACTAGATACTGAACTAAACCTGCAATAAACATGAGAACACAAAACCTACGAACTAATCCCTAAACAAAAATAACTGAAACACAGAGTCATAATCATCATTATCATCATAATAAGTAAAGAATCCAAAATGCAAAAACACACCAAAACATAACAACTCAAAATACTGGGTCAAACTGACCCAGAACCGTGACACCTCTTCTCCCACTCTTCACACACTGATAGCAACACCGCAGGAGAAATGCCAGCACAGGCATCCAGTAACCGTAGTTTCAGGTGCTGCACATCTCGTATCTTCACACCATGGACAATTGCCTTCAGATGACCCCAAAGATAAAAGTCTAAGGGGGTCAGATCGGGAGACCTTGGGGGCCATTCAACTGGCCCACGACGATCAATCCACTTTCCAGGAAACTGTTCATCTAGGAATGCTCGGACCTGGCACCCATAATGTGGTGGTGCACCATCTTGCTGGAAAAACTCAGGGAACCTGCCAGCTTCAGTGCATAAAGAGAGAAACACATCATCATGTAGCAATTTCAAATATCCAGTGGCCTTGAGGTTTCCATTGATGAAGAATGGACCCACTATCGTTGTACCCCATATACCACACCAAACCATCACTTTTGTTGTTCCAACAGTCTTGGAGGGATCCATCCAATGTGGGTTAGTGTCACACCAATAGCAGTGGTTTTGTTTGTTAACTTCACCATTCACATAAAAGTTTGCCTCATCACTGAACAAAATCTTCTGCGTGAACTGAGGGTCCTGTTCCAATTTTTGCTTTGCCCATTCTGCAAATTCTGTACGCCGACCTGGGTCATCCTCATTGAGATGCTGCAGTAGCTGGAGTTTGTAAGGGTGCCATTAGTGAGTAGCTAATATCCGCCGAAGGGATGTTCAACTAATGCCACTCTCCAGTGACATGTGGCGAGTGCTACGCTGTGGGCTCTTGCTGAATGAAGCTAGGACAGCCACTGATGTTTCTTCATTAGTGACAGTTTTCTTGCATCCACATTTTGGCAAATCCAACACTGAACCAGTTTCACAAAACTTAGCAAGCAGTTTGCTAACTGTAGCATGGGAGATGGGTGGTCTCGTAGGGTGTCTTGCATTGAAATCTGCTGCAATGACCCGGTTACTGCGTTCACCAGATATCAACACAATTTCGATCTGCTCCTCACGTGTTAACCTCTTCGACATGTCAATGGCTGTGAACAAAGAGAAACTTGTAAATAATTCATGAAAGAATAAAGTTACGTTGAAACCAAGCACACCATTGTTTTTCTTGTGACATTACCAATAAGTTTGATGTGTCACATGGCCCTCTTCCTATTGAAAAAACAAAAGTTGTATCCAAGATGGCCGACTTCTAAATGGCCACCATGGTCACCACCCATCTTGAGGAGTTTGCCCCCTCACATATACTAATGTGCCACAAACAGGGCTTTAATATCACCAACCATTCCCATGTTATTACGGTGTATCCATATAAATGGCCCACCCTGTATTTTAAAGTAAAGGCTTTAAAACCAAGTTAGTACAAACATCACATGTCACATAACTTTGTCGACATGTGGCCAACAGTAATGTTTTAATGTTCTTTGTTATTAAACATTTGCGCATAAATAAGTGACATAATATTCAGTATTTACTTTGAAAAGTTTACTCTTCGGCCGCTCAACTTCAGCCATCCGCCCTTTTTTTTCAGCAAAATTATCCACACCCACCACCATGAATTGTGGGATATGTTGGGCCATGAAGGATACACCAACCCATCCTTAAAATTCAGGGAAATTAAGCACGCACTTGAGGGCTGCATTTCGAGCAGCCTTTGGGACAGCCTTTGTCACATCGCTGTGATGTAATCGGCCTTAAAATGCGGCCTTTGAGGCTGCAGACCCTGAATTGGGACACAGCCTTCGTGTGTTCTCCACAGAAACCAGTCCAACCTGTCCCATCATCCAAAAGGTGTAATGTGTAATGTGACCTTAGCAGCAGCTCTCTGAGACTTTTACATTTTAAATAAAGTTTAAAAAAATAACTTTTAATTTCCTGTTTTATTTTGAAAATCACAGCCAGTGATGTAATGTTATTAAATGAATGTTGAATACTTGCTTTGTTGTTGGTTTAGTAAAGTCCATTATCTATTTGTATAAAAACACTTTTTTCTAAATCTTTTAAAATGTGTGAAAATTGAATGAAGTCGGTGGAACTGTCTCCAGGTCAGTCTGCGAGGACGCCGTCCACGCCATAGCTGGGCGGAGCCTGGTCTGGTGGTTCTCCATGGAAACCGAGGCGTCTGACAGAGAGATGAAGCTGCAGCCTTTAACACAACAAGTAAGAGTATAAAGCAGAAAACAGCTGATTGACTTTATTAAAGTGGTTTCATTCATTAAGATGTAAATTTGGGATTTCTTTGTTTTGACAAACTAAATTTAAATCTGTGAACTTTTTGATTTGACAGATCAGATGAAAAGTGAAATGTATAAAAAGCTCTTTAATTCTGCTCATTTTGCTGTGAAACAAATGTTCAGAATATTGATAAATGTCTTTTGATGGTTCTGGCCTTTAATGATAATGTGATGATAAACATGAATCTGAGCAATCATTGGTTCTTCCTTTCTGCTGAGAATCATCAACATCATAATAAATGTTGCTTTCCTCATTGGGACTCTAACCAGGTCAGTAATAAATGGATTTGCTGAGCTCAGCACTTCCTGCTTTGATTAAAGATAAACATGAAACTTGATTTCATGTTGAGGAAACCTTAGGCTTTATAAATGTCCTCAGTTTCTTTCAGACACTCATAAATATTATACATCTATACTCTGCTGCAGCCTACAGCTCACTGATGACAGAGACAGCTGACTTTAAACACACATCCAGAAATAATGTTAGCACTGAGAGCAGAGCTGAAAGCATCCGTCCAACTGCTGATTAGCACGGCCGCCTGAGGGAAGCTACAAAGAGCAGAGTTCAGTGGCTGTGAGCTTTTTGTCACACTTCAGCATCTGCACCAGCTTCCCTGCTCATTTCAAACGTCTCACTGGCATCACATTTCAAACACGTTTTTCTTATTGTGTTTCATCCGAAAAGCTTCTTCAGTTCTAAGAAAAATTGGTGGAGAGCCCCTGATTTTAAGCCCTATTGGGAGTGTCCCTAAGAGGGTCGTTGACCCATTATTGATCGTCTGCCTAGTCACATGAGCCAGAGTGTGAAAACAGGTTTGGGTCTATCATGTGACTTACTGAGGTCAGATAGCTCAGCGTGTGAGTGGGCGTTAAGGCACAGGTATGAGGACCTAATGGAAAACCCTGAAAACTGTGGCAAACCTCTCATTATTTCATCCTGATCAATCCAGTGTGTCAGCGTTGAAAACAATGAGCACAATCAAACTAAACTCATGTCATCATATGTTTCAGTGAAAACGTGATGGATTTCCAGGTATAAGTATGGCCACCTGTCAAAGAAGGTGAATAAATCCAAATTTACAGCTTTGAATTCATACAGATTGTAAAATGAATCGGGACTACAAAACTATGACTGACTCACTAAAGGTACAGTCATATCTGGGAGTGTGTCCTTCAAACAACCCTTAGCCCGGACGGGATTCCCAGCCGCGTCCTCAAGTCATGCGCGGCTCAGCTGGCTGGAGTGTTTACACACATCTTCAACCTTTCCCTCTCTCTGTCTGTAGTCCCAGCCTGCTTCAAAATGGCCACCATCGTCCCTGTACCCAAATCCTCCACCATCTCCTCATTGAACGACTGGCGACCTGTAGCCCTGACCCCCATCGTGAGCAAATGCTTCGAGAAGCTGGTCAGGGACTTCATCTGCTCTGCACTACCCGACTCACTGGACCCTCTACAGTTCGCATACCGCCACAACAGGTCCATTGATGATGCCATAGCCCTGACACTCCATGCTGCCCTGTCACACCTGGAGAAGAGAGACACGTATGTGAGAATGCTGTTTGTAGATTACAGCTCAGCATTCAACACCATCGTTCCCTCAAAACTGGACAGGAAACTGCAGGATCTAGGACTGAGCAGCTCCCTCTGCAGCTGGATCCTTAACTTCCTGTCTGACAGACGCCAAGTGGTCAGACTGGGCAGCACCACCTCATCCCCATCACACTGAACACTGGTGCTCCACAGGGGTGTGTACTGAGCCCTCTCCTGTACTCACTCTACACCTACGACTGCACGGCCACTAACAACTCCAACATCATTGTGAAGTTTGCGGACGACACTACAGTGGTGGTTCTTATCACCAACGGTGATGAGACGGCCTACAGGGAGGTGGTCAGCGCCCTGACCCACTGGTATCAAGACAACCATCTCACCCTCAACGTCGCAAAGACAAAGGAGTTGATAGTGGACTTCCGGAGGTGCAGAGGAGTACACACCCCCATCACCATCAACGGCGCCGCTGTGGAGAGAGTGAGCAGCTTCCGCTTCCTTGGTTTACATCTGGCCGAGGATCTTACGTGGTCAGTACACATAAACAAAACAGTGAAGAAGGCGCAGCAGCGCCTCTTCTTTCTCAGGAGACTGAAAAGATTTGGCATGAGCCCCCGCATCCTCAGGACCTTCTATCGCTGTGCCATTGAGAGCATCCTCACTGGATGCATCACCACCTGGTACAGCAACAGCAATGCTTACAACCGCAAAGCTCTCCAGAGAGTAGTGCGGTGTGCTGAACGGATAATTGGAGGTGAGCTTCCCTCCCTCCAAGACATCTACAGGAAGCGGTGCCTGAGGAAAGCGGGGAGGATCATCAAGGACTCCAGTCACCCTAGCCACAAACTGTTCAGACTACTTCCATCAGGAAGGAGGTTCTGCAGCATCCGGTCCCGTACCAGCAGACTGAGAGACAGCTTTTTCCACCAGGCCATCAGACTGCTGAACACGTCATAGACACCTCACCCTCACTACTGGAACTTCAACATTATGCACTCCATACTGTATATAAATACCACTGTTTTGCACATACCAACCTCTGTATATTTTATATATCTTATTTTATTGTTTACTTTATTTCATTTGTAAAACATGTATATACACACTATATACACACACACACACACACACACACACATGTAGAAAAACATATTTAGTACACACGTTCAGTAATGTATATACCTTTATATATTGTACATATATTTATTACTTTTAGATTAGCCATTTTTATATTTTGCTTGTTTTACGTTATTGTATTTTTGCACAACTCTGTTGCTTGTGAAGCTCGCACACAAGAATTTCACTCACATGTACTGTACCAGTGTACCTGCACATGTGACGTGACAATAAAAGTGATTTGATTTGATTTTGATTTTGATTAGCCTCCCTGACACTCTGACAAATTAAAGGAAAAAACAGAGCCTCAGTGGGGAGATCTCGTGGCTTTGTTCTGCTGTTGCTGCATTAGAGACCCCTATACATTGATATTTTTAAAAAGCTCTGGCTGAAATACAAACAGCAAAATATGATACAGATTAATGACATCATCAAAAACACAAGACTAGTTTTAAATTATCAATGCCGCGTCTGCTGTTTATTAGATAAGCCACATGCATTATGATCACTCAATACAATCATATTCTGGTTATAACGGCATTAAAAACTATTGAGGCAATATTTTCAGCTTATATGGCTGAAACATTTTCAAATGATGAGCTTCCAACAATGAGTGAAACAGTAAGAGTGGAGAGTTTGGAAACATCTCAATAAGAAAGAGAAATCAAACGTTTGGATTCATTTTAATGAGCTCAGACTTGTTGAAAATGAAGAGGAGCTGGTTGTGAACTGAGCTTCAGAGAAACACAACATACTGATATTCACTGTGAAGCTTTGAGTGGAAAAAGACAAAAAAACAACATGTGGATCCTGGAATAATGGGAGCTTCCATCTTTAAAGGAATGAAGTGGAAGAAGTTTACAAGAAATCATTCAGAACAGTTTAAAACATCAACTGATTGAATCCATGAATCTGAAAACGTGTTTGTGAGTGAAAGAGACAGACATGTACAGACTGAACTATCTGTTCAACAGTCAGTGTGTTTCTCTAACAGGAGACACTCTTTACACTCCACTCAGCACAGGGACACTGAGGAACCAGGACTAACCCAAAACCCAGGATAAAGAGGTTCAGTGAATGTGGTGTTGAAGGTGTGGAGATGGATCAGAGTGTCAGAGGAGAGACTGTAGAAGGACAGAGTGCCAGCAGGACAGTCCACATACACTGCTACTCTGTTGGAGGGGGAGGAAAAGAAGGAGGAGAAGTAGAAGGACGACGATGAGGAGCAAGAGATGAATGTTGTTTCTTTATTGTGCCTGACAGAACGGGGGCCATTATCAGAGCAGTCCAGACTCCAGGACTGATCATTCTGCCCAAACACACAGTCATCACTGTTGCCTTTCCTTCTGATTCTTCTGTAACTCACTGATATACAAATGTCTCCTCTCCACTCGACCTCCCAGTAAGAGCGACCAGTCAGACCATTTCTACACAGCAGCTGAGGAGCATCAAATCTGTCTGGATGATCAGGATATGACTGAACCTCCTTCACATGTCCCACCTTCCTGTAGTCGTCAGACAGTTTGAGGTTTGTGTGTATTGTGTTTGTGTCGATTGTGAGTTGACAGGAATCTGATGGAGAGAACAAACACAATCCAGCTGCAGTTATTGTTCCATCATCTCTTCATTGATTGACACTTTGATGATGACTCCTGACATCAGAGATGTGAATGAGTGATGTGACAGTTTGAAAATGGTTGAATGTGTGCTGCTTTGTTTTCATGAATCACATTAAAAACACACTTACACTTCCTCAGACCTGGTGTCAACCATTGTTCTCCAGCAGGCTCCACCCTGAAAGTAGGAGGGGGGTCAGACCAGCACAGTCTGTTTCAGCATGCACACATGGACATTACATGGCTCTCATACACATAATGTTAGACACTGATAAAGGAACAGTCCAACATTTCACAAATACACTTCAATTCATACGTGGATCAAACTGCTGATGATTTGGACTGATCCTGGATCTTTCAGTTCTTTAAAGCAGTTCTTAGATGGTCATCACAGCAACAAATCTATTAAGTCTGTTTTTTCTTACTTCTTTCATTCTTTCTTTTGACCAGTCACAAGTATGCTAGCCAGAAGCAACTTATGAAATTATTTTTCTATTTTTTAATTATATAGGGATGGTTTAACCCAGTATGCAGAGTTTCATTGAGCAGCGGCTTCAGTGTTTACACCCAGGACCAGCTGTTAGCGTTTAGAAACCAGCTGATACACCCTAGGGGAAGACCAGAGAGTTACGACAGAGAAGACAGGGCTGTAGAGCTGGAGCTAAGTGTTTGGAGCGGAAGAAACAGTACAAACCATCTGTACCCTTGATCATTATGGCGAATGTCAGATCGTGGCTCAAGAGTTTTAATCGGAAGGTTGCCGGTTCGAGCCCCGGCTCGGACAGTCTCAGTCGTTGTGTCCTTGGGTGAGACACCTCACCCGTTGCCTACTGGTGGTGGTCAGAGGGCCCGGTGGCGCCAGTGTCCGGCAGCCTCGCCTCTGTCAGTGCGCCCCAGGGTGGCTGTGGCTACAACGTAGCTTGCCATCACCAGTGTGTGAATGTGTGTGTGAATGGGTGAATGACTGGATATGTAAAGCGCTTTGGGGTCCTTAGGGACTAGTAAAGCGCTATACAAATACTGGCCATTTACCATTTCCCTAATATGATTGAGCTGACCAGACTTCACTGGGGGAGCACTGGGAGGTTAGCATTATGTGCTACCCAGAGTTGTGGCTAACACACCTCACCCCAGACTCTCATGTGACTGTACTGGGATTTCACCTGTTGAGAGGGGATTGGGTCATAATCCCCTCTCAACGGTGGGGGGATTGCAATGTATATGAATGGGAGATGGTGTAAATTGGGGCACATCAGTGTTAAGGAGCAGCGCTGTACATGAGATGTGGCGCTATTAGTGGTTAGCATCCGACCATATTACCTGCCGTGGGAGTTCTCGCAAGTCATTGCAATGACTGTTTACATTCCGCCAGCGGCAGATGCAGCAGGAGCAGCACATCACACACTCAAGCCTTTATCCTCCCTTCTGGGGATTTTAATAACTTTTCCTTGTCCTCCGCTCTTCTACTTTCACCCAGAATGTGGATTGTTTTACCAGAGTAAACAGAACACTAGACTTATTGCATGCAAATAGTAAGGATGCATATAGAGCATGCTGGAGGAGCAGGAGTAAAAATACCTGGGTGTTCACCTCAATAACAAACTGGACTGGAGCACTGTAACCAAGAATAATTTCCCCTAGAGATCAATAAAGTATTCTGATTCTGAATCAAAATGAAAATTTCTCTATGTGGTTTTTCTACCACAATGTCGTTTAAAAAAGATTCAATATGATTTATGTTTTTCTCTTTTGATTAAGCAAAGAGCTTTACCTGGTTTCCTAGTCTTTGTGCTATTATTAAATATAAACAAATCTATCTGGTGAATAAACTGAATTTTGTCACATCTGCATGAAACAAACAGGAAGTGAGTGAAGGACACAGAAAGTGTTTCCAGCTGTTCCTCCTCTATCAGACAATCTCTCCATACCTGAGCGTCTCCAGTCTCCAGCGTGGATCATTCTGTCCATCTGACAGCACTTTCATGCCTGAGTCTCCTGGATGATTGTAGCTCAGGTCCAGCTCTCTCAAATGGGAGGGGTTGGAGCTTAGAGCTGAGGCCAGGAAAGTACAGCCTTCTCCTGTGATCAGACAGCCTGACAGACTGCAGACACACAAAAAACTATTGATCTGTGAACTTTACTGGAGTTTAAAATTTCAATTTTTCCAGAGAGAGAAAATCCAAAAGTCAGACAGTCAACTATAGGCCAGAGCAGAGAAAAGTTATTGACAGTGGCATGTAAACGCATCAGCAGTAAAAAGAAAAAAATGCTCATGAAAAGTCTTGCAGAAGCCCAAATATCATGCCATATAATTATGGGATCGTTCAACATCACCTGATCAAACATTCTGCTCATCACCTTACTACGCATTCTACTTTTAGATTCTCTAGGAACCACAAGTAAGCCAGCCGTCTGTAAGTGGAGTGCTCCATTAGTATCCAAGGTCATTAAGATATGATTGGGGATTTTGAGTTTAGTTCTAGATTTAACAGGGAGCCTATGAACAAAAGCTAATATGGGAGGAATATAATCTCCGTTTCCAGTTTAAGGTTGTACTCTCACTGCAGCATTTTGGGTCAACTAAAGGCTTTTCATGGAGCTTTTGCAAAAACCTGACAACAAATTACAGTTGTAAAGCCTATAATAAAGGTATGAACTAGTTTTCCATCAATCAGATATATTGGTTTTCATTCTGCAAAAGAAGAATTGTCTAAATAGGAAACGACTTTAAAAACATCAGACTGGTTGAGTAAATCTGCAGTCACCAGATACTGAAAAAGTCACTGGGATGAAAACCACTGCTGAAACCGCTGTTCAGATAATCCGAATCTACTCTCTGGGAGAAGCTTGTAATGGAGAAATGATAGCTCCTGTCAATCATCTTACTAAAGTGTGTTTCATCAACAGAATTCTCATCACAGAACCTTTAGAAATTTATAACAGTCTTACCTCATTGTAAGAAATGCAGAAATCTTTTTCAACATCACTCAGGCAGAATGTTTCTATTTTAGTAACATTCAAGGATATATCTAATTAAAAAAATATCTCAGATTTCTCACAGTGTTAACATTATTAAACATGCAACAATTCACCCAAAAGTAAATGAAAAATTAATGGTCACCAAATCTATAACCATAATCATCCATCCCACTTTGAATGGAGCCAGCAGCTCCCATTTTTATAAATGTGGCCAAATTTATAAAATCAATATTATCGCTGTCCTTAGAAAATGCGGTTTTTACTGTTGCCTCCCGCATGAAATACCAAGGTTTTATTCAGAAAAAAAACATTGCGTGTATTTTTTAGGAAGACTCTGGTTTTATTTGTCCCATCAACACAATTTAAAAACTGGTATATAGTTTGAAGTCCAAACTTTCAACACAATTTGAAATGGTGACTAAGCGTGCATCTAGTTGCTGTGTCATTCTAAATTATTCATGTTATTTAGGCATGCCGGCATGTCCATCAACCCCAGAGGGTTAAACAAATATGTAGGACTGTTTTCTTCCATTTGCGCAACATCTTTAAAAGTAGAAACATTCTGTCTCAGATTGACGCTGAAAAACTAGTTCGTGCATTTATTACTTCTAGGCTGGACTACTGTAATTCATTATTATCAGGATGTCTTTTTTTAATTTAAGTGTTTATTGGAGTTATGCATAAAATATAATACACATTATTTGATGGCTTCCTTTGCTCTAAGACTCATATTTGTACAGTAGTCTAAGTGGTCGCCATCACTTCAAGTACCATTCCTTCATGCAGGTATAATAGAAAAAGAGAAGGAAAAACAAACAAACAAACAAACATATGCACCGATAGATAGTTTTTAACTAAATACATCCAGGATGTCTTAAACTCCCTGAAAAGCCTTCAGTTAATCCAAAATGCTGCATACAGGGACAGGGACAGGGACTAGAAAGGGAGCATATTTCTCCTATATTGGCTTTACTTCATTGGCTCCCTGTTAAATCCAGAATTGAATTCTATCAATGCTCAAACTTTCACAAACCAAGAGGAGTGTTGGTATCCATCAGCAGTTGTCCGGGAGGGGGACAAGGCGAGGACTAGCCCTTCAACCCCCGGACCTGGGCCCACTGAAGGTCACCAGGTATTGGCAGATGCAAGTGGACTTGGATCAGAGGCTAATTTTTCCCACAAAGATCATAACAACTAAGAACTCATCCTTTGGTCTAACTCCCAAAAACTTGCTTACTTCATTGAGCTGACGGTACCATAGGAGGATGCAATTGAGGAACCATTTGAGCGTAAGAAGCTGTGGTATTTCACCTTAGAAGCAGAGGACAGAGGCTGGAACATCAAAGTGCCCCCGGTGGAAGTGGGGTGCAGGGGCTTTGTTGCAAGTCCAAGAGCATAACTCCTTAGAGAGACTGGAATCACAGGACAGGCGCAATGGCAGGCTATAAGAGAATTAGCTAACACTGCTGAGAGGACCAGTCACTGGCTATGGCTAAAGAGGGTTGACATCACTTGGGCAGCTAAGGCAATCAGCTAACCGGGAGACCCACGCCCAGGATTGATCAACCTGTGGCAGGCCTGCATCAGTAGGCCTGCGTCAATAGGGTAGAAAACCTAACAATAGAAATTTTACTGGTTGACTGATCCAGCTGTCTCAGGGCGTCCTGGGGGCTGTGCAGCTAACCCCATGGTAGTGAAAGCTAACGAAAATATTCCGCTCTTCTTCCCTCTGCTCTTTTTTCCCTTTTCTGATAGGCAGTGGGGAGGTAGAGTTTACAGCCCGATGTGGCAGGGAGGTGTGGGATGCCAGATCAGGTGCCCCCCTTCCTACTCTGCTCTCTCCAATCTTGTCTCTTTTCTCTTACTTCTCTCTATCACCTTTTCTATCCCTTTGAAGAAGTAAGGCTCCTTAAATATTAAACAAGTAAGTATTACTTCTCATTTTGATGATGTGTCCCAAATTTTAATAAATATAATCTAGACTCTCATCATTTGAAGCAATACATTATTAGGGCATAATTAGGCATCTACTCCTTTTACTGAATCTGCTTCTCACATTCAAGGTCTTAAATAATCAGGCCCAATCTTATCTTAATGACCTTGTAGTACCATATCACCCCATTAGAGAACTTCGCTCTCACACTGCAGGCTTACTTGTTGTTCCTAGAGTATTTAAAAGTAGAATGGGAGGGAGAGCCTTCAGTTTTCAGGCCCCTCTTCTGTGGAACCAGCTTCCAGTTTGGATTCGGTAGACAAACACAATCTCTACTTTTAGATTTAGGATACTGACCTGAGACTTTTCAGTTTACAGTTTGGACTAGCCAATCCAACAGAAAGAAGCTTCACTCCTGAATCCTGCAGGTTGTTGTTACTTAACTCCAGGTCCCTCAGATGAGATGACAGGGAGCTGAGAACTGAGGGCAGAGCTTTACAGGTTCTATCCGAGAGGAAACAGCCACATAGTCTGAAAAATGACCAAGAAGGCAGATTACAGTTGTCTGAAATGATGTCCAGCAAGGAATTGGAAAAAATTCTCAAAAGTTTTCAAGTTTACAGACAGTGCTAAAAATGTGATATTTGTGACCAAATTTGTGCAACCAGGAGCTGGAAAATTTGGAGACACTAGACCAAGCATCTTGGTCACTTTCCTAATTATAATATTTATGATTTTTTTTCTGCCTGTTTTAGTTTCTTGCCCTTTGAATGATGTGAAAATAATCCGTTGATCTTCTTTTAAATTAAATTCTGGCTCATGATTGCAAATTAAATCTAAAATCCATTTGTATAATTCTCAGCCTGATTCTGGAATGTAAAATCACAGCCTTTGAGCAAAATGTGCTTTGTACTGCTCCACTGCAATTTCTGACAACTGATGGCCCAGCTGCAGAGGTGGGAAGTAATTAAATAAGAATACTTTGACACTTTCCTTAAGTAGAGTAGACCTTTTAGCTACCTGCACATTATTTTTTGAAAACTTCTTACTTTTACTCCCTAGATTTTTAAACAAATAGCTGTACTTTCAAATCCTTACATTAAACAAACAAACAAACAAAGACTGGTTACTTTAAGGTCAACTGCATCATCTATTATAGTTGGGATTTTAAGTGGGCTTGAAATACTGCAGGTGTCCGTATGTTGTGGTTGCAGTGGGAAACTACGTTCACACTTAAAGTAATACGCAGTTTCTATCAGCTCAACACACATCAGTAAACACACTTTGCAAGAAAGTGTTTTTGCTAGCCAAAGCTCCAGCTTTCAAAGGCAGAGAAAAGAGTGTAAAGTAAGTTCACTCAGAGATGGTGTTACGTCCCTCTGCAGCCCCTAGTCATCGCAATGTGTTCAGCTGGTGCTAATTGGCCACACCTAGTCAGGTGTGGATAAAGGCATACCTGAGGCAAGTTTTCTGGGAGCTCACTAGTCTTTGCCTTGGTGGCACCAGCCATTTCACCCATCCTGCTATGTCATTTTAAGATAAAACCTCTTCTGACTAGGGGTTAACACTCTGGTACTCGTCTCCTTTTTTTTATGTTGCGGCTTTTGAGCCGGGTCGTAACATAAGTGGGGGCTCGTCCAGGATCGTTTGGACATTTTTGTGGAGACTGAATATCAGTTTTTTGTATTGCTTTTAAGTGGGTGAGTGATGGTGTTCACTGTATTGGGCAGACTCTGTGTTTCAGCTGGGTGGCTTTGCTGCCCTTCCATCGAAGCACTTGTTTGTCGTTTTGCTTTGTTGTTTTTATTTGTTGTGTTTGGTGGTTATCCTGGGTGGGGGTACGCTTCAGGGTTTGGTGGGAGACTGTACCCCTGGTCTGCTGCCTGCCCTTGAGTTTGCGTTTCAAGTTGCCTCGAGCCCGGTACACCACTGAAGAGTAGATAGGTAAAGTTTTATTGTTTTTAGTGTTTTAGGCTGGGAGTTGCACATAGTAAATCAGTGGCACCAAACTTAGCAGGAGGTTTGAGACCATTCATTAATTATGGTCTTGTAGCTGAGGCAGGTAGGCCGTTTTTAAGTTGGCATAGCGTGTACACCGTGTGTGCATCTCATATGTCAGTGTTGTTGGATGCTACTGAGATCCTCGTGTGGTGAGTGTTTTGTGACCTGTGACCTTTAGTGTTGTGGGGAATATGGCTACTTTTGTTGGATCACTTGTGAGTGTTGCTGGCCAGGTGATGGAAATGACACTGAGGGGTGCTGAGCCACCCTTAATGTGATCGTTGTGTGGCCATAGCTCTCCATTTTGTGGTTGGTCACAAGTATGCTTGCTTTACTGAACCTTGTGGATCAAAGTAACTTGTTGTGGTATAACGCCGCTGGTATGTGACCGTTTGTGTGGAGGAGACCACAAATCACTTGTGTGTGATTATTCGTGGCTGCTCTCATTTTGTGTTGTAGCATTGTTGAATAATCGTTTTGAGTTTGTGACTGTTGTACTCCTTTGTGTTGGTCATGTTACTTTTTATGTGCGTTCAGTGTGGCAACTTCAAATCCTCATGCAGGGGCATCCATGCTTAAAGATGCCAACTATAATGTGAACACTGTGCTTCTGTTAGCTTTTACTTTTATTTCAGGTTTGTGGGTCAAGGACCTGGAGGGTTCAGAGGGGTTTTTAATAAATTTAGGGGTCCTAGAGGAACCCTTTTGAGGGAGGTGGTGTTACGTCCCTCTGCAGCCCCCTGGAGGATGACCTCAACAGCATCACAGACTGCATTACGGATTACATGAACTTCTGTGTGGACAACACCATACCCATCAAAAAGGGTCTTCACCAACAAAAACCGACTTCACCGACAAGGTCGAGAAACTTACCCTGGACCCAGATGAAACCATGGTGTCCTTTGATGTAGTCTCTCTCTTCATTTGCATACCCACCACGGAAGCAGTGGAGACTGTCAGAAAACGACTACAAGAAGACAGCTCCTTGGAAGACAGGACCAACTTCACACCCGATCAGATCTGCACACTGTTAGACCTCTGCCTTACCACAACATACTTCAAATACAACGAAGGCTTCTACAGACAAAAACATGGCTGTGCCATGGGCTCCCCCGTGTCACCTATTGTAGCCAACCTTTACATGGAGGAAGTGGAAAGAAAGGCTCTTGGCTCTTTCAAAGGAGGAGTACCCAGCCGCTGGTACAGACATGTAGACGACACCTGGGTCAAAATCAAGACACAAGAAGTGGAATCCTTCACTGCGCACATTATCGCTGTGGATAAAAACATCAAGTTCACCAGGGAAGACACAAAGGATAACTGTTTGCCTTTCCTGGACTGCGCTGTGCACATTGAAGAGAATGGCAACCTCAACATCGAAGTTTACCGGAAGCCCACACACACGGACCAGTACCTCCTCTTTGACTCCCATCACCCTCTGGAACACAAAATTGGAGTAATTAGGACCCTACATCACCGGGCAGAACATGTTCCCTCTAAGCCTGAAGGGAAAAAGAAGGAACACACACATGTAAAGGAAGCACTCAAAACATGCGGTTATCCTAACTGGGCGTTCATAAAGTCAGCAAAGAGGCACAGAAAAGAAGATCAGACACCAGCGAGGGAGGATAAGAAAGACAGACGCAACAACGTTGTCATCCCCTATGTAGCCGGTGTGTCAGAGAAACTCAGGAGAGTTTTCTCCAAGCACGACATCCCAGTGTACTTCAGACCCAGCAACACACTCAGACAGAAACTGGTTCACCCGAAAGACAAAACTCCTAAACACAGACTGAACAACGTGGTGTATGCTGTACAGTGCAGCGAGGAATGCCCAGACCTCTACATTGGAGAAACCAAACAGCCACTTCACAAGCTCATGGCACAACATAGAAGAGCCACCTCCACAGGACAAGACTCAGCAGTCCATCTGCATCTTAAGGATAAAGGACACTCTTTCGAGGATGCCAATGTTCACATTTTGGACAGAGAGGACAGATGGTTTGAAAGAGGAGTGAAAGAGGCCATCTATGTCCACTGTGAGCGACCATCTTTGAACAGAGGCGGTGGTTTACGACACCAACTGTCTGCCATCTATAAACCAGTTTTGAGTTCCCTCCCCAGACGCCTTAATGCCCACTCACATCCGGGGCCATCTGACCTCAGGAATTCGCATGACAAGGTGGGGCCAGGTTTCACAATGAGCTCACCCGAAACCCTGGCTGATTAGGTCCCACACCCGCTTTCACACCTTGGCTCATGTGATTAGAGGATCACCAGGGGGTCCTTTTTCCCTCTTTGGGGGGATACTCCCACTGAGTTTAAATCTGGGACTCTCGGCCATTTGACTCTAGAACTGAAGAAGCTTCACGGATGAGAGGTGAAACGTCTTCAAGCAACTTAAAGAAGTCCAGACGCTTTTCTTTGCAAACTCCTTTGACTACGATGACCTGGATGACTGAGAACCTTCACAGACCATCAAAAAGGTGTTTTTCTAACAACAAGCCATGGATAAATCCTGAAATTAAGGCTCTCCTCAAGGAGAAGAAGAGAGTCTTTAGATCTGGAGACAAACAGGAGCTGAGAGTTGTCCAGAAGAAGCTGAAATGGAAGATAAGGCAAGGAAAGGAAAACTACAGGAGGAAGATGGAAGAGCAGCTGCAACAGGACAACATCAGAGGGGTTTGGAACAGCCTGAAGACAATCTCAGGGCAAAAACCAACCCCCCAGGCTGCAGGAGACTTGGGGTGGGTGAATGAGCTAAATAAATATTTTAATAGGTTTGATCAACCACCCACCCCTCCCACAGCATCGTCCCCCCTGCTGCAATCTCCTTCATCTTCAGGGACTGCCTGTCCATCTCAGGACTTCACACCTCTCAGCTTCACACCTCCCAGCTCCCAGTCATCACACCCATCCCCGGCTTCTGTGGACTCCAACATACACCCCCCTCCCCCAAAATCCACTCTTTCTATCTCAGCACTTCAAGTGAGGAACGAGCTTCGCAAGATCAAGGTGCGGAAGGCTGCAGGTCCAGATGGTGTCAGCTCCAGGCTCCTGAGATGCTGTGCAGATGAACTGTGTGGCATCCTAGGATATCTGTTCAACCTGAGCCTGTCACTGGGGAAAGTACCACAGCTGTGGAAGACAGCCTGTGTGGTACCGGTACCAAAGACCTCCCATCCCAAGGACCTCAGCAGCTACAGGCCGGTAGCCCTGACATCGTATTTGATGAAGACCCTCGAGAGGTTGGTTCTAAACCATCTGCGCTCCCTGGTGAGGTCTAAATTGGACCCGCTACAGTTTGCTTACCAGCCTGGCATTGGGGTGGAGGACGCCATCATCTACCTCCTGCAAGATCTGAAAAATGCTGTTCACAAACGCTGTCCATCTAATCTGACTGAGCTTGAGCTGTTTTGCAAAGAAGAATGGGCAAGGATTTCAGTCTCTAGATGTGCAAAGCTGGTAGAGACATACCCTAAAAGACTGGCAGCTGTAATTGCAGCAAAAGGTGGTTCTACAAAGTATTGACTCAGGGGGCTGAATAATTACGCACACCCCACTTTGCAGTTATTTATTTGTAAAAAATGTTTGGAATCATGTATGATTTTCATTCCACTTCTCACGTGTACACCACTTTGTATTGGTCTTTCACGTGGAATTCCAATTAAATTGATTCATGTTTGTGGCTTTAATGTGACAAAATGTGGAAAAGTTCAAGGGGGCCGAATACTTTTGCAAGCCACTGTATGTGGCTTTCTGGCTGCTGTTACAACCAAATTTCCCCTTGTGGGACAATTAAAGGATTATTCTATTCTAATCTAATCATCTCAATGTGTTCAGCTGGTGCTAATTGGCCACACCTAGTCAGTAGGGGTGCAACAATACTCGTATCGATATCGAACTGTTCGATACAGTGCTTTCGGTTTGTATTGTTCGATACATATGCGTAATATGTATCGAACAATACAAATTTTTTTATTTATTTTATTAACTTTTCTTCTGACGATGCTGTCTGTGTTGAGCGCTCAGTGGATCTCCGTTCGACTACTCCGCCTAGGCTGCACTGTCAAGTGCAGATCCACCGAGCGCAGCGCAAGCTAGCAAGACAGAAGCTAAGCTCGTTGCAACATGGCAACTGCCTCAACGCTACCCAAAATTGAACCTCCCCTACCCTCATTCAGATCTGGCGTTTGGAACTATCTTGGTTTGCATGTGAAGCATGACCCTGATGGTAAGCGCGTCATGGACAAAAATAAAACAGTATGTCGGATGTGCCATGCAATGCTTGGTGGGAACTAGTGCGTTAGCGCAGTTAGCTTGTTAACGTGTTGACGTCGTCCAGCCCCACGCACGGGGCGATCCGCGGTAACTCGTTAACGGAGATTTGCCGCGTTATGGCGTTAAAGTCATTTTAATGAGATTAACGCTGACAGCACTAGTGGGAACACAACGAAGATGACTGCACATTTACGCCGACATCATCCTAGTGCAAAGACAAGTGGAAGCAGACAAAAACAACAAGCACGCATGCTACAAACTTTACCAGAGTCATTTAGGCAGCCGTTAGCACATGATTCTCCTTATGGGGACCTGATATGTTTAATATGCTGCTGAGAATATAGCCCAGAAGAAGCGTATAGTATAGCTTTTATTTTGGAAAGAGCCATTTCACTGTCATAAACTCTCTTCTCAGGTATGCCTTTATCAGGTGTGGATAAAGGCATAGCTGAGGCAAGCTTCCTGGGAGCTCACTAGTCTTTGCCTTGGTGGCACCAGCTATTTCACCTATCCTGCTATGCCATTTTAAGATACAACCACTTCTGACTAACACTCTGGTATTCGTCTCTTTTTTTTTTTAATGTTGCGGCTTTTGAGCCGGGTCGTAACAGATAGAGATAGACAAGAGAGGTTAGTAAGATGAAGACCAGAGCTGACCACTGAGCAGGAGACAGTTTATCTGTGGAGAGACTTCCTGATCTCAGGGACTGTTGGATCTCCTCCACTAGAGAACGATCATTCAGTTCATTTAGACAGTGGAACAGATTGATGCTTTTCTCTGCAGACAGATTCTCACTGAGCTTCTTCTTGATGTACTGGACTGTTTCCTGATCGGTCTGTGAGATACTTCCTGTCTGTGTCAGCAGACCTCGTAGGAGAGTCTGATTGGTCTCCAGTGAAAGACCCAGGAGGAAGCGGAGGAACAAGTCCAGGTGTCCATTTGGACTCTGACTAACACTCTGGTATTCGTCTCCTTTTTTTTTTTTTAATGTTGCGGCTTTTGAGCCGGGTCGTAACAGATAGAGATAGACAAGAGAGGTTAGATTAAGAGTTAAGGATTGCCCAGTGACACTTGATAAACTGGATATTTAAAGCTTGGATGCAATGTCATCATTTTTAATCACATATTAGTTTTGAACATAATGCGTTTTGATAAATTATGTATTTTCATTTTGTGAAACACCCTGCAAAATAAACTAAGCCATTATAACTGTGTTACTCAAATGTTAGATGACAATTTTGTGCAGGATAAAATAGTTAGTTTGCATGAATGTGGTTAATTTCCAGTGAAGCAATGTATTGGACTGCTGTAAGGTGGCTGCAATGCACATGGTCAGATTTAGGTTACATCAAGAGTAGCAAAGATTAATTTGCAATTAAGCAGATGATGCTTAGATTCATTCATTGAATTCCAGGAACTTCAGGTCTCAAGTGCCAGTGTCCTTTAGGTTTTATATGTATCCTTGATGCAACACAGCTGATTTAAATGGCTAAATTACCTCCTCAACAGCCTGGTAATTAACTAATTTGATTCAAGTGTGTTGACGCAGAGGGATATCTGAAACTTGCAGGACACTGGCCCTTGAGGCCTGGAGTTCCCCACCCCTGGTGTAGAGGTTTTACATCAACCGTGATAGCTTGTGAAACATCTGCTGACATCTGGTTAAATTCAGTAGTGTAAATCCAGCCTGCACACTAAAAACGTATTGAATCACCTTAGAAATGATTTTGAGTTGTGATTCTTTTGAACCACTGCACAGATCTTTAGGTTCCCCAACCTGCTCAATCTCACTTTAATCCTTGACTATAATCATTTTAGTGATTAGTTATGGAGGTAAAGCCATCCTCTACAATGTATGCAAGAGATAATAGTTACTTTTCAAAATTCCCTTTGACAGCAGGTATCATACATAACAGCAACATGGACTTTCAACTTCCTCCAAAGATTTTCTATGGGATTTAGATCTGGAGATTGGCTAGGCCACTCCAGGACCTTGAAATGCTTCTTACGAAGCCACTCCTTTAATACCCGGGCGATGTGTTTGGAATCATTGTTATGCTTAAAGACCCAGCCACATTTCATCTTCAATGCCCTTGCTGATGGAAGGAGGTTTTCACTCAAAATGTCACGATGCATGGCCCCATTCATTCTTTCTTTTACACGGATCAGTCATCCTGGTCTCTTTGCAGAAAAACATCCCCAAAGCATGATGTTTGCACCCCCACGCTTCACGGTAAGTATGGTGTTCTTTAGATTAACTCAGCATTCTTTCTCTTCCAAACACATCAAGTAGAGTTTTTACCAAAAAGTTCTATTTTGGTTTCAGCTGACCATGTGACATTCTCCCAGTCCTTGTCTGGTTGATCCAAACGGTCTCCAGCAAACGTCAGACGGTCCTGGACATGTACTGGCTTAAGCAGGGAGCCATGTCTGGCACTGCAGGATTTCTAGTGTGTTACTCATGGTAGCCTTTGTTACTTTAGTCCCAGGTCTCTACTTTGCAAATAAATTCTTTAAAAATCAGACTGCAATTTTCTGGATTATTTTGTCTCTCAAAGTTGAGGTATACCTATGATGAAAATGACAGGAATCTCATCTTTTTAAGTGTGAGAATTTGCACAACTGATGGCTGAATAAATACTTTTTCCCCCACTGTATATGCTCTAATTTTGATAAAATGACTGCCAGAAGTACTTGATGTTGACATCTGAATTAAACTGGAGAGTGCACAGGATCAGGCAGGACAGAGATAATAATGCTACACCAAGAAAAATTATAATAAAATTACTCAACCGCAGTAAATGACTGAAGGTAATGTGTACTCAGTGGGAGGAGATGCAAAAATTGTGTCTAATAATCAGTGAGTAAGATTTTTCTTAGATCATATAACAGGAACACACACACACAAAAGGACAAATTATTCAGTTCACCATCAGTTGCAGAGCCTAGGTATACAATACAAACTGCTTAGCAGTCAGGCTGATTGTAAAATACAAAAAGCATGCTCACAACTTTACTGAAGCACAGAATTTTGTTAACCTAAGAAGACAAATAAGTGTGATTCAGAACTGGAGTAGGATCTAAAAACAAGACAGAACAGTAGTCAAATATTCGTCCTTTTCATGTGCTTCTTGAATGAAGGAAATGATTTTATTAATATCAGTTTTTACGCAATTTTTTTCTTTTTTTTTCATTATCACATGTGGGTAAGTATCACACGACTCAAACTGTCAGCACTGTCGTTCAGTAATTTTAGAGTTTTATGAGGGGACCAGCACGCATTACACTATTATGTTTTGTTTTGTTTGTTTTTTTTACTGTTTGAACCTGGTTGTTTAATTAATTTTAATCTTTTTCTTTTTAAGTAACGATCACATATTTACTTACAGAGCTTTGTTGGAGACTTTGACCACTGGCAGCATTCTCAGAAGAACCTCCTCTGAAGCAGAGTATTTCTTCAGGTCAAACACATCCAGATCTTCTTCTGATGACAGTAAGATGAAGACCAGAGCTGACCACTGAGCAGGAGACAGTTTATCTGTGGAGAGACTTCCTGATCTCAGGGACTGTTGGATCTCCTCCACTAGAGAACGATCATTCAGTTCATTCAGACAGTGGAACAGATTGATGCTTTTCTCTGCAGACAGATTCTCACTGAGCTTCTTCTTGATGTACTGGACTGTTTCCTGATCGGTCTGTGAGATACTTCCTGTCTGTGTCAGCAGACCTCGTAGGAGAGTCTGATTGGTCTCCAGTGAAAGACCCAGGAGGAAGCGGAGGAACAAGTCCAGGTGTCCATTTGGACTCTGCAAGGCCTTGTTCACAGCACTCTGGTAAAGATTTATTTTCTCTGGAAATGGTTTAAACCACAGCATAAACTGGAAAGGCCACCAAAAGCCTGTTGTTTGTTGTTCTTCCATTAGATTGAGTCCAGAGTTGATGAAGGTCAGACGGACATGAAGAGCAGCCAGAAACTCCTGAACACTCAGATGGATGAAGCAGAACACCTTGTCCTGGTACAGTACTCTCTCCTCTTTAAAGATCTGTGTGAACACTCCTGAGTACACTGAGGCTGCTCTGATATCGATGCCACACTCTGTCAGGTCTGATTCATAGAAGATCAGGTTTCCTTTCTGCAGCTGAACAAAAGCCAGTTTTCCCAGAGACTCAATCATCTTCCTGCTCTCTGGACTCCAGTGTGGATCTGTCTCAGCTCCTCCATCATACTTGACCTTCTTCACTTTGGTCTGAACCACCAGGAAGTGGATGTACATCTCAGTCAGGGTCTTGGGCAGCTGTCCTCCCTCTCTGGTTTCCAGCACATCCTCCAGAACTGTAGCAGTGATCCAGCAGAAGACTGGGATGTGGCACATGATGTGGAGGCTTCGTGATGTCTTGATATGGGAGATGATCCTGCTGGCCTCCTCACCTCTGAATCTCTTGCTGAAGTACTCCTCCTTCTGTGGGTCAGTGAACCCTCTGATCTCTGTGACCATGTTAACCCATTTAGAGGAAATCTGATTGGCTGCTGCAGGTCGTGTGGTTATCCAGAGGCGAGCAGAGGGAAGTAGATACCCCTTGATGAGGTTTATCAGCAGCACATCCACTGAGGTGGACTTTCTAGGGTCAGTCAGGATTGTAGTATTGTGGAAGTCCAGAGGAAGTCGACACTCATCCAGACCATCAAAGATGAACACAACCTGGAAGTCTTCAAAGCTGCAGATCCCTGCTTCTTTGGTTTCAGTAAAGAAGTGATGAACAAGTTCCACCAAGCTGAACTTTTCCTCTTTCAGTACATTCAGCTCTCTGAAAGTGAATGGAAATATGAACTGGATGTCCTGGTTGGCTTTGCCTTCAGCCCAATCGAGGGTGTATTTCTGCGTTAAGACTGTTTTCCCAATGCCAGCCACTCCCATTGTCAGCACTGTTCTGATTGGTTCATCTCTTCCATGTGAGGCCTTAAAGATGTCTTCTTGTCTGATTGTTGTTTCTGATCTGTCTGGTTTCCTGGATGCTGTTTCAATCTGTCTGACCTCATGTTCATCATTGACCTCTGCAGTCCCTCCCTCTGTGATGTAGAGCTCTGTGTAGATCTGATTCAGAAGGGTTGGGTTTCCTGTGTTAGCAGTCCCCTCAAACACACACTGGAACTTCTTCTTCAGCTTAGATGCAAGTTTCTGATGACAAACTGTAGCAGAAAGTTCTAGGGCAAAAATGCAGAATATCACTTGACGTTTAATGAAGTGCACATGGCAGTTTTATTTCAGCAGCTCAAATCTTCACAGAAATCCTCTTACCACTCTGCAGATGGTTAGCCAGCTCCTCCTCATTCATTCTCCTTAGGAAGTTTAGTGTGATCTTCACAAATGCCTCTCTGCTCCTCCTATGCTCATCATCCTCCCTCTGACTCTCTAAGCATTCTGGGTAAGGTGGACTCAGAACCTTCTGGATCTTCTTCAGCTCGTTCTTCACAAAAGTGATGATGTTCTTCTCCAGCAGCTGGAACAGAATACTTTATGAGTGACCCAATCAGACTGAAATCATGGAGCCAAACATCAGATCCATACTGACAATCAATGGGTCTACAAAGAGAAGCATGGAGATGAATGTGAGCAGAATAGATGTAAAAGTAGTTGTTGTACAGCTACAGACCATAAATATGGAGTCCAGCTGTGTTTGATGCTGCTGGGCAGACTGACCACTGGAAACCTCTGAGCTCTCCTGCTCCACTCTACGGAGGAATCATGTAGAATTAGTTTAAGCATGGAGTAAAGATCTATGAGGTTTTGACACGCTGTAGTTATAAATGTTCACTACTCCAAGTGATCCCACTGAAAATCAACAGCTCAGTTCAGTGTTTTGCTTTGAGCTTTAGTGCTCTTCTGAGCATCATTTCTAAAAGAACTTTAGGGTCAAAAGTTGTTAAAAGCTGAACATTGTAACTTGGATACACGTGATGCTTTACAGACATCACCACAAGAACATGATCAAACCAGTCATGAGAGTATTATTAAAGTTACTGGTGCTATTAATAATAATAATAATAATAACAATTAATTACAGTTGTTAAATAATTATTGATGTTAAAATGATTGGAGTACAGACCTCTTTTCACAAAAAGCAGTGTTTACTGGTTTAAATATGGCTAAAAAGACCATCAAAGTATAATGTGTTACCTGTTTTTTTCTCTCTACTCTAAATGCAAACAAAAGAGATGTGATCTGTTTTTCATGTTAATGACACATTACTGTCCCAGAATGTGCAGTGGGATGGAAATACTGTTTTAAATCTTTGACTGGAACTGTGACTCGAAATTAACAGTACCACTGATTCTGCCACTGTGTCTATGTGTAAGTTTCATTGATTAATTTGTGTCTATAAATATAATTTTAGGGTTTGGAACTTTACCAATAAAATTCAGACATTTCAGCGCAATCTAATGAAATACTGTTGTGCTTTTTTAGCTTCCTCAACTTCATAGGTTGAGATAAATCCAGGTCTGTAGGTACTGGATATGGCTGGTTTGAGCTGTTGGAGCTTGACAGTGACAGTTACTTTCTGACATTCCTGATGTGGCCGCATAATGCGCATTTAAAGTTTAAGACAAAAATACCACACAGTTTTTTTTGTTTTTTTTTACTCTGGCTGTACAGTATGTCCCTGGCTTGGAGTTTCTAAAGGTCTCTTTCAGTGTCTGTAACTTTAAATTAAACTGAAATAGCTCATGTTTTTCTCCTTTGAGAAAGAGATCTATAAGTGATAGTGAGAAGCCAACAGAACCTGCACAGCTGTCTTTATGTACTGCAATGCTACAGCTATAGACTGTGCCTCTGAGTGATAACTCTACTCTTAAATACAAACAAATTATCAGCACAATCTTTGTTTTTATTACACATTTATTTCAGACATTCTGAATCCAAAAGTTTGGATTTCAATGTTTCAGAGGAGAGTGGCTTAGAGCTAAGAAGGTAGAAGAACATTTCTCACACTCCAACCCCCCGACGCATGTGGCAAGGACTCCAGACCATTACAGACTAGAGGACCACCAAACCCTCCCCCGCATCCTCTGATATCTCCTTCCTCAAAGAACTCAACAACTTTTATGCTTGTTTTGAGCAAGGGAATCCAACAACTACAACCAAAGGAGACGTGACTCCGGACCACCAACCACTGACTCTCTCCCCCACCGATGTAGGCGCGGTGCTGAGCAGGATTAATGTCAACAAGGCTGCAGGTCCTGATGGCATCCCTGGGTGTGTTCTCAGAGCGTGTTCCGAGGAGCTTGCAGGAGTGCTGACAGAAATATTCAACCTGTCCTTGGCCCACGCTGTGGTACCAGCCTGCTTCAAATCCACCTCCATCGTCCCGATACCCAAAATCTCCAGCCCATCAAGCCTCAACGACTACCGCCCAGTAGCACTCACCCCCATCATCACAAAGTGCTTAGAGCAGCTGGTCCAAGCACACTTCAAATCCTGTCTCCCCTATGAGCCCTTTCCTCTACTCCCTCTTCACCCATGACTGCAGACCTGCAGATGGTTCTAACACCATCATTAAGTTTGCAGATGACACCACGGTGATTGGCCTCATCAATGACAACGATCAGGCCACCTAGAGGGAGGAGGTGGATTGTCTGGCTGAGTCTACCCATAATAGACCCATTTTCGTAATATATTTCTGTAATATATTTATATATCTATATTATTGCTAATATATATTGTGTAATATATCTACACTATGGCTAAAGCACTTCTGGATGGATGCAAACTGCATTTCGTTTCCTGTACTTGTGACATGTGCAATGACAATAAAGTAGAAGTCTAGTCTATTCTATTCTATTCTATTCTATTCTATTCTAAAGCAGGGATCTCAAACTTGCGGCCCGCATCTTGACATGAAGAAATTTTTTTTTTAACTATTGTTATTATCATTATTATTATTATTGTTGTTATTCAAAAACATGATTTAATATGAAGGCAGTATGAGCAGAGTGTTACAGGCATAGTCCTAGAGAATGTAGCCTCATGGGCGGTGTAGTCCCTGCTGCAGGGAGAATGTGTGGGACTGCCTCCAGCTGTGTGTGTGTGTGTGTGTGTGTGTGTGTGTGTGTGTGTGTGTGTGTGTGTGTGTGGTGAGTGAGTGAGTGAGTGTGAGGGAGGGAGGGAGGGAGAAAAAGGAGAATTGAAAAGTGTATTAGCCAGAGGTCCCTTTACTAGGAGCCGCGGGTGTCTGAGGTAACACAACAGGACAAACATGTTGAGGGATTGGCTGTGTTAGTTCAGTGAGAGATTTATTTGGAAAGAAATCAATTTTCACTAGCACTCAAACACTAATGTGTACGCATATGCCTGCATTTTTATTTTGTTAAATATGAACAAAATTATAGCAGACGTGCTGCCAGAAAGAGAGCACCATTGTGTTTATTTGGTAGTTCAATGAAAGGCTTCACTTAAGAGTGAGAAAAAAAATGTTTTCACATTTGCAGTTTTGTCTTGTTAAACAGTATTTGAAATTAAAAAAACAAAACAAAACAAAAAAACACTACATGTTAGGAAATAATAGTGGTAAATGGCCTGTATTTGTATAGCGCTTTACTTTGTCCCTATGGATTCCAAAGCACTTTACATAACCAGTCATCCACCCATTCACACACACATTCACACACTGGTGAAGGCAAGCTACATTGTAGCCACAGCCACCCTGGGGCGCACTGACAGAGGCATATATATACACACATATATATATAGTGGGTGCTTTCTTGTTTCTTTGGGTTTTTTTGTACTACTTGAAAACTAAAGTGGCCCTCCAGTGAGATGACGGTGCCAGCAGTGGCCTGCGGCTCATTTGAGTTTGAGACCCCTGCTTTAAAGCCTATATGTCATAGGTGGTTTGCTGTCTGACATGAGAAAAAAACACTTTACTGTAAATTCAGCTCTATTAAAATGCAATATGGCACTTTCAATTGGTGTTCGCTTTCTCTGTGGTACAGTACCACTTCCCAGTGGTGTTTTTGTGTAGCTTATTTGGATAGCAGTTTAATTAAAAACCTCTAGATAACTTCTTATTTCATAGTATAATCTTCACGTATCTCATCCGAAACACACACTCTGTGTACTCACTCGCTAATTTATAGCCAAACCCTAAAGACACTCGCTGTGTCTTTAGGGTTTCGCTAGCTTAGCATTAGCTTGTAGCCGACTCACTAGCAGCATGGCTTCGTCACCTGTCCCTCCTGCACTTTCTTGCTCATTGTGTCAGATGTTTAGTTACTCCTCGGCCTCCTTTAGCAGTAATTATAATTGAAACAAATATAGTCTATTTGCAGCTCTGGAGGCCAGGATTAGTGAACTGGAGACTCGGCTTCGCACCCTTGAAAACCCCATAGCTAGCCAGGCACCTGTAGCTGGTGAAGCCGAAGGTAGCATAGGCCCCGCTAGCTGTCCCCCGGCAGACTGTCCTGAGCAGCCAGGGAAAGAGGCCGGCTGGGTGATGGTGAGGAGGAAGCATAGTCTTAAACAGAAGCTCTTGCTACACCACCAACCATAGTCAATTGTATTCCAGGGGCCAGAGCAGGTGACATTGAGGGAAATTTAAAACACACACACACACACACACACACACACAAACCTATACACATATATAATATATATATATATATATATATATATATATATATATATATATATATTCGGATATCGGAGAGAAATAAAAAATGTAATCCGATCCATTAAATATCAAAAAAGCACCTCACAAAACTTGCGACACGGCGTAACTCGGCTCATAACCGTAGCACGTCGGAGCAGTGTGCTCATGTGATAGAGCGGCTGTGTGTATTTGTAGCCTCGCTACCAAACCAGCATTTCATCTCCGAGAAAGTTATCCCAGAGAGAAGTAAAGCAAGTGTGTAAGTTCATCTCTGAATGTTTGTAAAGCATTCCCACGTTAAGCTTAACAACCGATATATGGAGCGACTGCCTCTCTCTCTCCGTCTCCTGCTGCTACTTCAATCATGAAACTGCTTAATGATCAGCTGATCGGCTTTTCTGTCGCGAGTCCGTCTCTCTTCTTTGTTTTTGGCCCACTTTGCACCAGAAAGAGGAAACCAGCGGCTGAACAACAGCAGCACGTTTAAGCTTGATAAGCTGTTGTTAGAATTTATTTAATATTACTTTCTAGACCAGGATCGTTTTCTACGTAGCTGACGGCTGGTAACTGTGCAGGGGCGGATCTAGCAAAGATTAGCCAGGGGGGCCGATAGGGCATGAACAGGGAAAAGGGGGCACAAAGACATATTTTTCTTTCTTATTCTCATTTAAAATATCTAGCTTTTAATAAATAATTATCTGAATCTTACACCCAAAGTTTCAATCTTATGTAAAATATATAGAAGTCCATTACTGTATATAGTAACTGTTAAGTCTAATATACCCTAGTAAGCTTTAGTACTTTTTCCTTTGGGAAGATACCATCTGTGCAGTCTGCAATTCTGTAGAAGAAAGATGTTGAATCTATTTAATTATTCTTGAAAAATAATTTATTTCTGTGCATTTTTTTTGTTCACGCTGCATCAAATTAAAGTTGATTACGTCGATTAAGCATCATGAGGTGGAGGGTGGGGGGTGGTTCCCTATTTTTTCTTTTGCTGGGAGTTTGCAACCCTATTAGTTAGGTAGCTTAATATTTCTGCTAAGTACTCTTTAAAATACCAGAATAGGGAGGATGGAGCAGGTTTAAGTTTATTAGATTGATCAGTGTTGCTGAACTATGAAATATTTTGGGTGCAGTGTATTTTTACATACAGGTATAACAGAATAGCTTTAGTGTTGTTGTTTATTTAAACTTGAGTATGAACTTATACAAAATGCAGCAAGATATTAAAAAACAGTTTTATTGATTAAAAACACACTATATCGGATTCATATCGGTATTGGCAGATATCCAAATTTATGATATCAGTATCGGACATAAAAAGTGGTATCGTGCCATCTCTATATATATATATATATATATATATATATATATATATATATATATATATATATATATATATATATATATATATATATATATATATATATATATATATATATATACATACAGACACACACACACACACACACACACACATATATATATGTATGCGTATATATGTATATACGCAAAATAACCAAACAGAGGGAACAACATTTTATTTGCTATGCAGGTAACATTACTGTTTTCTTTCAGTGGAGTCTACTATCAAGGAGACTGTTCAAAAGTCATAGCGTTTACTTTGAAGGGAGAATAGAAGGACGATGGAAGAAACTGATGCGTCACTGAGATGAATTATAAAGCACATATTTATCCAAAATCAGGATAAAACATTAAGTGTTTTTTATATCAATTAGTCCAGGGGTGTCCAACTCCAGGTCTCGAGGGCAGGAGTCCTGCAGGTTTTAGATGTGTCCTTGATCCAACACAGCTGATTTAAATGGCTAAATTACCTTCTCAACATGTCTTCTAGGGCCGTTTCTCAATTCTCAAGTACGCGAGTACGTACTCGCGTTCCCGGCGAGTACGTACTGGCCGAGAACGCACGGGAGTACGGACTCACCGAGAACGCGAGCACGGACTCGCGATTTGTACAATTGGAACACCAGCGTACGTGATGATGTCACAGGTCCGGAGTTTTCACTGCCGTCCCCTCTTAATTTAACTGTGAGTAACATGTTATGAAGCTTAACTTTAATCACAGCCAAACCGGTTTACTCAGGAACAAATAAAACACTGAAATAAACCAAACATTAACATTTAGAAGTGATCTAAGTGACTTATATATCATTTTTAACCTCAGTAGTGAAACCTCTAATAATAAAAATAGTGTACATGTACATACGTGTATGTACATGTAAACGATGTGCCGGGAGTCCGCTGTTGAGTTTTGGACGAAATGCATTCTGGGATATTTAGCTGTACCAAGTCCACACCGATGCATGCTTGATAAAACGGGCGGAGCAAGAACACATCCGGGACTTTTTCGCGTTCTCGGCTTGATGCATACTTTGAATTGGAACAGTACTTGGTCTCCGACTGATGACGTATCACAAGTACACGAGAACGCAAGTACGCACAAGTACGCATATTAAGAAACGCCCGAGTTCTCAAGAGCCCTGGTATTGAACTAATCGTTTGATTCAGGTGTGTTGACCCAAGGTGATATTTAAAACGTGTAGAACACCAGCCCTTGAGGCCTGGAGTTCCTCACCCGTGATTTTGTCACCGTCACCATTATAAGACTGAGAGAAAACATGTTAGCACAAACAAGACAATGAAAGTAGGAAATAAAGCTGTAACTGTTCAAGCAGTTCATTTTAATCAGACACCAAACTGGCATCTTACTAACAGCTCACCTCATCGCAGCAGACACCTGCTGGTCTTTAAAATGAATGAGGCGATCATGGGACAAATCACTCTTTAAGGACACACAGCTGGGTACAGGTTCAGCAGGTCTCCCATCGATCCTGTTAGAGAAGAAAAATTGTTTTTTATTTGCAGCTACAGAAGCTGATGAAGAGCTAGAATACATTTTTCATCTCGAAGAGAAACGTGTTCGCAGGCTAAACTTTAGCAGAAGGAAACTCCAAACTAGCGTTGGCAGTGTAAGAACAGAGTGCCACCCAGAGGTAAACATAGTTATTTACACTGTGTAAGACTATTGATGGTCCTACTCTGAGCAGCAGGAGTTTAAATTTACATGTTGGACATGTTTTATAGAATAAAAGAATTCCGTTGGTTAAAGAAAACCACGGCTGACCAGCTTCCTGTCAAGAAACTAAATCCCAGAAAATTGCCTCTGTTTTTCTGGACGTGGCGTTTTCAGAATGTGTAGAGCGTTTTGATAAACTTTTCATTACTCATCCAAGTGACTTCTTCAGTCTCAGCTGACTGCAGGTTCCCAACCTTATAAACAGTACATTCGCACAATAATTGAAATCAGCCCACTGAATGAAAGGCAAAATGAATGAATGACTGAATCATGTGGCAGATGATCATTGATACGCAAAATTGTCCGGACCATTAATCTACAGGACCATTGATCAACAACCACTGTTCAATGTCCATGAGTACCATTCACCGTAAATGGCCTCCTTGACTCTGCATTCAAACCAGCGTTCCTCCCTGTCCAGGATGTGTACATCCTCATCACTGAAAGAGGGTCCACCGGCCTGTAGGTGTAAATAGACTCCAGAGTCCTGGCCTGATGAGTTAGCTCTTCTGTGTTGTGCCATCCGCTATGATAACCACACTTACGCAGGGCCTTCTTGAGGTGATGCCCTGTGGTTTCTCTCCCATCTAGGGATGGGTACCGGTATCCGGTTCTGACATAAACAGTAGCAACCAGACCGAAAAGCAGCGCACATTTCGGTGCTTTTTTTTCCCTGAGATGTCATACACTTTGGATTCTAGCCAATCATTTTACCTTTCCAAGCGTAGTAGGCGGACCCAGGTACGTACGTTCTTTTAGAGCAGAGCTACAGATTAAAAATGCCCAAGGCGAAGCGGTCAAAAGTCTGGCTGTACTTCACAGCAAAATATGCAAACTCAGCAGCCTGCAACAAGTGCTTCAGGCTGATACTGTGATACTGTGCAAAGGAGGTAACACCTCGAATCTGATGAAACACCTGGCGACGTATAGCATTTTGTTAAAAAATTTGATAGCTTGCTGCGAGACCTCACACCGAGCACATCTACTGCGGGTGTGGCGCCTGTTATCGGACCCGGAGTTAGCAACATCCCCCAAAAACCCGAAGAGGAGAGTCCTGGCCCCTAGCCCTGTCAGCGTAGCAGAAATGATGATGGATGATGATGGCAGCAGCAGCCGTTCTTCTCTGCGTGAGTAGCTTAATGTTGTTCGTGTGTAATTTACGTTGAGTAGGCTCACCACGTTGTTAAATTAACGCAGGTAAGGTGAACTAGCAAACACCGTCGTAGTTACATGCGGCTGTCTTCTTGTTTAATGGCAGATACTCCCTTCACCCTGGCCAAAAAGGCTAAAATGACGAAAGAAAAAGTGGAAAACAGCTAAACATGAGAGGTTTTTGGACAAAGTTTGTGTTTTTTCCATTGTTTAAGCACTGCTTCCAGCCAAGAGTGATGCCATATATGCCCTATAGCTGCAGAAAAGGCTAACATTGTTATCTTTTTACAAAAAAACAGCTAAACATGAGAGGTTTTTGGACAAAGTGTGTGTTCTCCATTCTTTAAGCACCGGTTCGAGCACCGTTTAAGCACCGGCACCGTTTCAAAAGTACCGGTTTGGTACTGGTATCGGATAAAACCTAAACGATACCCATCCCTACTCCCATCTCATTTTTTTTCACTAGTTGAAGCAGATTCTCTGTTTCTTCTCTCTCCAGCCTTCTTCTTCTCCTCCATTTTTCTCTCCCTTTACTTTCTCCCCAACTTATTTCTTCTTCATCTTCCGGTCTTGTCTATTGTGAATGTAACAACTCAACATAAAAAATCCTAATACAGTTTTGTTAAAATATGGCTATCAAGTGGACCATTACAGCAAAGGCCAGAAAGGTCCACCTGGGAAAGTAAATCTGTTTGGCATTTCTTGGCCTTCAGACAATAATTCTGATTCCTAGACTGCTGGACAGAACAAAATAAGCTTTTGTTACTAACAGCTCACCTCTCTGCAGGCGACACCTGCTGATCTTTAAAATGAATGAGGCGATCAAAAGACGTGTCACTCTGTAAGGACACAGAGCTGGATGGAGGTCCAGGTTGGTTCCTGTGAATAATAATGGAGCAGTGATGTGAGTGCTGAGCTGTGACATGGAGAAGAGTCATGGACAGTTAGAGATGGTCATCTCACCTCTGAGCTTTGGTCTGGCTCTCATGTTCCCCACACAGAGTGCTTTTAGAGGGAGGGACTCCCTCCTCTCTGTCCTCACACTGATCCATGCTGCTCAATTCACATCAGCTCACACACACTTTCTACCGTCACCTGCAGAGGAAACACAAATCATTCATGTGCACATCAACTAGGTGCTGCAAAGGTCATGCCTGATATGTTGGACTAACATCCATCTGAGACACAGCTTTCATCAGTTCACTACAAAAAGTGTCACAGAGCAGAGTTCAGCCTCCAAAACCTCCATTACTGTAGTCCTACAAAGCAGCAGGTCAAACATGGCTGCAGAGAGCAGCTTTATGTCAGTAACAATGTCCAGGATTGTTTATAGAGTTCATACTTAAGATATAATACAAAAATCAATTATCTATACACATTTAATGTGTATAGATAATTTTTTTAACATGTTTCAAATAAACATGACCTCTATTGAAATAGAAGCTGCAACAGATGCAAGTTTAATACAGTAACCTTTGGTTGGTCTAATCCAGTCAGTCTACTTAACAAATGCACTGAGTGTTGTTCTTCCTGTTGGAGCAGAGCCAACAGTTTGTGACGCATTATTTTAAATCCGCAAGGCTTACATGTTAAAACTACATCTAAACACAATAAGTAACAAAACTCCGCTCTCCACCTCGTTGTCTTTGCAAATAGAGAAAATAAGGTCTGAGACTCTGAGCTTAGTCTCCACACACACAGACAGACAGACAGACACACACACATACACACATACACACACACAAAATGGTGGACACGGGATTTCTCTATAGTATTTGTGTGCACAGATAATGGCGGACACACTCGGCCTTGTTTGTCCAGCTGTGAGTCTGTTACCGTGAACTATGGAGCGGCAGATTTGTGCAGTTTGTGCTGAAACTAAGCTGCACACACCTGATGTTAGCCAGGAAAACATTACACACCGACTTTAATGGAGACACCGGAAATACAAACACACACAGTTTGCTGTGTGAAGAAATCAAACATGAGCTGAACAAACAGTAAAGTTCCTGTTAAAGGAGGAAAAAAAGCAAACTTACAGTTTCTTCAAACACACTAAAAACAAGCTCCACTCCACACCTGGACACTAAACACGGACACACAGGTGAGCTGCTTCCTGGAAGAAGGCGGGACTTCACCTGAAGCACGAAAGGTGGGAGGGAGATTGAGAAAACTGTTGATAGAAGCAGTTCTAAGAACTGCTGTAGAAATAAGTCACTTATTTAAAGGTTTATTACCCACATGGAAATCTCACATTATCATTAAAGTACAGCTCAGAGCTTAATGCATTCAACTGTTACGCAGTTTTCCTGAAGTGAACATCTTACCAGTGCAGTTTTTAAAGCCTGAAGCAAACATTTAAAAAATGTTACTGCAGCAAATTAAGCTTAGCTTATATAATTTTGTGAAGCAGATTTTAATACTTTAGCTAGCAGCAAAAATATATTTAAGAGTGAATCAGAGTTTAAAGAGCAGATTCTCAGCTTTTGTATTAAAGTAGTTGTGTAAAAATGATATTAAACAATAACAGTACTGTTATATACAGTGAAATCACCAGAAAAAAAAAAACATACAGCAAAATACACTTGTATTCATGCAGTCGTTACAACAGAGCGTACATTTATATTTCAGATAAGGCAGAGTGCATCTATTTTACTGTTTATAAAAAAACAAGGAAATATATTACAAGATAATGAGAGGTGTTTGTGTTCATCTGTTACTCGTCTACACTTCAGTGTAAAAACATGACAAAAAATCTCTGTTGGAGTCAAATTGTTAAATGTTGTCATTGTGTTACTTAAATTTGTAAGTCTTAGTTCAAGCAGCCTGATCAAAGACATTCCTTTGTCTCTGACCACCTCTGCAGCCAGTTTGTTGGTGGGGGAGGCTGCAGTGTTTTATTATAGGCACATCTATGTGAGGGTTCTGTTTTCTTGTGTAGTAAGCTTCCTGCTTTTATGACCCTTTTGTGGGCAGGAGGTCACACAAATGCACCCCCAAACACAAAACACACACACACATTCTCGCACATACACAGGTTACCCTTTAATAAGGGTAACCTGAAGAAAGTCTCACCAAAACTACACCAACACATCCATTTCAACACTCGTGGAGACCGGCTTCTTGACCACTGCTACACCTCTTTCCGGGATGCGTACAAAGCCCTCCCCCGCGCCCCATCCGGCCAATCAGATCACCGCTCCATCCTGCTTCTACCCGCCTACAGGCAGAAGCTGAAACAGGAAGCTCCAACCCTGAGGGCGGTGCATCGTTGGTCGGACCAATCGGAGTCTACGCTGCGGTACTGTTTTGATCACGCGGACTGGGAAATGTTTCACGTGGCTGCTAAAGACATTGATGAGTACACAGACTCAGTCTGCGGATTTATCAGAAAATGCGTGGAAGATGTCGTCCCATCCAGAACAGTTAAATCCTTCCCAAATCAAAAACCCTGGATTAACGGAGATGTTCGCACGGCGCTGGCGGCACGGAGCACCACTTTTGCCTCCGCGAACACATCGGACTACAAACACGCACATTACCAACTCCGGAAGACAATCAAAGCAGCCAAACGTGAGTACAGGGACAGGGTGGAGCAACAGTTTGACAACCCTCGGAGTATGTGGCAGGGACTAAACACAATCACAGACTTTAGAGGGAAAACCAGCACACCGCAGACCACGGCCTCTCTGTGTGAGGATCTAAACGTATTCTACGCTAGATTCGACACAGCGAACACCATGAGACCGGACAGTGTGCGCACCGCGGATGACGTCAGTGCGCACACTGTGTCTGAGGAGGATGTGCGGAAGTACTTCAGGAGAGTGAACCCACGCAAAGCTACTGGTCCGGACGGGATTCCCGGCCGCGTCCTCAAGTCATGCGCGGCTCAGCTGGCTGGAGTGTTTACACACATCTTCAACCTTTCCTCTCTCTGTCTGTAGTCCCAGCCTGCTTCAAAATGGCCACCATCGTCCCTGTACCCAAATCCTCCACCATTTCCTCATTGAATGACTGGCGACCTGTAGCCCTGACCCCCATTGTGAGCAAATGCTTCGAGAAGCTGGTCAGGGACTTCATCTGCTCCGCACTACCCGACTCACTGGACCCTCTACAGTTCGCATACCGCCACAACAGGTCCACTGATGATGCCATAGCCCTGACACTCCATGCTGCCCTGTCACACCTGGAGAAGAGAGACACGTATGTGAGAATGCTGTTTGTAGATTACAGCTCAGCATTCAACACCATCGTTCCCTCAAAGCTGGACAGGAAACTGCAGGATCTAGGACTGAGCAGCTCCTCTGCAGCTGGATCCTTAACTTCCTGTCTGACAGACGCCAAGTGGTCAGACTGGGCAGCACCACCTCATCCCCCATCACACTGAACACTGGTGCTCCACAGGGGTGTGTACTGAGCCCTCTCCTGTACTCACTCTACACCTACGACTGCACGGCCACTAGAAACTCCAACATCATTGTGAAGTTTGCGGACGACACTACAGTGGTGGGTCTTATCACCAACGGTGATGAGACGGCCTACAGGGAGGAGGTCAGCGCCTGACTCACTGGTGTCAAGACAACCATCTCACCCTCAACGTCGCAAAGACAAAGGAGTTGATAGTGGACTTCCGGAGGTGCAGAGGAGTACACACCCCATCACCATCAACGGCGCCGCTGTGGAGAGAGTGAGCAGCTTCCGCTTCCTTGGTGTACATCTGGCTGAGGATCTTACGTGGTCAGTACACATAAACAAAACAGTGAAGAAGGCGCAGCAGCGCCTCTTCTTTCTCAGGAGACTGAAAAGATTTGGCATGAGCCCCGCATCCTCAGGACCTTCTATCGCTGTGCCATTGAGAGCATCCTCACTGGATGCATCACCACCTGGTATGGCAACAGCACCGCCTACAACCGCAAAAGCTCTCCAGAGAGTAGTGCTGTGTTCTGAACGGATAATTGGAGGTGAGCTTCCTCCTCCAAGACATCTACAGGAAGCGGTGCCTGAGGAAAGCGGGAGGATCATCAAGACTCCAGTCACCCCAGCCACAAACTGTTCAGACTACTTCCATCAGGAAGGAGGTTCTGCAGCATCCGGTCCCGTACCAGCAGACTGAGAGACAGCTTTTTCCATCAGGCCATCAGACTGCTGAACACTTCATAGACACCTCACCCTCACTACTGGAACTTCAACATTATGCACTCCATACTGTACATTAATGCCACTGTTTTGCACATATCAACCTCTGTATATTTTATATTTTATATTTTATATATCTTATTTTATTGTTTACTTTATTTCATTTGTAAAACATGTATATACACACTATATACACACACACACACATGTAGAAAAACATATTTAGTACACACGTTCAGTAATGTATATACCTTTATATATTGTACATATATTTATTACTTTTTAGATTAGCCATTTTTATATTTTGCTTGTTTTACGTTATTGTATTTTTGCACAACTCTGTTGCTTGTGAAGCTCGCACACAAGAATTTCACTCACATGTACTGTACCAGTGTACCTGCACATGTGACGTGACAATAAAAGTGATTTGATTTGATTTGACTTTATATAGCACATTTAAAGGACATCGAGTGTCGGTCAAAGTACTGAACAGAGGGATAATATGATCAAAATAAAAAGTAATTAAAATAGATAAGATGAAAAACATTAAAACATTGTACGACATCTATATACATGTTTGTAAGAATACATATGTACATGTAAATGTGCACATACATATATAAAGGTGTACAAATTCCCATACAAGCACATATACGTGAACATAACATACGTGTATATGTATTCACATGCACACATCATCCAATGAGATTTAAGACCAGAATAGTTAAAACAGAAAAAAGTGGTGTCAAAGAGATCTTTGGGAGAGCCTTGGAAAATAGATAGGTCTTTAAATTTGATTTAAAGGTTTCCAAAGGGGAAGAAGATTTTATAGAAGAGTCTCGGGGCGGCAATGGAGAAAGCTCTGTCACCTCTAGGTTTTAACTGGGAGTGCGGAACTAATTAAAGCATCTGACTTGAGGAGCACAGAGTTCGAGTGGGCAGGTGCAGCCTAAGGAGATCTCAAATGTAACCTGGGCCCAAGCCATGGAGAGCTTTAAAAACGAATAATAAAACCTTGATATCAATTCTGTACTTAACTGGCAGCCAATATAAAGATGCGAGTATCGGAGTGATACTCCCTCTCTTTCTGGTACCCGTCAGGACCCTTGCAGCTGTGTTTTGAACAAGTTGCAGGCGGGACAGAGAGAGTTACAGTAATCAAGACGTGATGATATAAAGGCATGGATAAGGGTTTCCAGATCTTTGGCGGACAGGATATTTTTGAGTTTAGAAATGCTCCTGAGTTGGAAAAAACTGCCATGAACTTCCTGCTGTGACAAAACAAATTTCCCACGTGTGGGACTAATAAAGGTTATCTTATCTTATCTTAAATTATACCGCGATATGGATTTTTGGCCATATCGCCCAGCCCTATTTGTGATGTTTTATTTTTCCATAAAAACTTCCAGATGCTTGATTGTAGTGACTTGACCCAGGCGGTGGAAGGTTTATCAGGGATCAGTGAGAATAGGTATTTTGTCCTTGGCTGCACAAAAAACATTTGTTTTGTGGAAAAGTATAAGTCACTAATCTGCCTTTGATCAGTTTCAGTATTAAGCTTCATCAAGTCTTAATAAAAATTACCTCTGAAAGCCTGGTGGGAATTTTTGTGTCTGTGATGTCAGACACTGTAATGCTGAGCTGCAGGGTTCAAAGTTCAAACCTTGATCGGCATCATTTGCTGACTGTATTTCATCGTGTGAACATGAATCTGTCTGAAACATTCATACTGGTTCGAGATACCACTTTTAAACTGCAACTCAACCAGTTTTCAGTGTGCAGCAGAGTTTAAACCTGTCAAGCTCTTTAAGTTTGAGCAGCTTCCCCGCTTGAAAGGGATTGATGCATCTACCACAGGTGTTTAACTGGATTTCACTCAATGACCAGGCAGATCTTTTGTTTTCCTTTTTTCCTTTAACCTCCTAAGACCCGAACTCTTCCACGGCATGCATTTTTAATTTCTCTTTGATATTTGGGCATATTGGGACCTGATGAGTGTAAAAACAAAGAATTACCAGATTTTTTTTATTGATTTTTCTTAACCTAATTTTTGTTTCTAAGAAAAATGAGAGCCATTTATGAGGATATTCATTTAAATTTCGATAGAACAGTAGCAGTATAATGTCCTCATAAGTGGATATCAGGCTCTTGTAGAGCAAAATTGAGTATTTTGGTCTAAATAACCAAAAAATGTGATGTCAACATATGTGGACGCCAGGTGCTAGGAGGTTGATCTTCTTTCCGGCCATAGTCAGCCATAGGTGAAAAACCTTTAAATACAAACCAAAAAACCAAAATACAAATTATGTTTGTTATCACACATCTGTGAATATTATGAACAATCCCAAACATTTTTTTAACACATCAATGCAGTGCATAAGCTTCGTAGCACAATGTTTACTTGAGTATTTTTAAATGCTCAAATTATGTAATTCACTCTAACGATTGTACATACAACTTAAAAGATACTGCTTTCTATAAAAGTGCTAAATTAAATGATCAATCTGCATTAGAACTTAAGCAGTAAACAATAGTATTTATAACCAGCTTCTCTTGCATTTAACCATATGCAGACCAACAATAAACAATGGAGCCACTCGTAAACAGGCGACCAACCCACGGCACAATGCTAATGCTACGTAAGCTAGCGGCAGCCGCGATTCTTTAGCAACCCGCTTCAATCAGCCTTTAAACTTAGCCAGCAACCATTTCCTTACCGGCTGCCTCCCTGGCTTTATAGATACATTATTTCCACACAATAGCTGTGTCCCAATTCAGGGTCTGCACGGTTGAAGTACGCACACTACACGTACTACGTACGGTGCGTACTATAAGTACGAGAAATGCGGAAGTGAGAGGCTTGTGAAACGAGACGGTCTAGCCTTCGTCGTGCTGCACAGGTTGCCTAGCAACCATGATACTAACCGCGAGAAACGTTTCATACAGCTTTGTGTGACATAAATTAAGGAGAAAAAATGTTTTGTTGGTCATTCATTTTTGTCATGACCTCACTTTGATTAGTTGAATATCTGAGGCTGAGACCACAGGACTGTAAAACATGATTGTTGGGCTTCATTTCTGTACTGAACAGTCATTTCAAGATTAGCTAGTAAATAACAATTAGTTAATGTTGTTCATGAGACTAAAATCATCTCACTCTGGTAATGTAAATATAATATGGCCAATATTATATGTATTGTCAGACTATTATGATATATATATATATATACATATATGAATAACAGCAGTGAGCTTGAACTCTGGGTCAAAGATTCAAGTTGCAGTTATTTATATTTCCAATCACCTTAAATCTTCACTCAAGGACAAGTATCTTTGACAGTGTATAGATGTATTATACATAAGAGACAAATATTGTTCGTTTAATATGTTGGCATCATTACATTTGGCTCAATGCTTACATATATATACATATATGCTTACTTATAGAATATGATGTAATATGTGTAAAAAGGAAAATGTACGAGCTGTGAAAATTGTTTCTGAAAGAATGAAGAGTAGACTTATATATTAAATATTCCTTTATTGGGTGAGAAAATCAGACCATGTCATAACTGCTTTAAGTCGTACAGAATAGATATCAGAGCCTTAAACAGGCCGACTTCTGCTAAATGGGTCAAACTGGGCAGAAAGTAAACAAACACATAACATCCTTATAGAATATGATGTAACACTATAGATCAACTTACCTCAGAATATATAAAGCATATAAACAATTACAGCAATATGATGCAACAAACACAGCAGTGCTACTAATCCAAAATACTCAAAGGTTCATAGAACTGAAGCAAACATTTATTTTTAGCTCCATTCTGCTGCTGATACATACTTTAGGTTTCTGAATATTAAACTTGTTGCTGCCTTTCATAGTGTGTAACTTGAAGGCCCTGAGTACTTTCTCCCACACTGAAAACACTGGAATGATCAAATTATTTGAACATTATCTAATAAGACTGATTCAGGACAGACAATTAGTTATGTTAAACTTTCCTAGCAGTCCTTCACAAACAGGGAACAGTCTGTCTATTCTCTCCATCTGTCAGCTGCTGCTGGCTCTTCCTCCTCCTCTTCCTCACACACTGCTGAGTTTGTCCTGGTGGATCATCAGGGTGCAAAGCCTCGCAGATGATGTGCAGCAGTGGGTCCCTCAGTCTGTCCTCACTCTGGACACTTGCAGTTGTCACACATGGAAATCAAATGTGTGATAAGCTGCAGGATTCAAACACAAGTGTAACTTATAAATACATGTTCATACTTTTATTCCACAATCAGAGAGAAAGAAACAGAGAGAGAGTGCAGGACAGACAGACAGGTGACAGTCTCAGGTGTATACACTGCTACAAAACAGCACAAGAGAAGGAGGATTTAGTGTTTGTGTTATTACGAGTGCTAAACAAGAAGAGTTCCCAGATGGTCCAGTGGACACATGTGTGACTCCTGTGATTAAAGCATCTTTCTTTCAGCTTAACGAGTGAACCGTCAGCTCGTTCAAACACACGTTAAAGTCCGTTTGGCTCGACACCACCGAACAGAGGCAGCAATATAACATAGCTAACATTAACAGTGCAGTGAATCCTGCTTGTGCCGTCATATTCAGGACTGCAAACCGAGCAGCATCACTGACTTTCAGCTTGTTGTGTTTGTGGATATATGACTGACTTTAATTATCCATAAAATCATCACATTCTCTGTAGGATTAAGGTCGACTATATTGTGGCGAGCTCAGGAAAGGAGGAGACAGAGGTTTCGGTTGGTCTTGCTTCCGCCAGCTAGCCGGGAGCACAGCCGTTTATTAACTTTGCCGAGGAACACTGGCGCGAGCCCACTGCTCAGCGTGGCAACATACACAGCACACACAAAATGGCGCTCTCTCCCCGGAAACACACCGTCGCAGAGAGAGCGTCACCTGTAACCATGGCAACATAACAACATAACTGTAAACAGAACATAAATGCCAATAACAAAGCAAACCCCGAACAGCCCCGGCCCGCTACATAGCCCCCACCTAAGGGGTCAGTCGTCCCCGACAACCCCATTACCCCACACAAAGTCCTGCAAACGTCCCGGTGCCTTCTTCTGGCGCACCGGCCGGTCACGACAGGTGGGGGAAAAGTCACTTGGATGAGAACCTGGGGTGCCACCAGCATCCCCTGCCCCGACGGCTGCTGGAGCGGGCGGCCAGTACGGTGAGAGCCTGTCCTGGTGCAACACCGCCACGCGTCCTGGACCCGGCATGCGGATCCGGTACACCACTTCTGTTAGCCGCCCCACGACCTCCGCCGGCCCTTGCCAGTGACCGCACAGCCTGGGGGACACCCCTCTCTTGCGAACCGGGCAGTACACCCAAACCTTGTCGCCAGGCACGAAAGCTCCCCCTCGGGACCTGGTGTCGCAGGCTCTTTTCTGTCGTACTCCGGCACTGACCTGGGCCTGGCGCTGCTCCCTCAGCCTCCTGTAGCCGTCTCTGGCCACCAACACGCGCCGGTTCTCTGCCTCGGGGACGGGGAAAGGCTCTAGGACGTCTCCTCCCACTCTCTCCATCGGGGCCCCCACCCGATGCTGCTGTAGGGGGACAGTGAAGCATTGAGCGGAGCCCTTCCGTGCCGTACAGGTGTCACAGCAGTGCACATGAAGTTCCACATCCCGTCGACAACCAGGCCAGTAGAACCGTCCCCTGAGACGGCGGAGAATTTTAGCATTTCCATAGTGGCTGGCCCCCACCGAGCCGTGGACGAGCTCGAGCACCCGCGACCGCAGCGTCCGAGGCACCAACAGCTGCAAGAGATCTCTGCCCTGCCCGGTGGCCCGCCATCTCCGGTACAGGAGGCCGTCGTGGGTCTCCAGGGTGTTGTACTGGCAGTAGTAGGCCTTCACTTCGGGCCCCTGTCCTGACACCCCTGTCCAGCCTGGGCGTCGTGCTGCCTCCAGCCAGGCCCCCACCTGAACCAACGTCGCATCAGCCTCCTGCTCCTGCTTCAGCTGCTGCATGGTCAACGAGCCACCCCTTCCGCCGGCTGTGGCCCGAGCAGTAGCCACGCCCGCGCCTCCTGGGCCCGCTCTCCCCCATTTCGAGAGGGCAGCTGGCGTGGCGCAGACAGATGGGTTGAGCAGAGCCGGTGCCGGTGGTGTGCTGAACCAGCCGAGTCTGCCTGCAGTCTCCGGTTCCCTGCTTTTGACCGCACTGGAGGGCCAGAGTCTCTGTACCAACAGTGATAGCCAGCTTCGCGGTGTCAACGCAGGCCCCCCAGCGGGTCAGCAGATCAAGGCCGATGATGCACTGTTCTTGGATGTCAGCAAGCCAGAAGTCATGCACCAGCTCCAGATCCTTCACTCGATCCGCAATGGTTTCTTCCCCAGCATGTCAGTTCTCTCCCCGTCACTGTCATCAGCTGGGTGTCGGTGGGTGACCAACCCATCACAAGCGGCCGGATGCTCCAGGAAACACACCAGGTCGTATTAGGGAAATGGTGGACCCCGTGTCCACCAGGGCCTGGCAGGGCTGGTCCTCAACACGGCAGCTCAGGTAAAGTCCCTTGAGGTGCCCGACTAGGCCCGCCACCGTGCATCGTTCTTGGAGGGGGCAGGGCGCTGGAGCGGTGGTCCCCGCGCTGTGACGCCCCCTCTCATCCCCTGAGGCCACATAGTTCTGGCCTTGGGCGGGCGCCAGGCAGTCGCGTGCCACGTGGCCAGGCTCATCACACCGGTAACAGCGGTCGGTCGGTCGACGGGGGCGCCCAGGCGCCGAGGGCTGCAGCTGGCATACCTCCGGGACCTCCCCCCCGTCATAGTCTGCAGCTCTGATCTGAGGGTAGTTTGGGGGCGCACCTGCTGGTTAGGTGGTGAGGTGACCACCAGCTCGGCCCTTTCAGCCTCAAGGAGCGCCACACGGAGAGTTTGAGGCATGGCCAGGCGGACGTGTTGGCGTGAGTCGCTCTGGGAAAAGTCCTCGCAGGAAAGCATGCAGGCTAAGCTCCTCACGGGCTGCTGCTGGGAACTCTGGGTAGCCACGACGAGCATACAGCAACACATCCGCTGCAAAAGTGCCCAGGCTCTCCCCGCCCTCGGCTCCGGTTGGTCAGCTGCTCCCTGCTCTGATCAGTGGAGTGCCGCTGCCCGAATCGCCTCTCGAGTGCTATGGTGAGGGCCTGGAGCTCACGCTGCTCTGACGCTGCTAGGTCAAGGAGTACCTGTAGTGCGTCTCCTTCCAATGCTAGCGCTAGGTGTGTAGCAGCCTCGCCATCACTCCAGCCATTATGTCTCGCAGCTAGCCGTGCTTGTGAGAGGTAGGGCTCTAGCGGGTTAGCCCATTATATTTCGGTACCTTAGCTGGCGTTGCAGGCGTCACTGCTCGCTGTCGGGGCCCGTGTGTCGGCCGACGGAGGCAGCCCATCAAGCATTGCCCTAGCATCGGTCGCGGCGGGCCGCCGTCGCGGTGCACTCGCGCCGTCCGGGACCCGTCCGGGCACTTACATGGCCGCTTAGCTTCCTCTCTCTTTAATCGCCGGCTTCCCAAGCAGCGAATACTCTCCTCGACGGCTTGCTCCAGCCTCTGAGTGTCTCTCTCCATTCCGGCGAGGGTGAGCTATCCCACTTCTGACACCAATGTGGCGAGCTCAGGAAAGGAGGAGACAGAGGTTTCGGTTGGTCTTGCTTCCGCCAGCTAGCCGGGAGCACAGCCGTTTATTAACTTTGCCGAGGAACACTGGCGCGAGCCCACTGCTCAGCGTGGCAACATACACAGCACACACAAAATGGCGCTCTCTCCCCGGAAACACCGTCGCAGAGAGAGCGTCACCTGTAACCATGGCAACATAACAACATAACTGTAAACAGAACATAAATGCCAATAACAAAGCAAACCCCGAACAGCTCCGGCCCGCTACAATATATATATATATATTTAGAAGTAGAGGCTTTAAAACCAAGTTACAGCTGAAAGTACAAACATCACTAATGTCACATAACTTTGCCGACATGTGGCCAACAGTAATGTTTTAATGTTCTTCATTATTACACATTCGCACATAAATAAGTGACATCATATTCAGTACTTACTTTTGACAGTTCACTCTTCGGCCGCTCCCTTCTGCCGTATTTTGCGGCAAAATTATCCACACCCACCGCCGCGCTATGGATTGTGGGATATATGGGACCACGAAGCGCACGCACCGGACCACGCTTGATATTTGGGGAAATCGACGGCAGGCGCATTTGGAGTATGCATTTGAAGTACACTTTGAATTGGGACAGCCGTCGTCGCGTGGCGGTGACGTAATCGCACTTGAAATGCGTACTTCAAGCGTGCATACCCTGAATTGGGACACAGCCGTAGAGAGCAGCTGATCATGCAGTTACCCACAGGTGAGTTGATCATCCCAGACTGTGGAGCTGAAGGACAGGAAGTAACAGGGGGACACGCTGCTGGCGGGGGCCGTTCGACCATGACACTAACAGGTTCCATGATGTAGAGATAATCAGTGTTAGGTGTCAGTAGTGATAATCTTATGCCTGACTGGTTTATGGTGACTCACTGACACAGACTCTGATGTCATTCTGGAGCAAAGCCTCAAATATATCAGCAGCATTAAAAAGGAGATTTTAGCCAGGCTTTGGTTTTTGGGAGATGTAATTGCCTTCTACATGTATCCAAAAAGGTTGATTCTGTTCATGTGGACACAGTGGGAGAAACGTTTCATCACTGATCCAAGTGACTTCTTCAAGTAGTAATATAGCTGTACCTTTTTTTGCCCCCCCCCCCCGATGTTGTTTGGAACACATCAGCAGAAAGGTAGAATTCATAGCTGTTCATAAGAGTTTAATTTAATCAAACCTCATTTTACGGATCTAAGTGGCTCCTCATCACTACCCAATTCACCATTTTATTTAAATATCTGAATTTTCGGAATGAGGATCCAAGCGGGACACAGAGGCTGCTAGTTTTAACGCACCAGAATGCAAATATAAATAAAAGCCTGACTATCCTGAGAGCCTAGCTGTAGCGACACCTTTCTTTCAGACGGATGCCTGGATGTGCTTTGCTACCCGCACAGAGCGTTTCTGACAGTCGGGTGCTGCTTATACAATAGAGAAAAGCAACAATACAGTGTGTTTCTCTGCTCCAAGAAATCCGAGGGCCTTTCACACAGTAAGCATGTCTGTTATACCCAGCGCATAAATGTCTGTGTGTTAGCGCTGATTATTCAAACCCTGTTTAAAATGTGACACATTTGTTATCCAAAAACATTTCCTCTAAATTTGCACAGTTACTGATTTAAAATTATATTTTGAATTTATAATTGCATGACAAACATACTATAGACTCTTGAGCATATTTATATAGATAATTTCACAATGGTATAACTGTGCTAAATAAAAGAGGCCCAAGCACCAATGCACTCTAAATGCAAGCCTCTAAACTGCATGTTGATAAGTGCATGAAGTATACCTCTACCTCTACAGCTGAAAACAGTCTGTATCCATACTTTGAGGATCTGCTGAATTGTTTTTTAATGGCACTTTTTGACGAACTGCAGATGATGAATTCCTCTTTATTGTAGAAACTGTCCCTAAGCTATTGTTGCTCATACTTACTGAGTTCCCTAGCTACATCCTTACTATGGCAGTAAACTTTTTGAACAATAAAAGGTATGGTGGATTTAAAGAAGCATCCTAATTGAAGCAAAGGCAAAAAATTGGAATTAATTTTATGTGACTGTTCATATTAAAGCCAACAACAAGTGAAAATCCAAACCGACTCCAATCCTTTGTATTAATGATCTGTCTCTCTCTCTCTCTCTCTCTCTCTCTCCCCCTTCTGAGTGTGTGTGTGAGTGTCAGTGTGTGTGTGTGTGTGTGCCCTCACAGAAGGAAGGTCACAGCAGGAGCTTTTCTCAAATGCATTACCAATCAGTTTATTTTTTGCAAGAAGTGTAGCTCATACAATGGTATACATGTATTCTTTGCGATACTTTATATGTATAAAAGGCCCCAAAGTTCATAGAATAGTTCTATTGGTGTTTATAAGTTTATATAAGTTCATTTAATATTCAGTCTTCTGTCAGTTTGGGCCAGCCCACCTTCTAGTGACATCATCCGGTTAGTAAGGTGGGCAGTTTAATGTCGGATGAGCAGTGTTGGTCTGGAGGGGTTGCACTTGATTCCTGGGGAATGTTATGTGTGCGTAAATGACAAGTGAGTATTGACCTGTGTTGTATTTTGCCTTTGTTTGTGTCAGTACTGTAGTATGTTTACCATTTAGGAGCTAATGTAGTCCGTAGTTGGAGCGGTAGGCCACGCATGCAACGCGCGAGTTCACCCTCATTTCATATGCTAACTTATGTCGTTAGCTTATCCTGGTTTAGCTTTGTTGACGCATGTACGGTCACTCGTATGTCCATAACGTCATTCCTGTGTTATCAAACCTTCTATGTATGTTGTATGTGATGCTTGTGATTGTTTACTTTAAAGTAGAGGAGTTTGTAGTGTACAATTAGGTACGAGGATTAATAAAATAGCGATCGTAGTTTGACCGGAAAGATTGCGTTCCCGCTTGCCCTTCACAATAAGAGCATTGCGGCTGATTATAATGGGTAAGCTTTTATTTTGTACAACTACCGGAAGTAGTTCCTGTGTACTGACGGTAACTTAACTTCGCACTAATGCGGTTTAGTTGCATAGTGTGAGCAGTTTGAAGTGTACTGTATTGTCTTATTTCTATATATGTGATTATGTCAACTATGTTGGATCATGTTTATATTTGAGTATTCGACTTGTCTATTCTCTTTATTTATCTTTTATTTCCATTGTTTATTTCTTTTGTAGGAAACCACACACACCCACACACACCTATGTACACTCGCTGTGTTTACAGCCCCAGAAATTGAGTGGTGACAATAAAGTGCCTCAAACGGAACCTCAAGCTCCCTTCTTCTGTCCTACTCTGGGACAACTTGGCCTTAAGTGGTGTTCTGGCCGACACACCGGGGTGACCGTAGTGCTCATAGTCTGAATCAGTGCCACAGCCGTGCCTATCTTTGATATCTCCACTACATTTAATGGTCCTTCGAGCCGGATGCACTAGGTTTGCTTCAGAGATGGAATCAGGCCCAGAGTACGAGGCTCGCGGCGCACTCCCCAAACGACATGCTCGCCCACCTGTGCGCTACGCAGATTATGAGGTTGAGTACCCAGGCTACATTAGCCAGGCAAATAGAGAGGATGTAGAGCTCACACACCAAGAGGACAAGTCCAGGATGACCTCCCTCGCTTCCCCCTTTAGCTACAACTTAGGCAGCCCTCAGTGGAGGCAGGATGCTATTCTCCATGAGACGGCCTCGCGCTATGGAGCTCAGAGCCAACAGCACATCCAGGAGAATCAGCTAGCCCCCCAGCTGTATCCAGAGAGAAGGCATGGGGAACAAGCCTATGATCACTCTACTCCTCTACCCTTTGTGCTCCCCTATACACATCCAAATAAGGAAATAGGTGCAGAGTTATAGGATATCTGTCAGGAGCGCAATCTCATCCAGCAGACCCAGCAGCGTATGTCATCAGATCTGGTCGAACTCAAGGCACTGCGAGCAGAAATGAGACAGTTAGTGGACGCTGTTCAGGGCGTGCAGGGCCCATCTTCTCTCCAAACCAGTAAGTTAATGCAGTCACCGCTACCGGGTGATGCACCAGAGATTGAGGAGGATGATGACTGGCCTGCTCCACCACCGTGGCCAGATCCAGTTGAGGAAGCACCACTGCCTAGTGACCCACCAGTGTTGAACCCCCATCACACAGATGCATGTCTGTTTCCAGCCATTAAGACAGAGGCAATGGCAATCCCACCTGCTAATAGGTTTGTGGACAACCCAGGACAGAGTCTGTCACCAGATCCTCCCCCTGCTCTCAGGTTTCCAGATAAAGCCTCCCATAATCCACCTCCTTGGTTCAAGCCGGTTCATCTTCCACCGCGCTCAGGCAATTTCCCACTGGGCGGGTCCAAGCATCCGCGCGCCGCCTATGGGGACAGTAAGACTGAGCATGACTGTAATCCAGCATCCCCTGAGCAGCAGTTCAATCTGTCCTCTACACAGCCACTGCCGGACAGACCGAATCCGGGCAGGACTTCTATCACCTCAGAGACAGTTTACCATGGTCCCCGCCCAACAATTCCCAACTTCTCAAGTCGAGACCCTAGTGAGTTTGCTAGGCTTAAGATGGCATTGGGGAATCTTCTACCTGAGGACGCAACTGAGCTGTTCAAGTATCAAGTGTTGGTTGATCACCTGCACCTAGAGGAGGCTAGATTAATAGCCGACACTTACCTCAACTCTACCACACCCTTCACTGATACTATGAAGGCCCTCAATGACAAATTCGGCCAGCCACATCAGATAGTGCTGAGGTGTATTGCTGCAATGATGGACTCACCTGACATCAGGCGTGGAGACGTCTCGGCATTTGAGAGATTTGCCCTCCAGATACAGTCACTTGTGGGGATGTTAGGGACACTAGGCCCAGAAGGAGAAGTGGAACTACACTGTGGTTCACATGTTGCTCGTCTGCTTAGTAAACTACCCCCCGAGCAGAGAGCAGAGTTCCGCCGCTGCATGTTCCAACAAGGTGTGAGGATGCATACCTTGGCAGATCTCGCAGAGTGGCTTAAGTATGAGTCCTGGTGCCAAGACTCTGAAGGGCAGCTAGCAGCTAAAGGGACAAAGGAGAAACAGTGGCCCAGGCCTGAGGTGCGCCAGAGTAAGAGATCCATCACAGTCCTTCATGGTGCAAAGGAGGTAACGAAAAAGCCACAGGCTGTGAGGCCAGGGGGTGTGGCCAGTAAGAACAAACCATATTGTCCATTCTGTAACATGGAAGAGCACTATCTCAGTCAGTGCACACTGGTATCCAAGTTGACAAAGGACCAGCTAACAGAGTGGATAAAGAGTAACAAGAGGTGCTGGCGCTGTGCACGGTCACACCAGGCGGCCCAATGTAATCTGAGGAAGACGTGCAGCCTCTGCCAAGGGAAGCACCTGCAGGTACTGCATGATGTCAATGTTAGAACACTGAAAGGGTCACCAACAACAGCGGTGGTGAGCGGTGACTGACGTCCTGTATCTAGGCAGACCCACTGAAGGCTGCAGAGTCCTTCTAAAGATCGTCAAAGTCTGCATTCATTATGGCAAGCGAACGATCAGCACTTATGCTGTACTGGATGACGGGTCAGAGAGGACAATGCTTCTGCCAGAGGCTGCCGAGAAGTTAGGCATGCAGGGGATCACAGAGGATGTCCCACTGCGCACGATTAGGCAGGACGTGCAGACTCTCAGAGGTGAGTCAGTGTCGTTCTCTGTTTCCTTTCCCTCAAGGCCCAGGACCAGGTTCAAGATTGCTGGGGCCTTTACTGCTGCACGCATCGGACTTGCAGGCCACACTTATCCCATGGAGCAACTCAGAGAAAGGTATAAACACCTGATTGGCCTTCCGATCCACACCTTGATAAACGTGAAACCTTTGCTACTCATTGGCAGTGACCATCCCCATCTGGTTACCCCCGTTGAACCAGTCAGGCTGGGACCTCCAGGAGGGCCTGCTGCTATTTGCACCAGGCTAGGTTGGGCGCTACAAGGGCCAGCAAGTATAGTCGGCCAGCTCACCCAACCACAGCAGTGCTTGCTGACAACTGTGGCACCTCAGGTCAGTGAATTAATGAAACATGTGGAGAAACTATGGCAGGTCGACATCGTTCCGTTCCGAAACAAGAAGGTTGTTACTCGTTCAAGGCAAGACCAAGAGTCCATACGCATTCTGGAGACCAGAACTGTCCGAATAGGGGTTGAAGGCATACTTCGCTATGCCACCCCACTGCTTCGCTGGAAGGGGATGCCTATACTGCAGGCTACCAAAGACGCTGTCATGCCAAGTCTACGGGGTGTGGAGAGAAGGCTGGCTAAAGACCCAGAACGAGCTGAAGCCTACAAGGTGGAGATGGAGAAGCTTATCAAGGCTGGCTCCATCGTTAAGTGTGGCTCTGGGACACCTGTGACGGAAGGTCAGGAGGCGTGGTACATCCCCCATCACATGGTGAGCCATAATGGCAAGAACCGCTTGGTTTTCAACTGCTCATTTCAGTACAGAGGACAGCACTTGAACGCCTACCTGCTGCCTGGGCCCACCTTAGGTGCGTCGCTTCTGGGAGTTCTATTACGCTTCAGAGAGCATGCAGTTGCAGTGAGTGGGGACATTAAAGGCATGTTCCACCAGGTTTGTCTCTTACCAGAAGATCGTGCCCTGCTCAGATTTGTCTGGCGCGACATCAGTGACGAGAGCCCTCCAGCAGTCTACGAGTGGCGGGTGCTCTCGTTCTGAACCACGTGTAGCCCCTGCTGTGCCACATTCGCCCTGCAGCGTCACGTCATGGACAACAGCCAGCCAGATGATGACGTGAGACTCTCAGTCGAAAGGTGTTTTTATGTGGACAACTGCTTTCAGAGTTTCCCCACCGTGGAAGAGGCAAGGAACCTTGTCGACAAGTTACGGGCCATCCTAGCCTCAGCAGGGTTTGACCTACGACAGTGGGCCAGCAATGAACGTGACGTCATCAGTCATTTACCAGAAGAGAGCTGCTCTGCTAGTGTGGAGCTATGGCTGGCCCAGAACAAGGTCGATACCCCAGAATCTACCCTGGGATTGAGCTGGCTATTCCACACAGATGTCCTAGGCTACAAGCATCGTCAAGTTCCATATGCAGTCCCCACGATGCGCAATATCTACAAGGTCCTGGCCAGCCAGCAATGTTCCCTCTAAGCTGCGCACGTGCGCAATTGCGCACTGCTGGCACGGTCTCTGCGCACAGAAAATCTGTGTTGCGCACAGAAAAAAAATCTAACCTGAATTGAAATTAAAATGAATATTTTAACAATTCTGTTTTGCAGTGTTAGTAAGTGACTGGCTGCTCCTGTATGGGATTACAACGATGCCACCTTATCCCATAGTCCAGCCAATGATGCGATTCACATTCGTATATACGCAGTATATACAGCGTCCTTAAGTGCCGCTAATGTTTTAGCTAACAAAGGGGTGTAGCCGATGTGGGGTGCTGCTTATGTTGAACCTTTGTAATGGCAAAACGAACGGGCAGTAGCACATCCTCTCACCAAGCCAAAGTAAAAAAGAAATGTGACTCTTTTAAGATGGAATGGCTGTCAGAACATGTGCAAACGGAAGAAAAAACAGTGAAACTGGGTGAGATTTTTTCTTTTTCAAGCGAGAAAGGTCTGGTCTGCAAAACATGTTGCGAAGCTAAAATTGCAAGCGAGTTTTCAGAGGGAAAAGTGTGGACAGAATGGAAGCTGGAGTACCTCAAGCGCCACATTCAACAGAAAAGTCATTTGAAAGCAGTTGGAATTGTGAGAAGCTGTACGATGGGAATGGGGATCGGTACGTTATTGGGAGAGAGCACAAAAGACCGAGAGAAGAGGAACGAGCTGTCACTCATAAAGAAATCCAACCCCGAAGAAATTAAAGTTCTCATCGACAATATTCTACTAGCCATCAAAATTAATTCTTCTATGCTGTCGGTTCAACAAATTCACGATCACATGGCAAAGTATGTGAGTATACCAGAAAGCTGGCGAAGCAAAAATTATGCCTTTGAGTTTGTGAATTCAATTAATGAAGTAGTGCAGAATGAGACAATGTGTGAAGTTAAAAATGCACCTTGGCACACCCTGATCATAGACGAGAGCACAGACATAACAGTGCACAAAATGCTAGTCCTGTATATTAAATACAGGGAGGAAAATAACGTCAACCATAAAACTGTGTTTGGTGGCATCATCCAGCTGACCGCATGCACGGCTCAGGATATTGTGCAGGCAATAACTCAGTTTTACACCAAACATGAACTAGACATGGAGAGAATGGTGATGCTGACCTCCGATGGTGCCTCGGTAATGCTAGGAAAGCACAACGGAGTTGCAGCTTTATTAAAGCGGAAAATACCACACTTAACTGAACAACACTGTGTAGCCCATAGAGAGGACTTGGGCATTGATGATGCGTGGAAAGATGTACCTTTGATGCGTGATGTGGAAACTTTTCTTAGAACTGTTTACTCCACTTTCTCTAGATCCACTGTAAAGAGGGGAAAATTGGAAGACCTAGCAAATGTTCTTGATGAGGATGCACTGTCATTCAGGCCTCTGAGTGAAGTGCGATGGCTGTCGCATCACCAAGCTGTGAATGCTGTTCTGAGGAACTACACTGTGCTGGAAGAATACTGCAAGAGAGAATCCAGTGATAACAGAGATCCAGTGGCAAATTACTGTTACAAAAAGCTAACCGATTCAAACTTCAAGGTTACTCTCACCGCTCTGGGAGATGTTTTGGGTGAGCTGGCACACCTGTGTCTTTCTTTTCAAAGATGCAACCTGACTGTGATGGAAGGGCACTGCTTGGCAAGAGCAAAGATTGAGAAGTTGCGTTCCCAATACTTGACAGAGGAAAAGGATGTTAAGTGGAGTGACCGTGTCATAGAGGCGATGAGGGCCTCATCTGCCCATGGCAAGAATACCAGTGAGATTATTCGTGTTATTCGTAAGCTTTGTGAACACTTGGATGCTCGTTTTCCAGAGGATGAATTAAAGGAGTGGTCTGCATTTGACATTGAAGCATTGAACTCAGACATCAGCTTTGACTATGGAGCAGCAGACATTGCCACGCTGGCAAAGAAGTATGAGGCCATTCTCCACCCTCCACATTCAGTGGAGGTCATAAACAGTGAATATTTTGATTTCAAGTACATAATGAGGCACAAACTTAAACATGGGTCAATCAGCACATTCTCAGATATGGTGGCTGCAACGCTAAAATGTGAAGAGCTAAAACACATCTCACAGCTTGTGGATATTTGTGCTACATTTCAAGCATCCAGTGCAGATTGCGCATAAAGTCAAAGCTGCAAGCAGACGAAGCCATCAACCTGGACGACGTGTACAACCACTGGAGACGTGAGAAGGACAGACGGGAAAAATAAGGTGAAATTTAAGCTCTTAATAAGTTTACTACTCATCTGGTGTCATTTATTGAGTTTTCATTTATGGATATTGATCATTAAATACTGTCTACAGTTTACGAGTATTAGAAATGCAAATAATTGTGTCATTATATACTGTATTTTGCAGACAAAGAGTTACAGGACAGTAGGACTGTCTCCCAGACCGCAGTAGGACAGGAGGACCAGGAGCTTCACAGACTGGCTCATACTCATCATAACACAAGTCAGAGCTTTATAATAAAAATATTCAGTTTCAAAATTAGAGTTTATAATAGGCTTGATTTGGTTGGCAGTTCATGTTTTGCCATCGTTAAAGTTAAATATTCATACTTCCAATAGCGTTGACATAGTGCACAGGTCATTAAAAAAAGATTTTTGTAATTTTCTCTGTAAATGGGCTAAAGCTCTTAATTAAAGGTATTCTAACAGAAATGTAAATGCTGTAATTTGGCTCTTTTTATAAACCATGTAACTTTGATGGATGCGATGCTGTCGTGACCACATTGTACACATTTAATGTCGCTCACAGTGGTCCAAGGGTTCGCTCAGGGGGTCTGTGAGTTCGCTCACACACCTGAAAAATTAGAGGGAACATTGCCAGCCAGTACGACCCCCTAGGGTTCATCTTACCCTACACAACCAGTGCAAAGGTAATCATCCGCCATCTTTGGGACAAGCAAAGGGGTTGGGATGACCCACATCTGCCTCAGGAGCTCATGCAGCAGTGGACAGCCTGGGAGGAAGAGTTGCAATTTCTGCCTGAAGTTACTCTTCCTCGACCATATGTGCCTAAGCAAGTGGACACCTTCGGCTGTCAGAGAGAGGTACACATATTTTGTGATGCCTCTGAAGAAGCTTATGGCTCAGTAGCTTACCTCCGGACCACTGGCAGAAATGGAGAAGTGCATCTGTCGTTCTTGGTGGCCCGGTCCAGGGTTGCCCCCAAGCGGTTTCACTCCATGCCCCGATTGGAGCTCTGTGCTGCACTCACTGGGGCACAGCTCTCACAAGTGCTGGAAAGGGAGCTCACCCTTAGAATCAACCAGACGGTCCTATGGTCTGATTTTACAACAGTGCTGACCTGGCTGAGGTCTGAATCCTGCCGATTTAAGGTCTTTGTTGGCACTCGTGTAGCCGAGATACAAGAGCTGACAGACAGGCACTCCTGGAGATACGTCGACTCTGGAAGGAATCCAGCCGACGATGTGACACGTGGGAAGAAGCTGAAGGAGCTCGCTGTACCAAATAGATGGAGCCAAGGACCATCCTTTCTCCTGCACAGTCCAGACTCCTGGCCAGAGGATCTCACGGTTGACCAAGCAGATGATGCCGCGGAGCTGCGCAAAGCTGTGTTCTGTGGGACCACTGCAGTTGCTCCGTCAGGTCAGCCAACTTCAGATTTGAGCCGCTACAGAACCTGGAGTGAGATGTTAGATCCCCGCTCCTGGCCCGGAGCGGGTGTTCGCAGAGCTTCGGCGCTCCTACTGGATTCTGCGAGGGTGTGAAGCTGTCCGGCGCTACCAACACCTTTGTGCTGATTGTCAAAGGTGGAGACCTACAGTGCCGAAGATGGCAGACCTGCCAGCAGCCCGGCTGCGTCTATATAAACCGGCTTTCTACTCTATGGGAATGGACTGCTTCGGGCCGTTTGAGGTCAAGGTTGGACGGCGTAGTGAGAAGAGATGGGGAATCATATTCAAGTGCCTTACCACCAGGGCAGTCCACTTGGATGTTCTTAACACCATTGATGCAGATGCATTCCTGATGGCCCTTCGGCGATTTGTTGCCCGTAGAGGTACACCTGCCGAGCTGTTTTCAGACCAGGGGACCAACTTCAGGGGAGGTGAGAGGGAACTGCGTGAGACCTTTCTGAAGATGGCCCCGGAACTACAACAGCTTCTAGCACCCCAGAAGATCAGCTTCCGCTTTAATCCTCCAGGTGCCCCACACTTTGGGGGAGCATGGGAAAGGGAGATCCGGTCGGTTAAGTATGCCCTCTATGCCACAGTTGGTGCTCAGTCAGTTCCAGAAGAAGTGCTTCGCACTGTACTCATCGAGGTGGAAGGGATACTCAACAGTAAACCCCTGGGGTATGTGTCTTCCGATGCCAGAGATGCAGATCCAGTGACTCCCAATGTTCTTCTGATGGGGCGGCCGGATGGATCCCTACCTCAGATAGTATACCCAGAGAATGAGCTCCTCAGTCGCTGGAAGCATTCCCAGGTGTTGGCTGACCATTTCTGGTCACGTTTCATCTGTCAGTACATTCCCAGTCTGCAGACTCGCCAGAAGTGGCAATCGACTGCAGCTGATTTGGCTGAGGACTCTGTGGTGATGATCGCTGATCCACAGCTTCCCAGGGCTCTCTGGCCTGTGGGGAGGGTGATTAAAACTCATCCTAGCCCTGATGGACGCATCAGGTCGGCTGACGTGAAGGTGAAGGAGAGAGTCTACACTCGGCCAGTTGCCAGACTGGTTGTCCTCCCTGCGCTGCCCTCTGGAGAAGATAAGGACAGCTCTGCGTCGAACCCACCACAACCTTAGAACTTTGTTGCCTTATTGATAAGCAAATGTCTTACATACATTTGGGGGCGGCTGTATAAAAGGCCCCAAAGTTCATAGAATAGTTTACTGGTGTTTATAAGTTTATATAAGTTCATTTAATATTCAGTCTTCTGTCAGTTTGGGCCAGCCCACCTTCTAGTGACATCATCCGGTTAGTAAGGTGGGCAGTTTAATGTCGGATGAGCAGTGTTGGTCTGGAGGGGTTGCCTGTTTTACTACGCATCATAAAAACGCAATCATTCATCTTCCTTTCTGTTCTGGCTTTAGAATCATTGGTTGTTTACTGAGCTGTACTTCGGGAGTCATACTGTTGTGATACTGGGGGGAGAAAAGGGTAAGGTCTGATAGACTAAACCATTACACACAAAACTTCAAAAACCTAGAGAGTGGGTGAGACTGGTAACTGTGTTGTTCAGCAATAAACTTATCTGCAAATGTGTTAGTAAAGAAACTGCAAACTATAAAAGGAATATGGATTTAAATAGAACATAGTAGTGATAGATTAAGTGCAGGAAACACTAGTATAAGGTGTCTATGGAACAAATCTCCTTCAGCGTTCAAATGACCAATGTGAGGACTACAGGTGTTTCTCTCAGTTGGTTGTGTTTAGGGAAAAAACAGCTAAATACACTGAGACTGCTCCACATTGTTAGTGAGTTAACTCTGGATATCTGTAGGTTTTGTCAAACTTGGAGCGAACAAAAGCAGAAAAACAGTAAAAGATGCAGACAGTGAAAGTCTGGTTTATTTCATGAATACAATGAAACATTTTACAGTTTACAGAGCAAAGTAGCATACATGATAAATAGATACACATAACATGGAGAGTGAGAAGTAAAACTCATCGTCTTACCACGTGTTATATTCTGTAAGCTTAAAATAAACCACAGAAATTAGAGTTTAGTGTTTTAAAGTCATCTATTAAAACATGAGTCAACATTACTGGAGTGACACTTTAACGATGCTTCATATCACCGTGTTTATGATGGTAAAACATGTTCTCTCATTAGTAGATGTCTGTGCTGTCACTTGTCATGAAAATGTCCAGAGCCTCTGTTCAAGCTTCCTCTTCAATTACCATTGATCGTTATTAGGGCCCACAATAGATTTGTTACATTATGCCCGTAAACAACATGCTTTTATACAAATCATTGTGACACAAAATATTTAGATTCTTCTTTCACAATGTGCACAGCATTCAATACAATCCACCCATCACAACTCATCAGGAAACTGACAGACCTGGGCATCAGTTTCCTCATCTGCAAATGGTTACTGGACTTCCTGACCAACCACCCCCAACATGTCCGGCTGGATAACCACTGCTCATCTACCATCACAATGAACACCGGTGTACCACAAGGCTGTGTGATGAGCCCTTTCCTCTACTCCCTCTTCACCCACGACTGCAGACCTGCTGATGGTTCCAACACCATCATTAAGTTTGCAGATGACACCACGGTGATTGGCCTCATCAGTGACAACGATGAGGCCGCCTACAGGGAGGAGGTGGATCGTCTGGCTGAGTGGTGCGACACAAACAACCTGCTGCTTAACACCGAGAAGACCAAGGAGCTCATCGTGGACTACAGGAGGAATGCTGACCCACATCCACCCATCCACATTAAGGGGACGGCTGTGGAGCCTGTGAGCAGCTTCAAGTTCCTGGGAGTCCACATCTCCGAGGATCTCACCTGGACGACCAACTGCTCCAAGCTGGTCAAGAAGGCTCACCAGCGCTCTTCTTCTTGAGGACTCTGAGGAAGAACCACCTTTCCTCAGACATCCTGGTGAACTTCTATCGCTGCACCATCGAGAGCATCCTGACCAACTGTATAACAGTCTGGTACGGGAACTGCTCTGCCTCGGACCGGAAGGCGTTGCAGAGGGTCGTGAAAACTGCCCAGCGCATCGCCGGAGCACCACTTCCTGTCATAAAAGACATCTACAGGAAGCGGTGTCTGAAAAGGGCTGGGAAAATCATCAGAGACCCCAGTCACCCATCACATGGACTCTTCACCCTCCTGCCCTCTGGGAGGCGCTACAGGAGCCTCCGGACTAAGACCACCAGGTACCGGAACAGCTTCTTCCCCACAGCTGTCAGACTCCTGAACTCTGCCTCCTGACATCTGACCCACGTTAACACATGGACTGAACATACACACACCCACAATGGACAACCGTACCCTCAAACACACAATAATAACATGGACTGAACCACCACTCACAACCACTAGCACTTTATACAGCCTCTGTAGAAATTATCCCACACCCTCACTTATCTTAACTGCACTACTGTATAGCTCTGTGTAAATAATCATTCTGTACATACAATAATTTTTAACCTTACAACTGTTTACAACTTGCATAGTTCCCATTTCTGTATAGCTGTATAACTCAGATTTCTGTAAAGTTATTTATTTCATATTCTGTATAGTTTTTCATATTTATATCCTGTTCATATCCTGTACATAGCTTGTACTCACTACAGCCTGTACATACCTATAGTTATAGAATATTCACAACATACTTCATACCGTGTACATTATAACATACCATAATAGACCCATTTCTGTAATATACTTGCATATCTATATTATTGCTAATATATATTGTAATATATCTATATCACTAAAGCACTTCTGGATGGATGCAAACTGGCCTTAGCCTTCGAACCATGAGTCGACCAATTGGGTGGAAAGCTTCAGTTCATCACGAGGCTTCATCTCACCATCACTACTAAATGGTAAACGTACTACAGTACTGACACAAACAAAGGCAAAATACAACACAGGACAATACTCACATTTACGCACACATAACATTCCCCAGGAATCAAGTGCAACCCCTCCAGACCAACACTGCTCATCCGACATTAAACTGCCCACCTTACTAACCGGATGATGTCACTAGAAGGTGGGCTGGCCCAAACTGACAGAAGACTGAATATTAAATGAACTTATATAAACTTATAAACACCAATAGAACTATTCTATGAACTTTGGGGCCTTTTATACATATAAAGTATCGCAAAGAATACATGTATACCATTGTATGAGCTACACTTCTTGCAAAAAATAAACTGATTGGTAATGCATTTGAGAAAAGCTCCTGCTGTGACCTTCCTTCTGTGAGGGCACACACACACACACACACTGACACTCACACACACACTCAGAAGGGGGAGAGAGAGAGAGCGAGAGAGAGAGAGACAGATCATTAATACAAAGGATTGGAGTCGGTTTTGGATTTTCACTTGTTGTTGGCTTTAATATGAACAGTCACATAAAATTAATTCCAATTTTTTGCCTTTGCTTCAATTAGGATGCTTCTTTAAATCCACCATACCAGTAAGTATGAGCAACAATAGCTTAGGGACAGTTTCTACAATAAAGAGGAATTCATCATCTGCAGTTCGTCAAAAAGTGCCATTAAAAAACAATTCAGCAGATCCTCAAAGTATGGATACAGACTGTTTTCAGCTGTAGAGGTAGAGGTATACTTCATGCACTTATCAACATGCAGTTTAGAGGCTTGCATTTAGAGTGCATTGGTGCTTGGGCGTCTTTTATTTAGCACAGTTATACCATTGTGAAATTATCTATATAAATATGCTCAAGAGTCTATCGTATGTTTGTCATGCAATTATAAATTCAAAATATAATTTTAAATCAGTAACTGTGCAAATTTAGAGGAAATGTTTTTGGATAACAAATGTGTCACATTTTAAACAGGGTTTGAATAATCAGCGCTAACACACAGACATTTATGCGCTGGGTATAACAGACATGCTTACTGTGTGAAAGGCCCTCGGATTTCTTGGAGCAGAGAAACACACTGTATTGTTGCTTTTCTCTATTGTATAAGCAGCACCCGACTGTCAGAAACGCTCTGTGCGGGTAGCAAAGCACATCCAGGCATCCGTCTGAAAGAAAGGTGTCGCTACAGCTAGGCTCTCAGGATAGTCAGGCTTTTATTTATATTTGCATTCTGGTGCATTAAAACTAGCAGCCTCTGTGTCCCGCTTGGATCCTCATTCCGAAAATTCAGATATTTAAATAAAATGGTGAATTGGGTAGTGTTAAGGTTTCAGAACTGAGGAGGAATCCAAAATAATGACCACTGATCCGGCCTGGTGCAATTAGACGAAGATTTTAATGCACACATGTGGAGTCCAACACTTGTGCAGATTCAGTGTTGAACTATCTTACAATAGTCAGAACAAAGACTTTATAGGGTTGGCAGTCTGCCTGTTGCCAGGCAGACTCAATACAGCATACGTCAATCCAAAACCACAAACGTTCAGTTAACTTTGAACACAGTTTAAAAAAGAACATTGTCTTCGGCTCGAACCCAGGTGCTTCCTGTCACCATCCTGCCCAGGCTTATCTTCTGGAACATCAGGTCCACGTTCTGCACAAACTGTCACTCATGCAGGCACAATTTTGCAGTTGCAAGCAAAACATAATTAAACTCTTACCTATATAAATGAGTCTAATACTGTGTGTGTGTGTGGGTGTGTGTGTGCTGTCCTTTATTTCACCCTTCACTTCATCAGCTAAACCTTGTAACCTTTCCACCAGACAGAAGGCCAGCACGTACACAACTGAAACTATGTGTGTGTATGTGTGTATGTCTGTACATGTGTGATCCTCACGCTGCACCTTAATTGACCTCAGCTTAAGCAACCAGGCTAAGGCCATCCTGTGTGTACTGATCTTGACTTATATGTAGAATGTAGAAAACAAATGTTCCAATCTAATACAACTACTTAAAGCTTAATCAAAAATATAAATGCATAATAAAATGACAAACCAACTCAGACTGCTTTCAGTTTCACTTCAGCAAGCCTTGCAGAAGTGTTTCCTGTCTCATTTTGGCACAGAGTGTATTTCCTGTCCCTGCAGCTCAGTTTCTCACCCACTAAAGACTTCAGTGTAAGAATATACAAACATTCAAAAGCCTTTAAAATTATGGATTTAACTCAACAGTTTAAAGTGGTTCTTCCTGGACCTGTAATAAAAGCTTAATTGGGTGCCAATATGTTTAAACATCTAAATGCACTATCAGTATTAATAATTAGTGGAATAGTAATAATGATCATAAAAATATCCACCCAGTATTCCCTATGTGTTATGTGTTTTTAGAAGTATCACAGTTTATTTCTAAAGGAATACATGTTGTTTGTGGCACTCTGTTTGAAAACTATTAGCCTATGAAACTATTAGAATAGTGAAATCTTCCTAAACTAGTACAGGTATATTATTACTTTTTCAGTCTTAGCTGGTCTTTAATCAATGGTCAAGACAGTTTGCATATTAATGATCATAAACTGACCTCACAGCCCATTGTTCCTTTAGTGGTGCTGGTTTCAGTCATTGTGCAAAGGTACTGTTTATAAGGTTGGGGTTTGTTTATGGAAGTCGTTCTTTCGGATGGCGGATGCTGAGCGACCTCTGACCTGGATGCACCTGCTCGCGAGAGCTGTCAGCCGATTCGGGCCTTCCATCACCTCGCGAGAGCCGATTTACTTATCTGGATGACTGAGCATGCATCAAGGCACTTCTATATGAACTTAACTTTGGAGCTTAATAAGAAGGCCTGATAATAAAGTTGATCATCTCAGTGTGGTTTGATAAAGTACATCAGTAGACCACAAAGCCTCAGCTGAACCATTTCAGTGTGTCAGTAAGTGTTGACAGTCTGGGGATCTCACAGCTGTGGTGATATTTGTGGAAACAAGCACAAAGTGAGAGATGTGTCTGTTTGTCTCTGCGGTCACCTCTCAGAGCTGCTGAGGCTGAAGCAGGATTAAAAATAACTTTGCGTGCGCAGTCAAACAGAAAACGTGAAAGCATTTTCACACCTTGGTAGGACTGAGCTGTACGTGGGAGTCGTGATAAGATCAGCTCTGCTGTTTTTGTCCTTCTCAGGAACTCTTTGTCCTCCATATCATCTGCTGTTTAATTTGTCTTTAATGAAACGCCCACATTAAGCGATCGGCTCTCTGACTATTACACTATTTCTGTTTGTGTATCCTTGTAACTTCTGTGTCATTGGACTTATGTTGTAGTTGTAATGTCATCACCACCTGCTGCTGTGTTTGACTTTTAAACAGCTATTAAAGTTCACACAGCAGTTCTTTGGATGAATACACAAACTAACCTGAAACGTTTTCTTTGTACTAAAATAAAAGAGAACTAATTTATACTTAAATGACTTAAACTGTTGGTCAGATGTCATGAAACACCACTAAATTAGTTCTGAGATCGAAACCAGAATTTCTTTTTTGTGTGGAGTTACATAAATCTCCTAACTCTTCAGATTTACACATTAAAGCTCAGCTCAGATAAAATAATTATTGTGGGTGATTTTAACATCCATGTAGATGCTAAAAATGACAGACTCAACATCGCATTCAATCTGTTATTAGACTCAATTGGCTTCTCTCAAACTGTAAAAGAACCCACCCACCACTTTAATCACACTCTAGATCTTGTTTTAACATATGACATAGAAACTGAACATTTAACAGTGTTTCCTGAAAACCCTCTGCTGTCTGATCATTTCCTGATAACATTTACATTTACAATAATCTCCACACAGCAGTGGGGAGTAGACTTTATCACTGTGGTGAAATACTTAACCCTACATGTACACAGGTAGCCTCACTGAGAGTTAATGTCTCATTTACAAAAGAGATCTGTTTCAGACAAACACATAAAAACAATAAAACAGCTAAAATGGTCATGTGTGAGAGACCAACTTAAGACTGACTGTAGTGCATGTCTGAAAATGTCTCCTCATCACTGCAGCAGAATAAAAACAGGACAAAGAAAACATAAAAACAGGGTCCAGCACAACCTACCCTGAATAAGGTCACAGGGTCAAACTTTGGAGCCTCAAGGCCAAACTTCTGGTCATTCCTCTGCCCATGACTCCCAGCTGGGCTCAGCACAAAAAGACCACATGGCTGGTGTTTTTCAACAGGAGGAGCCATAGATGTTTGGTGCTTATTGGATCTGATGGTAGTCAGAGGTGGAGGTCCTGGTACTCTGACTGCCGCCATCCAAAGCTAGCTTGTGGTACTGCTGGTGTATAGTATTTGAAAAACTAGTATAACTCTAACGAATGGTTTAATGCCTGACCCTTCATAGGTGATGATGTGAATGTGAACCGTTAGTGATCTAATGACAAACCCTCTTAAAGTAAAGCAACATATAAAATGAATGAAACATTAGGAAAGTATCCTCATGTGCAGACATGGGAGTAATAAAGTACAACAGTACATCAGCACAGGTCAGGTGACCACAGCCTGTACACTCAGAAAGACTACTGGAGCTCACAACTGACATTATCGTAAGCAGTGATTTTGTTTTTTTGCCCAAAGCTGAGTCACTGTGACTGATTTTAGCGTTCCCCACCTGCTGAATCCATTTTGAAGCAAACAAAATACAGCAATTTTTAAAATTCTCCTTGTTTTTCATGTTCTACATGACAGATTTAAGCTGACTACATTCATTACTATCAAATAAAAATGAAATAAAGTGTTTATTCCTATGTACTATTATTGTATTACATTACTATAGCACAAGGTTCAGTTAGCTTTACACAGAAACAGCTGCTACAAACTTCCAAAGAACTACTTTTACTTTCTTACTTTGAGTACATTTCAGTACTTTTTTTAAATTCTACTTGAATACAGAAATGTCATCAGTACTTCAACTTTTACTGAAGTATTTTTTAGCACACATATTTGTACTTCTACTCTTCAAGTATAGATATTGTCACTCCTCTCAGGATCAGCATTATCCAGATTCATAGCTCTCACAGATAGATGATGCCGCAGGAGTATGAAGGTAGGTAAGAGGAAAGGGACAGCTGACACAGGCCCGTGTGTGTGTGTGTGTGTGTGTGTGTGTGTGTGTGTGTGTGTGTGTGTGTGTGTGTGTGTGTGTGTGTGTGTGTGTGAGAAAAGTTGGGAGAGAGGGAGGTTTCCACCCCTAGGTGTAGCTGCACCAAAAATGGATTTTCAGAGTGCAGCTCTGCGCGTGCTGCATCCTATGTGAAAATGTCAGAATTGCAAACAGAACATAGTTTCACATAAAAGATGCTGTCACACTTACTCTGCCTACACAAATACTGTTAAATACATTTTAAGAGCTGCTTTTAAAAGTCCAAAGGTGTTCATAGCTAATGTTAATGAGTTAATGGGTGGTAACATGTACCGTACGCAGTGATGGTGTGAAAGTGGAAAAAAACAGGAAAGTGTTGAAGCTAAAGGCGCCTGTGCTGCTCAGACTGATGTTCAGTCTCCATCCAGACACCATGAAAACTGCATCTGTCTCTCTGCTCTTCGGTGAGTCAAATATTCGTTCTTTCGTTTGGGCTCCAACTTCAGATTATCAGATGTCACTGACCTCATCAGTGCTGATCACATTTATTAGACCATCACACATGTAAGGTTAATGTCACAGCTGGACTAAATGAACTGTTCTGCTAATTACATCTGCAACAGTACAAGTGAAAGAACTTTATGATGTTAATGATCATTTAGAGGCTAAAATACAATTACTGTTGTTATCAATTTTGGATCATTTGATGCCTCCAAAAACAATCAAACAAAAATATTAAAGCCACATTATTAGCTTTTTTAAAATTAATATGACAAAAAGAAATAAAATAGAATTGTGGGCTTGCATGTACAGAAACATCAGTTGTTGTTTTTGGGTTGAATGTTAATTTCCGGCTTCTCAGTGAAATCCAGCGCGCTTGTATTTAGATTATTGTAATGTTCTGTTTGGCAGCTTGGACTAATCATCTCTATCAAGCTTCTGAGCTGCATAAAATACAACAACCAGACTACAAACAGCTCAGAACTCATTTTATACTCTTTACTTTGGGTGTCAGTCATTTTAAAGACTTGCTTTAAAATTCTTGCACTTATATTCAGATCACCAAATGGACAGGATGACCAGCTGTCATCACCAACAAACGCTTTTGTGAGAAGTATTAAATAAATATTATAGTGAGCATCTTAAATACTTTTTCCCTGTGTTACTTCTCACTAATACACTTAATTTATGGAAATCTGTGCTTTGATTTCTTTTCTGTGTGGATTAGATGGTTTGTTACGAGAAACTGGTGAGAATTTCATGTCAAAAGCACCTTTAGAAATATTTCCTTAGCCAGTTAGTGATGTTTAATACGTATTTTACCTGCTGTGTGTATATATATTAAAACATTTTCCACACACAGAATAGAACATTTTGGCATTTGAATCATAGTAATATATGATTTTATTACTTAACTTGCAAATGACGGAAGTCATAAAATGGTAGCATGCTTCCTGCTAGTAACACATCAGGTCATCACGCTGGTGTGATAATGCCCCTAGTGGCAAACATTGGAGCTATATTCATTATTTACTTTTAAAATTACTTACTTTACTTTACATTTAAAATATGCAGCATCAGAAAGAAAAGGAAAAAAGCTTTTGGTCAAGAGATGATGATTTATCTTCTTCTTTTCGTCATATCCTTTAGTTTGTGTGACTCACTTGGTGTCAGTACTCTCCAGAACACTGGTTCTTCTACCCATGCCGTACTCCACCATCGCCTCATGCTCTAGCTACAACTGCTTTGATGGGGTGATGTTTCACATTTCTACCACATGAAGTAGTGATTATTTAAGACCTTGTATGTGAGGAGCAGGATTTTGAATTCAATTCTGGATTTAACAGGAAGCCAATGAAGGGAAGCCAAAACAGGAGAAATCTGCTCTCTCTTTCTAGTCCCTGTCAGTACTCTTGCTGCAGCATTTTGGATTAGCTGAAGACTTTTCAGGGACTTTTTAGGACATCCTGATAATAACGAATTACAGTAGTCCAGGCTGGAAGTAATGAAGGCATGAACTAGTTTTTCAGCATCACTCTGAGACAGGATATTTCTAACTTTAGAGATGTTGCGCAAATGGAAGAAAGCAGTCTTACATATTTGTTTAATATGTGCATTGAAGGACATGTCCTGGTCAAAAATGACTCCAAGGTTCCTCACAGTGTTACTGGAGGCCAAGGTAATAAAGAGAGAGGCCTAATATTTAATAATCCACATTTCACTGTTTTACTCTTTGGTTCAGATGTGGATACTGTATTCTTCTTTATTTATGATTTTTTTATGTTTAAGTTGTTTATTGCTGGTTTTTAGTTTGTTGTTTGTCTGTTTGGGAGCTGACACAGTCTCAATGGAGATGGGTTTTTGGGGGGGTAGCAGGAGGAGAGAAGCTGCAGAGAGGCGTGTAAGACTGCAACTCTGCTTCCTGGTCCCAACTCTGGATAGTCATATTTTGGGGGGTTTAATAAATTGGTCCATATTTCTAGAAATGAGAGCTGCTCCATCCAAAGTGGGATGGATGCCGTCTCTCCTAACAACACCAGGTTTCCTCCAGAAGGTTTGCCAATTATCTATGAAGCCCACATCGTTTCTGGGACACCACTCAGACAGCCAGCAATTTAAGGAGCACATGCGGCTAAACATGTCACTCCTGGTCTGATTGGGGAGGGGACCAGAGAAAACTACAAAGTGTTTTGGTGACCGCCAACCTTACTGACCTCTGACCTCTAGTGACCTCAGTCCTCCTGTTGCAGGTGTGTGTGTGCTGCTGCTGTCTGCACTGACTGTTTCTGCAGGTGAGTTGATGAAGTGAAAACAATCAGTGAGACTCCAACAAGAACACAAATACATTTACTCTGTCTGTCCTCCAGTGTCTTTGTCTGTCAGTCCAAACCTTCAGCAGTTCTTCAGTGGATCTTCTTCTGCTTCTTCAGTGTCTCTGAGCTGTGATGATGATGGACAGACAGTTGATGGATGGACAGTGAAGAGGACCAGAGGAGGACTCACTGAGGACTGTGGAGCAGCTGCAGGTTTTGAGATGGTTCATGGTTCCTCCTGTGTTGTGGTTCGCTTCGTCTCCTCTGATGGAAGTTACTTCTGTGTGAACTCATCTGGACAGCAGAGCGATGAAGTGTCCATCATTGTTTCAGGTACAGACAGATGTTCCAGCTGTTTCTCTGTCTCTGAGCAGATGTTTCCAGATGTTGGATGTAACATTCCTGTTTTTCCAAGGACATTGTGTCATGACTCTGATCTGTTTGTGTCTCTGTTGGACAGATAAAGGTGCAATCCTGGAGATTCCTGCACTTCCTGTGAGGACAGGAAGTGATGTCACCCTGCATTGCAGAGAGAGGAGCGGTGACACAGCTGCGGCTTTTTTCTCTTTTAATGGACGTCATGTTGAATCTGATTTTAAATCAGAGCTCATCATCACAAACATCCAGCAGTTTCATGAAGGTTTCTACTCGTGTGCTACTGATAAATCTGGAACATCTACTCAGAGCTTTCTGAGGGTCAGAGGTCAGAGCAGTGACATCACTTCCTGTTTACAGACATAAACTAGCCTGTTGACCTGATAAGAAACTTACTTAATCACCTTCATCATGTCTCCTGCAGATCCTCTTCCTCCTACACAGAGAACTCCTCCTGTGAACTCTTATTTCACTAATGCTTCCTCACCTCCTCTTCAGCCTCACAACTCTATTCTCACACCACTCATAGCAGGTCTTCTTCCACTTGGCCTTCTGGTTCTGGTTCTGTTTTTCTACAGAATAAAAATAGGTATGAATTCTGTCAGATTCACCTGAGCCAAGGACAACAAATCCTAAATGTGTCCATTCTACAGCAGTCACCCAATGTGCTTTATATCTACAATAACACACTATAGTCAACACCAGCAGGTAGCAATCTCTAGATGTTTCAATGGGAGATGATCTGGGGCGTTGGAAGAATAATCTAAAGCAGCTAGAATTGTTGCTGAAATATGAAGAAAGTGTGGTTTAGCACAATCTGGCTGAAACATCAGGGATCAGCAAGGACGCTGGGGCAGGCTAGACACCAGTCACTCCCACCCGAGGAGTAGGTATGGGTGCAGGAGTGAGCTGGTTCACAGCAGCCAGCAACCTGGAAGCTGGGACAGGCACCGGCAATGGCTGGCACCTGCTGTACAAAAACACTACAAAACAACTAGTGAGGGAAACAGAGAAAGAACTAGCAAAAACCTAAACTGGGGACAGCTAAACATAAGAACATGTGGAACTGCTGCTGATCGTTCATACTGTCCATGTCCCAGTTTGTTCTCTGAGTTTCAATATCTGCCTGGACTGCAGCTGGTTACAGGCAGCTTAGACACTCTCTGTGGTTTTTCTGTTTCCTTCTCATCTTTACAGGAAGGAGTCACTCCTCTCCTTTTTTTTTTTTTTTTTTTTTTTTTTTTTTTTTTTTTTTTAACCTGTCCCGTTTGGCTCTTTTGCCATCAGAATTATTGTCTAAAGGCGAAGAAAGATGCCCAACGGATTTACTTTACCAAATGGACCATCCCAGCCTTGCCGTAATGGTCCATCTGATTCACCTTTTATTGTTTATTTTATTTTCACTTGCTGAATACGGGACAGACTTGACTGGTGGAAAGAAAGGGAGAAAGAAAGAGGAAAGAAAAAAAACCTGAGAAGAGGGACGGGGAAAAGGGCAAAAAAAAAACCAACAGAATAAGCAGACAAAAAAAAAATACATATCGATCACCTGGATCACCTGTTGAGAAAGAAAAAGAAAGCAAGCAGATGAAGACGAGAGTAATAAACAAGATCACAATGATATATGGAATATGACAGTAAATACTAAATATTAAACATTATTGTGCAGCACGTGAGATCGACAGCGCACAGTGTGCTTTGAGATAGGAGCCCAAAAGGGTGTAGTTTGTGTGTGTGATCACCCGTGTGTACACCTGTGAGCATGAACGCGCTTGTTTTTAAAAGGTTCCTTCATGTAATGATCTGCTAGAGGGTGTGGGGGGCCACTGCCCCGTCCTCCAGGGCATGAAGCAGGTATGGAGGAGATCAAAACTCCAGACATCCAGAGGCCCCCAGAACACAAGAGACCAAGGAAGACCAACAGAGGGGCAGCCGCGCCACTATCCCAGAAAGAGCTGAGGAGAGTCCCAGATGAGGGGTCACTCAGCAGCCGCGGAGCAGAAGCCAGGGGGGGGCTGCAGTGACGTGCCCGTGAGCTCTGCCGGCAGCCAGCTGTGGCAGAGTGACCGAGCCCCGGGCTGAGAGGCCGAGGGCACCCCATCCCCGAAGTGGCCCGAGCGAGCCCCAGGCTCCATTCCCCGATAAGCAGCCGCCAAGGAGTGAGCCGGTGGGTACCCGGGCGCCCACCCCCGGACACAAAGAACCACCAACGCACCGATGTCTGAGGGCGTCTGCCACCGGCAGGGGAAGTGGTGGGGAGATGGGCCTCAAACCTTGGAGGGCCTGAGATGTCCCCAGAGAGGTGGAGTCTGATACCCAACCTGACATATAGACACAGACATACAGGCACACACAGATACAAACATCCATTCCCACCCTCATGCTCTCAACACTCACCCAACGTGGAGACAGACATAGAGAGACACTGTACACACAATCACACTCCCCAAGCGTACTCTAGGCCCCGGGTCTGGGTACCCTTGCCCCTGGAGGGGGAAACTGCACCCAGACCCAGGTGGTGTTACCCTTTTCCCTGCGGTGGGGAGAAGTAGACCGCCCCGACTCCGCAGCAGCAGGGAGGCCCCACATTCCAGACCCCAGTCGGACGGCCAACTCCTCCTCCTAGCCCCCCCGCTCCAGCAGGCCGCAGAGAACGGGGGTGTAGGAAGACTCACTCCTCTCCTACAGAAGATGTTCCCTATGCTGAGGTAACCATCAGAAAGACAGCCAATAGGAGAGGTAGGCTGTAAGAATGTGTGTGTGTTTGTGTGTGTGTGTGAGCTCTGATGGCAGCAGCACACACAGTGTGTCCTCTTTAAGGATGTTAACAGAGCTTAAATTTACTATCCAGGATGTGAATCATTAACACGTGGCCTCTGTGTGTGTGTGTGTGTGTGTTCCAGATAAACATCCAGCTGATCCACATGTTATCTACGCTGATGTGAGGACTCACACTGCAGGTACAGATGAACCTGTTTGAATGAAACATGATTTTGTTCTGTTAAACAACAAATGTGCAGCACAACTGATAGAAACACTAACTACTCACTCAGTTGTCACCCTCCCTCTTTATGCTGTTTACTGAGCTGCAGTGTTCTGGACGTCATGTGCAGACCCGTGTACACTGTCAGGCTTTTCTGCCTCTTCATGTCTTTGGCCTCTGAGATGAGTTTTATGAGGGTGTAGTTACCTTACCAACTCTGTATCACAGCAGAGTGTGAAATGACAAACATGCACAAGTTGCAGTACCAGCAGAGGGAGACATTCTGTTTCCAGCCAGCATGAAAACAATCCCAGCACATGTAAGTACATATCAGACACCTGGCTCGATCTCATCTGGCAGAGAAGGTGCCTGGACTGTACTTCGTACCTTCCTCGGTCAGTAGCAACTGGTTGGCTGTGAATAAATCATCGCCCCCTGCTGGTACTTCAGCTAAAGTACGTGTGTCCATTTCACACTAAGGAGAGCCAAAGTGTGGAATCCACACTGTGGACCAGCGTGTCTGTTAATCACTTGCTGTGATATAAGAGGATAATCATGTCTGAGAGGTGGAGGATATTTAACCATGACCTGCATGGTCGAGAGCCCGAGAGCTCCGCCCCCAGAGCACAGGAAGTCTAAGGAACTTGGAAAGAAAAGCAGAAAACAAAAGAAAAATCTGGGACTCGCCAACAATTGCTCTTAGAATTAAAGAAGCTTCTCGGATGAGAAGCAACATCTCTAAAAGAAACCTAAAGAAGTCCAGATGCTTTTCTTTCCAAGCTCTATAGACCATGATGACCTACATGGCTGAGAACCTTCACAGGCAAAGAGCAGAGGAACAGGGTATTGCAATGGTCTCTGCAGTCCTTCATCAGTTTTTCTATGGATTAACTTTCATGATGGGACAGACTTTATATTGGCCTTATTAAGAACGGCAGATGAAGATAAAATCATTTTTATTTGAGAAATGTCCTGAAACCATTTTGTCCCCAGTCTGGATCTGTTCTTTGTGGGGTTTCTATCAAAAACAGTTTCATGGGTCTCACAGAGCATTTCAGACGTGTTTCAGAGACACGTTCAGCTGATTCAGGTCTCTCAGGTCTGAGACGTTTCCTGTGTCTGATCCAGCAGCATCACTTCATTCATGTCTTCAGGTCCTCCTGAGGTCACTTATTGTCAGGTGGCCATCAAACCTCAGAGGAAGGCTGGCAGGAGGACAGGTACCACAACAACCACACACATACACAGTAATGGATGTTTTCATCTACAGGCTCAGAGTTGTATTAATATCCTTCCTCTCGCTCTGACTCTGTAAACCAGTATATTACTGCTCTGATGTGGCCTCTGTAGAAAAGAGTGTCAGGCCCTTGAAGTGCACACAGGTGGGTCTAAATGTGGTGCTTTAACTGAGTTCCAACATTTTTATTAAATTATGACCTGAAAAACATGTTTAAGCTCTGTTAGAAACTGCACCAATACCATCAGACATAGAAAACATTTAATATCTGTGATGTAGATACATATATGAACGTTGGTACCCTGAACTTTTCCACCTTCACAAAGTGCATTTTGGGTCAAATTTAAGGGTGATATTAGCATGTGTGATTTAAAAAAGCCTCATTTAGATAAAAGAGACAGATCGTTTTTGCCAAACTGCTTAAAGAAGTTGTTGAAATGTTTTACACCGAGCTGATGTCATGAGTCATGATGTCAGAGCTCCGTGTGTATGTGCGTCTACTGCTGTCTGTAGAGGGCGCCAGAGGCATGCATGTGAAAACTGTTAAAGACAGATGACCATGTGCTCTGTGTGTTACAGAGCAGTCGGCTGATCCAGGTGTTGTGTATTCATCACTGAGAGCAGGTCATGTGTCCTCCATCAGTGCCAGCAGAGGTCAGAGGTGAAACCAGCTGGTGAGCTCAGCCTGATGGACGACCTTCATCCTTCACTCTGCTCCTCTTCTTCACGCTGTCTTCATGTTCGATGTTCCAATAATCCTGATCAGAGTCGGCTCTGAGTTCATTAAAGAAAGACATCGTCAGTGGAGCTCTGATACCAGGATTCACCATGGCAGCCAGTAAATGTCTTCATGTTTACTGGTTTCCCTCCATTTGAACCCAGTGCAGTGATGAATGTGATGACTCGTGGCTGTTAAACAGGCGCTCTGATGTTTCTCATAGATGAAGCTGTGATCAGGGTTTAAATGTTAAATGTGATTGTTGAGCTGACAGAGCGTCCACATCAAACCTGTGGGACGTCTCACTGATGGACCTGTGACATTAGTAACACTGACATATCTGCACTGGAGCAGAGGTCAAAGTTCAGCTCTGTTGGCGTCACATGATTAAACCGTCATGTCACGTGATTACTTTGTTATGCTATATTAACCCGCTCTGCTTGCTAATCTAATGTTTCCTGTAAAGTCTTCTCTGTATGGGCCTTTGTCTGATTTAAATTGTTACATGAAGAAACTTGAAGCTTTTTATGACTTTATGAATAAAACTCACCTGAAACCTTCCTGTTTTTAAGACTGCTGCATTCAGATGCTCATATTCAGCAGCTGGTGAGCCTCACAGCTCAGCTATAACAGGACATAATCATTTAAAGTGAAAGCTGAACAGACAGAAACAGAAACCACACTCAGAGCCAAAGACCTTTGACAAAAGCCACATAATCACAGTAAACATAACATGTTACGTGAAGTCCATCATTAGGTGTGTTTGAGTGTTTATGAAACACTGAGACATACATACATAAATGTATGCAACAACCAGCAGAGGGCGTCTGTGAGCAGTCCTGTCTGAGGATTCTCTGTTTGCAGCTCTTCTTCTCCTGTCAGCAGCTTTCTTTGGTTCATGGCGGGCAGGACATCTGGGGTACGGGGCCCAGTGGGCCGACGCACATTATAGGGCTGTTGTAAATTACCGCACGACTAATATTGTTAATGAACTACAATAGCACGCTCTTACTCAAACTATGAACAACTCTGCACAGTAGACTCCCTCCCTCTGTGCATGTTTGTCACACTTATTGATTCCAATCATTAAACAAATGCAATATTGGACAAATAAAACTTGATTATATACACAATGCAGCTTTTAAATTATGATTACATATATGGACACAAAAACGTATCAAAACTTACCGGGCGCTGTGTGAGTGTGCTTCTCATCAGTGGAGCGTTTGCTCAGACAGTGAAAGTGTTAACAGGGAAGTGGTGAAGCTGAAAACATCTCTGCTGCTCAGACTTCAAGCATTCAGTCGCCATTCAGACCCCGTCTGCCTCTCTGCTCCTCGGTGAGTCAAACGTTCATCTACTTATTGATTCATGATATCATCGGAGCTCCAACACACACTCACAGAGGAAAACACACATTTAGGAATTCACCCTGGACAGGACACCAGACCATCTTCAGAGTCAACTGCATCATTCAAAGGCTGTGTTTATTAGAAAATACCCAAAATGTCAAAACTGAGAATCTGTGGGCCACAACTATTAATCACTGAAATCACGTGTTTCTAGTCTTATAAGCACAGGTGTATAAAATCCAGCAGCTGCCATGCAGACTGCATTTAGAAACATCACTGAAAGAATGGATCTTTCTAAAGAGCTCAGTAAATGTGAGGCTAGTACTGTAACAGGGTCGCATCATTGAAACACGTTGGTTTGTGAAGTTTCTTTGATTCTAAATGTTCAACGATCGACTCTAATCGAAATTATTTTACAGTGGAAACATTTAGTAACCACAGCGGCTCAGTCAGGATATATCAGACCACATATGGTTACAGAAGACGGTCGTTGAGTCCCGAGGCACATGGTGTGAAAAAGGCGAAGCTCCAAACATCCTGACACTGACAGACACTGTTCATCATCAGGGGGGACAAACTGCTGCAGTTTAAAGACCAAATTATTCAGTTTCTAGGTTGATATAAAAACATACAAACTGCATAATAAGTTGACAACCAACACTTATCATACAACCTGACTGAGCCTGAAAGAAGAATGGCTCATGCAAATACCAATTTCCCTTGGAAGACCCTGCCAGAGGTAACTTGACCAAACAACTAGAACTTTGGATCACACTTACAGTAACCTCTGACCTTTAGTGATCTCTGTCCTCCTGTTACAGGTGTGTGTGTGCTGCTGCTGTCTGCACTGACTGTTTCTGCAGGTGAGTTGATGGAAGTGAAACAATCAGTGAGACTCCAACAAGAACACAAACACACTTACTCTGTGTGTGTGTGTGTGTGTGTGTGTCCTCCAGTGTCTCTGTCTGTCAGTCCAAACCTTCAGCAGGTCTTCAGTGGATCTTCTTCAGTGTATCTGAGTTGTGTTGATGATGGACAGACAGCTGATGGATGGACAGTGAAGAGGACCAGAGGAGGACTCACTGAGGACTGTGGAGCAGCTGCAGGCTTTGGGAGGCTTCTTGGTTCCTCCTGTGTTCTGGATCACTCCGTTTCCTCTGGTGGAAGCTACTTCTGTGAGAACTCATCTGGACAGCAGAGCGATGAAGTGTCCATCAGTGTTTCAGGTACAGACAGTCAGATGTTCCAGCTGTGTCTCTGTGCAGATGTCTCCAGAGGTTGGATGTAACATTCCTGTTTTTCCAAAGACATCACATCTTGACTCTGCTCTGTTTGTGTCTCTGTAAGTGTCACAGAGACACAGTTGAGCTGTTTAGTGGTGAAGGAGGAACATCATCAGCTGTTTCTTCATCACAGCACACAGGAAGTGCATATTTTGCGCCTTCGGCCCCAACTTATCTCTCTCCTGGTCACCTGGTCCAGCCCTAACTATAAAAAGGAAAAACTCAATGCATCATGGGAATCCCCGGCAGCCTACACCTATTGCAACATAACTAAGGGAGGATTCAGGGTCACCTGGTCCAGCCCTAACTATATGCTTTAGCAAAAAGGAAAGTTTGAAGCCTAATCTTGAAAGTACAGATAGTGTCTGTCTCCCGAATCCAAACTGGACGCTGGTTCCACAGAAGAGGGGCCTGAAAACAGAAAGGCTCTCCCTCCCATTCTACTTTTAAATACTCTAGGAACAACAAGTAGGCCTGCAGAGCGAGAGCGAAGTGCTCTAATAGGGTGATATGGTACTACAAGGTCATTAAGATAAGATGGGGCCTGATTATTTAAGACCTTGTATGTGACGAGCAGGATTTTGAATTCAATTCTGGATTTAACAGGAAGCCAATGAAGGGAAGCCAAAACAGGAGCAATCTGCTCTCTCTTTCTAGTCCCTATAGATATGTCTATAACAGAAAAGCCAGAGTGTCCTTCATCTGATGAACTAACTCAGAGTTTTACTCAGACCGTCTTCCTGAAACAGAACCTGTGTGTGTACGATGAGTCTCAGTGTGGTGGACTGAAGGTCCTCAGGAGATACATGTCCTGTTTTAGTGGAAGAATCAGCGATCTAGTCTGATTTTTCCCACTGAACTCTTTATTCTAAAACATTTAGAGACCTGAGCTCCATCACACCTGTGGTACCAATGTGCAGGCATGTTGAGCTGATGAGTGGTCAAGTCCTGGTCCTGAGCTCAAGCCCACTCTGGGGTCTGAGAGACTATTTGTTCTCTGAAGTGTTCACGTGTGTCTGTGTGGAGTTTTTAAATGAATCTCTAACTTAAACAGCTGTGAGAGAGCATCACTCACAAATCTCAGCTGCTGCAGCGTGACATCTGTATGAGCGACAGCACGTTAAAATCAGATCAACCACAAAATCCAGATGTGAGGATCATCATCATCTGCTGTGTGGGAATACCTCAGATTTAGGACCCGTCATCATAAATAAAACGAGTCATACACAGAGAGTGCAGAGTTGTGTTTGCGCCACAAAACAACACAGCTGACATTTCAGAGATCACCTAGATCATAAACTGGACCCATAATCTGATCCACTTATTATTCTCATACATTCTCAGTTTCATCACTGACAGAGCTTTAGTCAGCTGTGATTGGTCGGTGAGCCTGATGGATGACCGCTGGGCTGATGTCTGCACTGCTTCCCTCCCGCAGTTAATGCAGCATTGATAACATATAAAACATACAAAACGTATAAAACCCCAAATCATCTTTTCATGTGTTACGTCCCCACATAAAAGCTAGGCGATGAGAGTGGGGAGCAGTAACAGTTGGATCCGGGTGAAATGAAAAGAATGCCAGGCAGATGGTATTTAACACAAAATAAGTCTTTATTATAATCAATTAACTCAATAATCACATAAATGGTAACAACAGAAAGAGACAGCACCGCTGTTTTAATGATAACGCCGACAGGTCAACCTAAAGAGGATGGTGACCACTTCAACAAAGAAAACAACTATAAGGCTTCAACAGAAAAAGACAGCAACGCTGCTATTAGCACAAACTAGGCAGGCCAAACAAAGTACTGGAGGCCGCCGTCACTCAAGCAAAACCACCGCCCAGTTGAGCTACTCACAACAAGCCACGCACGGTGGGGCTGGTCACACACACACAGCAGGCCTTTTCCACACGTAGGCTGGAAACACACACTGACCACCACAGAGGAAAAATCCACCAGAAGCCTCTCCCACCTCCACACTGCTCTCCTCCAGCTTATATCACCTCTGAGGGTAATTGGTGATAAACAAGGGCAGACGAGCAGCAGGTGTGTCCTAAAGGAGAAGGCAGGGGCAGAGAGAGACAAGGGGAGGGGCAAGAAAGAAAGAGGAGGAGAGGGAGAAGACCACACCACACTCACACTCTCCCACAGCCTCACAGGATGTAACACATGTAATGAATGGTTGAATTTAAAATTACACACATACTGGGATTATAAAATCATGTTAGCACTGAGCTGCTGTGCTATGCTGACACAACCACTATCAAGCTTTTATCTCAGTAATTATCATTTATGTTCCTTTGTTTCCTTCAGCGTTTCTATTCTGACAGAGATGAATTCTATGAGCATCATCACTGCTGTGAAGCTGGTCACCTGATCACAGGTGCGCCCTCCTGTGGCCTTCAGGTGCAGAAGCATTTTCATGTGGGGAAAGTGTCATAGAGTGGACTGATTGTAGAAGTGTTACTGCCACCTAGTGGTAACTAGGCAGAATGTCCTTTTGTAAAGGAAGTTGTCTTCAGGAAGTAGTGCTCTCTTGCTTCAGTGGACGAGAGCAATCCAATGACAGTCTCGTCAATCCACGTTTTAAATCCCACAATATCAGCTTTATCCATAAGTTCTTCTACATTTAACGTGTGCTAGTAAGTTTGAGTCTGTGTCCCATCACAATTACACATCTTTACACAGTTAGATGGTCAAAGGTCAAGTGTCAATGTCAGTGACCTCTGAGCTTTATTACATACTAAATGGCGTGTTTTATTATCTTTACCCAGTTGAGTGGAGCTCAGTAGGTTGAAGTCTTTGGCTTCTATAAGCTGTGAGAAGTTTTCATGTAGTGTGTGATTGATTTTATGGGCCTGTGTGGCGTCATTGTGATGTCATATTATAATGAAAACATGTAATATGTTATACAGCTCTCTGCATGACCTTCTATAAGATATACTACTCAGTATGTTTAACTGAAATTTTTTACAAGGTCAACTTTGACCATGCGTGCTAACAATGAAGGTCAAGGTCAGCAGTGGGCCGAGCCCTGGTGTATTGTTGTGAAGTTTGAAGACGATCCATTAAAAAGTGTGGGTAATATCAAGTTTCCACTGATTTTCATATTTGTTATGACCTTTGACCTGTTGTTGGTATCTGCCATCGCAGAAAATTTGAACACATCAAATTTTGATCAATGGTCATGAGAATTTGCATAATTATGATGAAGGAACTGACCTCACAGCCCATTGTTCCTTCAGTGGGCTGGTTTCAGTCATTATGCAAATGTACTGTTTATAAACCTGCAGTCAGCTGAGACTGAAGAAGTCACTTGGATGAGTGACGAAATGTTTCTCCCACAAAATGCTACGTCCAGATGAACAGATTCAACTTTTGGAGATTCACTCACCTGGATGACTGAGCATGCATCAAGACAGCAGGTTTGTGCTTTAAACAGTTCCAGAGTCAGCAGCATCTACCAGGAGACCTCGGAGCTCTTCATGCTTTTATCTCTTCACAAGCTTCATGGAGATGCTGATTTCCTTTCCCAGCAGGACTCAGGAGCTGCTCATAGACACACTAAACAAAAAGCTTATTACTGTGTTTGATTGGTGGGCCAGCTGATCTTAACCTGAACCCCACAAAGAATCTGTTATTTTAAAGATGAAGATGAGAAACTCTGGATGAGCCGAAGGTCACAGCGAGACCAACCTGAGCCTCAGTGACTCCTCAGCAGGAGCTGATCTCCTCCATGCTACGCTGCACTGATGCAGTAACTCATGGTACTGGAGCCCAAACCAAGTACTGAGAGTATAAATGAACAGAGTTTCAGAAGGTGAACGTTTCTGAATCTTTATTGTTTAATGTGAAATTGAAGCAGACGGTAAAGTGGAGCAGCACACAGAGTCATCATGTCTTTGATTAAATCCTCACAGTGAGGTAACTCTAATCATCTTATTTCTAATAACGCATTGTTGTGGAAATCTGATACACTGATCTACACAAACAGGTTGTCTTTGTGTTTGCAGAGAGTCAAACAACCAAACATCACAACAGCAACAATCACAGAGTCATTTATAGAAACATGTCAACTATCCTTCCAGGTCAGCTTTACACAGAGGAGGACTGATGTTAAAGTTTTCATTTTACCTCACAGTTCAACACTTTGATACTAAAATATATAAATACATAAATATGTGCAGTAAGTTTGTTCGACTGAACCATTACAACACATTCAGATTACAGTTCATGTCACACTGATAGGAACAACACACTCAGACCACAGGCTTCAGCACACAGATATAAACAAGTACATGCATGAGCATAATTTTCTTCTCTGCTGTTTATTAAAAGCTGATCTTCTCTGAAACCCTGATGGTTCCTGACAGTCAGCAGCTTTGACCTTTGACCCACAAGAAGTTTTCATAATTTTAAATAGATCAGCTCAGAGTGTGTTTGAGGTTCTGTATAATCAGCCTGCAGCAGTAATGTCTGTTACAGGATTACTTTAGCATCATTTATGTTAGTATTATGTTGGGTCAGCTGCTTCTAATAAATGAATCCAGCTCAGGGTTCACTGATGTGTTTGTTTTAGTTCGGATCGACATGAGGAGGCTGAAGGAGGTCCTCAGGATGGAGACTCAGGTGGAGCTCAGGGTTTATCAGAGGAGAGCTGCAGTGTTGGACACGCTGTTGTCATGGAGATGTATCTTTAGTAGTCTTCAGGAGCTGCAGACATTTTTAAATGTGTTTTGTAACAAAAACGCACACATACAAACAGCACGTGGTGACCCATAGTGTCTTCTACTTATGCTCCATCTTATTGTGTTACACATGCACTCGAGTTTGTTTATTTACATCATACTTTTAGGAAGGATTTTTAGTGTAATACTGTAATATTCACATCATGTCCGTCACCTCCACACTGAACAATTCACACCAACTTTAACAACAGATGAAAAACAAGAGGAACAGAGAGAAGGAGGCAGGAAGAGGGCACGACTCAGAGGAAGCTCGATCAATGGTGGATTCCTCTGGTTACTTGTTTTTTCTCCTGAGGAGCAGACAAACAGATTGAGTCTCAGCTCAGAGTCCTGATCAACTTATTTCTACATCAGACACTTGAACATATCATGTGACTCTGAACATGTTTTTTTCTAAAATATTGTAAATATTTATAATGAGGTCCACAGGAACCAATCAGTGACAGTGATCTGAGCTGCCAGGCTTCATGAACATGGCATGAAAGTTTCAAAGCTACATCACAGCTTTGAAAGTCTGAGTGGGTTTATGATGTGTTTACTGACCTGTGTCAGATGTGTCCCCCATATTCAACCTTAACGTCAGACTTTCTATCTGAGGAGAGAACAGAGCACATCAGGATCACACTGAAAGACAGATAACAGGGATTTCATTCTCACTTATTTTGGAAAACAGATGTTACTCTCACCTCTGACACTGAGAGTCACTGATTTCTGTAGCAGCTTGTATCCATACTTGTTGTAGACGGTGCAGGTGTAGACTCCACTGTCAGTTAGGTGGAGGTCTTTCAGGGTCAGACTGAGGTCTTTAGTAGTCACAGGATCTTCATTCATCTCTGTGCGGCTACTGTAAACCTGCTCCTGGTCGTCTTCATCTGAGAGGTTGTTTCCACTCTCATACACATGGACCATCTTTTCTTCAGGGTGAGTGAGTCTCCACTCTGCTTTGATGTCACGTGGAAGGTCACCTGTGATTTTAAAAGGCAGCAGGACAGACCCCTCTCCCTCCATCACCTCCACCATCTCTGTCTGGTATCCTGAGAGGAGAACAGACAGACAGACCATCATCATCCATCATCTCCTCTGCTGTGTAACAAACAGCTATTTACTCCTGTTTTAGGTTATTGTGGACAAACAACTGTTACACTCACCTCTGACACTGAGTGTCACTACTTTCTGTAGCAGGATGCTGCCATCTTTGTTGTAGACGGTGCAGGTGTAGCCACCACGGTCACTAAGTTGGAGGCCTTTAAGGGTCAGACTGAGGTCTTTATTTTTCAGAGGCTCTTCATTCATCTCTGTGCGGCCTTTATAATCCTCGTCCATTAAGAGAGACTGGTTTTGGCTATTCTGATACACATGGACGATGATATTTTGATGTTTCCACTCTACTTTGATGTCCTGAAGGAGGTCTGTGATTTTAAAGGGCAGCAGGACAGACGCCTCTCCCTGTGTCACTTCCACCATCTCCAGTGGATAGTCTGAGATGAAAACAGAGGTCAAAATTAGGTGTGCAGACATCAGTGAGTGAGTGTGATCCTCCATCATCTCTAACCCTAACCCTTTACTCCTGTTTTTAGTTAATGTGGGCAAACAGCTGTTACACTCACCTCTGACACTGAGAGTCACTACTCTCTGTAGCAGCATGTGTCCATCCTTGTTGTAGACGGTGCAGGTGTAGACTCCACTGTCAGTGAGGTGGAGGTCTTTCAGGGTCAGACTGAGGTCTTTAGTTGTCAGTGGATCTTCAGTCATCTCTGCACGACCTCTGTATACATGGTCCCGTGAAGGAGACTCATTTTTACTCCTTTCATACACGTAGACCATCCGGTCTTCAGGGCTAATGAGTCTCCACTCAACTTTGACATCCTGAGGAAGGTGATCTGTGACTTTAAAAGGCAGCAGGATAGACTTCTCTCCTTGTGTCGCATTCACCATTTCCACCGGGTACACTGAGATCAGAACAGAGTAGAACATGAGGTGCACAGAGAAACACAATGAGACATCAATGAAAGCCATTCATAGTTCTTACTGTCATAGTAGTTTATTAACTGTCAGGCTGGTCAAGCACACATCCTGCGAGCTCACTGTAAGTACTGCAGTCTGAATTGTTTTTAAATGTCTACAATGGCAGGCATCAATGAAAGAGTCTCAAATAAAAAGAGTTGGACAGCCCCAGACCATGAGATGAAAGAAGCTGACTGCACTAGGGTGGTAGTCAGAGGCTGTGGTCCTGGTGTTCCAATACCTCAGCATAACTCAGGCTATGGAACCAGTCCCCTGGAGAGGGGCTGCATTCTGTTCCACTCTGGAGTTGTCCTCCAATAACAGGCGATGGGCAGGAGTGGGTATAATCGTACCCACCCAGTTAACTGCCTTTTTTGGGCGGTTTACCCAGGCAAATGAGAGGATTGCTTCACTGTGCCCTTAGGTTGGGAAATGGGTCATGACTGTCATTTGTGCCTATGTCCCAAATGACGGTTCAGAGTACCCACACTTGGGGTGTAGTGGGGTGCTGGAAAGTGTCTCATCCAGGGACTCCATTTTTCTGCTGCTGGGGCACCTCAACACCCACATGGGCATTGACAGTGTGACCTGGAGGTGTGTGATTGAGACAAACGGCCTAACAGATCTGAATGCGAGTGAAGTTCTGTTATTGGACTTGCTAACCACAGCTTGTCCTTATTCAAGCATAAGTGTGTTCATAAGTAGACATGGCATCAGGTCACTCTAGATCACACGTCAATGATTGATTTTGTAATTTTATCAACAGATCTGTGGCTGTACGTCTTAGACACTTGGTTAAAGAGAGGTGCTGAGTAAGCTGATCATCACCTGGTGGTTAGCCGGATCACCATCATCAGGCTTAAGAAGGAAACTTATTGGGCTTGGTTAGCTTGTGAGAATTCAGCTGCAGCTGACAGAAACTGGCAGGAATAGTGGTTCTGGCAAACAATGACATTTAACACTTCCAAGTCGAAAACCATAGCTCTCAGCTGAAAAAGGGTTAATCGTTATTCCTACCCTCCTCTGGGTGGTGACCAAAAGAATGAGGTCACAGATACAAGTGGCAGAAATTTGTTTTCTTTGAAGGGTCTTTGGGTTCTCTTTTAGAATTAGGATGGAGAGCTTGGTCATTTGAGAGGGACTCTTCAATATCGAAAGGAACCAGTTGATGTGGTTTGGACATCTGACGAGGATGCTTCCTGGGTGAGGTGTCTGAGCATATCCCAGCAGGAGGAGGCCCCTAGGCAGACCCAAGATATGCGGGAGAGATCATGTCTCTTGGCTGGCCTGGGAACGCCTTGGTGTTCCCACGGATAAGCTACAAAACCTCACCACGTGATGGATTCTTGTAGAATTACGGCTTATTATTAGAGCCTCGCAGACTAATATTAACTGTACTTCAACATAATATTACCATATTGTGTGTGTATAAGGAGCCCAAAATGGCACCTGCTAAGAGATATGCTTACAAAGCAGATTTCAACATCAAGACAATAAGTTACGCTTTAGAACATGGGAATAGAGCAGCTGTGAGAGAATTCAGTATCAATGAATCAATGGTATGGAAGTGGAGGAAGCAAGAAGATGGCGTGCTCCAATAAAGAAGACCAAATAACATTTTAGAGGGAAGAAGGTGCGACAGCCACAGATAGAGGACATAATTGAACAGTGGGTTATTGAACAAAGAACAGCAGGTAGAAGCATCTCTACGGTCTCTATTCGACTCAAGGCAACAACAGTAGTGCGTGACATAGATCAACGTCTTTCAAGGAAGACCTTCTTGGTGCTTCTGTTTTATGAAAAGGCAAAATCTCTCAATCTGCACAAGAACTACCATCTCGAAACAATTGCTTACGGATTACAAAGAAAAGCTGGCCATTTTTCGCACCTACTGCAAGAATAAGATCACTAAAAAGACGATCTGGCCAGAACACATCACCAACATGGAGGAGGTCGCCTCACCTTTGAAATCCCCATTTACCGTACTGTCAAGAAAACAGGGACCAGTACGGTGTCTATGCTCACCACAGGGAAGGAGAAGTCATCCTTCACTGTAGTTCGCGGTTGCCATTCTAATGGCCAAAATTACCACCCATGGTCATTTTCAAGACGAAGTCTTTGCCAAAAGAAAAGTTCCCCGCATTCTTCAAGACTAACCCAAAGGGCTGGATGGACGGGCGAGTTACACCAATGGATCACAGATGCTTGGGCTAAGACATCAGTCTCAAGTGTTGTCCGAGCTTTTACGAAGGGTGTAATCATCACTAAACAGCTAAGTAACAGCAATGAGATCATCTATCCATCCACTTCTGCTTATCCTTTTCAGGGTTGCAGGGGGTGCTGGAGCCTATCCCAGCTGTCATAGGGTGAGAGGTGGGGTACACCGTGGACAGGTCGCCAGTCTGTCACAGGGCTTAGCACCGACCGACCAATAAAGATGAGTGTGATCTGAGCATGCTTGATGCCAAAATCGCCCAACTGTTAAACTCCGACACTGAAGATGAAGAATTTGAAGGATTTGTGGAAGCAGAATGAACTGAAAAAGTTAGTGTATTGTTCAGTATTTTATGCAATGTTAACAATGTTGAGAGATACTCTGAATGAGTTGAATAAAGTTTGACAGTGACTGTTTTGTATTGCTTAATGCACCTTATGATCTGCAAAATACGGTAACTTCAACAGGGATATTAGTATTCTGATTCTGATCTGTGAGGCTGCACAAACAGCTGCTTTACTTTTTGCTACTTTCTGGACTTAGACACATTTATTCTCACCTCTGACTGTGATCGACACGACTTTCTGTAGCAGGATTTCTTCACCCTCACTGTAGACAGTGCAGGTGTAGGTACCATCATCAGTGTGTTGCAGGTTTCCATTTGTCAGTGGCTCTTGATTCACCTCCTGATCGTGAGACTGGTTTTGGCCATTCTGACGCACGTGGACTTTCTTGTCTTCGTGTTTCCATTCCACGGTGACATCCTGAAGCTTCAGGACTTCAGTTGTAAATGGCAGAATGACAGACTGCATCCCTTTAACTACTTCCACCACCTCGGGAACTAAGAGGGGAACAGAGGTTTACAGACAAACAGACATCAGTCAGTGAGGTTGATCCTCCATCATGTCCTCTGCTGTGTAACCAGCAGCTCTTCACTCCTGTTTTCAGTGTTTCTCTGACTTGGAGCTGAACTGCTGTGTGTTGATGTGTGAGGCTGCACAAACAGCTGTGCAGCTTTTATTCTCACATGGCTGGAAACAACTGGACACACTCAAAGGTTTACACATCTGGGATTAACACTGTGGACAAACAGCTGTTACACTCACCTCTGACACTAAGAGTCACTACTTTCTGTAGCAGGATGTCTGCATTTCTGTCATAGACAGTGCAGGTGTAGATTCCACGATCACTAAGTTGGGGGTCTTTCAGTTTCAGACTGAAGTCTTTAATTCTCAGAGGGTCTTCATTCATCTCTGTGCGGTCTCTGTGATTCTGGTCCTTTAATAGAGACTGATTACCACCATTCTTATACACATGGACCATCGTGTTTTGATGTCTCCACTCCACTTTGACGTCCAGAGGAATATCTTTTTCTTCTGTGATCTGAAAGGACAGCTGGACAGACTCCTCCCCCTGTTTCACCTCAACCATCTCCACTGGATAGACTGAGAGAAGGACAGAGCAGAACATGACATCAGTGAGTGAGGTCCTCCATCATCTCCTCTGCTGTGTAACCATCAGTTTTCAGTGTGTCTCTGACTTGGAGCTGAACTGCGTGTGTGCAGCATTCACTCTGACACAGCTGGAAACAGCTGGACAGACTCATGTTTCCCCTGAATGGGAGTGGGAGCTGGTTTTGATGAGGATCTGTGATTCTACATGAGCAGCTTCTTTTATTTACCAGCTGCTGTGGAGTCAAATCATCATGTTGGTTCATTTGTATAATGACAGTGACCTGACTGGATGAGTTAATATGACCTGGTGTGTATCAAACGTATAGCACTGATCAGGTGGGTAAGGCATGTGGGAGTGCCATCAAACATTGTCTTCTCTGTGGACCAGGCTGGACTCAGTGAAGCAGAGAAACAGTCGAGTGTTTCTGTAACACTCATTTCATCACACATCTTACTGCACTTACAGTAAACCATAGACAGGGTAACACATGGACCTGCTGTCATGATGTTACTCTGTGTTTTCTGAAGTCCTGTTTTGAAGCCTGGAGATTTGCTTCTTTAATGGTTGTCACAGCTTTTTCTATCAATGGGGCCTTTTTTTCTTTAACCACTATTATAAGACTAATCCATTTTACCAAGAGAAGGAACATTAGAGGAGAGCTGAAATTAACAGGTGTGGTTATTGATTGCACCTAACTGTTATGTTATCAGTCAGTTGCATCATCAGTGGATAACAGGATGGAGACTCCTGCAGGCCCTTCAAACAAAGAGTCAGTCCAGACTTCCTGTACAGGATAACTATGATCTAACAGTTCTTGGTAACCATCAGTGATGTAAAGATCACCAACAACTCATTCAGGACAGAGACGTCAGCTATGGTGTTGTCAAATCACCAAATCAAACTTTGCTGATTACCTTCAAGGTTCTGATATTTCATCAGATGGTCCAATAAAACACTCACCTTCTTTGTTCTTTAACTTTTTGTATCTACAAAACAGACATGCACCAAACGTAACAGCCAGAAGAACCACAGGAACCAGGACACCTGAGAGGACTTTGAACCAGACTGCAGAACGAGGAGGAAGTTCTGTAATCGACACAAAATAAACAACCTGAACATCAACCAACAGATTTTTAGAAATCCCCATTAGCATGCATCTGACCTGACAGCACTGACCTGTGACCTTCAGGTCTACATAGGTCTTGCTCCGATCTTGTCCATACTTGCGGTATGTGCAGGTGTAGTTTCCACTGTCAGAGACTGTGGGGTTCCTCAGAGTGAGGCTGAGGTCTCCAGTCTGCAGAGCGTCGGCTCTCAGTGATGTTCGGTTGGTGTAACGAACGTTCTGATCTTTAAAATCATCACCACTCTGCAGACGCATGTGGACTGTTGGGTCCTTGAGCTCATCACGGTCCCACACTGCTGCTAAGAAGTCACTGGAAACATCAGCTGGTAACTGACAGGGCAGCAGGACAGACTCCACCCCATCATAAATCTCCACCTTCATCCCTGAGGCATGCTGGGAAACTGAGGAGAAAAATATAAAGCAGGTGGGTGCTGTGATTTTGCAACTAGCTGAGAGACTCGGGACCCAAATGATTCACACCACCAGGTAAAGTTTCAAAGTGTTTCCTGATGGTTCACAGATGAACTAAACAGGTAAAGAGGAGCCGACTGAGTCAACAGAAGTGACAGTAGAAGCAGACATCCTCTGCACATGTGCAAACGTGTCAGCCTGTCTGAGTTTAAGCTGTCCCTCTGATGGACTCCACCCACTCCACCCTGCCTGTGCTGTCTTCTTTGTCTCTGTTCTGATGGTTAACCTCAGGTATTTCTGCTCCTTCATGATCACCTCCCCACCCGTCTCTCTCTCATCCACACACATGTATTTTGTCTTGGTTCTACTAACTTTCATTCCTATTCTCTCCACAGCATACCTCCACCTCTCCATGCTCTCCTCCACCTGCTCCCCACTCTCTCTACAGATCACAGTGTCGTCTGCAAACATCAGAGTCCACACAGGCTCCTTCCCGACCTCATCTGTCAGTCTGTCCATCACCTCTGCAGAGACGAAGGAGCTCAGAGCAGATAACTGATATGATCCCACCCCACCTTAAAACCACCTGTCACTCCTCCCACACACCTCTCTCTGTCCTCGTAGATGTCCTGCACCACCCTCACAGACTTCCTCATGCAGTACCACAGTTCCTCTCTCTGAAGTTAATCATCTGCTTCCTCTGGTCCACAAAGTAAAAGTGAGTCATGGGTGCACAATACAGTGATCCAAAACACACTGCCAAGGCAACGAAGGATTGGCTCAAAAAGAAGCATATTAAGGTCTTGGAGTGGCAGAGTCAGTCTCCAGACCTTAATCCCACAGAGAATCTGTGGAGGGAGCTGAAGGCTCAAGTGGTCAAACATCAGCCATGAAACATTATTGACTAGGAGAGGATCTGCAAAGAGAAGTGGGAAAAAATCCCCCCATGGATGTGTGCAAAACTTGTTGTCAGCTACAAGACACATCTGAGCCCTGTGATTGCCAGCACAAGTTTTGCCACTAAGTACTTGTTGCATCTTGAAAAAATAACAATAAAATAACTGAGCCTTACACAGGAGTATTGTTGCAACTTGTTTACTGAACCTTCTTTTCAGTACATGTTCAGAGCATCAGTGTCCGTTTCACTGCCTCCTACAGGACACTCACTTCTTCCACTTTCTTACAACATTAATGTAATGTAATAATATACTGCCTCTCCTGGCATTACCATTGTAACAACACACTCATTCTATCTGTTTCTTGATATGAATAACAGGAACTTAGGATGTATGTATCTGTATATATAATAACTATTATGCATGCCAATAATATTTATATAAACAACTAATTTCTTGCGATACCGCATCTCCTCCCCCCTCAAGTCAACAACTCCCTTGACTAATAAATAACTGCTTATCTAAAGAATGCTTAACAAGCAATCAACATATAACTAGGGTAGCCATACAACTGTACATATGTTTCAATGGGTTTTGGGTTTGTTTTTGGTTTTTTGCTAACTAGGAAGGAACGTCCTTCCTGTGAGATCAAAGTGCATTGTTGGTCTATTCCTGGAAGATCTCACTCTATCTAACAAAGTCCTTTAAGGTCTCTGGTGGACATCTCTCTCTCTGAGAACGTCGCAACACTAGTGCCACTGAGGAGTTTCCTGGAGCGGGAGTCTCCGGAGCATGAGGCAACTGTGATGATGGAGGTTGCGGCGATGTGTCTAACTCTGATGGCAAGCAGCGCTCAGGAACTGCTTCTGTGTCATGAAATGGCTCCACCTCCCTGTCCAGTGTACTGGGAACAGTGTCAGCCACTCTTGCTCTCACCTGATCCACGTGCCGCTTCACAGTTTGACCTGATCCAATGGTAACAATGTAAGACACTGGACCCGATGCTCTCACAATGACTGCGGGAATCCACTTTGGGCCAAAGGACTAGTTTCTGATGAACACCTTGTCTCCAGGTGTGAAACTTCTTAGTCTTTTCTTGGTGTCATGATTTTCTTTCTGTTTCAGTTGTTTGTGCTTTGTTTTCACATCAGGCATGAGCAAGTCCAAAACTGATCTGAGCTTCCGTGACATCATCAAGTCTGCAGGTTATAAACCAGTAGTGGCATGCAGTGTGATGTGATAACTGAACAGGAATCTGAACAGTCTGGTTTGCAAGGTATCACCTTTGACTTTCTTCATCCCCTCCTTAGAGGTCTGGACCGCCCTCTCAGCCAGCCTATTTGAAGAAGGATGGAAAGGTGCTGACCTCACATGGTCAATTCCATTCTGCTTCATGAATGACTCAAACTCAGCACTTGTGAAACATGTTCCGTTGTCTGAAACTAGCATTGTAGGTGGTCCAAACACACTGAAACTCTGGCGCAGTTTCTCTATAGTCACCTGTGATGTCGAGGATTTCACAGGGTAAACGTCCATCCACTTGGAATGAGCATCCACAATGATTAGAAACATCTTCTCAAGGAAAAGGCCCTGCATAGTCCACATGGATCCTGGACCATGGTGAGTCCGGCTACTCCCACGGGTGTAATGGTGCTGTGGGTGGTGACTTGTGGTGTTTATGACATTCCTCACATGCCTGCACTTCTCTTTCAATGGTCTCATCCATCCCTGGCCACCATACATAAGACCTTGCCAAGCCTTTCATCTTCGATCTGCCTGTATGAGTCTGGTGCCGGCAAACGGCTGAGCGCATCTGCGTTTTCATGGTGTTTTCCTGGCTTGTACCTGATGTTGTACTCATAAGCACTCAATGTCACGGCCCATCTTTGTACTCTTGGTGAGCCCATCTGAGGTATAGGCTTCTTTTCATTGAACAGTGAGATCAGAGGTTTATGATCTGTGTAAATCGTGAAAATTCGGCCATACAAGTATTTGTGAGATTTCTCGATGTCAAATATCACAGCTAAGCCTTCTTTGTCAAACTGAGAATACTTTTTCTCAGCAGGAGAGAGTGTGCGAGACATGAACCCCAAAGGTCTCTCGCTACCATCCTCCATCTTATGTGACAATACGGCGCCTATGCCGTATGGGGATGCATCACATGAGAGAACCAACTCACGGTCAGCAGAATAATGAACTAACACCTCCGCTGAGTTCAACAGGTTCTTGGATTTCTGAAATGCTTCCTCTTGTCTCTTTTGCCATGTCCACCGTACCTCATGTCTCAAATGTTCATGTAGGGGTGCCAACAGGGTTGCCAGGTTTGGAAGGAACTTGTTGTAGTCATTTAGCAACCCTAAGTATGCTTTTGATTCAGTGACATTTGTGGTGGTAGGTGCGTCCATGATTGCTTTAACTTTCTTTTCCACTGGGTGGAGCCCCTGGGCATCAACTATGTGCCCCAAGTACTCCACTTTCTCTTGCATGAAGGCACACTTGCACCTCTTTAACCTCAACCCGGCCTCCTCCAACCGGGTCAACACCTCATCCAGGTTCTGTAGATGGCTTACCTCATCCACCCCAGTCACTAAGATGTCATCTAAATACACGGCTACCTGAGGTATCCCCTTCAAAAGCCTTTCCATGGTCCTCTGGAGTATTGCTGGAGCAGAAGCCACTCCAAAATGCAATCTGTTTTACGAGATGTGTTTACTGTGACATACTTTTTCGATTTGTCATCCAAGAGGATTTGCTGGTAAGCGTGACTCATGTCTACTTTTGAGAACTGCTTACCCCTGGATAGTGTGGCAAACAGGTCCTCCATTCTGGGTATTGGATACTGTTCCAGTGAAGCCACTGTATTTACAGTAAGCTTGTAATCCCCACACAGTCTTATGGTCCCTGTGGGCTTCAGAAGTGGCATTACTGGTGCTGCCCATTCAGCATATTTCACTGGCGAGATGATGCCTTCTGTTAATAGTCGGTCTATTTCCTCCTTGACTTTTGCTCGCATAGCAAAGGGGACAGAACATGGATGGAAGAAGCATGGGGTGGCAACACTTTTCACATGAATTGCAGCTTTCATACCTTTCAGGGTGCCCAACTCCTTTTTGAATACATCCTCATGTTTACTTAACACTTGCTGTAGTGTTTTTTCTGTTGTTTTGACTTGGTGCAGCTTTCTATTGTTACGACGGTTTTTCACTTCACTCCAGTCCAATTTAATTTCCTCGAGCCAAGCTCAACCTAGCAAGCTGGGGCCGTCGCCTTTGGCCACCACCAGGGGCAGATATTTTTCCTGCTGCTTATATTTGACCTTATCACCTTAACAGGATCCCCTGTATAAGTTTCCAGTTTGATTTTGATGGGCTGTAGGCTGGAGGGCTTGGTGTCTTTGCTTGTTTCTTTGAATGTCACTTGGTTCATGACTGTTAGGCAACATCCAGTGTCTATTTCAAAGTTCACCTTTTTCCCATCAGTTTGCATATCCACAGCGTAGGGATCTATTTTTCTCAAGTGTACCATGCTGCCACGCCCTAACTTGAACAGTTTTCTTTTGTGCCCTTGACACAGTTCAAAGTGAAAGAGTCATCTTCAGAGCTATCAGTTTTGCTGTTATCTGCTTTCTCACCCACATTGTGAGTACTGTAGTGTGAACTCTGCTTTTTGTCTTTCTTTACATATGTCGATCCGTACTATTTCTGGTTCAGTTTAGTCTTGCTTCTACAAGCTCTGGCTATGTGTCCCACTTCACCACAAGCATGACATTTTCCTTGATTGTACGTACAGTCTGCCGCTGTGTGCTTGGTTCCTTTGCAACAATAACACTCTTTGCTTTCTCCTTTAAAGGTACGACTCTCCTGTTGTCCTTTGGTGAGGCTGAAAAATGTTGTTGTCGCCCCTGAGGTCTGCAGATCCTGTGCACTTTTATTTGTAGTCTCCATGGCTACTGCAATTGACAGGGCCTTGTCAAAAGTAAGGTCTATTTCTGACAAGAGATGCCTCTGAATGCGGTCATCCCTAATTCTGAAGACGATCCTATCTCTCAACATCTGTTGTAACGTGTTGCCATAATTACAATCCTTTGCGAGATGATGCAGCTGCGCAACATATTCCATGATGGTTTCATTCAGCTTTATTCGAATTTATACCTTTGCAAAATTTCACTGGGCTTCGGATCAAAGCTGCATATAGGACTACTTTGTGTGGTAATACCCAAGTTTCTCATTCATGGGATAACAAAGGTTCTATTTAGATTTTTAGATTTCTGTAGCTCACAATGTTATCAAACGTTATTAGAAATTCATGATTCCTTCTCCGTCTCAAGCACAAATTGTGTTTGTTTGCCTCTGAGCCTGCGTCTAAGTGTCAGTTTCCTGCTTCACCCTGAAACACTGATGCTTTAAACAGATGGATGGACTGAAACCAAAATGATGCTTCATTATTTGTAGTGTTTGCCCTGCATGAGAGCTGCAGAGAGGTAGGTTCACTCAGCAGACTGCACACATCACATCAGCCTAGCTTTAAACATGAGCATGCATTCAAACAGGATCAGAACAACTTTCTTACCAGGTATGAGGAGCAGCAGAATAACCATCATCTTCGGTTACAAGTCCTGCTGGAGCTGATCCTCACCCACACTGAACCAGCAGCTCTGTGAGCAGCCCGTGACTCTGCAGACACTCCCACAGACTGCTGCATAGATGTCACTTTACTTTCACTTTCCATTCCACAGCCGGGGCATTTCCATATAATCAATCAGAAATAAAACAGGGGGCGGGAATCGTGGCTCATGTTTGTTTCTGTGTCCTGTGACACTTTTATTCTGGTTTTATAGATAATTTATGTGGATTTCAGGCGTGAGGTCACAGCTCAGACACTCCCTTCTTCTGTGCCTACATCCTGTCTCCATTATCAGTCATCATAATTTTACCATCTCTGTGAAAGTCTGCAGATTTCTTTATTAAATCATAAGATTCTTGAATTCATCAAATCTCTCTGTGCCTGGGTCCTCGTCACAAAACATGATGATGGGTCTGTCTAGCACAGGCCCACTGCTGGAATGAGACAATTTTACTACAACAGCAAAATCAAGACGCAAGTCCCCAGAGCTCTTTGTGTTACTCGTGCAGGAGGGAGAGAACCGTGACAGCGCCGTTCCTTCGCTTGACCCCAGTCGCTCTCGTCTGCTCCCTCGTAACACTGCTCTTTTATTGAGGTTACATGAATATGCATAGATTCATTACCATATGATGTCTTACATAAGTATACATGTGACCAAAGAATACCAGTCTGTGCATAGTGTGTGTGTGTGTGTGTGGGGGGGGCAAGATGTGACCCTGTGAACGACTCCCCAAAGCTGGTGCCAGGAGTCCAGTGGTCCACCTAAACAAAGGCTCTTACACCTAACCAGATATATGTGTGTTTACTATACCATACATCAGCAAGTCAGGATACGACCTCTCTCATGACCCTGGGAAGTGTGTGATCTATGCCAGAACACTCTGAAGAGGAGTGAACGCACTCCCCTCTTCATGCTGCACAGAGTTGTTACAGACCTCCTAGGATGAGACATTCTTTCAATCTACAAATGATTATATATTTCTAAGCATAAATGATTATATATTTCTAAGCATAAATGACAATCAATAATATAAACCTAACACATGCCATCACTCTTTTGTACATTTTAACACAATTTAATCCCCACAGTTGTGAAAGAAAAGCAAAACACTAAAGTCTGTAACAAAACCATCAAATCTGATAAAGCTTATTTAGATGCTGCAAACGAAGAATGGATTGGAATTAAAAAAATACATATCCTAACCTTAATTACTGGGGGAAAATGATGAATGATGATCATAGTGAGTAAGATGTAAACTGAGTGAATTTTTTGGACAGAGATTCACCTTTAATGTGTATGTATAATATAATACAGATATATAAAAATACACTCCAAAAATAGAGTCCTTGAAATGTACAAATATACAAAATATTAATAAAAACATTATAAAAATGGAGGCAACTTTGCCGATGGTACAATGTATAAAAAGAGCTTTACTGCAGATACTACTATGGCTCTGCAGATTTTTTATTTTATTTTATCCTATGTCGCCTCACCTTGAGGTTGGAAAATCTGTCTATCACATTTTGGTGGTCAATTCTCTCAAGCAGTTTACCAGTTTCTGCTTTGCCTGTCACTGTTCCCTGTCTGTTTTCTTACCTGGTTCTTCCTGACCTTGTACTTTCTCCTCACGTTCCCCTCTTTCGTCTCTCCCTCTTTGGACTGACAATCATAAACAAATAGATTGTATTCAATTGGATGAAAAATTACATTAATATGAAAAAAATACTATTAAGATCACTAATGAAAAAGTCCTCTCTCAGTGTACTTTCAACCAAAAGGCAAATAACCAAACCACATGTACATCTAATAAAAGATATAAATATTGGAACACTGATCCAACATTATCCTTTATTGACGGATCATTTGATTTTACACTTTTACCTGAATGTGGCTCCTGGGTTTGATATCGGCACATATGACAAAATAAGCAGCTTCTCTCATTGCATTTCAAACAGGACAGTGGTAACAACAGCAGGCTACGGACAATTTTAAGTTTTAGATTTTAAATATGCTGTATACATTTCAATGGGAGTAACAGGAAAATGAAATGTAGCTGATTTTACTACAGAGTAGGACGGATTGTAGGGTAGCAAACATCGTCGGAAAACACGTTTCCAACACTGCAGGTTACCTGGGTGTAATGTTTTTCAGCTAAAAAGAAACATGGTCTGACTCCTACCTAAATTTATAAAGAGTAACTGAAGGTTAAATGCAGGTAATATGTCCTGTTTTAAGCCAGGCACTTCCACCTCCGCTCCGCTGCGTCTCAGCCACCATCGATCTGGCAGAAAGGGCGCTGAAGCACCCCCAAAAATGGGCTAAAATCACCCCTGCTCATAGAGTGTCACCCCCAACCTCAACCTCTTAGATGGCTCCATTTAAAAACAAGATCACAAGCAGGCACACTAGGATCAGGCTGGACTCTCCAAGTCATCAGCCTGTGAACCCTGGGAGAACATCACCATCAGTGCAGCACCCCTCCAACCCCTCCAACCAGACCTTTATGGCGGCGTCACCAGCTGGAAGCCAATCCTCTCCAAAGGACACCTGAAGCACTCCTAAGTCATGACAGCTAAATCCTGAACTCCAGGTCTGACTTTGGCACAATTCCCAAAGAAGCATGACTGAGTCACTGTGACTTCACTAATACCATCCTCAGAGTCAAACACTTGCTGCACAGGTGTTGTGAGACCATATCAGTGAGACCATGAAACACAGGAGAGACTTCCAGAAAAATTCAGTAAGAGTCCTGGATGGTCCCCCTATAATCTGGACCTGTTCCTGCAGATATCTGAGAGTCAACGATGTGTACTGATGGTGTCCATCCAGCCTGGCTGAGCTCAAATGATCTGAGGAGAAGAGCCTCCAAAGGAAAGGTGTGCCAAACTTACAGGCCATCACCAAACCCTGGCCTTCTCTGACCACATGCACGTATGCAGCTGTGGAAGTCAGTAAACATCAACCTCTGAGTCAAACTCAGACTCTGAATCAGAAGCCAAACCATGGTTTTAGTGGAAGAACTCAAAGTTAGCAAACCAGAGGTACACTCATTGGCCCAAACAGTCCCACCTGGATTCAATGAAATGAAAAGCATCAGTTAGGGTTATATATATATATATATATATATAACCCTAACTGATGCAGTGAGTGGCTTTTCATTTCTTAAGCAGGTCAGCTGATCACCTGAATACATGAATGTTTTGTTCCATGTGAGGATTTCTGCTTTTCTGGTGGTCCAGGCTATTCCAAGATACCATCACCAGGCTTCATCACACTCGAACTGTGAAAGTGTGGGTCAGGGAGATTCACCACCACAGACCCGAACCCCACAGAGAACATTTGGAAGAAGACTTTATGCGCAGCTTACGAAACGATGCTACAGCTAATGCTAAAGGCAGTCAATGACCGCCTCTAAATCAGACCCGACCAACACAGACTGAAAGTTCATCAGTTCCCATCATCAGTCACGGCTCGCCATCCCGACACCTTTTAAGGAAAAAGATGAAGCAGGAAAAGAAACAGAAACAGTTTCAGGAGCATCATGTAGAGACGTGCAGGATAAAAATACAAACTGAGAGTCGCAGCACCGTGCAGGACCAAAATCTGACACTGCAGAGCAAATGGACATATATTTAAATCCACACCGAATATCTGAACATGTCCAAATACTACAAACCTTCAGCTAACCTGTCAGTCCAACAGTGACCCAGAGCAGACATCCAGATCAACAAAAGCAGAAAACACCAGAAGAAGGTGAAAGTTTTAGATGGATCCATCTGAAATCTGTGGGTGACCTGATGAGGGCGCTCATAGAGCTGCAATGTTCCTGCAAACAACATGGCCAAAAATCTAAAGGTGCTTCTACAGAGTTTGAGAAGCACCTTTAGGGTCTTCACCTGAATGCAACCAGGTTATTGTAGGTTTTATTTTATCTCCTTTAATATTCCAGCCCAGTTCAGGCGATGGTGAAGTTAAAGGTGGAAAGGTTCTGGAGTGATTAAGGTGAGTTTCCAGACATTTCTGCTGATTCAGTGATCCTGTCGTTCTCTCTGACTGTGACTATAATGAAGCACAGGTGAGGACACATGGATATGCTGCTGTTTTGTAGGTTTCTCTTCAGATCTGTGACTTAAATGCTGTCAGCATGTTTTATGATGGACACTTTAAAGTGTGATCTCACCCCAACCGGTCGTGGCCGCCCCTCCCTGAGCCTGGTTCTGCTGGAAGTTTCTTCCTGTTAAAATTGAGTTTTTTCTTCCCACTGCCACCAAAGTGCTTGCTCATAGGGGGTCATATGATTGTTGGGTTTTTCTCTGTATGTATTATTGTAGGAGCTACCTTACAATATAAAGTGCCTTCAGGTGACTGTTGTTGTGATTTGGTGCTGTGTAAATAAAGCTGAATTGAATTGATTTCTGAGCTAAGAGTGAAATAATGTCTCTGTTTGGCAGAACAGGATCTGTACCCACACACCAGGAGGAGGTCACTTGTTATGATTAAGATGCAGGATTACATGAAAAAAAGATCATTTAATAATGAACTTGTGATGTTGGTGTAACAGAGAGATTCTTCACTTGATGACTGATTTCTGCAGTAACGGGCGCATTTTGACTGAGCTCAGTCAGACGGGTAGTGAAAGTGTTGGAGCAGAGGGACGTGTTGAATGTGTAACAGGGAAGTGATGAAGCTGAAAGCGTCTCTGCTGCTCAGACTTCAGACTCTCAGTCATCACTCAGACATGAAGACTGCGTCCGTCTGTCTGCTCCGGGGTGAGTGAACATGTATTCCTTACAGCTTCATCCAACACGCGCTCAGACAGCACGTCTGCATGAGTGCATCAGGGTAACTTCCACTGATGTATCACCTGAGTATCTGCAGCCTGCAGGTACATGAGCTCAGATCATGTACCCGTTCTGCTCAGAGTCGGGATGAGGTTCTTGGTTCTGGTTTTCCTTCAGTCGAGGAACATAAACATCCTAAAACAGCATCATTTCTGAACCCTAACTGAGCTTTCATTGACCTCTGACCCTCAGTGACCTCTGCCCTCCTGTTGCAGGCGTGTCTGTGCTGCTGCTGTCTGTACTGACTGTTTCTGCAGGTGAGTCTTTTCTAAGTTTATATTTATGATTTCAGGTGCGGAGACAGTCTGCAGTCATTCCTCTGTGACAGAACAGAGTGCGTTTTATATACACTGAGCCAATACTTACTTCTAAATGTTTGTCTAACAGTAGTAATCCCACTCTACTGGACAATACAGTTACATGTTTACTTATTTTTACGGAGTTATTCATTCTTTTGGAAGTGCCCTAAAATTCCAGTTCGTCATATAAGTTATATATATATATATATATATGTATATATATATATATAGTTATCTTTTTAAATATGGCCTTATGCACAATGTTCTCCACCAGCTGTAATTTTTCCATTAATACATTTTTACTGCCTTACAGTCTTTAAAATAATCGAATTGCTGTTCGCCGGTCTTAATCTTAAGGAAAGCCCTTTAAAGAGGTCCCTCATTGACCCTGTAGTCACAGACTTACACTAAGTCTGTCTGTCATCACCCTTGTTTCCAAGTATCAGGATGGTTCACAGATGCATTAAAGAACAACACATCCACCCTTATTCACAATATAATCTGATATTTTTGGTAATAAGGGTTAAGCATAAAACAACCTCGCTTTTACTTTTTGTATTATGATGTATGTATAATAAATGGTTCGTAGGAAAAAGTCCAAATTTATAAATATCAACAGTGTAAAGACAGAGATGATTAAAATAAGCAAACATTTTGTTAATAATTTTACGCAGGCACGGGTCTTTTATTATGACATAAACAGTAATAATTGTGAAAAGGACGGTCAGTCATCCCATGTCACATAACACGGACCTTATATAATGATTTTTAACTTCATATATCAAATACTTTTCAAGATACTTTATAAAAATATCACATTGCAAAAGACACATAGTGACAGTTCCTGAATTGTATTGTACATTAAACATAAACATAAAATTCTCAGACACAAAAATAAAGAAAATCCTTTTTTCATTCAACTTTCCTGTATGAATTAGTGCGACTGCAGTGATGCAGATGCTGACGGATGCCGGTCCGTCATGGTAAAGAGAGAGCCGTTGATTTATCAGTCGATCTGCATCCCTACCATCACCCATTCTCACAAACTCTGGCTTTGACCGAAAGAATAAGATTGTGGATGCAAACGACGGAAATGAGTTTTCTCCAAGGTGTGGCTGTCAGAGTTAGCCATAGGATGAGGAGTCTGCTATCTGCAATCTGCTATTCCTCCATGTTAAATTAACCAGTTGAGGATGTCTGTTAAAGAAGCCTACTGGAGCTAGGTGTTTCGGGCATGTCCCACTGAAAGAGGTCTCAGGGAAGACCAAGGACATGCTGCAGAGATTCTATATCTCGGCTGGTCTGGGAGCACCTTCGTGTTTCCCAGACCACTCGGGGGCCTGAAAGCTAAAGGCGCTGCTTTACATCTTACTTTTAAAACAAATAACAGAAACTCAGTTTTGCTTAAAAAAATAATGAATAAAATCTGAAGCAATGTTATTTTTATTTTGACGGTGGGTTTTAGAAAGAGTGAGGTTGTCAAGAAGGAAACCACTTTTGATGAATGTTTTAATGCATGTTAAATTATTCAGGTAAAGACATTGATTCTCTTAAAATGTTTCTCCCAATCAAAGCACTATGTCCACATGAGCCCTATTGCCCAAGGATCTGAAATTGGACTCTTAAGCAGACTTTTCATATTTTTGTATTTTATTAGCAGAGGTTAGCTTGGGCCCCATCAGGATCCTGGATTCTGGTCCTGAAGGTCTCATGATTAATGCCCACCCTGAATCTGCTTTCTCCTCCTTTACAGTTGTAACTCCATGTGTTGCTGGCGACCTTTGTTCTAACAATTTCCTCTTTCTGTCCTCCAGTCTATCTGTCTGCCAGTCCAAACTTTCAGCAGTTCTTCAGTGGACCCACATCTGTGTCTTTGGGCTGCGTCGATGATGACGATGGACAGGAAGTTGATGGATGGGCGGTGAGGAGGACCAGAGGAGGACTCACTGAGGACTGTGGAGCAGCTGAAGACTTTGTGATGATTGACAGTTTGTGTCTTCTGGATCGTAACTCGTCCTACAGTGGAAACTTCTGGTGTGAAAGCTTATCTGGAGAGAAAAGTGATGAAGTTACCATCAGCGTGTCCAGTACAGAAAGTGAGATGTTCCAGCTGTGTCTCTGTCTCTGTGTGACTCTGCTCTGAACTGTGTCTCAAACATTACTCTGTTTTATTGTTATTCAGAAAAAGGTGTGATCTTGGAGATCCCTGTACTTCCTGTGAGACCAGGAACTGGTGTCATTCTACAATGCAAGAAGAAGAACGGTGAAACAGTTCCATCTTATTTCTTCATGAATGGACGTCTGGTTGGACCTGGATCTACATCGGAGTACAACATCAGAAGAGCCCAGTACTCTGATGAAGGTCTCTACTGGTGTGCTACTGATACGTTTGGAGAATCTCCTCAGAGCTTTCTGAGGGTCAGAGGTCAGTACAATGACATCACTTCCTGTTTAAAGACCTGGCCTGCTCAGCTAACTCATTTACCTGTTTCATCATTTCTCATGCAGGGTCTCCTATAACGTCTCTTAAAACATCTGTCTCTTCTGAGACCAATTCTTCCCTTTCCACTTTGCTTCTTCCAAACAATTCTTCCTCCCCTCCTCCTCCTCCTCTTCCTTCTTCTTCCTCTGTGTCTTGGATCAGAGTCATCTGCCACCTGTTGGCCTTCTGCCCGTACTGCATCTGCACCATCCTGCTCCTGTCCATCTGCTGCAGCAGGAGCTCAGGTACAAACTCAAGCAGATTCTCACATAAACACTTTGATCACATCAACACCGTCCTGATTTCTCCGCTCTGCCCACAGGTAACAAACATGCTGTCTCCATGGAGACGCCCCTGCGTGACGCGGAGTATGATGACATTGTTGCTGATGTCACCACTGAGCATGTCTTCTAAGCTGATAGATCCTCTGAGGAATCTGAAAGTGTCCAAAGCTGTAAACTCTGTTCACTGATCAATCAATAACCTGTCAAATTGATTTCTGAAGTATTGAATCAAAGTGTAAAAACATGAATCCGACTAATTTATATTCACACCTGTTTGTTTCTGTGATGTTTTTGTGCTTTAACTGGATCCAACCACAATAAAAGATTCAGACATCAAAAACGTGTGATTGAGACGAGCTGCACAGAACTAAAGGGGAACATCATCAGGAAACTGCACTCATAACACACTAAAATAACCTATAGTAGCAACAGCATTGAAACATCCACAGACCAACCAGGAGAGAGCACACAGAGCAGAACTAATCTCATTGGCTGGACGCTCACTTCTATTTAAATCTTATGAAAACAGCTCCGTCATACCTGAACACAACACTTCTGCTCTCATGGTCTATAACTGGAGCTTTAACTTCAACAACACAAACATCTGACATTATTACAATGAGATATTTTATTATATCATCTTATTATAAGACGCTCATTTATAAGGTGCAGAGCAAACATGCTGAGAGGAGTCAGAGGTCAAAGTTCAGTCGTCTCCTTCAGTGGCTTGATTCTCCTGTGAGCAGAGAGAGGATCTGAAACTGCAGCAGGAACTGTTGATCAGGAACCTTTGAACAGTTTCAGATAATGATGACTTTTTAATATTTCATGAATTTATTAAGAAAGAATTGAATCACAAACCAGGTCTTTATGTCTTTAGAAAATGTTTGTATAATGAACTAGTGGATTTGTGTCATCTAGCTTTTGGATCAGTAAAGCTGGGTATCATCTGTATAGCAATGAACAAATGCAGTGTTTTCTAATAATACTGCCTGAAGGAAGTATGTACAATGTGACAAGGTACTGGTCCCAGCACAGAACCCTGAGATACTCTGTGACAAGCATTCATTCATGAAAATCATCATAAAATGGGGAAAACCAAGAGTATAACAATATAAAGTGATTAAAATAAATGAAAAAAGAAAACATTGACACTGAGCAAATACACAAAGAGTCACAGAGTCAGGTTTGTGTTCCTGTCAGGCTGAAAACAAAGCTCTGCAATGATCCAGCCTTTGCCAAACTCTCTGATACATGCAGGACTGTGAGGCTCCACCAACAGCACACAGGGATACCCAATGGGATCAAAGGGAAGTGATGAAAGGGAAGCTGAAGGCGTCTCACACAGTCAGTCAGCATCCAGACAGCATGAAGGCTGCAGCTGCCTCTCTGCTCCTGCTCGGTGAGTCCCACCTTCATTCTTTCACTCTCACTGCAGCAGAGTCTGACCTTTGACCTCTGACTGTCACATTGCCCTGTTTACAGCAGCTGCTCGATTCAAATATGTGATTCAGAGCGAGTCAGTCATCATAAAGGATGTAATGTCAGAGTTTATGTGGATAACATGACCCAGCTGATGGTTTCAGTCTGTGTGGGAGTATTTCATCATGACAGGACGAGGACACGGACACTGGCTGTATCCCAATTCAGGGTCTGCAGCCTTAAAGTACGCAGCCTCAACGATCCTCAAGGGCCGCGTACTCAAAGACCGCTAAGGCCGGAAGTGCGAGGCTTGTGAAATGGGACGGTCTAGCCTCCGTCGCGCTGCCCAGGTTGCCTAGCAACCATGATACCAACCGCTGGAAACGTTTCATACAGCTTTGTCTGACAGAAATGAAGGAGAACATATTTTGTTCGTGTGTTTGTTTCTACACGAGCTTTGTGTGATTTAATAAGTATCTGAGGCTGAGACCACAGGACTGTAAAACATGATTGTTGGCCTTTAAGATTAGCTAGTAAATAACAATTAGCTAATGTTGTTCATGAGACTAAAGTCAGTGTAAATATGATATGGCCAATATTATAGTTATTATATTAATCATTATAAGTTATTACAGCAGTGAGTTTGAACTCTCAAATCAAATCACTTCTATTGTCACATCACATGTGCAGGTACACTGGTACAGCACATGTGAGTGAACTCTGTGTCAAATACTGAGCTTCAGTAAAGATTCAAATTCCAGTTATTTATATTTCCTATCACCTTAAATCTTCACTCAAACACACTCAAGTATCTCTGACAGTGTATATACAGATGTATTATATATAAGAGACAAATGTTGTCCGTTTAATATGTTGGCATTACTAAATTTGGCTCAGTGCTTACATATATGTGTAAAAAGAAAATGTACGAGCTGTGAAAACTGTTTCTGATAGAATGAAGATCAGACTGATATATTAAATATTCCTTTATTGGGTGAGAAAATCAGACCATGTCATAACTGCTTTAAGTCATACAGAATAGATATCAGAGCCTTAAACAGGCTGACTTCTGCTAAATGGGTCAAACTGGGCAGAAAGTATACAAACACATAACATCCTTATAGAATATGATGTAACACTATAGATCAACTTAGCTCAGAATATATAAAGCATATAAACAATTACAGCAATATGATGCAACAAACACAGCAGTGCTACTAATCCAAAATACTCAAAGCTTCATAGAACTGAAACAAACATTTATTTTTAGCTCCATTCTGCTGCTGATACATACTTTAGGTTTCTGAATATTAAACTTGTTGCTGCCTTTCATAGTGTGTAACTTGAAGGCCCTGAGTACTTTCTCCCACACTGAAAACACTGGAATGATAACATTATTTGAACATTACCTACTAAGACTGATTCAGGACAGATAATTAGTTATGTTAAACTTTCCTAGCAGTCCTTCACAAACAGGGAACAGTCTGTCTATTCTCTCCATCTGTCAGCTGCTGCTGGCTCTTCCTCCTCCTCTTCCTCACACACTGCTGAGTTTGTCCTGGTGGATCATCAGGGTGCAAAGCCTCACAGATGATGTGCAGCAGTGGGTCCCTCAGTCTGTCCTCACTCTGGACACTTGCAGTTGTCACACATGGAAATCAAATGTGTGACAAGCTGCAGGATTCAAACACAAGTGTAACTTATAAATACATGTTCATACTTTTATTCCACAATCAGAGAGAAAGAAACAGAGAGAGAGTGCAGGACAGACAGACAGGTGACAGTCTCAGGTGTACACACTGCTACAAAACAGCACAAGAGAAGGAGGATTTAGTGTTTGTGTTATTACGAGTGCTAAACAAGAAGAGTTCCAGATGGTCCAGTGGACACATGTGTGACTCCTGTGATTAAAGCATCTTTCTTTCAGCTTAACGAGTGAACCGTCAGCTCGTTCAAACACACGTTAAAGTCCGTTTGGCTCGACACCACCGAACAGAGGCAGCAATATAACATAGCTAACATTAACAGTGCAGTGAATCCTGCTTGTGCCGTCATATTCAGGACTGCAAACCGAGCAGCATCACTGACTTTCAGCTTGTTGTGTTTGTGGATATATGACTGACTTTAATTATCCATAAAATCATCACATTCTCTGTAAGATTAAAGTCAGCTGTTGTATTATATTTTAAAGGCTTTAAAACAAAGTAAACGCTGAACGTACAAACATCGCTAATGTCACATAACCCTGCCGACATGTGGCCAACAGTAATGTTTTAATGTTCTTAAACATTTGCACATAAAAAAGTGACATCATATTCAGTACTTACGTTTAACAGTTTACTCTTCGGCCGCTCCGCTTCTGCCGTCTGCGGCAAAATTATCCACAGTGACTGCCGCGCTATGAATTGTGGGATATGTTGGGCCATGAAGTCTACACCGCCACAGCCTTAAAATTCAGGGAAATAAAGGACGCATTTGAGGGCCGCATTTCGAGCAGCCTTTGAATTGGGACAGCCTTCGGCGCGCCGCTGTGACGTAATCGGCCTTAAAATGCGGCCTTTAAGGCTGCAGACCCTGAATTGGGATACAGCCACTGTGTCAAACTCAGTGACCATCATTTACGTCCTGTCACTTCCTAAAGGTAGAACATCTGTGACTGGTGCTTTTGGACTGTACTGACTCTTTTTCATAGTTCTAGTAAGAGCTGAAGGTAGTACTCCTGTTTGTTTGTATGTGCACACAGGAACTGGGCCCATTGTTTTACTCTGAGCTGTCTGTAGATGTTTGTGTCCACAGAACAGCTGTCTGCTGTGATGCTTCTCAGGAACACAGAGTAACAGCCTCCTCTGTTACAATCAGCTCAGTCGTCTCTCTTTACTGTATTTCACTGATGGAACAGGAACTGTTCTTCAACATGATATACTCAGGCTGTGTCAGTCACTGACCTCTGATGCTCTGTGACCTGTAACCCTCAGTGACCTCTGACCTCCCATTACAGGTGTGTGTGTGCTGCTGCTGTCTGCACGGAATGTTTCTGCAGGTGAGTAGATGGAAGTGCGGCTTCATCAAATCTGTTGTTGTTTGGCCTTTTTAAGTTTTATTTAACTATTAGACATTTAAACTTGAAGTTTCAGGTCCACAAGTTCAGTTACTGTAAGAATAACTTGTTTTCTTTTTGGCATGAATGCTAGTTAGTTAACAGGACTAAGAGTTAATGTTGCAGCTAAGTTGTGCTCCACAAACTGAGAGAACAATTTCCTGCAGACTGATTCTTTGCTGATTTGGAATAGATTTGCACAATAATTGCAAAAGACCACCAAAGAACAAATTAAGTTATTTTATTTACATTAAGCATTGACTCAAACTCAGAATATGAATATCTGACGATATGTCAGAGGCATGTGTGGTCCTTTAAAATCTGCCTGTGCCTCAAAACTATGTACTGTAATGTACACAGAGTTACAATATTCTAAAAGTAATTAATTACTTGAAAAGTAACTATTGCGCTACTTTAAAAAAAACGTTTAACCCCCTGGGGTCCAGGGTATAATTGGCCATTTTTAACTACTCTTGATTTTCCCTCCACATTTAACTTTAAAAACAGTTTATTTGCCTTGTTTGGTATCATTCTTTTCAGCACAACCTCACGTGTCTGAATTTACAGTTTTCTTTTCATTTTGACATACTGTATTAACACAATTGATCTAAAATCAGATAAAAACCATAAAATCTGAGTAGAAAAAGATATATATTCTTTACTGTAACAACCATAAACATGTTTAATGAATCATATTTCATAACTTTAAATGCAAATATTAATTGTCAATTTTAAAATCCTATGCACAAGTTTTGCAAACAACAAAATTATTTGCAGCCATTTACCTTTTACCTTGATTTTTTAAATAACCATTTCAAACTATTTACAGAATAATCAGCTGTTCTTCAATAAGATGCCACACAAATTATTTGTGCCACTCCAAATATTTCTGTCCACTATAAAGGAGAACATCACAGCCTGATACCTGCAGGTCTGACAGCAGCAGGTGTATCACTCCTGTTTCTACCTGGAGACAGCAGTCGCCTCATTGTTCTGACACACAACACAAAACTATCCACAACACTACACACTAACTACACAAGACAACACATTAACTACACACTCCAAACACGCTAAACGTCACAAATCTCTCACATCTCAAAACTCACTCTCTCTCCCTTCGCGTTTTTTCTTTTTTTGCTCATAAGCAGAGAGTTCTTGCTGCGCTGTCCTTAGACAGTAAACGTGACGAAACAATTGAGGAAAAAACGCCGCGTATATCTTGTTTATCATGACTCTGGTTTTACGCGGCCTATCGACACAATTTAAAAACTGGTATATATCACCTTGTTGCTTTGTCTTTAAGTGGTCATGTGATTGACTTACCACGACTACTTTATTCTTCCTCAGTCAAACAGCAGCACTCATGCGATTGTTTTGCCTCCTCAGCTCCAGGTGTTGTGCTGGACAGTGATCGTGATTACCGTCCGCGGGAGCGCGCAGCTGCTTAAAGCTGTAGCGTCCAGATTACTTACGTAGTCAGCTGCTTCCATGCAACTGATATAAGATGCGGTAAGCTGAACACAGCTTCAACCGTCTGTTTGAAAAATAGTAACGGACCGCGTTTCCTTGTTAGTAACTGTAACGCCGTTGTAACGATGGGAATAGTAATTAGTTAGATTACTCGTTACTGAAAAAAGTAACGCCATTAGTAACGCCGTTACTTGTAACGCCGTTATTCCCATCACTGGTCTTTAATACTAACTGTCAAAACATTTATAGCCACAGAGGTTATTTTTATTTACACTTTAGTTTCATCTCTGGTTAACGGAGCCATACTTTATGTGTGCTGGTACATTTCTTAATATATTCTGAACTAAATGAGGTAAAAACCATGCTGCACCAGTTGCAGGCATGACAGAGTGCCTTGGCCAACCCCTATTAAAAGGGAGTTGCAGTATTTGAAACGTGAGGTGACAAAGCATGGATGACAGTTTCCAAGTTCATGCCTGGACAGCAAAGGCTTTAGCTTCGACAGATATCTGAGATGATAGAATGAAGATTTCACTGCCCCATTTATCTGGCCATCAAAACTAAGTGCAGTGTCGATTTTTACCCCAAGATTAGTAACAGAGCTCTTCAAGTGAGGGGTTGGAGCAGCAAAGTGAACATTTGGGATACCAGAAGAACGATTGGGACTGAATAAAATTGCTTCCATTTTATGTTCATAAAAATGTAAAACATTTTGAGCCATCCATGACATAACATTACTAAGACAATCACGCAGGAGTCCAATCGAGGAGCTATCAGAGTGATTGAAAGGTAGATAAAGCTGGCAATCATCAGCATATAGATGAAATGAAATTTCGTGTTTTCAGAAAATCACACCAAGTGGCAGGAGATACAATGAAAACAGTATTAAAGTGTTCCTGGGTGAGACATGGACATGCCAGGAACACCTCACCGAGGAGATGCTCTGGAGGCATCCTTGTCAGATGCCCAAACCAATGAACAGAATCTGTGACAAAGGGCAGCCCTGGCAGAGTCCAACACCCACTGGGAACGAGTTCCACTTATTGCCAGCTATGCGGACCAAGGTCTTGTAATGGTTTTATGAGGATCTAATGATTCATAGAAATGGGTTCGACTAGCGGACGGACTCTCCTTTCCAACACCCTAACTTATACAACACTAACTAATACACACACTAAGACCTAAAAATGAATATTGAACATCAAAATATTGCAGCATGGTATTCTGACAGGTGGCATGGTGGTGGAGATTTGGCACCATCACCAAACACCACAAAGGTTATCACTGGTTATCATTATTTATAAAGGGATCTGATGGTAGTCCACCTCTCTCTTAAATTCGGGGTAAACGTTTTGTAAGTCTCCCAGGTTTCAAGGATGTTCCTTAGAGGGCAAGCCAAATTTCTGGATGAGAACTTTGAAATAAGTGACAGTCTTCTTCATGTGTCGTCTTCTTCGTCTTCTATTGGCTGCTGCTTTAGCTGGTTCCACAGGAGGTCATCTGCCTCCATCTCATCCTATCCCAGCGTCCTCCTCGGTCACACCAACCCTCTGCACGTCCTCCTTCGAGACATCCATGAATCTACTCTTTGGGGTTCTTCTTTTTCCCCTGGCATCTCCATAGTTACCATCTTCCACCTATCAGTTGTAGTCAGTCATGCCAAGTAAAGAGTTAATTGGTCTACATCCTGTCAAATTCAAATTACCATGGCAACCATGCCCATGTGAGCTGGCTCCACATTTGGATTCTGGTTTTGATGCAGGTCGGTGTGAAGTTTGGTGATCATCGTGATGCTGGTCCTCTCCTCTTTGGTGGTGATCATCTGTCTGTCTGTGTGTCTGTGTGTCCTCCAGTGTCTCTGTCAGTCAGTCCAAACCTTCAGCAGTTCTTCAGTGGATCTTCTTCAGTGTCTCTGAGTTGTGTTGATGATGGACAGACAGTTGATGGCTGGACAGTGAAGATGACCAGCGGAGGACCCACTGTGGACTGTGGAGCAGCTGAGATGAGTGGAAGTTTGTGCGTTTTGGATCGTAACTCGTCTTACAGTGGAACCTTCTGGTGTGAAAGCTCATCTGGACAGCAGAGCGATGAAGTGTCCATCAGTGTTTCAGGTACAGTGAGATGTTCCAGCTGTGTCTCTGTCTCTGTGTTACTCCAATCTGATGGTGGAAGTCTGTCTCTGTTTACCTGTTATTCAGAAAAAGGTGTGATCCTGGAGATCCCTGCACTTCCTGTAAGACCAGGAAGTGATGTTACTCTGCAATGCAAGAAGAAGACTGGTGAAACAGTTCCATCTTTTTTCTTCATGAATGGACGTCTCCTTGGGTCTAAAGCAGAACACGTTATCCCTAATGTCAGGCACTCTGATGAAGGTCTCTACTGGTGCGCTTCTAACACATTTGGATCATCTCCTCAGAGCTTTCTGAGGGTCCGAGGTCAGAACACTGACCAAACTCCCTGTTTAAAGACCTGACCTGACCTGCTGAGCTGACTCATTAACCTGTTTCATTATGTCTTCTGCAGGGTCTCCTATAACTACTCTCAGAAAGTCCGTCCCTCCACCTCCAGTTTCTGAGGTCAGTTTTTCTCTGTCCACTCTTCCTCCTCTCACCAACTCTTCCTCCCCTTCTTCTCCCTCTGTGTCTTGGATCAGAGTCATCTGCCACCTGTTGGTCTTCTGCCAGTACTGCATCTGCACCATCCTGCTCCTGTCCATCTGCTGCAGCAGGAGCTCAGGTACAAACTCAGGCAGATACTCACAGAAACACTTTGATCACATCAGCACCGTCCTGATTTCTCCACTCTGCCCACAGGTAACAAACAGGTCGTATCCATGGAGACGCCATTGGATGTTGACGAGCATGATGACACCACTGAGCATTATGTCTAAGCTGATGGATCCTCTGATAGAATTAAATGTTTCTAAAGCTGAAAACTCTGAAGTCCTCACTCTGAGTTTCTCAATCAGAACCTGATCTGTTCACTGATCGATCAATAACCCTCAAATTACTGATGAATTACTGAATTATTGGATGAAAGCTTTGTTTGACATTGTTAGCATCTTCAAACACTGAAATCTCTGTGCACCTCTCTAAAGTTATTTACTGCATTTTAAGTATTTACCACTGATTCCCAACCTTTGGGAGCCACGGCACATGTTTCACATTAGAAAAATCACACCACCAACAAAAACGTCACAGAAAGTATATTGATAGCTTTTCCCTGCACACCAGGTACAGTGGTATTGGCTCGGTTTGTCCCCAGTGTACCTGTTTTACTTTCTTCTGATCACTACTCATGCTAGGACCTTCATCTGCGTCTGAGTTTTCTCCAGGACCAGCAGTGTGCATGACCTCTTTAAAAAAAATGATATTTTAATGCTCAGATCTCAATATTGTTGTTATCCATGAATTTTCGGTTCCATGGATAAAAAGATAAAATTAAAACGGATTGTATTCCATTAAGATTCCAAATTACAGTTTTTTACTTTCATTCCTGAAGAGGAAGTTTACATTTTTGGGGTTTTTTGAGATGTCCAGTGTGCCAGCTCAAATTTGGTTTTATAAAAAACACATTCAGTTTCCCAAAGGTAATACAGGGAGAACTCAGCGAAAACGAGTGTTTGATGACAGGAGGTTTAATAAGTGTGTTGATCAGTGTTTGTGGAAGCTCTGACAGAGTTAGTTCAGTTCTGAAACTTTACTGTGGCCTCACAGCTCTTCTTCTACTGTGTCATCGAAGAACCTTCAAACTCTCTGAGCTGTTTTTCCTCCTCAGTCCTGTTTGATGACAGAAAGCAGTCAGAATGCACCAAACTGTATCCTAATCTCACTTCTGATGATAATGGTTATTAACACATTATTTATCAACTTGTTTCTTTACTAACCAACAAATTATTTGAACATGTCAGCAAATAGCAGATTGTAGAAAAGTAAAATAGTAACCCTTTAACTCCAAGTGTCTCATATTTGATGCGTGAGTTTTTCACACTTCTACATCGTCAGTGTCATTTTACATTTTAAACAATAACCTGCTGGATGCAGCAAATGTGATACAAATTAAAACTCAAATAGAGAAATGACTTTTACATTTTTTAAGTTCTGTTTTTTATGTTTCATCAGAAGGCTCAATAAACATTCAATAAAAAAAACTTTATTTTCTGGCTATTATTTCATAGTTAATGTTTTTAACGGCACAGAAGCTAAACAAGTCATCCAAGGTCAGTATGCAATGACATGAGTCAACATCACACTGCTCTGCTCTGTTTTTTCATTTAATTTTTCCATTAAGTATTTAATCATTCATTATTTTGACACTGTTGATTTGTTTCACACAGTCTGTTCTGTGTGGTGACTTCAGCCGTCTGTGAGTGTTTATTAATACGGTGCTTTAACCGCCATCATCTTCTTCAAGGCATCAGTGACACAGAGTGCACAGGTCAGGCATCTGTTTGTCTTCCCAATAAACACGTTAGAAAGAGACCAAACCAACAAAACCTCTGCTTCAAACACTAAATCCATCCATTCTCTTCTGCTTGTCACTCGAGCCCTCGTTTATCCCTCGTTTCAAACAGCTTCTGGATGTTACCTGGCTACTGTCTACTATGTCTTTTAATATTATCATCTAATAAATCCATGAATTTCATTGCATGTAACTGAATAAATGATGAATTTGTTGACTTTAGGAATAGGATTCAACTTTATTGTCATTACACATGTATAAACAGGGACTGAAATATAATTTGCATCTAATCAGACGTGCAAGAGCAGTAAGTGCAATAAAAGCAGATTATATGCAGATAAGGATAGTGTGAAAGATGGGAACAGTTATGAACAGAATATGTACAAATAAGCTAAGTATACAGATGTTTATATTACTATACAAAAAGCAAATATACTGATGTAGTACGGACAATGTACAGATATACAAGTCAAGTGGCTTTATTGTCATTTCAACCATGTGTAGTGGTACAGTACAGAGTAAAATGAGACAGCTTTCCTCTGAGACCCTGGTGCTACGCATGACATATAACAGACAAACACATGACTACGTAAAGTACAATGTGCAAAAAATTGCAAATAAACAAGACAACACAGTGCAATGGAAATGTGCAAAATGCTAAGTATTTTGCAAAAGTAACTTGGTGTGTGTGTGTGTGTGTGTGTGTGTGTGTGTGTGGGTGTCAGTCCAGTCACTGAGTGTTCAGGAGTCTGACGACACGACTATGTCAGTGTCCTAAAACTACAGCAACTTTATCATGTTAATTTATCATCATCATCATCATCATCGTTTCTTTATATAGCACTTTAAAAACACACAAGGCTGACCAAAGTCCTGAACAATAGAAACATAATAGACACCATAAGAATAATAAATACGATAAAATAATAAACATAGCGAAAACAATAAAATACAAGTAAATACAAGTCAGTCAACCACTGAGTCAAAAGCCAGTAAATAAAAATGTGTTTTCAATCTGGATTTAAAAACCAGCACTGATGTCGATTGCCTAATGTGAAGAGGAAGATTATTCCAAAGCTCAGGAGCCAGGATAGAGAACGCTCGGTCTCCTCTCAGTTTCAGCCGTGATTTGGGGACTGAGAGCAACAGCTGCTCAGCTGACCGGAGCGAATGAGTGGGGACATAGGGCTTCAGCAAATCAGACATATATGCAGGTGCCAGACCATTTAAAGATTTAAAAACCAATAAAAGAACTTTAAAATGAATCCTAAATTCAATTGGAAGCCAGTGCAGGGAGGCCAGGACCGGAGTAATGTGCTCAAATTTCCTTTTACCAGATAAAAACTGTGCCGCAGCTACTGTACTAGTTGCAGGCGTGTCAGAGTGCCCGGTCCAACCCCTATTAGAAGGGAGTTACAATAATCCAGGCGTGAGGTTATAAAAGCGTGGATAACAGTCTCCAAGTCACGCCTTGAAAGAAAAGGTTTAACCTTCGACAGACGCCTGAGTTGATAGAATGATGATTTCACCACCCCATTCACGTGGCCATCAAAGGTAAGTGCAGAGTGGATTTTTAACCCAAGATTGGTAATCGAGCTCTTCAGGTGAGGAGTCAGAGCAGCAAGGTCAACATCAGGGATATCAGAGGAACGATTTGGGCCAAACAGAATTGCTTCCTTTTTACTTTCATCAAAATTTAAAAAGTTTTGAGCCATCCATGACTTAACATCACTAAGGCAATCAAGCAAGAGTCTAATTGGGGAGCTATCAGAATGACTGAAAGGAAAATAAAGCTGGCAATCATCAGCATATAAATGAAATGAAACTTTATGTTTACGAAAGATCGCACCCAGTGACAGGAGATACAATGAAAACAGTAATGGCCCAAGAATAGATCCCTGTGGTACACCCCATGACAGAGGGGCCACAGAGGACGATGACGAGCCCAACTTAACACAGAAGCTCCTGTTTGACAGATATGATTTTATCCACAGGAGAGCCAAGCCAGAAATGCCCACACAATGCTGTAATCGAGAGATCAGCAGGTCGTGATCCACTGTGTCAAATGCAGCAGTCATATCTAGTAGTGTAAGCACTATGTGTTTACCACAGTCTGTCGCTACCAGGATATCGTTCATAACCTTTATGAGAGCTGTCTCTGTGCTATGAAACGGCCTAAAGCCGGACTGAAAAACTTCAAACATTTGAGAATTGTTTAGATAATCCATCAGCTGAGTGTGAACAACCTTTTCCAAGATCTTACTCAGAAAAGGAAGTTTAGAAATGGGTCTAAAATTTGACATTACTGAAATATCTGAGCCTGGCTTCTTAAGTAAGGGATGAATAACTGCATGCTTAAACTCACTTGGTACTTGACCTGACAAGAGGCTGGTATTGATTATGTTCAGAATATGTGGTCCAACAGTAGGAAACACCTCTTTCAGAAAACGGGGATGAACGACATCATTCGGAGAACCACATGGTTTAGCAGTTAACACAAGCTTCTCTAATTCAGGTAGAACAATTGGTTAGAAAGCAATAAGCAAATTTAAACAGGGAACATGCACAGGCGGGCCAACAGAAGATAAAGTGGAGGGTCTCAAACTGGCAACCTTATCCACAAAGAAAGTAAGAAACCTATTACACATAACATCAGAAGATTGCAAAAGAAATTTATCATTCAAGTTTTTCAAAGTAAAATGATTCAGCTGATGTTTGCCTCGGGTCTCCTGGCACCGCTTCACAAATATTGCTGTGAAACTTCATTTATTACATTTTTCTGTGAATATTTAATGAAAGTGAAGAGAGAGGTGAATAGCATGTGTTACAATCAAAGCAGTTTACTAACAGTCACCAGTTCACTTTCCATGGGATCCAGAAGCTGCTGTAAATGTTTCTGACTACAATAAAGTTGTGTCATCAGCAAAGAAGATACACCTCAGAGACATGAGACTGAACATAATAAAATATAAAATAAATAAACAAAGATGGTCCAAGTCCAACCGTCTTTGTGCAGAAACACGACTGGGACTCCTTTATATTCTCATCCAGTTGTTTCTGCTTTAACAGCAACGATAAAAGGAGGAAGATCATCAGGGCGCTGCAGCAGCTTCACTCCGAACACTCTAAAATGACCTGTAATGATACCAGCAGGAAACAGTCACAAAGAAACCCAACAGAGTGGAACTGATCTCAGCAGCTGGATGCTCACGTCTATTTTAGCTCTTCTGGAAACAGCTCAGTCAAACCTGAAATGACAAACTGGGACTTCTGCTTTTCATGCACAAACTGCTTCCATCCTGTCCATGACCTGCCTGTGAGGCCATGAACCTGCTGCTGTGATCTCACACACACCTTCATACATCAAGCTATTTTTTGCACAACCCACTGCCATTGTTGCATTTTTCTATTGCACTGTTGTGTCTGTATCATTTTATTCTGTCTTTGTTTTGATTTTTGCAATTTTGCACTTTATGTCGTCCTGTGTTGATTGTCTGTTATATGTCATATGTAGCAACATGGTCTTGGAGGAACATTGTCTCATTTCATTGTGTACTGTACCTGGACATGGTTGTGTAACACAGTAATGGGAAAAGACAATATTAATTATTATTAATTAAAGACAATATTAATGGGCCAATAGGTTCGACTATAGAAGCACAGGGATGTGTTTTAATGAGACACAGAGACAGGAATGTAACTCAAAAGAACCAGCCGGCTTTAGTGAAATAAACCATGAGTTTGACAACCACAGGTTAAAGGCGCTTTACAATTGTAGAAAAGAAAACCTACAACAAATGAAAGCAAAGTAAACACATAAACTACTAAAATAGTAACTTTTGATCTCAATGTTGGGACACCCTAGTAACCTGGCTCCTTAACTGTTATAGAAAATAGATTACTCAAATTCAATGTTCAAATAAAGTATCCCAACTAAAACATGTCCAAGGGGTAAAGTCCAAAAATTCCCAGGGTGTGAAAGAAAATAGTTGTGAGAGAATGTCAGTCAGTGGTGTTATGTATAACCAGCTGTGTGTGAAAGTGTGAGTGATACAGTCCTACCACACCACTGTTAGGGTCCCTGGGTCGTTGACCCAGTGTTTTGTGTTTTTGGTTCTTTGATTTTGTTATTTCATTATATTCTAGCTTTGCTTTATGGGTTTTAGGATTATTCTTAGTTTAGGTTCTCTGGGTGGGGTTTTGTTAGAGTTTTAGTGTTCTGGTTTTCTGTCTGTGATCCTTAGTTGCTGTCTCCCCTGTCTGCTGTATCCCCACGTCCAGTCAGTGTCTGTGTCTGCCCTGGTCCCACGTCTCTGTTCCCTCTGTTGTAGTGCCTGCATGTGAGTCTGTGTCTTTTGTTCAGTCTGTGTTATGTGTTTCCTGTTTTACTTTGAAGGTCTCTGTCTTATCTCAGTGTGTTCAGTTTATGCTTCCTTGTCTCGTCAGTTCTGATTTCCCCCAGCTGTGCTCTCCTTCTGTGTCTCATTCCCCTCGTTACTTCCCGGTGTATTTAAACCCTGTGTTTCTCTGAGTCAGTGTCGTGTCATCCCTCATGCTGTGTGGATCTCCCTGTGTCTCACTAACTATAATTCACAACTTAGACTTTTGATGACATCATATTTGACATAAATGACAAAAATAAAACATCTCTGTTATACAAACTATGCATTAATGCAATGTATTGTTAAAACGCTTTTTTTAATTGTAAAACAAACACTTTCCCAATAATATATGAAAACATTAAAACTTACAATCCAACTAAGTAAAGTTATTGCAAATGCGACAACTATAAATCAAAACAATTTAGATAAATTCAGTTACTCAACAATAAAGTGCAAAACAAACTAAAACTAACTGAGACATACAGTATGTGCTCACTGATCTCAGCACATCGTGGCCGAAGACAATGGTATGGTGTCTCTCAGTCGAAATATGTATGGGGTTAGAACAGGGGTGGGCAATCTCAGGCCTCGAGGGCCGGTGTCCCTGCAGGTTTTAGATCTCACCTTGGGTCAACACACCTGAATCACATGATTAGTTCATTACCAGGCCTCTGGAGAACTTCAGGACATGTTGAGGAGCTAATTTAGCCATTTAAATCAGCTGTGTTGGTTCGAAGACACATCTAAAACCTGCAGGGACACCGGCCCTCGTGGACTGAGATTGCCCACCCCTGGGTTAGAATGATGCCACCTTAAAATGAAACTGAAAAAAAATATTGAAACCGAAAAACAATATTGTAACTGAAATAAGTGTACTCTTGTATTGAAAGTGAAAAAAATTGATAGTGAAAAACAATTAATTGAAACTACATTTTTTGTTTCACTTACAATTTTTTTCAGTTTCAATCTGCTGGCACTGTCTGGGGGCGCACTTGAGGGGCGGAGATTCTGACCTGCATGTATTTGCATACATTATAGAGGCCACTAGTGCTGACCAAGCTGCCATATTTCTCTCTTCACCTCCTTCAATGGCTGCTTCAATTTCAGGTAGACCCTCTAAACCGCACGTAAGCAACCATTTTTCCTTTCCTTGCTGTCCCACTGGACTGGACATGAGTTTAGTTTTTTTAGCTACATCTGGTGAAGTTGTGGTAAAATGTTAATGTAACCCAGTGTTAATTTGGTTATCTGATATTGTGTGATATTCAGTATATATGTATATATCTATATTGGGTGTTCGGTTATAAAATGTTCTTCAATGATTTTGAGGGTTTTTGTATTGCTATTGATTTGCGGCTGCTTTACGATGGTCGACTGGGGTAGTACATCCTGGCGGGAGGGGCTACAAGCTCACATGGCTTGTAGCTGTGCCAGAGAGCAAGCTTGGGTGAGCTAGTGGGGAATATCTCCTTCTGCAGTAGCCTTAAAAAGACTATTGTTCGTTCTCCTGCCAGAAGCCTCGCTGCTGTGCTGTCTCGCTGGTGCCATTAAAGGATCGGCGGCTGCCATCCATTCCTCCCGACCTCGAGTATTGGACCGACGTACTTACACACATGTCCGCACTCAGTGCCATACGCATTCACAAAGACTATACAAGATATTTTGGTTATTGTCAAATAGACACTCTCTGATTACAGACTGAGGAGGTTGTAGTGTTACAACCACAGGACTGAGAAAAGAAAAAAGACTCTACATAATATGTTCATAAGTGACCATAAGTGGTCATTGAGAAAATATATTTTTTCTCTTCTTGTCTTTGTTTACATTGCATTCCAGGGAAATTTTAAGTTGTAAACATCTGCACTTAGAGTTGGTTAAGTTTCCTTTGGTGTATCAGTGTCAAGCTGATGTCTAAGAGGGTATGTTGAGAAGTGTTAAGGACGTATGTCCATCAATCCTTTAAAGTGTTGGACACCGATGGTAAACTGCCATCAGACCCTAAATAAATTGTCCTCTGCTTGTTATCTTCACTCATTCTTTGGTGAGTAGACGTATTGGTTACATTATCACTCAGCACCTTGAAATTAGCCCCATACAAATAATCATGGAACTTCTAGCTTACTGCCCACTTGAGGGTAAGAAATTCTAATTTATCTACAGGGTAATTCTTTTCACTTTTGGAGAGGCCACGACTAGCATAAGCTACTACTCGAGTCTGTATTTCAGTCTCCAGATGTGCAAAGCTGGTAGAGACATACCCTAAAAGACTGGCAGCTGTAATTGCAGCAAAAGGTGGTTCTACAAAGTATTGACTCAGGGGGCTGAATAATTACGCACACCCCACTTTTCAGTTATTTATTTGTAAAACATGTTTGGAATCATGTATGATTTTCGTTCCACTTCTCACATGTACACCACTTTGTGTTGGTCTTTCACGTGGAATTCCAATAAAATTAATTCATGTTTGTGGCTGTAATGTGACAAAATGTGGAAAAGTTCAAGGGGGCCAAATACTTTTGCAAGCCACTGTAGATGAAATTCAACAGTCAGAAAATCTGTGTCAGGCGCCCTCCTCGTCAGCACCTGAAGCAGGCTTCTGCAGGGTACTGGATCCCTTCATGCCTTGAACTCCCACAGCCCTCATTTCATAGTGTTTATTGTATCCCAGCACCTGCCACAGTCATTAGCTTCACTAAGTAGACTTCATAACAGTAGTCATTCAGCTTTCTTCTCAGCCCAGTGCCCACCATAGACATTCTAGTTCCTAGTATGCTTTTCTGCCCTCACCATCTACATCTTCTGTCTGAGTTGAATCTGTTTTGGGTCCAATCTGCTCATAAGGCTCACGCCATGACAGTTAGGCTTAAGTTCAGTTTCATTCTAGTTTTGTTTAATATAATTATTAGAATTAATATAATAATATAAAGTTCAGTATAATTTCTGATTTGATTGATTGATTGAAGCATTTATCTGTCACTTGCATTTGCCTGCAGTGAAATTGGATCTTTTCCAACCGTACATTCAATACACAAACATCACAATGGTGAAACAGATCAGAACAGGTAGCATAAAGAAAACAATGAAATGATTAACACAGAAGGAAGTGGAAAAAGAAACTCTGCTCATCCTGATCCCTAATAGGGGATTCGAATGAGAACAGAGAACAAAAACTCCTCAGCACGAAAAGCAAGACAAGCAAAAGGGAAATATGCCAACATACACAGCAGCATCAAGGACTGCAAACTCTGTGCATCCTAAAGTGATGCTGAACCTTGTTGTACATCGGATAGGAGGCAAGCATGGGAGGCGTTGGATTTGGGGAGGGGGGTGTGAGTGCGTGTCTATGTCAGTGTACATCTGTGCGTGTCTGTGTGTGTCCCATGTTCAGCTGAGAGGAAGTGTCACCAGGCTCGGTTAAGTGAAGGTCAACATTCTCCAGTGGCCTTGAAGGAGGGATAAAGACTTCCAAACAGTCCTGTTATCAGTGGAGAATTTTGCTGTTCCAGTCAGCTTCGACCTTGGCAGCTGGCATCAGTGGGATAGTCGTGTGAGTGAAGATGGTTGTTGTTTGGTTTTAGTGCGAACAACTGCATCCAATTTTTACAGTTGGTCAAATGTCCGTCACTGGTCACAAGTTCTCTCAATTTCATTGCAGAGCCATGAGCTTCTCCAAAATCTTGTCCATATGCATTCAATAAACAGTTTGAGTACTCACAGCCCTGCCCATCCTCTATCATGTAGAGGATGGGCAGGCAAGCAAAAGCTTCTTGTTCTTTGATAAGCCAGGGCCAAGTCAGCTCCGATCAGCCAGAACTCTGCTATCGTGGTTCTGAATAGGTAGATGTCGTTCAGTGTCCTCCATTGAGAGTCTCGCCAGATAAACGATGTGACCAACCATCAAGTATCTGGCAGCAAATATCTCGGCTTCTCATCTAGAAGAGGGTGTTAATTTCGTTACCGGACCAGTTGATCAAATCCATTATTCTTTAGGTTTTACAGAACAAGACTGACAGACTCTTTGAGGGTTAGAGTTAGACAAGACCAGACAAGGACATGAAGTTAAGCAGGAAAGATAAGGAAGGGAGAGGGTGAGAGATGCGTCCGAGCTGAAGAGTCTATTTACTATTACTAGAGTCCATAAGTCGTTTCTCGTCTTCTGTTTCACGTGTTTCTTGTCTGAATGTTTCATGTTGTTAAGCTTGTGTGTCATGTCTACATATGTGTTTCCTGTTTTATTTTGAAGAGTTGGGTGTCTCCATGTTCAGTGGGTTTCATTTTAGTTCCCCTGTGGTGTCATTAGCAATGTTCCCTCTAAGCTGCGCGCGTGCGCAATTGTGCACTGCTGGCACGGTCTCTGTGCAGAAAAAATCTGCGTTGCGCACACAAAAAAAATTCTAACCTGAATTGAAATTAAAGTAAATATGTTAACAATTCTGTTTTGCAGTGTTAGTCAGTGACTGGCTGCTCCTGTATGGGATTAGAACGATGCCACCTTATCCCATAGTCCAGCCAATGATGCGATTCACATTCGTATATACGCAGCTAATCAACGTCGTTGACAGGCTATGACAGCGTCCTTATGTGCCGACACCGGTGTTTTAGCGAGCAAAGCAGCGTGGCTGATGTGCAGTGAAGCCACGTTAATGACAACGTGTCCAACCATTGGAGATGTGAGCAGGACAGACGGAACAATTGACGGAAAAGTGTGGACCAGTTTTTAAATTGTGTTGATAGGCCACGTAAAACCAGAGTTATGATAAAAATATTTGCAATGTTTGGTTTTCTTCCTGAATACTGTCGTTGTTTATATTTATTGCGGGAAGAAACGGTAAAAACGGCGATTTATAAGAAAAAAGGCTCGAAAGCCTGTGAGCAAAGACAAAACCAAAAAAACCCCACCCTTTCCTATTGGTGGAAAAATGTACCATGTCGACCAATCAAAACATGGCATTTAGTTGTTTAGGAAGGGGGAAGTTTTAGGAGTGACGGCGGTGTTTTGAGACGTGAGAGATCTGCAACGTTTAGCGCAAATCTTGTGTAGTTAGTGTGTAGTTAGTGTGTAGTTAGTGTGTAGTGTAGTCAATAGTTTTGTTGTGTGTCAGAACAATGAGGCGACTGCTGAATGTTACAGGTGTTACAGCAGTGATACATCTGCTGTTGTCAGGCCTGCAGGTATCAGGCTGTTGTTCTCCTTTATCTCATAGTGGACAGAAATTAGTTTTTGGAGTGGCACAAATAATTTGTGTGGCATCAGATTTGATGCAGAACAGCTGATTGTTCTGTAAATAGTTTGAAATGTTTGTTTAAAAAACACTTTGGGTGCATTTTAGGTAAACAGCTGCAAAAAACTTTGTTGTTTGCAAAACTGAGTTACTTTTTTGAAGAAGTAACTATATAATTAATTGCCCAACATTGGTCTTTATATACTATATTTTGCAGACAGAGAGTTACAGGACTCTCTCTCAGACCACAGACTCATAATACAAGTCAGAGCTTTATTTAAAAAAAAGAAAGTTGTGTTTTAAAAATTGGAGTTCAAGTTATTTTTACTTCCAATAGTGTTAACATGCTACACAGGTCATGAACAAGATTTTTTTTACATTTTCATTGTAAGTGGGCTAAAGCAGTTAATTAAAAGTAATCTAACATAAATGTAAATGCTGTAATTTGATTATTTTAATAAACCATGTAACTTGGATGGATTCGATGCTGGCGTGACCACAGTGCACACGTCTGCTGTTGCTCACAGTGGTCCAAGGGACGCTCAGGGAGTTTGTGTGTTCAGACACATGAAAAATTAGAGGGAACATTGGTCATTAGGTGTATTCCAGTCAGCTGTTTCCTCATGTGTTTCTACTTCCCCTGATCACCTCCTTGTGTGCATTTAGTCTCTGTGTTTTTGTTCATTCCTTGTCAGGTTGTCTGTTTTGTCTTCATGCCTAGTCACATCACATCATAGAGCTTTTCACTGTTCAGGTTCATGTTTGGATTATTTCATAGTTACATTGTTGCATGTTCCTGTTCAGTTTCACAGGTGTAAAACTGCCTGTTTCAGTTTAAGCATTGTTTTAAATAAATTGCATGCTCAAAAAAAATGTTTTCTCCCATTTCTTCTTGTTGCATGTTGAAGCTCTACTTGGAACCTTGTTAAGATCCAACCATGCAAAACATGATTTTTTGACATTTTTCAAGCAGTCTTAAACTTTTGATCAGGACTCTCAGATAATTTTAGCTTTCAGAGCCTCTGAACAGCTTATTACTGCACATTTTCCCTCTTTTCTCTGTCTCTTTCTCTTTATCACTCTATCTGTCTCTTTCTTCTTGATAATCTGCCTCTCCCAACTTGTCAGCTCAATCATATTATTAACATTAACATATTATTTATTCACATACAGGATAAATAAACTGACAAAGCATTCAGATCATAATTCTCCTTCTAAAGCTGCTGAACAGGACAGAAAAAACAACAATAATAATAAATCTCAAACTAAAAATCAATTATTTTTAACCCTTGCTTGAAAATGAAAGTGAAAGTAAACTGGTGTTTGTGCAGCAGTCTCTGGGAGTGTCTGCAGTGCTGCTGCATGTGTCTGACTGAGGATCAGATTTAACAGGACTTTGCAGGATGAAGATGCCACTGATGCTGATGCTCGTCTTACTCGGTAAGAAAGCTGCTCTGATACTCTGTATGCATGTACACACACACACACACACACACACACCCACAGGTTATTATATATGCAGTGCACTGATGTCTGCTCTCTGTGTCCTGCTGAATGAAGCCCTCCCTGCTCGGGTCGATGCAGGGCGGATCCCACCACATGGCTCAAATAACTGAAAACTATGAAGCTCAGTGAGGTTTTAGCTCATCATGAATAAAGCACTGACACACCCTGTTTCATGTCACAGTGGCATCTTTTACATATTTGTCAGCTTCGTTCAGATCATTCTGATTAATTTTGCATTAATTATTGTAAATATACAAATGAAACCTTACTGATTGTTTTTCATCAGAACCCAACACAAAGCTAAATTCTGCTTCATCATCTCCACACTGCACTTTGCTCTAAAGGAAATTCGCTGTGTGTGTGTGTGTGTGTGTGTGTGTGTGTGTGATTATCTAGTATGACATAATCACAGACACGCATACAATGTAACTGTTTTGGTTGTGCTGCATGAAAGACGAGTGTGTATTGGGGAGGTTGAGTCATTCAGGTGAACTCTCCCCTTACATTAACTGTTACTGTACCACCTTAATAAACCACGTGCTTAAGACTCTGCGTGAAAGTTAAAATATCTATGTTCAGTGCAGTTAGATATATAGTGTATATAGTTATATAGTAGGGGTTCAACAATACTCGTATCGATATTGAACCGTTCGATACAGTGCTTTCGGTTCGGTACGCATATGTATCGAACAATACAAAATTTTTAATTTATTTTATCAACTTTTCTTCTAACGATGCTGTCTGTGTTGAGAGCTCAGTGGATCTGCGTTCGACTACTCCGCCTAGGCTGCACTGTCGAGTGCAGATCCACTGAGCTCAACGCAAGCTAGCAAGACAGAAGCTAAGCTCGTTGCACCATGGCAACTGCCTCAACGCTACCTGAAATTGAGCCTCCCCCACCCTCATTCAGATCTGGCGTTTGGAACTATCTTGGTTTTCATGTGAAGCATGACCCTGAAGCGCTTCATGGACAAAAGTAAAACAGTATGCCGGATGTGCCACGCAATGCTCAATTGGTGGGAACTAGTGTGTTAGCGCAGTTAGCTTCTTAACGTGTTGACGCCGTTGTTCCAGATTAACTGGGGTTTAGATTAACTGGCGTTGGTCGAACAGATGTGTGGTAGTCTTGCGTTTCAGGAGCTTCTACCGACAAACCAGTAAAAAAAACCCACCAAATGGGTCATCTGTAACACTTCTGAGGTTATCTCAAACACACTCCCTCAGTCTTGATGCTGTTGAACAACAAAATGTTTAAAAATGTCGCAAGTTTACCTGGTGATATCCTCATGCATGACGCAATCACGAAAACAGCAAACAATTAACACCACGCCGATGTTGTTCACAGGACAGCAAGAGTAAACGATCGGGAGACTCTAGTCGTCGTTATCGTCCCCCTCGCACGTTTTATTTCTCCGGTTTCAGCATTTTTGCTTCACAACTAAAGCGTGCAGTTTACTTTGTGTGCACTAACATGGACTCGAATCAACCAGCGCCGCCTCTGGCCAAGTGCCACAGCCTACAGCCAGATCAACTTGTGACACACATCTGCAGCACGTTTGAATTCGTTTCATGCATAACACATTTGTACCTTTCAATTGTGTCTGCCAGGCTGCCGGTGGGGGCGGCGGCGGTGTCGGCCAGGACTGGATCTGAGCCGCCAGACTCGCGATCCTTTGCGCGCGACGCTCAACCCGGTCCTCCAGCTCTTCCTGCCAGCGCCTCAACACTGCCGTCTGCTCCTGCTGTGCGGCCACCATCTCGGCCACCATTTTAGTCAGCTCCTTCCCCGGCTGGCCCAGTTGCGGGTCTGCCGTGTCCCCATCCTGGGTTTCGGCACCACTGTAACAAACCCACAGCGGACCCGCGTGCATGTTCATGCTTTGCAGCATTCTTTATTTATAGGCAAACACACACAGAGCTGCAGCTCTCTCCTGCTGCCAGCTCAACATCACCAACACCGACACCACAGGACCCAGTATAGTATTTAATTCGGCGGGGCGTGATTGCGGATGCCGTGCAGGTGCGTCCGCCTCCTCTGCACGGCACCGCAGGCCACGTCCCGCCACAATGACAAATTAAAAAGGCATGAACATTTTTTGTATCGAAAAAATATCAAATCGTGACACCAAAGTATCGAACCGAACCGTGAATTTTGTGTATCGTTGCAGCCCTATTATATAGGTACACATGTCACACACAAATCCACCACAAAATGTTCCAGCATGGACAGCATCAGAGATGTGTCCATCAGAGGGACGGCTCAGAGTCAGACAGGCTGACATGTTTACACATGTGCAGAAGACGTCTGCTTCTACTGAGTCACTCACTTTCCTGGTTGTTGACTCAGTCGGCTCCTCTTTACCTGTTTAGTTCATCTGTGAACCATCAGGAAACACTTTGGAACTTTACCTGATGTCCCGAGTCTCTCAGCTGTTACAAAATCACAGCACTCACCTGCTTTATATTTTTATCCTCAGGTTCCCAGCATGCCTCAGGGGTGGAGGTGGAGGTGGAGGTGTATGAGGGGGTGGAGTCTGTCCTGCTGCCCTGTCAGGTACAAGCTGATGTTACCATTGACTCCACAGCAGCAGTGTGGGACCGTGAGGAGCTCAAGGACCCAACAGTCCACGTGCGTCTGCCGAGTGGTGACGATTTTAAAGATCAGAACATTCGTTACTTCAGTCGAACATCACTGAGAGCCGACGCTCTGCTGACTGGAGACCTCAGCCTCACACTGAGGAAGCCCACAGTCTCTGACAGTGCAAACTACACCTGCACATACCGCAAGTATGGACAAGATCGGAACAAGAGCTATGTAGACCTGAAGGTCACAGGTCAGTGCTGTCAGGTCAGATGCATGCTAATGGGGATTTATAACAAATCTGTTGGTTGATGTTCAGGTTGTTTATTTTGTGTCGATTACAGAACTTCCTCCTCGTTCTGCAGTCTGGTTCAAAGTCCTCTCAGGTGTCCTGGTTCCTGTGGTTCTTCTGGCTGTTACGTTTGGTGCATGTCTGTCTTGTAGATACAAAAAGTTAAAGAACAAAGAAGGTGAGTGTTTTATTGGACCATCTGATGAAATATCAGAACCTTGAAGGTAATCAGCAAAGTTTGATTTGGTGATTTGACAACACCATAGCTGACGTCTCTGTCCTGAATGAGTTGTTGGTGATCTTTACATCACTGATGGTTACCAAGAACTGTTAGATCATAGTTATCCTGTACAGGAAGTCTGGACTGACTCTTTGTTTGAAGGGCCAAAGTTTCCGGTATTATCATTATAGGCTAACAGACACTAACTAAAGCTGGTAGTGAGGAGACGCGCTGAGCTCTAAGTGCCTGCAGGAGTGTCCATCCTGTTATCCACTGATGATGCAACTGACTGATAACAGTTAGGTGCAATCAATAACCACACCTGTTAATTTCAGCTCTCCTCTAATGTTCCTTCTCTTGGTAAAATGGATTAGTCTTATAATAGTGGTTAAAGAAAAAAAGGCCCCATTGATAGAAAAAGCTGTGACAACCATTAAAGAAGCAAATCTCCAGGCTAGAAGCTCCAGAAAACACAGAGTAACATCATGACAGCAGGTCCATGTGTTACCCTGTCTATGGTTTACTGTAAGTGCAGTCAGATGTGTGATGAAATGAGTGTTACAGAAACACTCAGACTGTGTCCACCTCTCCCTCGAGCTTTTAGACTCTTCACAGCTTTGACTCGAGTGAAACCATGAGACACTGAAAGCTTTGACTCTGGTTGTTTCTGACAGACACATTCAGTTCAGCTCTGCTGCTGATTGGACACCAAACACAGCACAGTCTCTTCATGGAGCAAAGAAACACGTTTCAGACTGGAACCAGTCCAACGTGTTTTACTGTAAATATTTCACTTCATCCTGTCAAAGGAAGTTTGCTGCTGATGCTGTGCAGCTCATGTTGTGCTTGGTTGTTCTTTCAGTTCGTGAGGTGGAGGTGGGTTCAGGTGTGGAGTTTGCCAAGCTGCCCTGCAAAGCCACAGTTCACCTGTCTAAGGTAAATAAAGTCGTGTGGAAGGACAGAGATGGCAGGATAGTCCACGTGTATCAGAAAGACTCTGAGCAGCCTGAAAAACAGCACAGACGTTACAGGAACCGAACAGAAATGAATGAAGACCCGCTGAAGACTGGAGACCTCAGTCTGACACTGAAATACCCCACACACACAGACAGAGACACCTACACCTGCACCGTCTACGGCAGGGAGGGAAAAGTCCTGATGGAGAAAAAAGTGGAGCTGAAAGTCGAAGGTCAGTGCAGCAGATGATCCTTATTCACAGTTTGTGTTTGATAAGTCAGTGGTTTGTAATGATTGAAGTAATTTGTGGGAGAGAAACTGGTAAATGTCAGCAGTTAATGTATCAGCCAGGCTCAAAGATAAGTTTGTGGGAAACTGTAAATTTTATTTATTTTTTGTAGTGGTTCAGATATTGTGAAGACGTTCATGAGATAAGATGAGTGTAAGAGAATTAGACATAAGACTTCAGAGCTTTGACTCTATCAGCCTGGCTACAGTGTTGCAAAAAAAAAAAACCCTGAGCTCATTCACAATGTTTTAAAATGAGATGAGTGATGAGAAACTTGACAACAGCAGCAGGTGTCTGCAGAGAGGTGTGTGAGCCTGAAACACCCTGGTCTCAGTGTTGCATACAGATTTCCCTAAATGCTTCTTCCAAAGCTGGATAGATGCTGTCTCTCCTCATCAGAGCAGTTTTCCCAGAATCTAAGAGACCCACATCATGTCTACACACGACAGCCAGTGGTTTAAGGATAACGCTGGGCTATGAACAGGCTGTAAACATTTTATGTTGATTCAGCTTTTATGAAAAAACATAAAAACTGGTGGATTAAATAAAAACATAAAGTCCACGACTGGTGTGTCATCAATAACAAGTAAAATATTATATGTTTCTTGTCCTCTCAGAGTGTCAGCTGGTGGCGAAGGAGGAGGGGGCAGAGTCTGTCTCTCTTCCCTTTCAAACCACAGAAAACCTGCCTGACGACAGTGAAGTGGTGTGGAAATGTTATGAACCAGAATACAGGAAGGTCTACGTGTATGAGAACGGCTCTGATTGGCCTGACAAACAGGATGAACATTACAAAGGTCGCACTGAGATGAAGAAAGACTCTCTGAAATCTGGAGACCTCAGTCTGACCCTGAGACACCCCACAGTGGGAGATGCTGGGAGATACGGATGTGAGGTCAACAGCAAGGAGGCCTGGAGATACAAGAGGGTGTGGCTCACAGTTAAAGGTTAGTTAGTTAATTCATGTTTGTTTGTTTGTGTGTGTGTGAGGTCTGACTCTTCTGTTTCCTCTGCAGGGAAAAATCAGGCCGAGAAATAAACAGAGGCCATCAGGATCAGCTCCACTGATCCGTCTGCTCTGATCACTGATCAATCAGTTTGATGTGTTTATTTGATTATTGATCAGTGAAGGACATCAGTGAACTTCCACTTCAGTGCTGAAGTGGAAGATGCTGTCAGCTGCTAGTGAGGCCTGTTTAAGCCTGTTGTGTCCTATGTGTCTGTTCTCAGTATGATCACACAGCTAATGTATAAACTCCTACAAACCTGTGTTCTTGGAAAGTGCACTGTTGGCTGTTTCTGTAACTCTGACTGTAGAATTACAGGGATTATTTCACATAACCATCATCTTTATTATTGCATTAATTATCATTTCATCCAAGCATTTATTGAAGTTGCTGGCATTATGTTATAATTTATATTATAGGGGTTATCATAATCAAATATTAACATGTTTATTACAGGTGCAGTTATAACCACTTTAAATCGTTGAGTTAAATCTATAATCTTAAAATCTTATATGCTGAGTATATTGTTACAGTAAAATAGTAGCTGAGCAAAGGCCTGAATGTATTCAGCTTCTTGTTGCATTTGAGTTTGCCTAGCAACAGGTGACGGAAGGAGGACAAGTCCATGGGGACCTCAAAGGCCTGAGATCATATTTGGAAGAGGATGCCAGAAAGGGGAACTCCTGTCTCTGCATTTATCTCTTAAAATTGATTATTGTCTGTAGAAGAGGCAAAGAATGTTCTTAAGATGCAAATTATGTGCTTGTAAACGCAAGAGGGGGCGTTGCTATAAAATGTTATAAAAGCAATCTGAAGTGTATTTTTGGACGGGGATTTACAACTGATGTTTTGCAGTTTACATCTCCCCACGCTGCGTGTATTCATTAAAATCAATTGTTTGATCGACCTCTTCTGGACCATGATTGTTTTACTCTCGTCCTCAATTTCGGACCCATAACATTTGGTGCATTGGCCGGTGGTTGAGGGGGGAGAGAGTTGGAGATTGAGACCGAGAGGGTCCGAGGCGCTCGAACGGGCAGACACGAGTCAGTGGTCGAAGTGAGTGGACATAAGCCGGCTTATTCAAAGGTAAGGCACTACCTGTTGAATTATTTCCAAAGTGTGCCAGATTGGATATTACAAAATTAAAAGTTTACTCACTGAAATTACTGGTAAATGTCTGTTTTGATTTTGGTGAAAATCTCATGAGAAGTTGAAGTTGAAGTAATGATAATGCAATGTTGTAAGCAGAGATGGGCAGTAACGCGTTACTGTAATCCGATTACTTTTTTCAAGTAACGAGTAATGTAAGGGATTACCATTGCAAAATCGGTAATTAGATTACCGTTACTTTCCCGTAGGAACGCTACGTTACTGCGTTACTAAAACCGTGAGTTTTTTTGCGAGAATGTTGTCTCATGACAGTGACGTAAGCAAGTGCGACGTTCCTGACAACAGCTGTCTGCAGATCAACAATGGATAATATATCAAGTACGGGAGAGAGTATGAGCATGCAGCGTTTAAAGCGTGGAAGTACTGACCTTACTTTGAGTTTGATTCCAAAAAAAGTGACAAAAACATTAGTGTCCATTGTGCGTGGGAAGAAAACTTCTTTTTACAGCGAAAAAAACCCCCTAAACTTCCAAGCAAGCGCCGAGTGCGCTACGACTGTAATGGGAAATTCACAGAGAAACTCGCGGAGTCTTCAACTGACCGCTGCGGCACACCTGCACCAGTTTAAACCTCCGCCTACCCCGGTCCTGCTTTACAGGTGAAAATAGAGCAACTAGTCTTTGACTTTATTTATTTTCTGCTGTGTTTTACTTGCATCTATTTGAAAGAGTGAGTGTAAACACAAAAAAATATTTAATTTATGTGCTGGAATGTGCAGAAAATAGGTTTAAATGTTAAACAAATTTCTTCCGGTCAGAGAATGTTGCATATAATTTAATTTTTGCTTGATGCATAAAGTTAAAAGATTTAAACTAATAAAACAAGTTTTAAGAAGAGACTTTTCCATTTGATTACATTTTGTATGATGAATTATGGAGAAAAAGTAGAATTGGGCTGAAAGATCTATCGCTTTATCACCTATTCAGGTTGTAAATTGTGTTTTTAAAAAGTAACTAAGTAACTAAGTAATTAATTACTTTTGAAAATAAGTAATCAGTAAAGTAACGGGATTACTTTTTTGGGGAAGTAATCAGTAATTAGTTACTGATTACTTTTTTCAAGTAACTTGAACAACACTGGTTGTAAGTGACAGTACTGAGTAAATAAAAGCAGTTGGACTGCTAAGTAAATAAAAGCAGCTGGACTGCTAAGTAAATAAAAGCAGCTGGACTGCTAAGTAAATAAAAGCAGTTGGACTGCTAAGTAAATAAAAGCAGTTGGACTGCTAAGTAAATAAAAGCAGTTGGACTGCTAAGTAAATAAAAGCAGCTGGACTGCTAAGTGAATTTAGTGTGATAGGTAATTGGTGAAGTGTTTGTGACAGTAAAGTCTCAATTGAATATAAAGCCGGGCTTGGACATCAATAACATTGCTTGTGTAATTTTATGGGGTGTCTTCAAAAGTAATTAAATTTTTGTAGTACGGGATTCTGGGAATTCTGAGAAGTGCATTGTTCGGAGGTGACGCTCCAAATTTCCTGGAGACGTTCAGGATTTTCCTTGGGAAGGGATAGTCCGATTGGCAATCGTGGGCAACTGGGGACGGCCCAAAATAGCTACTGACTAGGTCAGTTTACCGTCCGGGGCGGTGGTTTGCACTTTTTTGGTCAGCAAAGTTCGAACTTGGGCGTGGGGCGCTTTTAAATTGTGTTAGGGCATTAGATATGTGACCACGGTCCGGGGCGAGACTGGTTAATTGATGACAAAAACTCAGGAGTTTATCGGTTGGACCGTTAATTTAAAATTATCGAAATTGTGTAGGTTTTGAAATGTCAGGCCTGATAATCTCTGCAGTTGTAATTATAAGACGTCTGTGTAATATAAAAGAGACTTGTGTGTGAGAGGAGTCTGTGAGTCAGGCTGGTATTATTTTTAGACTGTGTGTGTGTGTAAAAATGCAAATAAGGCAGCTGCGAGGTGCCTAGAGTTTTAGAAAGTTCATAGAGACTGTTACACATTGCTGAATGCCTGCATTTAAGACGCTGGTTTTGTTTATTACAATACTGTAAGTAAAGTTTTATTTCTTGCCATGACTGTATGACTTTTTGCTGGGTTTTGAGATAGGATACATAAACTGTTGATACTTAGGACCGTTATTTGGGGTCTGAAAACTGAAATTGACTTTGAAATAATTTCATTAATAAATATGTCTGTAAGTGATCTCTCTTTTGGTGTCTACAAGTAAGATGTTTTAGGATTTTGAGATGGATTTTGTTTCAGTTTGAGATAATATACACAGTTACATTTGGTGTTTCTCAGGTATTGTGGTTGACTTTGAGTGATACATATAGGTGTAAGTCGTTTGATGTTTGTTGGGCAGAGGAGGACTTTAGAAGATTGTAAGTGATTTTTCTTTTAGTCCGATAATATATAAGTAGTTAGATTTGACAGACTTGTTTACATTTTGGCTTTATGTTAATATAGGTTGCAGTGGGCACAGAGGAAACACAGCACAACATCTTAAGGGTTTAAAATAATAATAAATAAATGAATGAAGTTAAATGAATGAAGTTTCTTATGGGTTTTTGTGTGTGTTTTTAGGGATAGTTTTTTGTGGGTTTTTAGGGGGAGTGTGTGTTTGTGTGTGTCAAACGGAGATAACATGAAAACAGAGGAATTAGAGAGTAGAATGTCCTAGAAAGCAATAAAATGCAAATTAGCAAGCTGTGAACAGGTTAAACCACGGTTGGTTTCACAAATAATGCTGCATAGAAAGTTGAATGCGTGTGTTTAAGACGCCATTTGTGTTTATTAGAGGACATAAATAAATAAATAAAGTTCTGAGTTGCTGTAGTGGATGTATAGTAATTGACTGAGTTTTGATATATATATATATATATGTGTGTGTGTGTGTATATATATATATATATATATATATATTTGAGTGCACTGTATATACCGAAGACTAAAATATTACTTTCAATAGTAACTTGTTTTCAGAAATAAAGGCTGTGGTGTTTTATTTTTCCAGTTATGCGTGTGCTGTGAGAAGGATTAGAGGTTTCAATTGTTCTTATTTCATTTGCTCTTTCTGAGTTTGAAAAGCATGCCTGTAAAATACTCTTAGGAAAGCGTATTTTGAGTGATTTTAACTGTGTGAATGCTGTCAGTATTTGATTTGAGTGACTCTGTGTGATTTGTACCAAAGAGTAAGTAAGTAATAATAACACTAGGGAGGTTTATAGTAGAATGAGTGAAAAAGTGGAAGTTTGAGAGAAAAGGCAGTGTGGGTGAGACGATTATGAAAGTATTGTGTGAATGATGTCACAAAAACTGACAAATGCAAAAACTTAGTATATTTAAAAGTGTGTGTGTGGGAAGAGGGTGTATTGTTTTTAGACCAAGACTTAGTAGAACTAAAGAGGGTTTGTAGACTGTAAATATGAAAAAACAAGTGTTTGATTAATCTGTAGAAACAGGAAAGAGAAATAGGAAATACTGTGCTGCTGTGTGTGTGAGAGGAAGGTGTGTGTGTGACTGATGATGTCAGGGGAGCACCCAGAGAAACAGACAGACGAGTTAAATTCTTAGAAGATGAAGCGAATGCATGTTTTAAGAAAAAGTAATAAAATTATATTAATTACAGGTTTTAGAAAAGAGACAGACCGAGAGAAATAAATACATGAAATAACAATTACATTAATGAATTGAAAACGCACGTACACGAATTGTTACATGTGAAATTATTGTTGGAAAGTTTAATACACACATGAAATAACGAAAGCAGTTTACACTCCTTTAATTTCCAGAACCAGTGTGTCCCCTAGACCTGATAACACCATTGCCCAGTTGGCCCCCGTATCAGGCGAGCATGGAAGGCTGGACAGCCCATGACGGGTAAGATCCCACCTCGAAACCCTGGTCCAACCTAAGGCAGGCACAATCACGACTGCTCCCTGTGTCCCTAAGTAAGCCTGAAGTCACTGGAGGAGACGGGACTTAAAGGGTAAAGCCGCTGGGCACAGGCGGAGGGGAAATGTCATTAACAATGACCAGTGATGAGCCAAAGAGAGAAAACACACCCTGTCAAAAGGAGTCTGAAACACTGCAAAAGAAACATTTACAAGATCACAAAGATCACAAAGAAACATTTATAAAATCACACATACAAACAGAAAATGCACTAACCTTACAGAGATAAGCTCATGAAGATTAATGGATAAGATAGTGATTAAAACCTGGCTAAGAACACATACATATGCAATTAAATCAGCTTGTTAATTTCATGAGTGTTAAAATGGTGTGAATGTTGAAGAAAATACACTTAAAACACACTTGGATAAAATAGAGTTGTGGAATAACTCAAAAGAAGCTGTATGACAAGGGAGTGAGTTATGAAAAAAACAAAAGAGAAGTGATTAAAGTAGTTTAAAAGGGTGACTTAGGAGTGCTCTTGCACTGATTGATCAAAGTAAGTGATTAGTATAGAAAGAAAATGAAAATAATTCAATAATGTGATAAGGTTTAAACATGTATTTCTCTTGTCAAGTTTACTTGTGGAGATATGACTCAGTATGTAAATTAGCTGGAGTGAGTGACGACAGAGGAGCTTCCTGTGTGCGTGATTGAGGCCTTAAGGAAGGGAAGCAAAGTAGACGGTTCAGAGGCGCAGATTTGGACAAGAAATTTATAATTTGGTGTTGACACATTGTTATAACGGATTTATATCTTAGGCTGAGGCTGAGCCTGAGACATTGTGGTGTGTAAAACGGTGCAGCCTTTGACGAGGTGTTCAGTGCATTGAATGGGTGAAATTTCAGATTGTTTAAGATTTTTTGAGGTTGTTGTTTTCATTTTAATAGAGGGAGTTTTAATAAACATGGACATGTCTAAGGGGGCCCATTGGTTTTGTAACAGTGCACTTAGAAAAAGAAAAAAAACCTGTCAGGTGATTTTGTTTGGTACTTTGATGAGCTAATAATCAGCTCTCTTTCTTTCTCATTTTTGCTCTAAGCAGGCCTGGAAGAGAGTGAACTAACAGCGCTGACAAAATTTCCGGACAAACAAATATGAGGTGACTTATCCAGATTTCAGTGGGTGGAGGAAAGGCTACCTGTGGGGACCTGATCAGATTGAAAGTCCCTGTCTAAAAGGATTGTAGCGAGCCAATCCAGACGAAACCATAAAGAACTATTTTCTAAAAAAGAGAAAAAAAAATAAAACAAATGAATGATCTCATTTTCCTGATGTGGAGAATCTGATTATTAGATGCGGGAGTCTCGAATATTGGAAATATGATGTGTGAATGCATGTGAGTGAGTGTGTGACTGGACCAAGGTGGGGATGAATAAAATGTTGACAAACAGGAGGAGTGGAAGATTTAATTCTGGGGATGTTGATGTTTGCTTGGAGGGAATTTTTGTTTTATTTACTGGGGTTGGATTATGTTATTACATTATAAAATGCTAAATGCTAAAAGGGAAACATTTTTTGATATAACTCATGTTACCATTAACTGAAGAAACACATGATTGATGACTGTTCTGTTTTAAGTTTAGTCTTTGTTGTAACACAGATTGGATCATAAAGGGGGAGAGTTGAGTATGAAATGTAAAGTATAGGTTTTGTTTCCAGGAAATTCCAAGGATCCAGACTTTTGCATGGAGCAAGGAGTTTGAGAAGATTTGACATAATGATTAGATTGATTTTATTCCTTAAACACAGGTTTACAGGGCTGGAGCAAAATACCGGAGAGGAGGATTGCTGAGGAGTTTGGAGAGATGATATGACTAACCGTTTTCCTTTAATTTACTAAGCCCGGGTGATGCATTTTGAGTTTTTTGAGTTTTTATTTATTTGGACACATTTGGTGTGTCCAAATATAAAGGGGGAATTTAAGGGGTAATTTGAAATGGGTTCTAGGTAGGGATGCACCGATACCGATACTGGTATCGGGTATCGGTGCCGATACTGTAAAATGTGTGCGTACTCGTACTCGTAAAAGTTAACCGATACCATGAACCGATACTCATAATTCCCATGGACTTAAACGCCACGGTAACATAAGGTGTTCACAGTTGATGTTATGTGATGTAACTCTACCCTGAATATAATTTGCCCTGTAATATGTCGCAAGGTAAATACAGGTAATTAGAGCAATCAAACTGTTACGTTAATCATAAAAGTATTATTTTATGGTATGTAACTCTGAAGGAGTTAAAATATTTTCAGAGTTCTAATTTTCTGGAGGCCTGTGAAGGTAGCATAAAACGGGACCTTGCATGGGGAGATGCACGAGGTTAGCTGAACCAAAGTGAGAGACTCGGCTAGTTTTACTGAGGTTAACCAGCACAAAAGAGTGTGTGACTAGAAAGCTGACCGTGTGAGAGCTTCACAACAGAGTGTGGGTGAAGTGACTTTTTGTTTCAATGGTCGCACCACCGTGCTGTGTTTCCAGCTACGACCGCCGAGGCTACAGGCTAGCCGGACTGCTTGGCTGCGCCTCGGAGGCAGCCGCTATGGACTGTCGGAGAGCTGGACAGTGACTCGCTAACGTGCTGTAGCAGAGACAGCATCGGGTCCGCAGGGAGTGGATTTAGTGTGGGACTGGTGAGCGGCGACCTACCGATCAGCTGAACTGTAAGTCAGACTTTTGTGCTCTTACTGGGGAGAAGAGGATTTTTCTCCATCGTCCGGCGTGAGCAGCAAACAGGCCTGCAACAAGTGTGAATGTGAGTGTGTGTGGGGCCCATGTGTGAATATTGTATGTTTAGTGGATTTATATAACGTGTTTTGGAGTGTATATTAGTGAGTCACTTACCAAAAGGTGATAACATAAGTTGGGTTGTTTAATATAATTTGAAAGGGAATTATTTCATTTATACAGTGTATTTCATTTGGTTAAGGAATTGGAATATCATTTGAGTTTAAAAAAGGGATGGTGTTGTACAGTATTTGTCTGTGCCCTTACGTTCAGTAAACGTTTCGTTTGTGTTAAAGAGTTGTGTGGGGTCATTTCTTTACTACTGGTTAAGTTTAACTTGTGTGTGGTAGAAGTATCGGTTTTTGTACTCGGTATCGGCAAGTACTCAGATCCAAGTATCGGTATCGGATCGGTTTGAAAAAATTGGTATCGTTGCATCCCTAGTTCTAGGATCATTTTATGACTTTTGGGGTTTTTGATAATTTAGATATGGTAAAACTGAGGCAGAAATTGTTATTTTTAAATAAAGTTATTTTTAAAGTAAAATGAACTGAATCCTGTTTAGAAGATAAAATGCCGGTGTTCATGAGAAGCTGTACACCAAATTTAAAGGGAAATTGTGGGACATTTTTGAATAAAAGATATGCTTTGGGGAAAACTAGTGAAGATTTTAGGAGTAGAAAATGTTTGATTTCTTTTTATCTTTAGAATAAGCGGTTATAATGCAGGCTTACACGTACAGATATTACATAGATTTATTTCTAGGGTAGAGGAGAGAGCTTCTTAAGAGAGTGTTAAAAGTGTCGCTGACTCAAATGAATAATATTGGAGATTATATACGTAGAAATGATTTTTTCTTACACATTGCGATCGTGCTCATTAACAGAGTTGATGTTCGGTCCATTTAAGGTCATAAGCTTCGATGGTAGCGATGTCTCAGTCGATATATTATGGGGACTTGGAGCAATAGAAGGATAAACAGCATTCACGCTTACAAATACACATGATTTAAACATAGGCGAGGCCAAAGGCCTGGAATTCATTTAGCTTTTAATTGTATAGCTCCTAACTTGCAGGGATGGCGTGGAGTGTAGTGAATGAATGCATAACATGCTTACAGACACAAACATGACAGAGATTTATTTTATAGGGTAAAGGTGGAACACATGTTGCTTTGTTTCTGCTTAGCAACTACTGAGGCAGGTGAAACAAAATATTGTAGATAATGGAAACTTGTCTAACTGGCATTAACAGTAACTTTTGCATGTTATGTATATGCTTGAAGCAAAAAGAGGCGTAAATCCTGATAGAAATTTTGAAGTGTGCTTTCTAGCGGAGATTTAGGCTGACATGGGGATGGTGTATATTTTACCTGGGGTGTGTTTAATAGAACTAAAAGTCTTGCTCACACACATAAAGAGTATTGAGATTAAGTAAAGTTAATATAAAGGATACAGCCCAGAACATGATATTGTGAACCAAGTTTGAATAATTAAAGGAACATTAGATGAACACAGTAGATTAGTGAGGTGTAGCAGAGAGAGGCTGTTTGTTTTCTATCCCTTACAGGAGAAGATTTCCACTAGAGAGGGACCCAGAAAAGGAGCAGAGACCACTTAAGCATGAAGTGTTTTCAAGTGGGAGCTGGCGTTTTATTACTGGACCACCTAGATGACATGAGGTTGTTGTCTGATTTGCTGAGTCAGGGGATGGCAAGAGAGGGTCAGAGCGAAGGTAGTGGACCTGGGAATGGTGGTTTCGGTGCCCATGATGCCATTAATGGATCCAGAGGTGACAGAGTGGGTCGAGGAGTGACACAAGAAAACGGTGTAGTGACGTCTCTGGAAGAGACGTCAAGATAACTCAACATAATGAGTTCACCTCGTGCCCACTAGAGGCCAACAAAGTGAACCACAGAGGGAGCCAAACACTCGAGCGGTCCCACTGAAAGAAGCAGAACACTCGGCTCCTGTTTGCAGTGTTTCACAGGTGTTCCTGAACGCATCACTGTGATCCTGAAGAAAAGCTGAAACTCTCTTTTCCTGAGAGGATTTCTGCAGCTGATCCCAGTTAATGAACTAACACAGATCCAAACATGAGTTTGATATGAGTCTTTGAGTCTGTCCTGTCTGTGGATGATGGGACTGAAACGTTTACAATTTAAAAATCAGGGAAGAAGAAAGTAATGATCTCATAGGAGGAACACGGCGGGTCTGTGTACCGCGCTGGAACGATAGCGCTGTGCAGGATGGCTGCTGTGTTCGCTTCGGATGACTACTCACCCCCACCCAACCCTGTGGCTTGTCATGTCTCTCACAATGTTGTGCTGTGGACATTTATGTGCTTTTGTGCAGAGGAGTTTTTTTGTTTCCTGTTCCCATGCTGTCCTACCATGCACAGCATGAGCAGAGGTCTCTTTTTTTCCTCTTGTACTTTCCCATTGTAGTGCACATTTCAGTGTTTTTTCTGTAACGCTACCGATCTCCGACTTGTATCCCCATGTAATGTCTGTGCTGTGTGTGTAACGTCGGAGGGGGTCCCATTTCACTGCAGGGCAACCTCCATGTGACGAATAAAGCTTTGATTGATTGATAAATGAAACAAACAAAATTTCAAGATGACTGAGAAAAAACATCAAATGTTTAAACTGAGATAATGCATTATTAAAAAAGGCTTAGCTTATTTGAACCTGAAGGCAAACATGATAACAAACTCCATGTTTTATATGAATCAAAACACAAGTGGCCTTTTCTTGAGGGTGTTTTTCTTTTTGTGTGTGTGTGGAGTCCTGTCTGTGCCCCTCAACAATAATATTTAACTGTTAATCACAATTTTGTTAAATAAAATGACCTGGATCGCAGCAGTCACATAACTACCATTAACCAATGATCGCCCTTAACGGCAGAGTGCACTGGTTACGAGGTGGGAGCGAGCTCACAAAGAGCACGCACAGTTTTTACTTCATGGGTTTTGCAGAGCTGTAGGAGAAACACAAATAAACTGGGAGACACAGACTGATGCAAAGGAAACCAGTAAGTAGGTGTACAGCACACAGGAGTATCAGCTTATTATGGACACGTTTGTCAGTTGTTTTGTGGCAACTGACGAATTGAAACAGACGAGCGTGCTGTGTGTGTAACAGCGCGACAAACAATACCTGCACAGGTGTGATGCTCATTAGCTGCCAGCTCACTGGGTACAGCAGTCAGGGCTCTGTAGGTCTGTGCACCGTTTTAGGGAACATATTTAGTTTTACACCCCCACCCCCCCACCCCCCCCTTTCTATGCATATGCACATTATTATAATTATAATATTAAAGAACATACATTAAGAAACAGATTAGATTTATACTTCAAATATGACAAAAAGCTGATTTTACAGCAGCAACATTTTGTATCTCTACAGCTTAAATATTTTATAAGCATAATTTAGTAATAGATCAATACAATAGCAAATTGTGTTCTCAGATGGACAGCAAGTGGAGAGAAGATGGAAGGAGGAAGAGAGTCAGACAGTATTTCACAGGCAGAGTTTATTTCTCACATTTTTTGTTGCCTTGTGTTTCCAAGCACTGTCACCAATCTTTGGATTTTATCATTATCTCATAACACTTGTTTAATCAGCTCCCATCTCTCCTGTGGACTCTTTAATCTCTCAGTCTCAGACCAACAGCTCTGCCCTCCAGCAACATTGTACCCATCAGGTAAAACACAGGCTACGTTTGCTCTGCACGGCCTCTGAGGAGTAATCTAAGGGTGTGAGGGGAAAGGACAAAAGAATATTGAAATATCTTTTCTACCATTGAAAAAACAAAGTCAGATTTTTGTTTTCAGAATTTCAACTTCCTGATTCATCTTCTTCCAATTATCTGGTCGTGTTCTCTAAGTAGAGAAGTCCAGACCTCCCTCTTCCCAACACCACCACTCCACCCGAGAGATATAATCCAGCAGGTCCTCACCCAGGAAACAGAGAAAACAACACCGAAAGAATAAATGAACTCTAATCAATATATTACCTGTAAATTAAGTCAAAATGTTTTGATAATAACCCAAAATTTCGACTTATGAATGGGAAAAAGTTAAAGCCTTTTTGTCCCACGTTGTTTGAACAGTTCGGTCCACGAGACATGAGAGGAGGCTGATATTAATAAAGTTAAACCTGTTGGAAAGAAATATGCAGTAAAAACTTGTGTGAGTTAAAAGATTTATAAATATGACAAATTTATCACCAACACATGGGAGAATCTGATGGACTTCAGTCAGGTATGATTATTACAGTGGAGTAAATGAATGTTTACACTGGCAGTTGTAGTTTTTATTCTTTCAGCTGATGGTGTTTCACAGTTTGAGAGCAACAATGAGCACAAAGACAGAACTCAGACAGGCTTGTCCTTGATACTGTAATACATTCAGTAATCACATTACAGTTACAGTCAGTGTTGGTCAAGTTACTTGAAAAAAGTAATCAGTAACTAATTACTGATTACTTCCCCCCAAAAGTAATCCCGTTACTTTACTGATTACTTATTTTCAAAAGTAATTAATTACTTAGTTACTTTTTAAAAAGACGATTTACAACCTGAATAGGTGATAAAGCGATAGATCTTTCAGCCCAATTCTACTTTTTCTGCATAATCCATCATACAAAATGTAATCAAATGGAAAAGTCTCTTTTTAAAACTTGTTTTATTAGTTTTAATCTTTTAACTTTATGCATCAAGCAAAAATTAAATTATATGCAACATTCTCTGACTGGAAGAAATTTGTTTAACATTTAAACCTATTTTCTGCACATTCCAGCACATAAATTAAATATTTTTTTGTGTTTACACTCACTCTTTCAAATAGATGCAAGTAAAACACAGCAGAAAATAAATAAAGTCAAAGACTAGTTGCTCTATTTTCACCTCTAAAGCAGGACTGGGGTAGGCGGAGGTTTACCCTGGTGCAGGTGTGCCGCAGCGGTCAGTTGAAGACTCCGCGAGTTTCTCTGTGAATTTCCCATTACAGTCGTAGCGCACTGGGTGCTTGCTTGGAAGTTTAGGGGTTTTTCGCTGTAAAAAAAGAAGTTTTCTTCCACGCACAACGGACACTAATGTTTTTGTCACTTTTATGGAATCAAACTCAAAATAAGGTCAGTACTTCCACGCTTTAAACGCTGCATGCTACACTCTGTCCCGCACTTGATATATTATGATCTGCAGACAGCTGTTGTCACGAACGTCACACTCGCTTAGGTCATGTCATGAGATGTTCTCGCAAAAAATCACGGTTTTAGTAACGCAGTAACGCAGCGTTCCTACGTGAAAGTAACGGTAATCTAATTACCGTTTTTGCAATAGTAATCCCTTACATTACTCGTTACTTGAAAAAAGTAATCAGATTACAGTAACGCGTTACAAGTAACGCGTTACTGCCCATCTCTGGTTACAGTCATGTTCTTACTGCGTGTAACAAAAGTTCATCAGTGATGTTTTTATCTTCCTGCCTCTCTGCACTCAGCTGGTTTCAGTTTGGGTGGAGGAGGAGGAAATCGCTGTAGCAGCAACATTACACAAGGTTTTTCCCACTTTTATCTTTAACATTATTCAGTTATAACCACTGAGATGATTTTCCTACTCGCTGACTAAAAATGTACCAACTCTGACTCAAATATCACAGAATAAACATGTGCAGTGGGGAAATGATGATCTGCTGACTCTGCTGGAGTTTGCTCTCTGATAAAGAAATGAACAGTCTGTACAAAGTAACCTCAGGGTGTCAGAGCTTCAACACAACGAGGCAGAGCACAAAAAATAAGACAGAGAGAGAGAGAGGGCCTCTCCTGAGTCCTCACATATACACACTATACTATACTAGCATCACCATGGCAACTGCACAACAGCTCCATCACATCCCAGTGTGCTCTGATAAGCCTGTATATGCTGCTGGGTCGACCTATGATGCAGTTATTAATGCACAGAGTCACAACAGCACACAGGATACATGCAGCTCATTAACAGCTCATCACATGAACATCTGTCAGCTCAGTGCGTCTCTCTGTGGATACTTTAACCTGTATTTAGAGTAAAGCTGATTCTGACTCTGTTCATGCCCCATGATACTGGTCCTGCCTGAGAGCTGCTCATCATCACCAACAGAGACTGAAAGTTCATCACTTCCCTTTATCAGCAACGGCTCGCTGTCTAAACTCCTTTTAAGGAAAAAGATGAAGCAGGAAAAGAAACAGGAACAGTTTCAGGAGCATCATGTAGAGACGTACAGGATAAAAATACAAACTGAGAGTCGCAGCACTGAGCAGGACCAAAATCTGACGCATCAGGACAAACGGACATACATTTAAATCCACACACAGAGAAAAATGTTAAACACACTGAGCAGGTATCAGGACTCCATCAGCTCAGGATGAAGGTGATGGTGTCAGGAGCACAGGAGTCTGACTGTGCTGACCACTGTGTTATAGCTGTCTGGCTGTTTACTCCACACACACTGATGATGACCATCAGCCGGACCTTTTCCTGAAAGCAGCCCAGCAGGAAGACCCTCCACCTCCGAGTTAGTCAGTTTTACCTCCTTTGTTCTACACAGAAGCTTCCTGATGGGCAGCTGGACCTGATGAGTCACACAGTCAGCATTAACATGTACAGAGGAGATGAAATCAAACTCTGCACAGTTACAGTAACAAGTTTCTGTTTTGTGAAAATGAGGCCAAAATAACTCATTTAGTGCAGACAAAGTAAAACTACAATAACATGGTTACACACATGTGCATTTGTTCAGAACGAATCAGTCACAGCACATTCATGTTGGATCAGCACGCACAGTAAACCAAAGGAAAACTGTTGTAGTCAGAGCAATAACCATGGTTAACATAGAGCTTCAACACAGCATCAGAGGATCACAGAGAAGGAGACCAGACCCTCACATACATCAGAGATCAGTGAAGACAACACGGAACAACAGAGTTCCTCACAAGATGTTGCTCGGGCTCAGACTTCTCACGCTGAGCCTTCAGTGAACTCAAACACCTTTTTAAGCATCGTCTGCATCATAGGAAGAAGATGAAAGTGTCCATCAGCACCTTTAGCTAATTAGCAGCATCGGGGGTTCGTCTCTCTGGACACCTTTGAATCATTTTGTCCATGAGAGAGAATAATGCAGGTGAGAATTCCCTCAACATCTCACCTTCTTGCTCCCTTCTTGCATAAAAAGCTTCCTTACTAGCAATAAAAGACATGGGGCAACTTTCTATTTGATCAAAACAGCTTTTTGAGACAGTAATCCATGTTGCACCTAGGCTGGATTATTGTAATGCACTTTATTGTGGAGTTACTGATGCATCCATTATGAGTCTGCAGGTTGTGCTGCAGCACGTCTTTTAACTGGAACAAAAAAAGTCTGAGCACATTACCCCCATTTTAATTTCACTCCACTCCCTACCTCTACATTTTAAGGATCGTTTTTAAAATTCTTTTATTTGTTTTTAATCTCTTACTGGCCTGGGACTGCACGTGCTATAAATCAACACCAGATTGTGAACCGTAAGTCATCATTTCACAAGGTTTAATGCTACTTCAGGAAGTCCTTCCTACTGTTCTCTATCAATCTGGATGATGACTCACCTGAACTCACCTGTGAGCCACAAGAGCCTAAACATGATTTGTATTTCACCTTCATGCAGTTGTATTTATAGTGTACATGTTATTTATTAATGCAGTCTGCACTCCTCTCTCACACAATGTCAGTCTGACTTTTACTGTTTTAACCAACTTCATTTTTACTTTACTGCAAATATAAAAGTTCCTGCACTTTCTCACACTATGAGACCCTTACCTGTGACTCTTTAATTGAATGTGTTTATTGTAGTCTGAACTATTTTTATCATTCTTTATCATGCTGCTGTTGGATCTATAGAGTTAAACTGCAGGCTTCTGTTAAAGACCTGGATGACCTCTATTGGTTAAAAAGTAGTTAAAAGGGGTTTGAGGGGTATGACAACAACCTCACCACTGAGCTGATGGAGCCTCTCAATGACTTGAAAGTTTGCAAACATGTAAACTCTACAGAGTCCTCTCTCTGATCTGTTCACTCATCCATCAGTAAGTTCTCTAATTCATTTATGAGGTGAATTAATGAATGAAAGTGTGGAAACATGAATCAGACTGACTTATAAACTCAAACTAGTCTTAATACAACAATATGCAATAAATCAAGAAACTAGTGAAGTATAACAGGAACACAGAGCACACTCATGCTGTGTTAGAGATCACACAGCATGAGTGTGAAGCATGAAATGGTGAAGAACAACAGGAGACAATAAAAACACAGCAGGTAATGAAGGGAGGACAGAAACAGGTGGGAAACACAGCAGGAGAGAATCAGGACTAACACAAACACAAAGTGCACGAGACCAGAGACTCACAATAACACTGACACAGAGACTAACCTCACACAGGTACCCAAACAGAGACACCTGACTGACTTCATAACAGTGACACCAAAGGACAAAACTCACAGAGGGGACCAGGAGAACGAAAGGACCAGAAGTCACCTATAAGAAACCCAGAGACACAAAACAGACACACAACGTCATGGTAACAGAAACCAGGAACTGAAACATATCTCAGAACCAAAAAACATGAAGAAGTTACAAAAACTCAAAACACTGGACCTACGACCAAACAGAGCCGAGCTGAAGGAGAAACACCATCAGGACGCTACACCCCCAAACACACTAAAATAACCTGTAATGACAACAGCATGGAAACATCCACAGACCAACCAGGAGAGAGCACACAGAGCAGAACTGATCTCATTGGCTGGACGCTCACTTCTATTTAAATCTAATGACAGCAGCTCAGTCATACCTGAACACAACACTTCTGCTCTCATGATCTCTAACTGTGACTTTAATGTCAACAACACAAACATCTGACATGATTGTAATGAGATGTTTTATTATATCATCGTTTATAAGCTGCAGAGCAAACATGCTGAGAGGAGTCAGAGGCCAAAGGTCAGCTGTCTCCTTCAGTGGTTTGATTCTCCTGTGAGCAGAGAGAGGATCTGAAACTGCAGCAGGAACTGTTTCAAATAGTAAAGGTGACTCTTTAATAAGTCCTGATTTACACACATTTACACTCACAATGATGCCATCAATAACATGACCTGCTCCCATGTGTGGTTACTGTGGGACGCCAGGACCATCGCTCCCTGTAACAGACCCTCTGTGTGATGTCATTATCTCATCTAACCCATCAGCAAAGACACCAACAGTTCATCCACCCTCCTGTGGTCTCTGTGAGGATCAGTGAGGGGCTCGTAGTGTCTCTGTGCTTTGACAAGATTTAAAGTGACCAACAGATTCTTTGTATCAATTTAAATCTGCACCACAATCTGAAACTGTCAAGAATAATTCAATAGTAAAGCAAAGGGTTTAAGTTCTGTATGAGAGTTTAGATTTAGACGCTCGGTTTGTCTTACTGTTGGATGCAGGCGATAAGTACGCTGTAGAGTGTCAGGCAGCAAAGTTACCTGGTTAGACTGAGACGGTGCTATTAGAGCACGAGTTAGGCTCCAACAGAGAGAAGATGTTTGTGTAAACCTATAAAAATAACAGATATTTACAGGTACACTGGTCGAACAGCTCAGTGAGTAAATATTGAATGACAAGAAAAAATAAATGAATAGAATAAAAATATACAAATAAATTCATTAATAAAATAAAGAGCACAATAAGTAAAACTCTAACAAATGAACATGAGGTGTGGGTCTGAGGCAGGAAAGCTTTCCTGATGTTGTGATCTGTGAGAGAAGGAGCTGCACTGTCTGTCCAGTAGGTGGTGCAGAGGGTGGAGGGGGTTCTTCATGATGGATAACAGCCTGTTTAATCACCTCCTCTTCATCACAGCCTCAGCAACTCAATTCAGTTTCTTCATCTAGCACAAATGCACAGTAACAGCTTCATGTGGTAAATGATAAATGGATGGTGACATGCAGACTGAGGCAGCCAGGGATCAAACCACCACAGCAACTTTCAGTATTTATTATTTACTGATGCTGATGTAATATTTCTGCATGACATCATCAACAGTTTGTACTGCAGCCTGCTGAACAGCTGAGCTGAACTCATCAGAGAAACAGCAGCATACTCATACAGAGAGCTCACAGGGACACACGATGTGATCTAAGGGAAGTGATGAAAGGAAGCTGACGGCGTCTCACACAGTCAGTCAGCATCCAGACAGCATGAAGGCTGCAGCTGCCTCTCTGCTCCTGCTCGGTGAGTCCCACCTTCATTCTTTCACTCTCACAGCTCAGGAGGTAGAGTGGGGCATCTGTTAAGACCCCGGAGGTTGGTAGTTTGATTCCAGTCTGCTCCAGTCTGCATGCTAAATATCCTTGGGCAGGACACGAACACAAAGTTAGATGCATTGTGAATGTATGTGTATGTATGTTAGACATAAAGGGCTTTGATAGAAAAAGCACAGAAAGAAGTGTTTGTGTGAATGAGGCAAGTGTCATACAGCCAGTAAATATTGAGTAAAGTGAGAGTTCAGGTAGTGTAGAAGAGCACTGTATGAGAACCACTCACAGCACAGACTCCAACAGGACAGAAGGCTTTCAGCCAGTTTGGGCTGAGCAGCTCTCATTTCTACAAATCTGCCCAAATGTATTATGTGTTCAATACTGTTATCATAATATCCTGTTAGAGCCATTAAAGCACGCTGTAGGTATTACAGGTGCAGTGGTTTGTATCATATCTAATTTATTTCATCAGTAGGAGGTAAGTATACAGTTTCACTGACATGCAGGTGACACCATTTCTTTTGCCTGTGCTGACCGGCAACAATCAGAAAAATCAGAACAATCTGAAAGCCAAGAAAAATGCGCAACACATTTATTTCCCCAAGGGGATCATTATGGCTTTGCTACACTAAATGTCATAGTGTATTAGATTTCTTTTACTTTTAAGTTATTATTACATTCAGAACGGACTAGACTGGGGACGAGAAAGAAGAAAGACAAAGTAAAAACAAGTTGGGAAGAGAGTTAACAGAAGGAGAGAAACATAGAGGAGAAGAGGGACAGACAGAGAAAAGACACTAAAATCTGTTTGATCCCATCCTGAAGAAAAAGAAGCAAAAAGAAGCAAAAAGAAGCAAAAAGAAGCAACAAGAAGCAACAAGAAGCAAAAAGAAGCAACAAGAAGCAAAAAGAAGCCAGCACACTAAGGAAACCACAGCAACAGCCATCATATGCATCAGTAACAGTAAATAATAAACATTGAATCCTGCTGAGCAGCACACTGGACGGATAATGCACGATATGTTTAGTGGCAGCAGCCAAGGAAGACACAGTGTGTGTCTGTGTACACCTGTGTGTGTCTGTGTACACCTGTGTGTGTGAGCATCAAGCCACATGACACACACCAATTAGTTAAACTGCAGGAATGTCTTAAAGACATAAAGACCTGGATGGCCGCTAACTTTCTGCTTCTTAATTCAGATCAAACTGAGGTTATTGTACTCGGGCCTGAAAATCTTAGACATATGGTATCTAACCATATTCTTACTCTGGATGGCATTACCTTGGCCTCCAGGAACACTGTGAGGAACCTTGGAGTCATTTCTGACCAGGACATGTCCTTCAACGCACATATTAAACAAATATGTAAGACTGCTTTCTTCCATTTGTGCAACATCTCTAAAATTAGAAATATCCTCTTAGTTGTTATTAATGTCGGGCTCTGCCACCGTTTCTGGAACTGGGGACCATCGTACTTCTCTGAGCTCTGTCTATAGGTTCACTTTTAGCTCCCACTCTGACTAAACCATCACAGTAAACTGGTTTTACTTCCTCCTAAACCACTTCACTTGTCTTACACACTGTTTCCTCTGACATCGTCTCTCTTTGCTGTATTTCACTGCCGGAACAGGAAATGTTCTTCACCGCGTTCTTCGTTCGCTCCGGTCAGCTGAGCAGCTGTTGCTCTCAGTCCCCATAATCACAGCTGAAACTGAGAGGAGACCGAGCGTTCTCTATCCTGGCTCCTAAGCTTTGGAATAATCTTCCTCTTCACATTAGGCGATCGACATCAGTGCTGGTTTTTAAATCCAGATTGAAAACACATTTTTATTCGCTTGTTTTTGACTCAGTGGTTGACTGACTTGTATTTACTTATATTTTATTGTTTTTGCCATGTTATAATTTTATCGTATTTATTATTCTTATTGTATCTATTATATTTCTATTGTTCAGCACTTTGGTCAGCTTTGTGTGTTTTTAAAGTGCTATATAAACAAACTATGATGATGATGATACACTCAGGCTGTGACCCTCACTGACCTCTGACCCTCAGTGACCGCTGACCCTCAGTGACCTCTGACCTCCTGTTGCAGGTGTGTGTGTGCTGCTGCTGTCTGCACCGACTGTTTCTGCAGGTGAGTTGATGAAGTGAAAACAATCAGTGAGACTCCAACAAGAACACAAACACTTTTGATCCCAACCACAGACTCATGAGCTCTCTGCATCACTCTGTTTGTGTCTGCTGATCCAATAAAGGTCTGATCCTGGAGATCCCTCCACATCCTGTGCCAGCAGGAAGTGATGTCACTATGCGCTGCAGACAGAGTAATGCTGACATCATCACAGCTTATTTCTTCTTTAATGGAAGTCATGTTGGAAATAAATCAGAGTTCATCATCACAAACATCCAGCAGTCTGATGAAGGTCCCTACTCCTGTGCTACTGATGTGTTTGGAGAATCTCCTCAGAGCTTTCTGAGGGTCAGAGGTCAGACAATGACATCACTTCCTGTTTAAAGACATGAACTGACCTGAGCTGAAAATAAACTGGCTGAACCATCTTCATCATGTCTCCTACAGACCCTTCTCCTCATCTCCACACCCGCACCTCCTCTAATCCTGTGAACTCTCCTGCTCTTGTTTCTCCTGTAACAGACTCCTCTGCTCCTCCCTCCTCCTCCTCCATCCTCGTTCCGGTTGTAGCAGGTCTGGTTTCGGTGTTTCTTCTCATTTTGGTGGTTTGGGGAGTTCTCTGGAGGAAACAGAAAGGTATGAAATCTTTCATCTTTCTGACTCCAGACTGGGAGCTGATGCCACAGTAGAGCGGGTAGAACAGGAACCAGTGTGAAGCAAACTCTCTCTTTCTAGTCCCTGTCAGGACTCTTGCTGCAGCATTTTGGATTAAATGAAGGCTTTTCAGGGAGTTTTTAGGACATCCTGATAATAATGAATTACAGAGTCCAGCCTAAGTAATAAATGCATGAACTAGATCTTCAGCGTCACTCTGAAACCCTGTGAATGTGTTTGTGTGTTTCTTTGTTCAGGAGCGCTCCACTCCTCCTCTCCTGTACATGTGAACTGCAGTGATGTCACCATCAGACAGAGAGACAATAGGAGAGGTACGCTGTGTGTGCTCTCACCAGCAAAACACACACACACACACACACGGTTTCTCAGGTAAATGATTCTGTGTGTGTGTGTGTGTGTGTTTTCCAGCTAAAAGTCCTGATGATCCAGATGTTATCTACTCTGATGTGAGGACTCACACTTCAGGTACAGATGATGATGACGATGGTTCAGTGTAGTGATGAAGCACACACACCTTCTTTAGTCTGATTAACTTTCACAGTGGGAGCTGCTGAGAAGGTTAATCTCTGTTTGATGTTTTGTTCTGTAGAAACTGATATTTTTTATTATCTCTGAACACAGATGTGTTGTTTTTAAAATCAGTGATAGCAAAGTTAGTGTGACTTCATTCATCCTTCCAGCACAGACTCAGAGGAAAAGTCTTTAACAGAGATGATGGTTCAGAGTCAGTTTGGAGATACTGAGCTGGACTCAAACTGTGAGTCAGAACTGAAGCTGCATCATCATTCATTCATTTTTCTGTCTTTAGGCCCTGATGATGTTGTTTACTGTGAGGTAATCTTCAGAAGGTAGAGGAACGCTGGTGAGACAACAGGTAACCATAACAACACACCTGAAAGTGAATTTATTTACCACCACTGCAGCGCAGTACCTGTAACACCTACAACGTCCTCTAATGGCTCTAATAGGATATTATGGTCGACAGTATCGAACGCTGCACTGAGGTCTAGCAGGACAAGCACAGAGATGAGTCCACTGTCAGAGGCCATAAGAAGATCATTTGTAACCTTCACTAAAGCTGTTTCTGTGCTGTGATGAGCTCTGAAACCTGACTGAAACTCTTCAAATAAGCCATTCCTCTGCAGATGATCTGTTAGCTGTTTGACAACTACTCTTTCAAGGATGTTTGATATGAAAGGAAGGTTGGAGATTGGCCTGTAATTAGCTAAGACAGCTGGGTCTAGCGATGGCTTTTGAGTAAAGGTTTAACTACAGCCAGCTTGAAGGCCTGTGGTACATAGCTGATTATTAGAGATAGGGTGATTATATTTAAGATCGAAGAATTTATTAATGGCAGGACGTCTTTGAGCAGTTTTGTAGGAATGGGGTCTAATTATAAGAAGAAAGCAGGCAAAACAACATATATACCTGGAAATGAGGTGTTTTATTTATCATAGTAACTGTAAACATTATGTTTTCTCCATGAGCCTGTAGGGGCGCTAGAGACATAACTAAACTGTCTATACAGGCGCACACACACACAGAGGACATATCTAATACTTTAAACTGTATCTGTGTGTGTTCCAGAGCAGTCAGCTGATCCAGGTGTTGTGCGTTGATTGAGAGCAGGTAACATTTCCATACAGGTGTGTTAACAAAGGTCAGAGTTGAACAGCTGAGAGCTGACATCAGTGATGTTTGTCTCTGAACAGGAAGCTGAGGACACACTCGGTGTGATGGACGACCTTCATCCTTCACTCTGCTCCTCTTGTTCTTTTCTTTGTTTCCACATTATTTGATTGTTTATCATGAACAGCTGCACAAAACATTTATTAAACCTTTTAGATTTTCTGTTTCTGTGCAGATTTGATCTGAAACATGAAATTACAATTTTAACACAGATCCTAAAAACATAAAAAGAATCTGAATAGGAAATAAACACACGGATAATATTAGAAATCATAATTTGATGATTTAGGAGAATGATCTCAGGATGGTAAACCTGCCACCTTTGACACAGCAGCTGATGCGTCTCCTCTCAGGGTCACTGAGCTCTTTATCATGGGCCACTTTTCCTCCCACAGCTCTGTACACACTTGGATCACTTTCATAAACGTTTTGTGTTTGTTGTGTATTCTTCACCTGGTTGTCCCTCCATGTCCCACCTGTGGTCACGACCCACAGTTTGAGAAACCAAAAAGAAACAAAGTAAACCTGTGTGCGGTGTCAGGTTAAAAATAATGTAATCTGTAATCCTTCATAAACAGAAATGCTGTTTTATTTGGAATATGTTGATCATTTCTGTGTGTAAAATGTGATGTTAAACTTTAAAATCATCCTATTAACCCTAGAACACTATCGCTAAAAATAGTAACACGATCACTAGTGCCGGGTGATTTTTACCCGATATAATATAACCAATGAAAAGTAATCAAATATATCAAAATATGACAACACATGACAAATTAGAGTGGTCTTCTTTTACTTTCAACTGTGCCATGTCTAACAAAATGAAAAATAAACCTCCTAAAACAAAATAATGACTCTGGAAAGCTGGTCTTTGGTCCACCCATTCATGGGACATTTGAGACTTCCGTGGTGAAGGCACAGGCTCCTCGACACGCAAACAGCTGCAGGAGGGAGAAATCATGTAAATGTATTTTCTCGGGTATAAATCACCCGGCGATAGTGTTCTAGGGTTAAATCTGTTTTTATAATAAGTGATGATAACTGTGTGGGAAACATGCTTCTTTCATCACTTTCATTATAAAACTAAAAAAAACCTATAAAATAGACTCCTCGTTGTGGTTAACTTTGCATCTACAATGGCTTATTCTCAGACTATTGGTTCACTCTACGATGATGACATAATGATCTTCACGATGTTCATGTGAGAAGCTTCAGCATGAAGACAAACGCAGCGTTCATCAGTGTCTCTGTAGATGATCCAGAGGAGGTTCTCAGTCTCAGTGCCTGACAGAAGGACGAGGGAGGCTGCAGACCTCAGTGAGCTGCAGGACGACATTGCCAACATCTCACTGAAAGTCACACTGACAGACCTGGATGACAGATATCAATATGTCGAAACCAATAATGTAAAATCTAATCAGTTGAAGGTAACTTGTGGTGTTCCTCAGGGCTCTGTGCTGGGCCCTAAATTATTCATATTATATATAAATGACATATGTAGTGTTTCCAAACTGTTAAAATGTGTATTGTTTGCTGATGATACCACTCTGTATTGATCAGGTAAAGACCTAGAACAGCTTCTGACTACAGCGGAAAAGGAGTTAAATATATTAAAAAACTGGTTTGATGTAAATAAGTTATCATTAAATATAAAGAAAACAAAATTGATTATTTTTGGCACTAGACAAATGAAAAATGTATCTAAAATCAGGGTTATTGGAATTGAAATTGAAAGAGTGTATGAAAATAAATTTCTTGGAGTGCTAATTGATGATAAGCTGAGTTGGAAGTCTGATATAAACCATGTGACAACAAAAATGTCAAAGACCATTGCTATTCTCTACAAAACAAAGCATGTCCTGAACAAAAAATCATTATACACACTTTATTGTTCTCTGTTGCTTCCATATATGACTTATTGTCTGGAGATATGGGGTAATGCATATAAAACAAATACTCTTCCTATTTTCAAGTTACAAAAAAGAGCTATAAGAATTATAAATCAATCAAACTATATAGAACCAACTAACATTTTGTTTATTAATGTGAATACCCTGAAATTTTATGATTTAGTTGAATATAAAATGGCATAGATAATGTATAAAGCACAAAATAACTTGCTTTGCCACAGTACTCAGAAGCTGTTTGAAGTCAGAGAGAGTCAATATGACTTAAGGGGAACAGATGTCTTTAAAAAAAACAAGATAAGGACAAACATGAAGCAGAGATGTGTTTCTGTTAGAGGAGTTAACCTGTGGAATAGTTATGACAGTGATTTAAAAAGGTGTAGTTCATTTTCCTTGTTTAAAAACATGTTTAAAAATAGAGTAGATTAGAAAAATCTATAAATCAAGAATGAAAAGAGTAAAAATAATAATACTGAAACTCTTGATTGTTTTGCTTTGATGTAGTTACTTATCTCAGGTGGAAAGTTTTTTGTTTGTTTGTTTGTTTGTTTGTTTTTGCTTTGCTTTGTTTTATTCTTTGCTTTGAGCCCTGTGTACAGGAGCTGCATGTAAAAAAGATCTTTTGTTAAAAGGGTTGGCGTAATAAGCAAATGCTTCAGCCAATACCTTTTGATTAGCCTTATTTCATGCTTTCTTGCTTTGTGGTAATCTCTATTTTGTATTCTGTATTCACTGAGATATTTGAATGCTAATCAATAAAATCAAAATCAAATCAAATCAAACCATCAGAGCATCTGTAAGCTTCTCTGTCAGCTCCTGCCTCTTCCGCTGGGCCTTGTGTCATTAAGAGGACCAAACATGGACCTGCTGACCCCAGCATCACTGACATGGAGAGGGGTCAGTGAATACCCCATAATGCAGTATTTCCTGGCTGTGATTGGTTTGTGTTCTGCTCACAGATTCTGAATGTATGATAAAACCTCATGAAGCATCGCCCTCCAGGGCTGAGATATACATCTAACACTGCAGAGTCACAAGCTGCAGTTCCTCTAACATCCAGCAGAGGCTCCAGCAGCAACATGTTTACATACAATCACTGAGTGGCCCCCATGCTCGCCTGAGTTTAATCCACTAGAAGCCCTGTGGGACGTTAAGTCTTGGTCCAGGTTGAAGCTCAGACTGTCCAGGAGCTCAGTGATGACCCGGTCCAGATCTGGGAAGTAAAATTACTGTAAAATTTACTAGTCATCATTTTTTTTCACCATGATTTTCAGTGTCTTTGAATTCATCCTCTGTAGCTTCATAGTTTTATTGCCATCATCATAACATCAGAAAAATCACCTGGAAAAAATTTGTATTTCTTTACTTAAATATAAAGATCCATCTATACTCTTTTGCTTATCCTAGTCAGGGTTGCGGGGGGGGCTATCCCAGCTAACGCAGGGCAAGAGGCAGGGTACACCCTGGACAGTCACCAGTCTGTCACAGGGCTAACACAAAGACACAGACAACAATTCACACTTATGGGCAATTTAGAATGAAATTTATAATGACCCATTAACCTAACACCATTAACTGTATCTGTTTAGACTGTGGGAGGAAGCCGAAGTATCCGGAGAGAACTCACAGAGACACGGGGAGAACATGCAAATTCCACAGAGAGGACACAAACAGGTGGTGGAATCAAACTCAAGACTTTCTTGTTGTGAGGCAACAGCGCCACCATGCTGAGCTTGATGCTCTGAACACACGCACACACACACACACACACACACACACACACACACACACACACACACACACACACACACACACACACACACACACACACACACAGATGTGTGCTCTCTGTGAATATAAAGATATTAATTCTAATTCTAAAGTCAGAGCTCTGTTTAAAAACATGACATGACGTGTCCTCGTCACCATGGCCCCACCCACCACTTTTAAAATCCTGTAAAGTGAAAGTGAAAGTAAACTGGTGTTTGTGCGTCAGTCTCTGAGTCTCTGCTGAGTCACGCTGCTTCGTGCGTCTGCAGTCTGACTGAGGATCAGATTTAATGGGACTTTGACTGCAGGATGAAGATGCTGCTGATGCTGCTGCTCCTCTTACTGGGTAAGAAAGACGCTCTGATGCTCTGCATGCACACACACACACACACACACTGCTGTCTGCCCTCCTCCATCAGCTCCTTCATTTGTCCTCGACTCCACATTTACATCATTAGTTCATGTTTGCATCAGCAGAGGAGGAAACAGTGAACATCAGCAGAGACAGCTAGCTCAAGTTGTAGCCTCACTGCTGCACCGCTGGCCACATCTGTATTAGTGATGATGTCATGAGCTGATGTTTGCAGACTGCGGTCCAAATCCTCCTGCGCCTCTACCCTGAGTTTTATGGTAGTGCTCTCAGCTGATTATTGCTCATCACGACACAAAAACACTCTGTAAGTATTTTTATATGGAAGCACCGTGACGTGTCACAGTTTGATTTGTTGCATTATCAGACAGAGCTCAGGTGTGAGAGGGAGGCAAACACACCTCCTGTGCTTTTCACAAATAA